>NC_082656.1:29827500-30452242 GCF_028023285.1 Balaenoptera ricei
ATAAAACTGGAAGGAAAATTCTACTAAATTAATCTTTGATACTAGGGAAAAAGATTAATAGAATGAATATAAGTAAATCCACAAATAAGAGAAAAAAAATGAAAAGGAATGGAAGAATCTTAAATGCATATTTCAAAGTGAAGAGTATCAATTGAAAAGACTACATACTGTATGATTCCAACTATATGAAATCTGGAAAAGACAAAACAATGGAAACAGTAAAAATATCAGGGGTTTCCAGGAGTTGGGGATTGGGGATGTATGAAGAGGCAAATCATAAAGGATATTTAGGGCAGTGAACATACTCTGTATGATAACATAATGATGGATACATGTTATTATACATTTGTCCAAACTCATAAGATGTACAATACCAAGTATAAAGAGTAAAATAAACTATGGATTTGGGGTTATTCTAATGTGTCGATGTAGTTTATCAATTGTGACAAATGTACCACTATGGTGGGGGAAGTTAACAAAGGGTGAAGCTATAAATGTTTGAGAGCAGGAGGTACATGGAAATTCTCTGACCTCCCCTCTCAATTTTGCTGTGAACTTTATACTGCTCCAAAATAAAGTGTTAATTAAAAAGATAATTATATTGACAAATTTACTATATATGAGTTTTTCTTTATGTATTATGATTTTCAAAACAAGGGTCAGCCTGTTTATTTGGTTTTTTTTTCCTGTAACAGGCAGACAGTAAGTAGGCTTTGCAAGCCAAGAGGCAAAACAGAATTTATGTAGGTATTATATAACAATGGAGGAAAAAAAAAGAATAATTTTATTGAAAAAAGTAAAATAATATAATAATAATAATTATATATATTTTTGTAATAAAGGTCGAATTTGGTCTCATTCTCCTACAAGGTTGTTCTTTGCTTCTCGGAAACCCACTAACCTTTACTCCTGGAAACTCAGCAGATGTGTTCTCTGAACTTCTCTTTTGGAACTTAAACACTGCCCTCATATTGTGGGGTAACTTGCCATGTGGAGAAGCATGTTAGGAGCACAGGTTCTGGAGGAGATTTACAGATTAACCTCTCTAGAATCTTCAGTTTCCCCAGTTATAAAATAAGTAGTACCTACTTCAGAGGTTTGTTTTAAAGATTAAATTAGGTTTGTATTTTTGTTATTGAGTTGCAAGGGTTTTTTGTGTATTCTGGATACTAGGTCTTTATTGGATATATAATTTTCAAATATACCAATCATCCTGAATCTGCCAATAACTGTACAAGGTGTAAATCCTGTACGACTGTGGCCTGGAATGACTGTCTAAACAATCCATGCCTCTATAAAGAAGGATAATTTTATTGAGTATACATATAAATTGTGAACATAGAGCATTGTGTCTACAAGTGGAATATCTGTTTGGTTAACCTAACATAGAGCTAAAATAAAATTTCACACTATGAATGGAAAGCATTTTATATTTGTATGTCTAAAGTGGCAAAGTAGTAAGAACTAACACAGTATCTAGCGTATAGCAGCATTCTATTGTTAATGAAGATATGCTGTTACTACACAGTTGGAGACTGATTGGAAATCTCAGAAGTATTCTAGAAATTTTGATTGAATTAATGCATGCCTATGCTAGGTAGGCTTATTTTTTCACTGGTGAATTTTCTGTTAAATAAGGATATATGTGTGTCTGTGTGTGTGTGTATGTCTGTGTGTCTGTGTCTATGTGTCTTTTGAAGAATCATGATTTTATACTGAATGTGATCCTCATATTTTGAGAAATACAGGTAAACTGTTCAATCTACTCAAGCTTATTGGGGACTTTGTTCCACATATATATACAGTCTTAATTTTAGTTAGAGAACTTGAGTGTGAAACTAGAGATATGGTGGGAGGGCATGACTAAAGGTAATCATTCACATTCATTTTTTATTTTATTTTCTTCCTTCTTGTAGCCTGGACATTTCTTTAAGAATTCCTCCTTTGTGGTGCCTTTCTTCTTGAGCAGAGAAAGGGAAGATGGCCAATCACATGTTTGGTTCTTTGCTGCTTCAAGCCCTGCCTTAGAAAATTGTTTGAAAGCTACCACAGATATGCAGCCTATCTGTAAAACGTAGATCATTTTTATTTTGTTCAAGATGTAGGTATCAAGATCTAGTCTTAGTTTCCAAGAGATCCCAATACTCCTTACATTCCCACTCCTTCCAGAAGCAGAGTGGTTCAATGATTCTATACCATTACCTTTGTACAAAAATATGGAAAAAACTCTCTCAAAAAAAAGTGTGGAAGGGACTAAAGAAGGAATTTTGACGGCTTTCTGTCAGTGCATTATTTTCACCTGTCCCTCATAAACTTTGTCTTCATTTGTTGTATTTGAGAGACAGGTAACCAGTAATGAGAAATTAAAGTATTTAATTTTAGAAAATGTCTTTGAAATAATGTTTCGAATAGGATGAAATTAAAATCTATTTTCTAACTACCTATCTAATTCAAAATGCTCTTCTCATGAGCAATCATTCCTACTCCTTTAGCAGTTTCTCATGATATTTGGTATTTAACTCCAGATTTGAAAATAACATATTTATATTATTATATATAGATATTTCCATTTTTGACCTTAATATTGTGGAAGGTATGGTTGAACTTCTTTTCCAGTCAAATCTTGATTATTTATAACACATTTTTTGTTACACCAGTTTTCAGAATTTTCATCTTTATGACTATATAGATATTATTCACAACTGAGACATGAACCATTCTCTGATGTATTTTCTTTTTTTTTTTTTTTTCTGGATAAGAATTTTTAATTGTTAAAGGAGGAGAGTCTCTAGAAGGTAAATCTGAAGACCTGTGTTAAACATATAAACTATTGAAGTCATAACCCCAGGTTAGTCAATCTAACTAGGCTGATTATTTGTTTTGATGTGATTTATATACTGCTTTTTTCTAAAATTTATTATTTTATTTTATATTGTAGTATAGTTGATTTACAATGTTGCATTAGTTTTAGTTGTACAGCAAAGTGATTCAGTTATACATATAAATATATCCATTCTTTTTCAGATTCTTTTTCCATATAGGTTATTACAGAATATTGAGTAGAGTTCCCTGTGTTACAGGGTAGGTCTTTGTTGATTATCTATTTTATATATAGTAGTGTGTATATGTCAATCCCAAACTCCTAATTTATCCCTCCTCACAATGTTTCCCCTTTGTTAACCATAAGTTTGTTTTCAAAGTCTGTGAGTCTGCTTCTGTTTTGTAAATAAGTTCATTTTTTTTTTTTTTTAGACCACACATGATGTATTTTCTTTTACAAATTTCTGGGATTTTTTTCTTTTTCTAATTTTTATTTATTTAATTTTAATATTTATCACTAAATGACCATCACACTTCCTGTCCAAAGGCTGCATCTCCCAATAATAATTTTGAGGCTCACTCTTTTTTTTTTTTTTTTTTTTAAATTTATTTTTTTTTTAATTTTTTTGAGGCTCACTCTTTAGTCCAATTTTTACCTGTGTGCTCTCCAGACGTGTTGCACAACACACAGCTTAGGACTGATTTTCAGTGTCCTCTTGGTGCCTCTGTCCTTTCCTTTGGTGTTGGAAACCCCAGTCCTTAGACCCTACAGCTTCCTCTTTCCTGCTTTACTAAGTACATTTATCTTTCAGTAACTTTCTGAGAATGTTGAGAGTATTTGCATATCTAGGAACGGGATTATTTGACGTTCATGCTTGTCTGATTATATAACTAGTATAGAATTCTCCCATAGAAAATAATTGCATTAAGAATTTTTCATTTCTTAGTTCTTTATAATGTGTATTTCAGGACCGTTTAATGTGTTCTGAAACTTTAATTTTCAATCATTTAAATCTGTGTGTGTGTGTTTTCTCTGGATGCTTTTGGAATACTGTCTTCTATTTCTGGTATTTTAAATTTCACAATTGTACAATGACATATCTTGATATATTGATAGAATCAAAAAAAAAAAAAATCCTTTGTGTTGGACACTCAGTAGACCCTTTCAGTCTGACTGTCCTCCAATATGTGAAAATTTTATTATGTAGTTGATAATTTCTTCTCTGTAATTTTCTCTGTTTTCAATTTTTGATAGTCCTTTCATTTAGTTGTTGGACTTCTTGTTTTAATATTCTAATATCGCTACTAGTTCATAATTTTTGTTTCCATGTGCAGTTTTAAAATAAATTTTCTTGGCTTTATATCCAACAATTCTAATGCTTGTTCAAATTTTTTAACATTTTATACCCCCAACAGATCCTTTTTTATTATGTAAAATTTCACTCTATACATTCTTATGTCTTCTCTGTCAACCTGAATCATTTAATTTTTTTTCTTATGCAGTGCGTTAGATTTTCCTGTTACTTTATGTTCTGTTTATCTACTTTATTCTTTTATTTTACTGGCTTACCTCAAATGTGTATTGGATCTTTAAACTCAAGTTACATCTCTAAAGAGTTTAATGAAAGCTCTGTCTTTGGTGACTGGAGCTGTGATTGGTGAGCATCATCAATTACCCAAATTGACACCACATATTTTTTTTCTTATTTAAGGAAAATTAACTGCCATCAACATTTGACATGTTCTTTTGGTCTGGTATGTTTCTTAAAAAAAAAATTATCCAACCTTATGTATACTGGGGTTAATGTGGCTTCCCTTATTATCAGAAATATGGCATGTGTAGCAAATACTTCACTGTTCACTATGCATAATTTCTCATTTAACCCACTTGTTTTTTGTATATTCCTTTGCCTTCACTTATGTTTCACATTCCCAGATACTCTGAATCAACCTTCCCAGAGAGAATAAACTTCCATTCTTTTATCAGGGGGAGGGTTGGTGTTTTAGTTTCCTGTGACTGCTATGAAAAATTACCCAAACTTAGTGACTTAGCAAAAACTTATTCTTTCATAGTTCAGGATGCCAGAAGTCTGAGATCAAGGTGAAGGCAGAGTTGTGTTCCCTGCAGAGTCTCTAGGAGAGAATCTGTTCCTTGCCACTTTTGTTTGTGTCTTCTCTTTTTCTCTATCTTATCTCCCTCTGCCTTTCTCTTTTAAGGATACTTGTCAGAGGGTTTAAAGCCCACTCTGGTAACCCAGAATGATATCCTCATCTCAAGATGCTTAACTTACATTTTCAAAGATCCCCTTTCCAAATAAGGTCACAGTCACAAGTTCCAATAGTTAGGATGTGTATATATCTTTGGGGGAGTCACTATTCTACCCACTACAGATGGGTAATTTTTTGACATTTTGGTGGATAGGATCTAGGATTTTTCCCTGTGCAGGTTTTATACGAATATTTCCATTTGCTCCTTTCATTTCTGAGCATATTCTGGGTTCTAGGCCATAAATTGCTTAACATTGTTTTTGTTACTATAGGCATGGTTTCCACCTACTTCTGCTATGGTAATTAGTTGTCCTCATCCACCTGCTTTGCAGCTTCCAGAATTTATTCAACCTCTCTCAGTTATTGTCATTTTTTCTGATCCCCCGTCATTGTATTCAATGATTCTTATAAACGTTCTTTTATAAGCATTTTAAGAAAGGTTTAGCAAGGACAATAGAAACTTAGTAAGTCATGTACATTGCATTTTCTATGTTTACCAAAGTACTACAACTTATTTTAGAAAATCATAAACATATTATAACCATGTCTTTCTTGAGAATATTGTCTTTTTTTAAATTTCAAAGATAACACAAGAACAATATTTCTAATTCTAGGCTACATTTGAAACACTGGAGTAATGGTATATAACATTTTAATCTTCATTTATTAGTAAAGTACCATAAGGTTGATTTTGTTTTGCTAAACACTATTAACAGACTAAATTCTCTATAGCATTCTCTACGTTCTCTACAGCACTAAAATGTCTTGTAAAGTGCCCTTCCACTAAAACTATTTTTCATAATCCAAAGAGATTGGCAAATTTACTGTTTCATGAATCAGCAAGCCTTGACCATGTAAATAAAATAATTAAAAGAGGGATTGTGCAAATCACCATTCATAATTAATGTTTTCTAAAACCTAATTAGATCTGAAATTATTTGTCAGTCCAAATCCACCTAATGCATTTATATGAGTATCTTAGGTTATAGATACTGCCTCCTAATTTACCATGCTGATGTTTGCTTTCTCATAAATTTTAATGGTTGAAAATGATCCACCAATCCACCATTTAACAGTTGCTTTTGTGTGTTCAAATTATTGACCAAAATTAACAGCTTTCAGTTCCATTAAATTAACCAAATAATACCTAAAAGATAAACAAAATATAATAAAACAAACATTAATGAGATAGAAGTTAAAAGACTGCAATATCTTATAGAACTCATAGCAGACTAGTGACCAGGATAAACATATATTGCCCCCTGCTCATGTAACACTGACTAAGTCAATCTACCTTCTGGATTTCAGTCTCTTTATTTCTAAAAAACGTTTGTTCATTATTTTATATCAGAGTCTAGTGAATGGTACATTTTCAAAATTTTGAAATGAACACATTGCTGGCTGGAAGTATTAAATTATGGATGAATGAAAGAATACTTAAAATATTTACTGAAAAATCAAAAGCCATGAAGATAATTTTTACTAGCACTTGGATTCTAAAATAGAAATAATTTTGTGGAAACTGGCAGAATGATTGTTAATATAAACACAAAACTTCATTTATCCTTGAAAAGGAGAAAATGATAGGGGCAGATACCTCTTCTCTTCCATATCTGTTGATTTTTTTTTTTTTTTTTTTTTTTTTTTTTTAACCTATGAATTACAGCAGACAATCAGGAAAAAGTCTCAGGGAAGAACTGAGGATTCAACCTTTTATTTGCCTTTAAAACCCAGTATTCTCTTTATCATGTCTTTTGGTTTAGGTATTTGGAACATTAAACTTTTATAAAGTTACAATGAATTGAATTTTATAATGCAAATACAATATCAGTATATAAACCTGATGAAGATTATACAGAAATAGTAGAGAGAAATAACTGTAACGAATATTGATACTACATTTTTGAATAAAGCATTAGGAAACAGAATCTATCACCACATCAAGAAAATAACACATCAGGATCAAATGTGGTTTATATGAAGAACAAAGGATGGTTTAATATTTCAAACTTATTGATATTTCATCATATAAAGCGGTCTAAGGAGAAAATCTATATGGTGACCTCCATGGTTACATAAACAACCTTTAATAAAAGACACGACTTTGTCAAGTTTAAAAAAAATCTGTTAGTATTTTGTTTGGAGTTGAATTTAAGCTGTATATTAATTTGTGTAGAATTGACATTGCCATGGTATTGTTTCTATATCTAAAATATTCTGTTATTATTTCATTTTAAAAGTTTATAAAGTATTACATAATATTGCAGTATGTCAGAAGATTAATCCAAATAATTTAAAAATAATTAACAAAATGAGTGGATAAAGTGTCAACATCCAAAGAATTTATTTTTATATAGCCAACATGATAACTTAGAAACTGAAATTTAAATTATGACTTAATTATAAGTAGCACTGAAATGTTTCATATAACTACTTATACATTTTTATAGAAGATGCCCAAGATCTGTACACAGAGAACTATAAAACATTATTGAGAGATGTTAAAGAATATCCCAGATGTAGGGAGGGAAACTTTCATGTTTATGGAGAGACAACACCAGGGAATGGAGTGTCAAGGAAATGACTGACAGTTGTAATGGTCTCGTTCAGCAGCCCAGGCATACTAAAATATTATAATTATTTATTCTATGAAGGTCCACTTTTTAGTTGTGTACATAATAAGAAAAATCTTTTTATATTTAATTATTTTTCTTTGTTGTTAATTCAAAAGATCAGTCTATACTAAAGCATAGAAGAGAATTAAGGGAAGATAATGTGTTAAAACCTTTATAATAAAAGGATAATCACATCTTTTTAGATATAGAAAGACAACACCATACCAATGTAAAATCTACAAATATTGAATTTGTACAGTTTGTATGATCAGTGAGCTCTATGCTTAAGAATAAACATAAAATGGTCTTATGTTGAAAATACCAAAGAAACTTGGAAAAAATTAATACAAATTACCTACCAATCAGAAATCCCAACATTGGCCTTTCAGGATTCTAAAGTATAAAGCCCTTCAAAAATGTTCTTATAATTCAAATTAAAAATAAACAAACAGGTATCAGGGTGATGGTGGCCTCATAGAATGAGTTTGGTAGTATTCCTTCCTCTGAGATTTTTTGGAATAGTTTCAGAAGGGTAGATGTTAACTCTTCTCTAAATGTTTGATAGAATTTGCCTCTGAAGCCACCTGGTCCTGGACTTTTGTTGGTTGGAAGTTTTTAAATCACTGTTTCAATTTCAGTACTTGTGATTGACTGTTCATATTTTCTATTTTTTCCTGGTTCAGTCTTGGGAGATTGTACTTTTCTAAGAATTTGTCCATTTCTTCTAGGTTTTCCATTTTATTGGCATAAAGTTGCTTGTAGTAGTCTCTTATGAATCTTTGTATTTCTGTGGTGTCTGTTGTAACTTCTTTTTAATTTCTTATTGTATTGATTTGAGTCCTCTTCCTCTTTTTCTTGATGATCTGGCTAAAGGCTTATCAATTTTGTTTATCTTTTCAAAAAACAGCTTTTAGTTTCATTGGTCTTTTCTATTGTTTTCTTTGTCTCTATGTCATTTATTTCTGCTCTGATCTTTATGATTTCTTTCCTTCCACTAACTTGGGTTTTGTTTGTTCTTTCTCTAGTTGCTTTAGGTGTAAGTTTAGGTTGTTTATTTGAGATTTTTATTGTTTCCTAAGGTAAGAAGGTATTGCTAAAAACTTCCCTCTTAGAACTGCTTTTGCTGTGTCCCATAGATTTTGTATTGCCATGCTTTCATTTTTATTTGTCTCTAGGTATTTTTGATTTCCTCTTTGATTTCTTCAGTGATCTATTGGTTGTTCAGTAGCATATTGTTTAGCCTCTATGTGTTTTATTTAAAATAGATAACCAACAAGGACTTACTGCATGGTACAGGGAACTCTGCTCAATACTCTGTAGTAACCTAAATGGGAAAAGAATTTGAAAAAGAATGGATACATATATTTGTATAACTGAATCATTTTGCTGTACACCTGAAACTAACACAACATTGTTAATCAACTCTACTCCAATATAAAATAAAGATTTAAAAAAGAAGGTAAAAACAAAGCAAAACAAAATTTCTAAAATAAATAGAGAGAAACAGCAAAAATAAAAATAAGAAAAACAAATTATAAAATAATAAAATGTGAAGAGATGAAAGAAAAAAAAAAAGAAAAGGAGGAAGAAAGAAAGAGACACAATGACCTTGAATAAAGCAATAGAGTAATACAGATACATAAGTAAACAAGAGTTCTGATTTTCCAATCCTTAAAACTTTACCTTCATTTTTCTTTTACTACTTCAGTTGATTTTTTTGATATATATATTTTTAAATAAAAATCAACATTAGTCATATGATATCTAAGGAAACTTGTTGTATATCATTTGTAAGATTGAGAATTTCTCTTTTATTTTTCCTATTCCTAGGTTGTGAAAAGAATATATCATATATAATTTTGGAACATTATTAAACTCTATCTTACTATTAAGTTCTCACTAAGAAAAACTATATCAGTAGATTTCCTAAACAAATATCATCATGTCATTTCTTTTTTTCTTTTCCTCTTTTTTTTCCTGAGGGATATATATTTGGACCAGAAATCTGGAGCTCCTGTGGTTCTAAACAGCTGGGTAGCTACCAGCTCCACTTTATTTTTATTTTTAATATTTTTAACATTTTTTTATTGAAGTAAAGTCGATGTACAATATTATATAAGTTAGAGGTGTACAATATAGTAACTCAAAAATTTTAAAGTTTATACTCCATTTATACTTATTATAAAATATTTACTACATTCTCTGTGTTGTACAATATATCCTTGTAGTTTATTTTATACATAATAGTTTGTACCTCTTAATTCCCTACCCCTGCATTGCCACTCTCCTCTTCCTTCTCTCCACTGGTAACCACTAGTTTGTTCCCTATATCTGTGAGTCTGTTTCTTTTTTTGTTATATTTTTCTGTTTCATTTTTTAGATTCCACAAATAAGTGATAACTTACAGTATTTGTTTTTCTCTGTCTGACTTACATGGTGTGGCAAAATTTCATTCTTTTTTATGGCTGAGTAGTATTCCATTGCATATATGTATACAACTTCTTCTTCAACCATTCTTCTGTTGATGAGCACTTAGGTTCTTTCCATATATTGGCAATTTTAAATAATGTTGCTATGAACATTGGGATGTGTGTATCTTTTGGAATTAGTGTTTTTGTTTTTGTATGTTTTTTTGGATATATACCCAGAAATGAAATTGCTGGATCATAGGGTAGTTTTATTTTTAGTTTTTTGGGAAACCTCTATACTGTTTTCCACAGTGGCATTCCTACCAACAGAGTACAAGGGTTCCCTTTTCTCCACATCCTCACCAATATTTGTTATTTGGGGTCTTTTTGATGATAGCCATTCTGACAGGTGTGAGGTGATATCTCACTGTGGTTTTGATTTGCATTTCCTTGATACTTAGTGATGTTGAGCATCTTTTCATGTGCCTATTGGCTGTCTGCATGTCCTCTTTGGAAAAAATGTCCATTCAGGCCTTCTTCCCATGTTTTAGTTAGGTTGTTTGTGTTTTGATATTACATTGTATGAGTTGTTTATGTATTTTGCATATTAACCCTTTATCAGTCATATCATTTGCAATTTTTTTTTTCACATTCAATAACCGTCCTTTCATGCTGCTGATGTTTACCTTTGCTCTGTAAAAGCTTTTAAGTTTAATTAGGTCTTATTCATTTATTTTTACATTTATTTCATTTTCTTTAGGAGACTGATGCAAATAAATATTGCTACAATTTCTTTCAAGAAGTATTCTGCCTATGTTTTCCTCTAAAGGTTTTATAGTATCCAGTCTTACATTTGGTCTTTAATCCATTTTGAGTTTATTTTTGTGTATGGTGTTAGAGAGTGTTCTAATTTCATATTTTACCAGTAGCTCACCAGTTTTCCCAGTCCCACTAACTGAAGGACTGTCTTATCTTCCTTGTATATTCTTGCCTCCTTTGTCATAGATGAATTTGACAATAAGTACATGGCTTTAATTCTAGACTGTCTATTCTATTCCATTGATTTATGTGTCTGTTTTGGTGTCACTACCATACTGTTTTGATAACTGTAGCTTTTTACTATAGCCTGAAGTCAGGGAATGCGATTCCTCCACTTATTTTTTTCCCCCTCAAACAATGTGACACACCACATTAAAAAATTGAAGAATAAAAATCGAGAGAGGGCCTTCAAGATGGCAAAGGAGTAAGACGTGGAGATCACCTTCCTCCCCACAAATACATCAAAAATACATCTACATGTGGAACAACTCCTACAGAACACCTACTGAACGCTGGCAGAAGACCTCAGACTTCCCAAAAAGCAAGAAACTCCCCATGTACCTGGGTAGGGCAAAAGAAAAAAGAAAAAACAGAGACAAAAGAATAGGGACGGGACCCGCACCTCTGGGAGGGAGCTGCGAAGGAGGGAAAGTTCCCAAACACTAGGAAGCCCCTTCACTGGTGGAAATAGGGGTTGGGCAGGGGATGGGAAGCTTTGGAGCCATGGAGGAGATCACAGCAACAGGGGTGCAGAGGACAAAGTGGAGAGATTTCCACACAGAGGATTGGTGCCAATCAGCACTCACCAGGCCTGAGAGGCTTGTCTGCTCACCTGCTGGGGTGGGTGGGGACTGGGAGCTGAGGCTCAGGCTCAGGCTTCAGAGATCAGATTGCAGGGAGAGAACTGAGGTTGGCTGTGTGAACACAGCCTGAAGGGGGCTAGTACGCCACAGTTAGCCAAGAGGGAGTCCAGGAAAAAGTTTCGAACTGCCTAAGAGTCAAGAGACCATTGTTTTAGGGTGGACAAGGAGAGGGGATTCAGAGCACCACCTAAATGAGCTTCAGAGACAGGCATGAGCTGTGGCTATCAGTATGGACACCAAAGATGGACATGAAACACTAAGGCTGCTGCTGCAGTCACCAAGAATACTGTGTGAAAGCACAGGTCATTAACCACACCTACCCTCCTGGGAGTCCGTGCAGCCCATCATTGCCAGGGGCTTGTGATCCAGGGACAACTGCCCCTGTAGAACATACAGCATGCCTCAGGCTGTTGCAAATTCTTGCTGGTGTCTGCCACCACAGGCTTGCCCTGCCTTCCATAACTCTTTGTCTCCCAATCTTGAGTGAGCCAGATCCCCCTAATCAGCCACTCCTTTAACCCCTCCTGTCTGGGTGAAGAACAGATGCCAGAGGGCGACCAACATGCAGAGGCAGGGCCAAATCCAAAGCCGAACTCCAGGAGCTATGTGAACAAAGAGAAAGGGAAATTTCTCCATGCAGCATCAGGAGCAGTGGATTAAATCTCCACAATCAACTTGATGTACCCAGCGTCTGTGGAATACCTGAAGAGAAAATGAATCATCCCAAAATTTAGGTGATGGACTTTGGGAGCAACTGGAGACTTGGGATGTGATGTATGCAATTGACTAGTTTCTGATTTTTATGTTTATCTTAGTTTAGTTTTTACTGCTTTTTATCATTGGTGGATTTGTTTATTGGTTTGGTTGCTCTCTTCCTTTTTTTTTAATTTTAATTTTTTAAATTATTTTTTAACAATATTTTTATTTTTTATTTTAAAAACTTTATTTCATTTTATTTTATTTTATTTCTCTATTATTTTTCCTCCCTTTTCTTTAGAACTGTGGCTGACAGGGCCTTGGTGCTCCAGCTGGTTGGCAGGCCTGAGCCTCTGAGGTGGGAGATACGAGTTCAGGATATTGGACCAGCAGAGACTTAGAGGCTCCACATAATATTAATCAGCAAGAGCACTCCTCGAGATCTCCATCTCAATGCTAAGACCCAGGTCCACTCAAAGACCAGCAAGCTCCAGTGTTGGACACCTGATGCCAAACAACTAGCAAGACAGGAACACAACACCAGCCATTAGCAGAGAGACTGCCTAAAATCATAAGTTCACAGACACCCCAAAACACATCACCAGACATGGTCCTGCCCACCAGAAAGACAAGATCCAGCCTCATCCACCAGAACACAGGCACCAGTCCCCTCCAACAGGAAGCCTACACAACCCACTGAACCAACCTCACCTACTGAGTGCAGACACCAAATACAATGGGAACTATGAACCTGCAGCCTGTGAAAAAGAGATCCCAAACACAGTAAGTTAAGCAAAATGAGAAGACAGAGAAAGACACAGCAGATGATGGAGCAAAGTAAAAACCCACCAGACCAAACAAATGAAGAGGAAATAAGTGGTCTACCTTAAAAAGAATTCAAAGTAATGATGGTAAAAATCATCCAAAATCTTGAAAATTGAACAGAGTAAATAGAAGAAACGTTTAACAAGGAGCTAGAATTACTAAAGATCAAACAAAGAATGATGAACAACACAATAAATTAAATTAAAACTTCTCTAGTAGGAAACAATAGCTGAATAACTGAGGTAGAAGAACGGATAAGTGACCTGGAAGATAAAATAGTGGAAATGACTACTGCAGATCAGAATAAAGAAAAAAGAATGAAAAGAATTGAGACAGTCTCAGAGACCTCTGGGACAATATGAAATGCAACAACAATCGAATTATAGGGGTCCCAGATGAAGAAGAGAAAAAGAAAGGGACTGGGAAAATATTTAAAGAGATTATAGTTGAAAACTTCCCTGGCATGGGAAAGGAAATAGTCAATCAAGTCCAGGAAATGCAGAGAGTCACAAACAGGATAAATCCAAGGAGAAACACGACAAGACATGTATTAATCAAACTGTCAAACATTAAATACAATGAAAAAAATGTTAAAAGCAGGAAGAGAAAAGCAACAAATAACATACAAGGGAATTTCTATAAGCTTAACAGCTGATCTTTCAGTAGAAACTCTGCAAGCCAGAAGGGTGTGGCAGGACATATTTAAAGTGATGAAACAGAAAAACCTACAACCAATATTACTCTACCCAGCAAGGAACTCATTCAGATTCGATGGAGAAATTAAAACCTTTACAGACAAGCAAAAGCTAAGAGAAGTCAACACCACAAGCCAGCTTTAGAACAAATGCTAAAGGAACTTCCCTAGGCAGAAAACACAAGAGAAGACAAAGACCTACAAAAACAAACAAAAAACAATTAAGAAAATGGTCATAGGAATATACATATCGATAATTACCTTAAATGTAAATGGAATAATGCTCTAACAAAAAGACATAGACTGGCTGAATGGATACAAAAACAAGACCCATATATATGCTGCCTAAAAGAGACCGACTTCAGACCTAGGGACACATACAGACTGAAAGGGAGAGGGTGGAAAAAGATATTCCATGCAAATGGAAATCAAAAGAAAGCTGGAGTAGGAACTCTCATATCAGACAAAATAGACTTAAAATTAAGACTATTACAAGAGACAAAAAGGACACTACATAATGATCAAGGGATCAATCCAAGAAGAAGATATAACAATTGTAAATATTTATGCACCCAACATAAGAGCACCTCAATACATAAGGCAAATACTAACAGCCATAAAACGGGAAATCAACAGTAACACAATCATATCAGAGGACTTTAACACCCCAATTTCACCAATGGAAAGATCAACCAAAATGAAAATAAATAAGGAAACACAAGCTTTAAATGATACATTAAACAAGATGGATTTAATTGATATTTATACAACGTTCCATCGAAAAACAACAGAACACACTTACTTCTCAAGTGCTCATGGAACATTCTCCATGATAGATCATATCTTGGGTGACAAATCAAGTGTTGGTAAATTTAATAAAGTTGAAATTGTATCATGTATCTTTTCTGGCCACAATGCTATGAGACTAGATATCACTTACAGGAAAAAAAAAACTGTAAAAAATACAAACACATGGAGGCTAAACAATACACTACTAAATAACAAAGAGATCACTGAAGAAATCAAAGAAGAAATAAAAAACCACCTAGAAGTAAATGGCAATGAAAACACGACAACCCAAAACCTATGGGATACAGCAAAAGCAGTTCTAAGAGGGAAGTTATAGCAATATAAGCCTACCTCAAGAAACAGGAAACATCTCAAGTAAAAAACCTAACCTTACACCTAAAGCAATTAGAAAAAGAAGAACAAAAAAACCCCAGAGTTAGCAGAAGGAAAGAAATCATAAAGATCAGATTAGAAATAAATGAGAAAGAAATGAAGAAAACCACAGCAAAAATCAAGAAAACTAAAAGCTGGTTCTTTGAGAAGATAAACAAAATTGATAAACCATTAGCCAGAATCATCAAGAAAAAAAGGAAGAAGACTGAAATCAACAGAATTAGAAATGAAAAAGGAGAAGTAACAACTGACATTGCAGAAATACAAAGGATCATGAGAGATAACTACAAGCAACTATATGCCAATAAAATAGACAACCTGGAAGAAATGGACACATTCTTAGAAAAACACAACCTTCCAAGTCTGAACCAGGAAGTAATGGAAAATATAAACAAACCAATTGCAAACACTGAAATTGAAACTGTGACTTAAAATCTTCCAATAAACAGAAGCCTGGGACAAGATGGCTTCACAGGTGAATTCTATCAAACATTCGGAGAAGAGCTGAAATCTATACTTCTCAAACTCTTCCAAAATATAGCAGAGGGAGGAAAACTCCCAAACTCATCCTACGATGCCACTATCGCCCTTACACTAAAACAAGACAAAGATGTCACAAAAAAAGAAAACTACAGGCCAATATCACTGATGAACATAGATGCAACAGCCTCAACAATATACTAGCAAACAGAATCCAACAGCACATTTAAAGATCATACACCATAATCAAGTGGGATTTATCCCAGGAATGCAAGGATTCTTCAATATATGCAAATCATTCAATGTGATACACAATATTAACAAACTGAAGGATAAAAAACATATGATCATCTCAGTAGATGCAGAAAAAGCTTTTGACAAAATTCAACACCGATTTCTGATAAAAACCCTCAAGAAAGTAGGCATAGAGGGAACTTATCTCAACATAATAAAGGCCATATATGACAAACCCACAGCCAATATCATTGTCAATGGTGAAAAATTGAAAACATTTCCACTAAGATCAGGAAGAAGACAATGTTGCCCTCTCTCACCATGATTATTCAACATAGTTTTGGAAGTTTTAGCCACAACAATCAGAGAAGAAAAAGAAATAAAAGGAATCCAAATCGGAATAGAAGAATGAAAACTGTCATTGTTTGCAGTTGACATGATACTATACATAAAGAATCCCAAAGATGCTACCAGAAAACTACTAGAGCTAATCAATGAATTTGGGGAAGTAACAGGATACAAAATTAAGGCACAGAAATCTCTTGCATTCCTATACACTGATGAGGAAATATCTGAAAAAGAAATTAAGGAAACACTCCCATTTACCACTGCAACAAAAAGAATAAAATACCTAGGAATAAACTCACCTAAGGAGAAAAAAAACACCTGTATCCAGAAGACTATAAGACACTGATGAAAGAAATTAAAGATGATACAAAAGATGGAGAGATATACTATGTTTTTGGATTAGAAGAATCAACATTGTGAAAATGACTATACTACCCAAAGCAATCTACAGATTTGACACAATCCCTTTCAAACTACCATTGGCATTTTTCACAGAACTAGAACAAACATTTCACAATTTGTATGGAAAGAGAAAAGACCCCGAATAGCCAAAGAAATCTTGAGAAAGAAAAACGGAGCTGGAGGATTCAGGCTCCCGGACTTCAGACTATACTACAAACTACAGTAATCAAGAGAGTATGGTACTGGCATAAAAACAGAAATATAGATCAATGGAACAGGATAGAAAGCCCAGTGCTAAACCCACACACATATGGTCACCTATCTTTGATAAAGGAGGCAAGAATATACAATGGAGAAAAAATAGCCTCTTCAATAAGTGGTGCTGGGAAAACTGGACAGCTATATGTAAAAGGATGAAATTAGAACACTCCCTAACACCATACACAAAAATAACCTCAAAATGGATTAAAGACCTAAATGTAAGGCCAGACACTATAAAACTCTTAGAGGAAGACATATGCAGAACAAGCTATGATGTAAATTACAGAAAGATCCTTTTTGACCCACCTTCTAGAGAAATGGAAATAAAACCATAAATAAACAAATGGGATAATGAAACTTAAAAGCAGTTGTACAGCATAGGAAACCATAACCAAGACAAAAAGACAACCCTCAGAATGGGATAAAATATTTGCAAATGAAGCAACTGACAGAGCATTAATCCCCAAAATATACAAGCAGCACATGCAGCTCAATATCAAAAAAACAAACAACCCAATCCAAAAATGGTCAGAAGACCTAAATAAACATTTCTCCAAAGAAGATATTCAGATTGCCAACAAACACATGAATGGATTATCAAACATCACTAATCACTAATATAACATTTCTAATTAGAGAAAGGCAAATCAAAACTGCAATGAGGGGCTTCCCTGGTGGTGCAGTGGTTGAGAATCTGCCTGCCAATGCAGAGGACACGGGTTCGAGCCCCAGTCTGGGAAGATCCCACATGCCGCGGAGCAACTGGGCCCGTGAGCCACAATTACTGAGCCTGCACGTCTGGAGCCTGTGCTCCGCAACAAGAGAGGCCGCGACAGTGAGAGGCCCACGCACCGTGATGAAGAGTGGCCCCCGCTTGCCGCAGCTAGAGAAAGCCCTCGCACAGAAACGAAGACCCAACACAGCCAAAAATAAATAAATAAATAAATATTAAAAAAAAAAAAAACCAAAAAACTGCAATGAGGTGTCACTTTACACTGGACAGAATGGCCATCCTCAAAATATCTACAAACAATAAATGCTGGAGAGGGTGTGGAGAAAAGGGAACCCTCTTGTACTGTTGGTGGGAATGTATATCGATAAAGCCACTGTGGAGAACAGTATGGAGGTTCCTTCAAAAAACTAAAAGTAGAACTACCATACAATCCAGCAATCCCACTACTGCACATATATCCTGAGAAAACCACAATTCAAAGAGAGTCATGTACCATATTGTTCATTGCAGCACTATTTACAATAGACAGGACATGGAAGCAAGCTAAGTGTCCACCAACAGATGAATGGATAAAGAAGATATGACACATACATTCAATGGAATATTACTCAGCCATAACACGGAATGAAATTGTGTTATTTGTGGTGAGATGGATAGACCTAGCATCTGTCATACAGAGTGAAGTAAGTTAGAAAGTGAAAAAAAATACCATATACTAACACATATATATGGAATCTAAAAAAAAAAAAATGGTTCTGAAGAACCTAGGAGGAGGACAGGAATAAAGATGCAGACATAGAGAATGGCCTTGAGACCATGGGGAGGAGGAAGGCTAAGCTGAGACGAAGTGAGAGAGTGACATTGTCATATATACACTACCAAATGTAAAATAGATAGCTAATGGGAAACAGCCGCATAGCACAGGGAGATCAACTCGCTGCTTTGTGACCACTTAGAGGGGTAGGATAGGGAGAACAGGAGGGAGACGCAAGAGGGCATGTATATGGGGATATATGTATATGTATTGCTGATTCATTTTGTTATACAGCAGAAACTAACACAACATTGTAAAGCAATTATACTCAAATAAAGATGTTAAAAAAAAAGAATAAAAATCATATGATCATCTCAATAGATGCAGAAAAATCTTTTGCAAACTTCAACATACATAAAAACTCTCCAGTAAGTGGGCATAGAAGCAACATACCTCAACATAATAAAGGCTATATATATGACAAACCCACATCTAACATCATATTCAAAGTGAAAATCTGAAAGCATTTCTTCTAAGATCAGTAACAAAACAAGGATGCCTACTGTGACCACTTTTATTCAACATAGTATCGGCAGTTCTAGCCACAGCAATCAGACAGGAAAAAGAAATCAAAGGAATCCAAATCATATAGGAAGAAGTAAAACTGTCACTGTTTGCAGATGACATAATACTATACATAGAAAATCCTAAAGACACTATCTGAAAAGTAGTAGAGCTCATCAATGAATTCAATAAAGTTGCAAGATACAAAATTAATATATGGAAATCTGCTTCATTTCTACACACTAATGACAAACTATCAGAAAGAGAAGTTAAGGAAACAATCCCATTTACCATCACATCAAAAAGAATAAAATACCTAGGAACCAACCTACCCAAGGAGGTAGAAAACCTGTACTTTGAAAACTATAAGACACTGATGAAGGAAACGGAAGATGGCACAAACAGATGGAAAGATGTACTGAGTTCTTGGATTGGAAGGATTAATATTGTTAAAATGACCATAATACCCCAGACAATCTGCAGATTCAATGAAATCCTTATCAAAACACCCATGACATTTTTTACAGAACTAGAACAAATAATTTTAAAATTTGTATGGAAACACAAAATACCCCAAACTTCCATTTCTTTTATAACATAAACTAGATTATAACTGAAATTTCCTGTATACATATACACAAATAAGAAATTTTGAATTTTAATGTAGAGTTAGTTTTCAATATTTTGTTTAGAATTTTCAAGTATGTATAAATAGATTGGGATATTACAATAATCTTATAGATTTATTTGAATAAATTAGAGGGTGTTTAAGGGTAAATAAAGAGACCAAATGCTATGTAGTGGTATATGTTTGAAATTATCTTTTCCTTCAGAATTTGGTAAATTTGATGGTAAAACGATTTGATATTATGTTAATTATGTCTCTGTATTTAAATTCTAATATAATGTTTATTGTTTAGAGTTCTGTTCTGAGTTAATCTTTCTTCCTAAGACACTTCTTGGAGGTAGTACATTTTCTGTGAAAATGTATGTTCTCCCTAATATTTCAAGTTTGTAAAAATAACTGTTTATAAGGTTTCTCTTTAAAAATTACTGCTGCTTCTGCACTTACGTACCCCTTTTTACTTATATTAAATATTTTGCCTCTTCCAGTTCCTGTCTTCATTGGTGAGGCCAAGGTTTTGTCTTCTTTATAAAGGATTTGGTCTTGTTTCTTTTTAATCTTCTTCATTGCATTTTCCCACTACTCTGTTGTTCTTTTTTCTTTCTTTTTTTCTTTTAACTTTTTAAAACTTTTTAATTTTATTTTCTTTGATTCAATTTTACTTTTTCCCCATTAAAACCCATTTTGTTTTAAAAGAAATTGACTCTAAATGCCCTCAATTATCTCCTTATTTGCATATTATAAGTTTTTATTTAATTTTTTTGGAGAATAGTTGATTTACAATGTTGTGTTACTTTCTGCTATACAGCAAAATGAATCACTTATACATATAAATATATCCATTCTTTTTTAGATTTTTTTCTCATATGGGCCATTACAGAGTATTGAGTAGAGTTCCCTGTGCTATACAGTGGGTCTTTATTAGTTATCTATTTTATATATAGTAGTATGTATATGTCAATCCCAATCTCTCAGTTTGTCCTTCTCCCCTTACTGCCTGGTAGCCATAAGTTTGTTTTCTACATCTGTGACTCTATTTCTGTTTCTTAAGTAAGTTTCATTTGTACCCTTTTTTTAGATTCCACATATAAGCCATATCATATAATATTTGTCTTTCTCTGTCTGACTTATTTCACTCAGTATGACAATGTCTATGTCCATCCATGTTTCCAAATTATAAGTTTTAATAGATTATATTTTTATTTGTTGAATTATAAATATCATATGATGTCTATATCACCTTTATTGTTATTTTCCTTCCTTTAATTATATACTTAGAATTGCTTTCAATTTCTATAACTATGAGGTTTTTTTAGTAACATTTAAAAAAAATTTTAAGTTAACGAATTTTGTCCAAAAAATGTATTTTGTATGCTACAGATTCCTTGGAATTTGTTAAAACCTATTTTATGATCTAAAGTATGGTTAATCTTCAAATATGTTACCAGGGTGCTTTCAAATATTCTGTTCATAAAAATCAAAAGTATTAATTATGCTGTTCAAATCCTTTAAATCTTTACAAATTCTTTTATTACTGATATAACAATTCCTGAGAGAAATATGTGAACAGTTTCCAATTATAGAGTGTTACTCAATTCTTTATTTATACTCTGTGACATTTTGATTTATATATTTGAAGTTGTTTTTGCTGTCGTTTTGTTGGTGATAAATTCCTGGAACTTGATATTAGACCTCTTCTTTCTATTTTTCATATCTCTTAATCTTTCCTTATCTTTCAATGTGCAGAATTATATTTATTTCTCATGCCTCTGTTCAGGTTTACAAATTTACATTTTGTCTAATATGAATTTTAATCTATTGAGCAAGGAAATTTTTAAACACTTCAATTATTATATATTTAAAACCTCTAAAAGTCATTTAGAAATATTTTTAGTATATATACATGTTTTTATTATTTTTCTTCTTGTCAATCCATTTTCTTAGATTTTTCTGGCATCTAATCCTGTTGCTCATTAGTTCTTGTATTACTTTACTCATGATAGTTTTTTTTTTTCTTCCTTCCTTTTCTTCTTCCTTCCTTTCTTTCTTTCTTCCTTTTCTTTCTTTCTTTCTTTCTTTCTTTCTTTCTTTCTTTTTCTCTTTCTTTCTTTCTTTCTTTTCTTTGTTTCATTTTCTTTTTACTATTTTGTAGTTTGCTTTCCTTCTATTTTTTACTTTTGTTTATTATAAATTTGAATTATCAGAGTGTTTTTGAAGGTCTTTATAGTTTAGAATTCTGGAAGGCCAAGGTTGGGTTCTGATTGATATGTAATTTTTATTAATTTCTTCCTAACTTCTTGAATATTTTCAAAGAAGACTATCTAATGTTTATCCTTAAGCATAGAGTTCATGGGTCAAACAGATTGTACAAATTCTACCCAAAAACACATGTGAGGTTAAACTTGTAGTTATAAATTCTTTAGAATATATAGAATGTTGATGTTTTTTATTACCACTCTAATATAATTGTTGTTGTTGTTTAATTCTGTCTTGATTCAGTTTTGAGACTTTGGCTAGAAGCCAGTTTCTATTTTTGAGCAAATGATTAAGGCCATATACCAACCACTTCTTTTAGTAGACTCTCCCACTCCAGGCCATTATACACCCACCTTAATTGTCCCAGGGCCAGGTATCAAACAACTAGGGGCAGCCCCTTTCCCCAGAAACCTTTGAAATTATCCATAATAGACAATCCATAGGGAGCCCCAGAGAAACCTCCTAATACCAATCTACTTGCCATACCTAGGCTGCCCCCTACAACTCCAGCTTGCTCTTTTCCTGTCCCCGTGTGCAAACTCCTTTGTGGCCTTGCCTGGACTCCTTTCTCATTTAGAACTGCAACAAAAAAAATCTTTGTTTTTCATCTATCCAAGTGCCTGTGTGTTGGGTTCCCCCTCAAAGGAATCTTTACATTTTATAAAACAATTGGCTTTAAAAGCACAATAGCATGGCTATGATCACTGACTCTTGGATAGGTTTTTGGGGGAGAAGGAATGCTCTTGGATTAGCAATTGATTTCAGAGCCCCTTGTGAGTGGCTTGGGTCAGAACTACCCAAGTGGGAAAGTTATGCTTTAGCTTTGTTGCTTGCTGGTGGGTCTGCAGGTGGTTGTAAGTTTTACTCAACTTTCCTATGTGGGGAGAGGGTTTAAGAGGTGGAGGTGGAGGTGCACCTAGGGAAATAGGAGTAATGTGGGTGCGATTTCCTGGGTCGGGTGTTCAGGTATGTTACTAGTCACAGCTTGTATTTCGTAGATGCCAAGTCCAGGGGCCCATAACTTCTTCAGTGTTGGTGTTTCTTTATTAATATTCAGGACAGAACTCTGGTTTGTCCCTGTGTTTTAGGCAACACTTGTGGAGGAGTGTGTTGGTTGAACTTCTAACACTAAAGAAATAATACCCTCTTCTCATTGTCCAAATTACTCAGTTGGGGAAAGTAGCCTACCTGTCTTCCTGATGTTGCATAAGTAGTTGCTAACACCAGCAAACTTTAAGCTACCCAGATCCTCAGCAGTATGTGCGGGTTACACCTTTGGAGACCAGTAGCTCATTATTTAATCCAAGGGGTTGTCTGGGACAATGAGATGAATATTTCACCTCTGAACACCCTGTCCCCACCCTGCAACACAAAGAACAACTGCCCAAGTTACCCAATTGTTTAAATAATGTGAGACCCCTAGTTAATATGCTTGGGCCTCAGGTAAGGGCCTCCACATATCATCATACAGAGGGACTGATACTTCAAATGGGGGCATTAACTTTGCTGCCCCAAGAAGCTTGTTATTGTTTTCTTAGGTGCAAATAAATCCCTCAAGGGTGGACTAGGTAAACTTGGAACTAGATGGCTGCCTATGAGACTGGCCACCCTGCCTCTCCCCTTTCCCTGTGTCAAAAGTTGATTTTTAAAAAAATGAAATCAACAAATCACTTAAGTAGTAATTAGTAATAGTTTCATGTGCACAAACCAAAAAGACAGTTTGCAAGCTGGGCATCCTCAAACCAAAACATGAGTCTCAGAGGAATATTGTTATAAAGCAGCTGATATAGTGTGAAGGCAGTGTCTATTCTTAACAGTAATTGGTTACAATATTAGAATTTTCTTAAGTGAAAGGGAATTGGTTAGTGGTTGCTTCATATCAATTTTCAGGAACTATTTAAGTTTCGCTTATGATTTTCAGAAGCATAAGCAAGAAGTGACCCAGTTCAAGTTAAACTAGCTTGTCAGCAAAATAAGCTAAATTAAGCTTTGTGTGTATGACTAACTGGTTTCATCTGCTCAGGGAATTTGCATGTCTGGTTTCTGTGTTTGATATTAACACCTGCAACTGCCTAAAGGTTTGCACTATTGAGTTAGACAGAGATAGAAACTGAAAACCGAGGCTTTAGGTGTCTGAAAACCCACGAGGAGGGAAAGGGCAGTGGTAGAGGGTGGTTTGATAAGCTCTTTCACTGAACCACTCTGCAACCTGTACCTCTGTTGCTCTAGAAATTTAATCCTTTGGGTACAAGGGGAGGACACCTATGGCACCCTTTCGGCATAGGGAAGGGGCTAAGTCAAATCCACGTTAAAGCTGAAGTTCCTGTGGCATAGAATCATTGCTTCTTGTGGGGGCAGGTGTTCCTAACCCTGACTGATTTGAAGCTCCGGAGAGGAAAAAAAAAAATGTATATATAAACATGATCTGTGTAAAGAGAACTTCCTTAAAGTATATCTAGTAAAGACAAAAGCGGAAGGAAGAACAGAATGGAGGAAGGAAGGAAGGAAGGATGGGAGGTTGGAAGGAAAAATCCTGGATATGGCGGGGAAGATGTAAAAAAGAAAAAATATATATGTATTATTAAATTAAAACAAAGTTCCATAATTTGACCCAATTGGAAATCCAAAATTTACTAAAATAATTTATAAAACAAAAACATTAATAAGGTATTTATTTGCTTTTGTACTTCAAGAACAGGTTCTAAATTAACTTTAACATTTGCTAAAATACACCCATTGGCAGATTTCATGGATTTATTAAATAGCGATGTTCAAATTACAGTTATTCCTGGGGAATCTCACTAAATTTGAACATGAAATCCCTATAATCTTAAAAGTGTAACTAAATATAAAATAGAGGAAATGTTGTTATACTTCATTTTATAGCCTTGCCTAAATTTCCCATAGTCAGTACCCATTGGCCTAAAATATCCCACAGTGGGCATAGGTGTTCTGACACAATGAGTACCAAATTAAAATTAAATTATTTGGCCCTTACAAGTGGCTTAATAAAAGGAGGCCCCACTGATCCCCAATTAAAATAGTTAGTATGACCCAATGTAAGTAAAAACAGGGTCTTATAAGGATTAAAATTTTGTGTATAAGAAATGAATAATAAAGAGGTGATTATCCCCATTGCTTTTCCACTTGACAATCCAATTTTGCCCATTCTTCAGTGTGGAAAAAAATTATGCGTCACAGTGAATAACTACAACTTTAGCGTTGTTGCCCTTCAATTAATTCTCCTATACTGATATCTGATGTTTATTAAAATTAATAACTCCATCCTATCAGCATCAGGTCAATTATTTTGTTATTATAGATTTGACTAATATGTTCTATTCAGTGCTTATTTCAACAGCTTTTCAACTAGTTTACCTTAACCTTCAAAAGGGCACAATACACATTTATTAGATTACCCAAGGAGTACATCAGCTGCTTAGCAATAACACACTATCTCTACACACAAGGTCTTAACTACATCTACTTTTATCCAGGAACACAGGTATGACATTGTTTTGATGATATATTTTTATGAGAAGATTCATTTAATACATTCATTAAGGACACACAAGTCTAACATCTTTTAGTCCTTTTTGGATTCTGTATGCAACATACTCCCCACTAACAATTTACTTAACTTTACTAATGTTACTACTTTCAAATCTGCCCACCTTAAATGGTGTCCCCTTGGCAAAAGACTCTAGAATATGTCCAAATTATAATCAACAGGCACTCCCATTAATTCCTTCCAGACTCCTTCAGTAGAGGCTTTTGTAACATCCTTCTTGACCATGGAATCTCTTGGACCACCTATAAGAGTCATAACTTGCCCATGGGTTTCTGATGTAAATAACTGCCCTTCTTTGCTCTGTGCTATACATGATTGGAATGAAAATTGCTGGTCACATACTAGATTTTCCTGGAAATGGAGGTTCTCATTAACTCTGGGATTGTGGACTTTAATACCCATTTTCCCATTAAATCTTGGGTCATGAAAGCAGTACTCCACAAGCTTGGCATGGCTATGAAGACATTCTTAGTACAGAATAGAGACAAATTCTTAGTACAAAATGGGCCCTCTGGCATATTCCACCAGAGGGCGGAGTGGCCTCCCCTATCCCCAGTCCTTTGCCAGAAGTCATGGTCCTGGGGGAGACATTCCTTTCCCAGACCCCTTGGCTACCTGGGGAGGCCCTTGGGATTAATTGCCTGAATAGCAATGGCAGTTCATGGACTATAAAAATGTCAGTGCTATCATCATAAATGGTGGAGCTCACTATAATGTAGCTGTTTTCCACCCCTTAACTATGAGGTCCCCAAAAAGGGATGGGACACAAGAGTCAGCACAATTGTCCAAATTTCAGGCAGTCATTTTAGCACTGGATGCCCTTTCTAACACAGCAAAAAATGTGCTCCATCTACACATTTACAAACTATTGGAGCATTGCCTAAGAGTTGTCCTCTCCAGGGTGAATATCTCTCGGAATCTATTTGCCTCACCCATACCCAATATATGAAAGTTGCACATGCTTCTACGTATAATAAGGCCACAATATAAAGCCTCACTAGATCTTCCTTTCAGAGTTCGAGACATTACTGAGAGTAACTAAAGCATTCATTTCACTTCTCAGAATATACAATGCTGGGGTCTTTGAAATGGCACTGAATAGAACTTTCAACTCCCCAGTAGATCTCAGGCAGCTAGTTTAATGGAAAGACAACGGAACTCTTTTTAAAACTTCTATCTGCCAAATGGACCCTTACATGGCTCTCCATCTTGTCTCAGGCCTTAATTTCTCTTCATTCAAGGTCCCTTGGCTAACTTGCAATGTACATCAGCTTTTAAAAATACCTTCCCTGTGTTTTGTCCTATATTTCAAAGGGGCTACGTATCGCTACCATGTATATGATGAGAGGAATCTTAGGGCAGTGAAACTATCCTGCATGATTCTATAGTGATGGATATATTTATTATACATTTATTATGCATTATTATACATTTATCCAAACCTTTAGAATGTACAACACCAAGAGGGAACCCTAATGTAAACTATGGGCTTTGGGTAATAATGATGTGTCAGTGTGGGTTCACTGATTGTAACAAGTGTACCCTCTGGTGCAGGATGCTGATAGTGAGGGAGGTTATGCATGTGTGTGGGCAGGGGATTTATGGGAAGTACTCAATTTTGCTGTGAACCTAAGACTGCTCTAAAAATTAAAGTTTATTAGTTTAAAAAAATGGATAGTAACCATAAATTTTTTGTGTGATTTCAGTATTCTGTTTTTAGTTCCCCAATTTTTTTGTGTTGGGGGAGGATGCCCTGTGTATGTATGTATCTCTGTGTGTGTGAGTGTGTGTGTTTGGAGGTCAGCTATTAATTTAACAATATATACACACAGTACATTTGTATAACTTTATGAAATCTGTGTATACTATCACTTTTTAATATATATTTTCTCTACTATTGTTTGAGTCAAGGAATGTCCAGGAAACAATCTTTTTTTTTTTTTTTTTTTTTTTCCATGAATTTAAGCTTTCTCAATTCTTTCTTGTTCAGTATGATTTGTTGCTCCCATTATCTGTCCTCTTTTTGAATCTCACATTGTTTATTTTGTCTATTAGAAAATTTGGCACATATGTATCTGAATCTTTTTGTGTCAATACTCACAGACTTTGTGAATCCTCTGTGTATTAATTTCTCATTACCTACTGGTAAGAAAATAAAAGGTGTACTCTTTCTAGACTTAAAATAATTCAAAACTAACAGTATAGTGAAGCATTAATTTTAGAACTAATGGATATGAATATTTCCACAATTATTATTTTTATAGTCAATGGTTTAGTTTTTAAAATAAATTTTAATGAAATTTTTGCTCACTATTGCTTTTTACAGTCCAACCTTCCCTTCTGACTTCACTTCTCTTTTGGCTGGTGTATATCTTTTCATTGTTCTTTCAATGAAGGTCTGTGGGTTACAAATATTCTGAAAATGCTTGTCTGAAATTATATTTAGATCACTTAAATCTCAAATAATAATATAGCTATCAGATGGATTCCATATTTATTACCCTCCCTCAGTACTTTTAATGATACACCACCATAAATTTCTTAAGTTTAGTGTTATTGTAGCTGAAACAATGTGACACCTTAGCAGTACTAGTTAGGATGCGTTTCATATTTGAGATGTCTAATGTGCATAGTGCCATACAATCCTCTCTGGACTTTCCAATCTAGAATTTCTCATAATATTGTATCCAAGAAACATTTTCTTTGTTTGTTTGTTTTATTTTATTTAAAATTTTTGAGCATGGGAATAATTTATATAATCTATCATGTATTTTCTTGGAGACTTCTAAGGAATATAGGTTAACATGTGCTTACCTATGATCTAAAAATATTAAAGTTCCATTTTTCTTTTTTCATACACATCATATTTGGTCAGTCAGATATAACTCTCGTTTTTTACTGAAATTTGAAATTCACATAGATGTATACAAAAAGCACACTTTATTCATTTATATTTTACTAAAATCTTCTATAACTGAAGAGTTTTCACAAACCCATCATTTCCTGCATATTTCCAAATGTCTCCTATCTTCCTCATCATTCTAGGCCTGATGCAAGGCTGTCATCCTGGAATCTTTCTAATTGCACATATATAGTAGTTCTACCTGTCTCTTTGGGTTAATTTAACTCTTTTTATCTATCACTGAAACTTTATTTTTAATGAAAGGGTTCTTTCTAGACACATATCTAAAAATATCTTATTGCCTTTAATTGCATTTTCTGCTTTTATCTTGGCACTTTAATGCATTCTATGATATTTTGTTTTATAATTAAAAGTAATAAATAAAGGTCAATTCAACTTGTACAGCTTATACCATTTAAAGGCACATATACCTCATTTTAAAAATTATATTTAGCAAACCATAACTCCATAGGTAAAGAATGAATATGATTGTAATAATGATAATACCTGCCACTTTGTGCTCCACCTTTTGCTACTGTACTAGTTTCATCATATATATCACCGCTTAAAAATTGAATTAGGCTTACAGATATAAAATGAATTACCAGTATAATATTAATTAATAAAAGATAGAGTTTCAAACTCATGTCTGGTTTGGATCAAAGCTCATCTGCCTTACTTACTACTTATTTACTTGTTTTCTTACTAATCAATACTACCTTATACCACATAATATAGTCAAATTTACACTATGTTCATCAAACAAAATAAATCTAAAAGAATTCATATTATAAACACTGGAAATGAAATTCCAGAGAAGGTTCACTTTTCATAGTTCTATGGTTCTGTCTAAGTAGTTATTATAATAATAACCAATTCACCTATCATATGCTACTATTTTATTTTTGTTTTACATTGAATTTACAGAACAATCAACTATAATATGTTTGTTTGTTACTCTTGGCATGTAATTATACTAGTATTTGAAGAAAACAAATTTTTTTTCCAGGGGAAATACCTATACACAGGACAATGTATCCAAAGTATTGATAAGGTAATTAAAACACCCAAATATTAAATGTTTATAGAGTTTGGCTTGATGAGTCTTAAATAAAATATAGTATATGCAAAAAATTACTCCAGAATACTTTTCTGAGTACAGTTTTTTTCATACTCTTCCCTCAAGGCTAAGTTTGAGATTAGCTCATAATTAAAAATATTACATTGCATAGTCTCCTGACTTTCTGGAAAACAACACAAAGATTCTAAGACACTGAAATAATTTGGAAGCACTGAAAATCTAAAATATAGATTTAGAGAAAAATGAACAAACATAGCAAAAAAATTGCTAAATCTCTTTATTAACACAGTTTGACTAATAGCTGCAGTAAGTTTTATCAAAATACAAAAAAATTGCTTTTATCCATTTACTTGACAAAATAACAAGACTCATCAAAAAGATTTAAAATAAATAGATACATTCATGCATACATACATACCTAAATGTATGCATGCATATATATACAAATACATACTTCTCCCTGTAGACTAATTTTAGCTCTTGTCCTTTGAGATATACAAACTGTTTATAAGGCCCAAGTAGTATTCCAGATGTAGTAAGTTTAAAGACATTTCCCACCAGTCAACCATCATGTAATTTGATTTTTAATGGTTTGTAGTAAAATGAAAAATATTTCATTAGAATATTGACACTAGGAAAGAAAAAAGAGATATTAATAAAACTTTATACATGAAGAAATGATAACTAATTGGATTTATGGGAAAAGAGATGTAGATATTATGTTTCAAGATTTGAGGTCTGTATTCCTCCTGTAAAAATTGTATTAACACTGATATGAAATCAGAAAGAATGTTTTCTTGTGTAAACGATGTCAAATGTTAGGTTAAGTTTGAGGATCCTTTCAAACCATGTAGCAGAGAGTAATCAAACAGTTAAGAGTTTGTATTAGTCAAGTTTTGCCAGAGAAAGACAACCAATGATACATGTGTAAGTGGAACTGGCTTACATGATTATACAGGCTGAGAAGTCCCATCATCTGCCATCTGCAAGCTGGAGACCCAAGAAAGCTGGTAGTGTAATACCAGTCTGAGTCTACAGACCTGAAAAATCAGGAGACACAGTGGTATAAATCCCACTCTAAAGGCAGGAGAAGACTGCAATCTAAATCTACTTTACTGATTCTACCAATTCAACTACTAATCTCATCTAAAAACACTTTCACAGACAGACACGGAAATAAGGTTTAATCCGGGCACCCTATGGCGCAGTCAAGTTGACAGATAAAATTCACCATCACAGAGTTGTATTCATCCAGGTTAAAAAAATGAAAATGAATGTTGTCCCCCCGAGTTGAGAACCTCAGACGAGGAGAAGACTGATTACCTGAAGTTAGAAAACCTTCACCTTTGGAGGATATGAGAACAAATTAATCAAGGAAGAAAAGGAAGAGTGGTTAAAAAAATAAAAATTAAAAGCCTTTGAACATTTTTTTAAAGTTTTGCAGACATTTGTAATATTTTCATTAATGTGTCCATGTTGAGTTTGTACAAAATCATGAGAATTACCCACACCAGTTGAATTTAGATGAGCCTTTGAATTTGGATGAGCATTTCTTGGAAATGCTCAGATTTCAACACATATTCTTGTGTACTCATTTGTAAGGAGCTGAGAATATTCATATGCAAATCTGTGCCTACCTTTGGTTTGACTCATGCGATTTAGCATGTTATCCCAACCAACAGGCAGCTATCAAGAGAGCAATGGACATTAAACTACTGAAGTAGCCAAAAAGGATGTTTTTGCCTATGTAGTCTCCTTGCTGCAAATAAACTTTCTGACATCATTTTTTAATCTTCTCTTATTTCATTCAGCAGTTCTAGGTCACCCTCGGTCCTGATCCTGTCTGATTGTTAAGCAGATACAGTGCTCAGCACTTGCTGTCAGATGTTGCTGCTATTTTCCCAGTGGGTGCATCCTGTGACCCTAACAAAGATGCATCATACCACTGATCCCTTTGATTGCTGTGCTGATTTCTATGATTGTTGCCATCTGCTATACATATAAACAACATCAACAACAAAAAAAGAAAACTAGTGAAAAAAAAAAAAAGCACAACTAATGAAATTGCTCTCAACGGAAGTAGCCCAAAGTATATATCTTATTTATTGCAACTCACAGACTGGAAATGAACTGAATATTCTAAACATCTAAAGCTTATAAAATTTAAGGTACATTTTAAATATCTTAAACTTTAATGTATGACAACATACAACATCCTTGTAATTAGCTTTAAGTGTATAAGACAGGTGGTTATCTTTACCTCCAAACAAGTCACAAAAGCAATGCAAAAGAAATTGAAAAATCTAAAGAATAGTATCTACAGGAAAACTTATAATACGTACTGTCTGAATTCCCTGCCATATTGAATTAGGAAAATGGTTTTACAATTGATACGTTTCCATGTATATTGTTTCAGTTAAAACTCAAAATAAAACATTATTATTCCATATATAGATAGAGAATCCATGATTCTGGTATTCCAAATAACCTCAATGTCATATGTATAAAATGTCAAAGTTAGTATATTATTCTGTTTTCTACTTGTAACCCACTGAACTTTCCAATATAAGATAATAGTACACATATCAATGCATTTCATTTATTTTTACTCCATAAAATTTAGAGTTTTATAGATCAGAGTTTGAGACTGAAAGCACAAAGAATAAAGCAGAATTATTTAATTGAACTACTAATGTCATGTGATGATATGAAACTAAAATGAAAAATCAGGATTCATTTGCAAGATGAAGGGGATGACAATGTATTTTTTTTTCAAAATTCAGGAAGTATCTTTGACATAAAGTGTCCCCTAATTTTTATCTGTATTGAAGTATGCTTCTTATAAATATCACTAAGACTTTAGAGGATTAAGTCTGTAGAAATTTGAGGAATAGTAAGCCCTTGATTTTCTTTCAATTTTGCATAGGATAAATACAAAAAACTGTAGCTTTCTGTTATCACTGAAAGTGAATAAAATTAAAATAAGTTTGTCATAAAATATTTGAGATTTTTTTCAATATGCAGATATTTGACCAATAATATTTGTGCATTTGTTATTTGGCGAAAATGTGTAATTTCTTTACATCCACAGGTATATTTCTGCATACACTCTTCTTTTAATGTATGTTGGTTATTTGCAGATGGTAAACTTGTTTGTCTAGTGAATTAACTAAAAACCTATTAGAAACAATAAAATAATTCAATAAGTTGGCTGATCAGAAAAGTAACATACCAGTACAAACATTATTTTATACACAAAAAAACTCTTATTACAAATGCAGAAAGCAATAGATTTCTTAAAATCTAGGAATAAACATAATAAAAATTCTAGTGAGGGCTTTAAAAAGAATGTTAAAATACAAAAGCACCATTTCTTAAAGTTGTCCATTCTCCCTCATTATCTAAAATATTTGGAATTGAAGTGAAAATAACAGAATATTTTTACAGATTGATAAAATCATTATTTGAAAAGTGAATATTTGAATATTTAACTATATAAAAATAAAACATTGAAATATACAAGCAGTTAGTGGGAGAGCCCTACAAGATATAAAACATATTGTTTCACTTAATTAATAATTAAAATTGATTAGTATTGGAGATGATTTAAGTGAATGCTTCTGCTTATTAGAAATATTAAGTGTTTTTTAGAAATATGAAGATTTAGCAGAATCACAGCTTAATTAAGTCAGAAACACTTGGGGTTAGTCCCAGGCATCACATTATTTTTCAAAGTTCTCCCTTCTTCCAGTTGATTCTAATGTGCACCATTCATGATCTGTGTAAATAAATTCACCTGTAAAATCATCTAAACACAGAGATTATTTGCAAATAACTCTTATATTTTCTCCAGTTTCCTTCTTGATTATTCATGTGTTTGAATCTGGGTACATTTTTTGATAACTCATAGTTTCCCACAAACTCATTCATCTTATTTGCATTGATTCTAGCAAAAGGCACTCAAGATAATTTTAGTACTCCCTGGTAATTTCCTATTTTGCATTTTTAATATGTTTTATTTGCACTCTGTTGTTTTCCATTATTTTTTATTTTCTTTATTGGGAAACCCTGGGTTTATTTATTTTGTTAGTTTTTACTAAAAAAGAACCAGCACTAGGATTTCTTTTATAATTCTACATTTTTCTGTTTTCTAATTTATTAATTTTCATTATCTTAATCATTATTATTCTTCTGTTTCCATGAATTTATTTTATTCTCTTGCTTCTCAGTTAAGCTACTTAATTCATTTCTTCTTTTTGTTTGTTTGTTTTTTTCTCCCACCTGCATTAGCATCCCTGGAAGAGAAGAGAGTGCTGGCCTGTGAGGTAAAATGATACCTCCTTCAGGTGAAAAAGCTCAGGGATCTTCATAGACAAGCTCTCTAAGCAGATACATTCTGGCTGACACACCACACACGCTCTGAAGTACTGGTTGCTTTCTTGTGTCCTCATATCATCCAGCAAATATCTGGACTCTACATAAAGTTAATTGAGTCCCATCCTCCTTTTGAAGAGACTTCCATGGCTAATTGCACCATGTTTCACATGCTTGCCTGCCTTACCTGTCACCTGAGGCACAAGCCTCTCAGACAATCTGGGGCACTCAAATCTATACTATTCTGCATATGTGTTTGTTTTATCTTTGCAGACATTTTTTCCCACACTAGCTTATGCCACCAAGCCCTGCTTTCATGATTTTATGAGGAATTTTTGCTGGATCTACGTCCAAAATATGTTATTGCCTTAAAAAAAATTCTTTGCATCATCCTCACTTCTTTATTCCAGTTTACATATCTGTTTACTGGTCTATGGGCTCTACTGCAATGGCCTTGTACTTGGTCTTCTGACATATCATTCGCCACATACTCCATTTTTCACAGTGCTGAGGGATCTTTTAAAATCAGAAAATCAGATGATGTCATTCCCTTTCTAAAACTTTCCAGAACACTTTATGTAACTGTATTAAAATCAAACTCTGTGTCCTTCCACAATACGTACCCTGCTTAGATATTTTTCTGTAAGTTATCATATTCTCTTGACTTCTTGTTTTGAAAGAAAGTGTAATCCTGTAAAAGGGTTGCAAAACTAGTAAAATGAGCTCTCATATATCATTCACCTAAATTCAGAAAATTACTAAAATTTGCCATTCTCTCTCTCTCTCTTTTCTTTCTGTCTCTCTACACACACACACAAACACACACACACACACACAAACACACACACATTTTTTTAAAACTTTCAAAAATTATTTATGGACAACATGACATTTTATCCCCAAACATTTCATATATTTCCTAAAAGCATAAACATTCTCTCACATAAATCCAATTTAATCATCAGATTAGAAAGTAAAATGTTGATTTAAAATTGATGAAGACTAAAATCTAATGTAGTGTCTACACAAATTTCCTCAGTTGTCCCAATGATATCCTTTAGTGACCTTTGTGAAAAACTGAAGACAATAATCTGCATGTAATTATAGTTGTTCTTGCTTCATCTCCCACTGTACTTCTGGCCTGGAGAAAACAAAATATTAGCCTTCTCATATTTTCATTTGTGCTTACAACTGAAGTAGTAGGTATTATTTTCTCCTCTCTGACTTCTTCCCAGTTTTCCATTCAGTTGTCAACATACTTCCTTCTAAGCCCAGTACCTTCCATTTGGAAATCATTAATAAGAAGTCTCAGGATTCCGTAGTTTATTTTATCTCCACTTATTATATTTTGGTGGTGTAAGGGAAGAGGAAGAAAGTTAGTCTCTTGGGCATCTTCTGTTATCTTCTATTACTTTTTCTGGCTGTCATTTTTCTCAATTTATTGATGATAACAGTTATATTTGATGCTTTCTTAAACTGCTTCTGGTGATTGTGTTCTTGAGTTTTAAGTAGTTAGTTATTTACATTATTCTATATATTAAAATCTTGAGATTTTGTGATTGAACTTTTTTTCTAAAAGAGGATTACTAACTCTTTTAAATTTAAAGGTTTTATCATCTATTACAACAGGAAATATAATTTAAGAGTGTGCATATTTAAGGAAGTAGGAAATATGCATAAGATTTATAATAAGGAATAAAATAAAAAAAACATGGCTTTTTGAAACCTTATTATTTTAAATAATATCTAATAATAAATTATTCTTTGAAAGGAATTGTTTTGCTACATTTTCTTTACTGAGAATTTTTTATTGTAAAAAATATTACTTGTACTCTCCTTTTAAACCAGTTAGATATTCACTACAGAAAAGGAAAAAAAAAGGAAGAAGCACTTACTTTAAACAAAATGAAATATTTCTTTCAGCACCTACATCAGATGGTATAATATTTCACAAATTCTGATAAGGTCAGGTCTGTAGAAATTCTAGCTAATCTAAAAGTTACTAGATGACACAATCCTATATCCAAAATCTAGAAATAGAAAATTTCAGGAGAGAAAAACGGGATGTCTGCTGTTATAAGGTACTCAAAACCTATTATTCCTTATTTCATATCACAGTACATGGGCTATCTCTTCTGTCACCTACCTCCAGGCAAAATTGCACCTAATCTATCAGAGAAATGAGTCTCTTCAATTCTTAAAATCTTTCTGGGAATTAGATATCACAGTTCCTTTAATGTCAAAAAACCTTTTAATCAGCAAGTCTCTCTTTGCACCTAACGCTTTCTGCTATATGTTTAGTCCATTTTCTTTTGTGTAACTCAATAGACATATTTGTAATTAATAAAATGTTTATTTGGCAAACAGAGCTTTCCATCCACTTGGGCTTTCTAAAGTAAAATTAATTTGTAGCAAACTTTTAAGAAAGGGATGAGTGGCATGGAATTTATAGTTTAGAAAATTGTGGTAATCATAGAAAACAGCAAAGGACACAGCTAGGGGAAAATTATTCAGAAAAGATTTTGAAAATTGGATTCTGTGTTACAGAGAATGGGAAGGAAAGTAAGAATGTGAGAAGTGATAAAAAGGTAAGGACTAATAAAATAAGGTTGAGTCAAGAATACATAACTTAGATTAAATATGAAAAATAAGGTAGAAAAAGAGAATGATATTTTCAGATAATTTAAAGGTTATCCTAGAAAAGAACATTTAACAAAGGCGTATATGTACATGTGTGTGTGCACACTCATGCATGCCAGTTATGAATATATATAGTATTTGCTAATATAAAAATAGTACATACTTTATATATCATTTTTTAAAATTAATATTGCTATATAAATATCTGACTGACCACAGATTATTTAGTTGGTTTAACATTACTGTAATTTTAATTATTTGATTAGAAAATTTCAGAATGCACACATGAATCAATTTCCCACTAACTACATTTTTTTCCCTCAGTATACACCTTTGAGAATCTGGACTTTCTGAGTGCATCATAATTTACTTTGTGTTAACTACAATGCCATAGATACCAGTATTACTATATATCTATATCATAATTCTGTATTTAAACATTTCTCAAAAGCAAACTTGGTAGTGTTGTGAATTTTTTCCTTGCTAACATAAAAAATATCAAGTAAAGTTATTTCTTATTGCCCTTTCAGACACCAAGCTGTCGCAAGTACTAACTTAATTATGCATTGTCAAATTATGAATAGCCTCTAATTAACAAGCCTCTTCTTCAGTCTCCTTCCATACAATTAGTAATCAATATTTCTAATGATAATATTCATGGATGAAATAGATGAAAGGAGACACTCAAGTTGTATAATAGATCAATGTAACAGAAATCATAAATTGTAATTGAAATAGGTCCTTTTAAAAAAACACATTCTTTTTTTTTTATAGTTTCCTGTCTTTCTTTTTTTATAATTTTATCTTTATTGGAGTATAATTGCTTTAAAATGTTGTGTTAATTTCTGCTGTGCAACAAAGTGAATCAACTATATGTATACATATCTCCCCATATCCCCTCCTTCTTGAGCCTCCCTCCCACCTTCCCTATTCCACTCTTCTATGTTGTCACAAAGCACTGAGCTAATCTCCCTGTGTTATGCAGCAGCTTCCCACTAGCCATCCATTTTACATTTGGTACTGTATATATGTCAATTCTACTTTCTCACTTCGTCCCAGCTTCCCCTTCCCCCACTGTTTCCTCAAGTCTGTTCTCTATGTCTGCATCTTTATCCTGCCCTGCCACTAGGTTTATCAGTACCATTTTTTTTAGATTCCATATATGTGTGTTAGCATACAGTATTTGTTTTTCTCTTTCTGACTTACTTCACTCTGTATAACAGCCTCTAGGTCCATCCACCTCATTACAAATAACTCAATTTCATTTAGTTTTATGGCTGAGTAATATTCCATTGTATATATATGTCACATCTTTATCCATTCATCTGTTGATGGGCATTTAGGTTGCTTCCATGTGCTGGCTATTGTAAATAGAACTGCAATGAACATTGTGGTACATATATCATTTGGAATTATGGTTTTCCCAGTAGTGGGATTGCTGGGTCATATGCTAGTTTTATTTTTAGTTTTTTTTAAGGAAGCTCCATACTGTTCTCCATAATGGCTGTATCAATTTACATTCCCACCAACAGTGCAGGAGGGTTCCCTTTCCTCCACACCTTCTCCAGGATTTATTGTTTCTAGATTTTTTTGATGGTGGCCATTCTGATCAGTGTGAGGTGATACCTTATTGTGAAAACCACATTCTTATGGAAACTTCTTTTGGTTCATTGCAAAATAACAGCAATATTATGCAAATTATTATGAATCAATATAAGATTATATTTATCTTGATCAAAACAAATTTGAAAATTCTTCTTTTAGTAAAAACTCTCTATGCTGTATACTATTAGGTGTTTATATTAGATAATGCATTTTAACTTAGTATTAAAGATAAAAACATATCTAAATACATTATCTATATTTAATGTATTATTTAAAATTCAAAGACTCTCTAAAAGCCAAATTATTCATTTTAATCATCTATTAATTTTTTATATTTAATTATTATTTAGTTAAAGCCTGCATATTATGTACCCAGTACTATACTAACCTCTCTGAATATAAAAATTGAAGGAAATTACTTAAAATAATTTTTGTCCTTAGAGACCTGATAGTTTCTCGAAATGCAGGCAGATAGGAAATCTATGAGTTTTCAGATGTCCATGAAAATTGAAGCCATATTTGAAACACTGTAGATTTTAGACACGGTTTAGATGCTTTTGATTTTTAAATTATTACTTAGTTATTAAAAACTCCTTCCAAAAAAACTTAATGCAATTAAGAAAGAAATTTAAAGGTTTAATCAATAATGATAGTGTCACCAATAATGAATTAATTTTTTCTAAGCATCTCTCTCTCTCTCTCTCTCTCCCTATATATATATATATATTCTGCAAATTTAAAAAATAGCTTATTTGGAGGGTCTTAAGAATTATTTAGTTCTGGAGACACAGATTCTTGTAAAACTGAAATAATTTTCTGGGGAAGAGTGTCAGGGTCATATAATGGCAAAAATCATAAGGTTGTTAAAGTTGCCTGGTGAGAATTGTTACTGATTCTGATACAAGTCATGAAATATTTGTCTTTACAGATTCACAAGTTGTTTTAGAGTGAGGGTTTGATAAGGATAGGCTGTCATGAGGTATTTTAAGGTAACTGTCCGATAAGTATATTGAGTTTCTGGCAGATAGTCTGGATGCCTTCTTTGGGGCAAAGTAGTCGAAAGGTCATATCCAATCCAGGCTGGGACATGCATAAGTCACATTTGCTCAATGGCCTCACAACTTCATTTTAGAGAGCTCTCTTAGCAAAGCCAACTCCATTTTCATTTGAGAAAATATCAACTATTTATTTCAGAATATAAATGCATATGGAAAATCATTCATCAAATACTTACTGAATCCACAAATTTCCACAATCTATGAATAAAATGAGCACAACTTATTCTTACTATAAATGTGCTTAAAATTTGGGGCTGGATAGGACATAAAAATTAAAAATAATTCAGTAAAAGAAATATCAATTTAGATGTAGGCACTGGGTGATGTGAAAGAGCTTAAACTCAATCTCATAATGATTATATAAGAAACTGTAGAAGAAATGCTCTTAATCTGACTCCTAGAATACAAATAGAATATAGTGAACTAATAAAAGCAAGGGTGATGCTTTTCGAAAAAGAGATGAAATGTTTTTAAAAAAAGGAAAGTAAAAAGAAGGGAAAAAAATTAAATAAACAAAAGAATAAGGAGAGTAAAAAGGAAGTAAGGAAGGAAGGGAAACAGAACAAATTGTTACAAACAAATTGTTACAAAACTAAAGATTTAAAATGTTTTGGTTTTGAAACAAGAACTATTTTCTGCTATTGAAGTATAAGAGCCACAAACTGAATCACAATTGTCCTTGATTTACAAATGTACTTATAAACACTATTGGACTGTTCAAAAGATTGTAAAGATTGTAATAAGTTACAGCCTGAATTAACCAAGTACCCAGAAAACTTCCATATCTTTTGCCAAATCATGGCGTATCCAAATGCCTAACTTGTCATGTTTTACGAGTTAATGATTACAGCATAAAATGTTCTTTCAAATCAAATATGAAATTGACAAAGAATGTTTAACTGTCCTATTCTGAGCAAGTCACTGCCAAAGAGCACATTTAATGTAATAATGATTTGTTCTTTTACACAATAAATTGTCTTTACTTTTCAAATATTTCACACTTTAGAAACACTAAACCAATCTAATATTTTATCCTTAAAATCATTTTAAAATATTTTATTTAAAACAAAATTCTATTTGAAAGAATGTATAAAAAATGTAATTGTGAATGATTATCTGAACTTGACACTCAGTTCCAGAGATGTCGCCCTCCAGCCAAGCTGTATGATTCTCAAAAGCTCAAGTTACATTGGCATGGGCAAAATGAAGAAATAAGCCCAAAACCAACTGCATTATACAGGCTTGGTTGAAATATAAAAATATTAGTTTGGGAAAATCCACAGGTTATCAACCAAACAAGTAGACAAAGCTCTGTGGTCTAGAGTCTTTTCCTTTTGGTCAAACAAGTTTTGGGTCAGAATGTCAAGTGTATAACACATCCTCTTTTGACATTATTCAAGAAAATTTTGTAATTTCCAAAATCCTAAGTCAAAATACCGAGATTACCCATTCAAAAAAAATAGCATCCTGAGGAAAATGTCACATGAGGAAATCACATCATGAGGAAAATTTTGAAGTTGAATTTTATTTTTTTAATTATGGAAATTCTTCCTAGATTAACATGTACTGTATGTTATTTACTTTTTCTTATGCAAAATCTAAGAGTAAACACTCATGATGATTTTACTAGGGAACTATATGAACCAAATTAAGGATTTTAGAACCATATAGAACCAGATATAAATCTTAGAAATCAGAGCTAACTAACTGTTTCTCTGGCTTTGGAAATGTCTTAATGTTCTAAACCTTAAAATATCTTTGTGCAATATATATTTCTAAAAGCAATTTACCTAAGAATAGAGTCACTATGTGCCTCAGTACACTCAAATATCACTCTTTGGCTCAAAACAAACATGGATATGGAGGAAAATAGTATTCTGGGTTTTTTACAATTGGTCTTATCTTCCCACTCAATGCACTTCTATTACTTAGAATGTTCACACAAGATTATCTTAAGAATATATTTGTAAACAAAATGCATACTTGGATACTTTATCGTGACTGATACTACTATAGTGACCTGAATGGTATTCAGTTCAAGACATAAGTAATAGAAATCTTCTTGAATTATCTAAGAAAACATTCATTTCTAAACTGATACACTCTAAATCACAATCAAAATGGGTCTTCCTAATAAATAATCTACATTGTCATTCAGGAACATGGGATAACTAAAATTCCACCATCCCTGAAACTTCTTGTTTCCATAGCTGATGTTGACCTTGGTGTAAGACTTTCAAAAAGATGGAGGAGAAAGGTAAAGAGAGACCCTTAAAGAGTCTTTTATGAGACATGCTTAGAAGAAGTGAACATTGTCTCCCTCTATATGCTATTTATTGTCAAGAACTCAGTTACATGGCTATATCAAACTGAAGAAAGAATAAGAAAATCTATCAGTATGCCCTCCTGTAGATGAAAGAAATGGGATATAGATATCTAGGCAATTTTTACCATATTTTTTTCTTCTGGCCATTCTCCATCCTCAAACCAAAAACCCACCCCACCCTCCTCATCCAATAGTAATACTAAAAGTGCCATCACCCACTGCTTGTCCAGTATTTCCACATAAAATGCAGTCCTTTCCATCAGTTTTATATTGTGGCTTTCATACCCCACTGTTGTAAAGCAAAGATATTCAAATTATGGTCTGTGATCCAGTTGCCTGCCTTAGTGTTTTAATAGTGTTTTATTGGAGCCCAGCAACAATAATTTGTTTATATTGACTATGATTACTTTCATGCTACAATGACAGGTCTAAGCAGGATGGAATAGGTTTGACAGAGGTTTTATGGCCCCAAAGCCTAAAATATTTAATATTTAGACCTGTAAGAAGAAGTTTATTAATGCCTCCTTTAAAGAATAAATTATTCTTCTACCCAATAAGCAACGGTAAAGAAGAGGTAGAATAACCATTTTGCCATACTTCCACCTAAAATTTGTATTAAAAACAAAGAATAGGGTATTTGTCACTGGTAGGAAGTTTGACAACCATTTGCTTTGGCAATAATGGGAACTCCTGAATTTGACTTTGAGTTTGTTCTTTGGAAGAATGTTGTCACCCATTGTTCACTTATTCTGCTTGCATTCTAGGACGTCCTTCCTTCTTTATTAGGCTACTTGGCTCTGATGGTTAATTTTCTGTGTCAACTTTATTGGGTCAGGAGATACTCAGATAGCTGGCGAAACATTATTTCTATATGTCTCTGAGGGGTGTCCAGAAGAGATTAGCCATCAAATAGGTAGACTGAGTAAAAAATGATTACCCTCATCAATGTGGGGGGCATCATCCAATCCTTTTTGGGTATGAATAGAACAAAAAGGCAGAGGAAAGATAAATTAGCCCTTTGTTTCAACATTCATCTTCTGCTCTCTGATATCAGCTTTCCTGGTTCTCAGGCCTTTGCACTCTGACCAAGACTAACAATGTTGGCCCCTCAGTTCTCAAGTCTTTGGACCTGAACTGGGACTTGACTCACACCAACTGTTCCCCTGGTTCTCGAGCCTTTGGACTAGGACTGAATTACATCACTGGCTTTTCTGGTTCTCCAGCTTGCTGGTGGCAGGTCATGGGACTTCAGCCTCCTTTATCACATAAGCTGATTCTTGTAATAAATCTCCACTAGTTTTGTTTCTCTGGAGAACATTGATTAATACAGTGGTTATAACTGATGAAGGTGATTGGGACTTGCTGTCATTGGGAGCTATACATTTCCCCCATCTTATTGCAAAGCTAGTTGAAGGGTCATGCTTTCTTTGAACTCGAAAAGAAAATAAAAGATTATTTCTTTAGCAAAAAAATGTACTAAAACTTAGCAGTTATATTAGTCACATTTTCTTGATTTTGCTGTGATTCAAAACAGCCTGTAAAATATCAATGACTTTTAACATCAGCAAAAGTTTATTTTTTTATCACATTACGTATTGGATGTGAGTCAGCAGCATCTCTGATTTTGCTCCAGGCTACAAGTAAGCTTCAGGTCAGCTTCACTTTTCTTCATTCTTGGTCCAATTTTCTTCATTCCAAGTCAAGCCTTCTGGAGCGGTCTCAATTTTGGACATGCCATTCTCATGACAGAACAGTAAGAATGTTGATTGGAATATACAATGGCTTTTAAAGCTTCTGCTACAATATGGCATATGCCATGTGCATTCATATTCCACTGGGCAAGAAAACTCAATGTTCTTGGAGTAAGGAGGTATGCACAATATATAGAGGGCACTGAAATTCACAGGGAAGTCAGTTAGAATGCATAATATGCTCTCATGAATGAGGAATACATAGCATAAACTATAATACAATCTGACTCTTTAAGCCTCAGGTCTTGTTCACTTCCAACCATTTCTTTGCACCAGTAGTTACAATCAAAGTTCTTACCCAAATATACATCTCAAGCCTAACTTATTTCTTTGTGTATATATTAAAATGCCTCTTTGTCTCAAATTAAAGACACAACCTAGAAGCCACTAGGGTTGGGCTTTAAGAATTTGCCTTTAATTTAATCTTTCCTGCAAACCTGAGTCTTTCCATGTGTATTTTGTGCTTTTGCAATGGGCGTTTGTAACCCATTAAGTACTGGATTCTATTCCTTTTTATTTCTACTTTCTTCACATTTTCTTAATTGTTTTGGGTTTGTTTTTGCAGGTCTTTCTTCTGTTGTGTTTCCCACTTAAAGTAAGTCCTTTAGCCTTTGTTGTAGAGTTGGTTTGTTGGTGCTGAATTCTCTTAGCTTTTGCTTGTCTGTAAAGCTTTTGATTTCTCCATTGAATCTGAATGAGATTCTTGCAGCGTAGAGTAATCTTGGTTGTAGCTTCTTCCCTTTCATCACTTTAAGTATATCATGCCACTCCCTTCTGGCTTGTAAAGTTTCTGCTGAGAAGTCAGCTGTTAACCTAACTTGTTAACCAGAATTCCTTTGTATGTTATTTGTTCTTTTTCCCTTGTTGCTTTTAATAATTTTTCTTTGTCTTTAATTTTTGCCAATTTGATTAGTATGTGTCTTGGCATGTTTCTCCTTGGGTTTATCCTGACTGGGATTCTCTGCGCTTCCTGGACTTGGTTGGCTATTTCCTTTCCCATGTTAGGGAAGTTTTCGACTATTATCTCTTCAAATATTTTCTAGGGTCCTTTCTCTTCTCCTTTTGGGTCCCCTATAATTTGAATGTTGGTGCATTTTGTGTTGTCCCAGAGGTCTCTTAGGCTATCTTCATTTCTTTTCATTCTTTTTTCTTTATTCTGTTCTGCGGCAGTGAATACCAACATTCTGTCTTCCAGGTCACTTGACCATTCTTCTGCCTCAGTTATTCTGCTATTGATTCCTTCTAGTGTATTTTTCATTTCAGTTATTGTATTGTTCATCTCTGTTTGTTGGTTCTTCAATTCTTCTATGTCTTTATTAAACATTTCTTGCATCTTCTTGATCTTTGCCTCCATTCTTTTTCTGAGGTCCTGGATCATCTTAACTATGATTATTCTGAATTATTTTTCTGGAAGGTTGCCTATCTCCACTTCATTTAGTTGTTTTTCTGGGGTTTTATCTTGTTCCTTCATCTGGTACATAGCCCTCTGCTTTTTCATTTTGTCTATCTTTCTGTGAATGTGGTTTTCATTCCACAAGCTGCAGGATTGTAGTTCTTCTTGTTTCTGCTGTCTGCCTTCTGGTGGATGAGGCTATCTAAGAGGCTTGTACAAGTTTCCTGCTGGGAGGGACTGGTGGTAGGTAGAGCTGGGTGTTGCTTTGGTGGGCAAAGATCAGTAAAACTTTAATGGTTTTTCTGCTGATGGGTGGGGCTGAGTTCCCTCCCTGTTTCTTGTTTGGTCTGAGGTGACCCAGCAATGGATACTACAGGCTCTTTGGTTCGGCTGATGGTGGACTCTGGAGGGCTCACGCCAAGGAGTACTTCCCAGAACTTCTGCTGCCAATGTCCTTGTCTCCACAGTGAGTCACAGCCACACCCCGCTTTTGCAGGAGACCCTCCAACACTAGCAGGTAGGTCTGTTTCAGTCTCCTAAGGGGTCCCTCCTCCTTCCCCCTGGGTCCTGTTGCACACACTATTTTGTGTGTGCCCTCCAAGTGTGGAGTCTCTGTTTCCCTCAGTTCTGTAATCAAATCCCACTAGCCTTCATAGTCTGATTCTCTGGGAATTCCTACTGCTGTTGCTGGACCCCCAGGTTTGGAAACCTGATATGGGGCTCAGAACCTTCAATCCTGTGAGTGGACTTCTGTGGTCTAATTGCTCTCACAAATTGTGAGTCACCCACCCAATGGTTATGGAATTTGACTTTTTGTGATGGCACCCCTCCTACCATCTCATTGCAGCTTCTCCTTTGTCTTTAGATGTGGGGTATCTTTTTTTGGTGAGTTTCAGTGTCTTCCTGTTGATGATTTTTCAGCAGTTAGTTGTGATTCTGGTGCTCTCACCAGAGGGAGTGAGCACACGTCCTTCTACTCTGCCATATTGAACCAATCTCCTCTGAACATTTCAAACACTCCATTGAGTCTGATGAAGATTCATACTTTAAAAATAAGGGACATACTTTAGGGTTAAGGTCATGCTTTAAGACTAAGGATAAAAATGAAATAGAGTCATTCAAAAAAAGAAAAAAAACTAAACCACTGATCAAAAGATCACCAGTTATTCAACTGAGTGTAATAATTTCAACTTGAGCTATTAGATTCCCTGTCAATTAACCATAGCCTTGTTGTTAATTTGAATCTAATTCCGTATGTCAGCCATGATATCCTTGAAATATATTTTCTTTTGGCTGAAAAGTAATATTTTGAGCATGAATAGGCTAGATATTAATATCATGTACATTATTTAAATGCATGTTTTTCGTTTTTATTTTTTGCTATATCAGAAAAAATTAAAATAACCGGGAGTGTTAATTCTGTATGAAATAAAAAGAAGTATTAATGATATAAATGCTAAAGAGAGAATTCAAAAGAAAATGCTTTCAAGAATGTGCTAAAAATGTAAAATATATTATTATTTGAAGGAAAAAATATTTGGCTTATGTACTAATTGATATTAATGTCAGCATCTTGAATGACAAGCAGAGCATTTCTTGTTTTCCTTATTAAGAGAGTGAATAGAATAAACGCTTAACAATAATTATGTTCTTCAAATGAATCCATTATGTAGTTTTTAATATGTGTTTTCTTCATTGTCAAAACAATGTCTTTTTGGAAATAAAATGTGATTTATTAATAAAACTATGACTGCTATGATTCCAAAAATTAAGCTGTCCTTCAGGTGTAATTAGGCACTCTAGTTAGAAGAGTTATTTTTTGTTATTTCAGGAGTATTTTTTTTCAAACATCTTTATTGGTGTATAATTGCTTTACAATGGTGTGTTAGTTTCTGCTTTATAACAAAGTGAATCAGTTATACACATACATATATCCCCATATCTCTTCCCTCTTGCATCTCCCTCCCTCCCACCCTCCCTATCCCACCCCTCTAGGTGATCACAAAGCACCAAGCTGATCTCCCTGTGCTATGCGGCTGCTTCCTACTAGCTATCTATTTTACATTTGGTAGTGTATATATGTCCATGCCACTCTCTCACTTTGTCACAGCTTACCCTTCCTCCTTCCCATATCCTCAAGTCCATTCTCTAATAGCTCTGTGTCTTTATTCCCATCTTACCACTAGGTTCTTCATGACCTTTTTTATTTTCCCTTAGATTCCATATATATGTGTTAGCATACTGTATTTGTTTTTCTCTTTCTGACTTACTTCACTCTGTATGACAGACTCTAACTCCATCTACCTCACTACAAATAAATCCATTTCATTTCTTTTTATGGCTGAGTAATATTCCATTGTATATATGTGCCACATCTTCTTTATCCATTCATCCAATGATGGACACTTAGGTTGCTTCCATGTCCTGGCTATTGTAAATACAGTTGCAATGAACTTTGTGGTACATGACTCTTTTTGAATTATGGTTTTCTCAGGGTATATGCCCAGTAGTGCGATTGCTGGGTCACAGGAGTATTTGATCACTTACTAATGTTGACTGAAATAGTAATAAAGATTTTACAAAAGGCTAAGTTAAAACTAAATAGAATCTGGCTTGGGCATTAAACAAATTTTGCTTTCATCTGGTTGCTTAAAATCCTGTCATAGCAATCTACCTTTAAATTCAATATCAATATTTTATCAGAAATTTTAAGTATACCCATTTTATATAAAGAGAGTTGTTTGTTTCAAAATGTTTATTATTTAAATAAAATTACTCAAAACTTGTCTTCACTTATGGAAATTTAAATTGATAAGCTTAATATTTTAAAATAATAACATTTACGTGTCAATAACCACATTCAAAACATACTTTCATTGAAGGTGGTGGAGTAAAAAATATCTATACTAAAATATTGATTGGCCTAATTATTTAATTTTCCTTATTATCTAGTTCTGATAAGTGAATCTTGTTTTAATGTCTTTTCTGCTTTAAAAAACTGAGTTGTGGAGGTCATTTTCTCTGACAGGATCTCTGAACATCCATTATCAGCAGACACTGAAAAGATTAAAGCTGTCATATTTAGAAGTGTACATTGACAGAAAACTGCTACTTTGGTATCTAATTTTGTTTTGAGAAAGTATTTAATATTATACTGTCCATAATGTTGCTACAGAAGATCTAAATATGGTAGATAATTTGAAAGCACTCAGTGTCAGTGTTATGTCACCTACCACCTATTGCATATTGAAAGCAAAATGAATGACATATACTCTTCTGAAAGATATTCAATACATAGATTCTTTTTTGATAGTAACTTTATCTTGCATGCATTTTTCTTTTTCTATAGTTGATAATATAGTGGAAAATAATTGTGATTTATGGAATAGGCTATACAAATTACATCCCAAAATTCTCATCAAATAATTGAACCACATATAAATGGTTCAAAAATTTTTTCATAACTAAAAAAATATTATCTTGTTAAATGTGGCTGTGTCTTTCTTGTGGATTTATTTAGATCCCATTAGCATTATGAATATTGAAAAATAATTTATTAGAAGAATGAGTGCAAAAATATTGCTCTGGTAATTTGCATATAACTTTTGCCTAGTATATAACTGAAAAATAATGGTATAATTTTAACATGCTTGTTTATTTTACATTTCTTGGTCAATAAATACATTCTGAAATAAGCAGAATAACTAACCCATGTGAATCCAAAATCAAATAAAAAACTTTAAAATAATAGTTCAGAGTTTCAAATTTAATTTTGACTAGGATGTCCCTGAGTGTGTGTTTTATTATGTTGGGTGATCTCAGAACTTTTGACTATGCCTTTCTTGTCTTTCAAAAATTTTGGCACAATCTTATCTATTTCTTTAATTAAATAAAACATATGTCCCATCCTCTCTGTCTCTCATCCTTCTCAACTTTCAATTATATGTGTGCTGGATCATTTGGTATCATCCAGTAGCTCTTGTATACCGTGTATCAAAATTTTTTTCACTCTCTTCTCTGTGTTACACTTTGGTTTGGATGATTTTTATAGGCCTTTCACTTCAATGATTATTTTTTCTCAGATGTGTCCAATCTTTTATTACATCAAACGAAATAATTTAAAAGATTCAATAACATGTTTTCTTTTTTAATTTTAACTTTCGATCTTTTAAAAAATGTCCTTTTTGCTAAAATCCCCCAGGTGTTCTTGCACATTACTCACCTTGTCCACAAGTTCCTTAAATATGCTAATTACAGTTAAAGTTCCTATACAGTAAATCTAACTTCTAGGTCATTTTTAAATATGGTTCTGTTAACTACTTTTGTCTTTATAATAGTTTGTGTTTTTTCTCTTACTTTTTTGTATTTCTAATATGTTCTTAAATGAACACTAAAATATTGAGGCATAGTTAGCATGTAGAGCAAGGGCACTATGGCAAGAACATGCCTGTTGCATTCAGGAGCAACAAGAACAGTATGCACAGAAGGAGTAAAGAGAGAGAAAAGCCATATAAATCAGAGAGGTTTATGGGAACCAAGTAATTTAGGGTTTTGCAGGCCATTTTCAGGATCTTGACTTTTTCTATCCCAGAAATGAAGGGAGACTTTGGAGAGTTTGTGTGTGTGTGTGTGTGTGTGTGTGTGTGTGTGTGTTTTGTTTGTTTGTTTGTTCAAATGGGAATAAATTTGCTTGGTTCATTTATTTATTTATTTTGACACAATGTGTCTCTTTTATTTTAATTTTTTTCTCTGTGCTATATAGTAGGTTCTCATTAGTTATCTATTTTATACATAGTAGAGTATATATGTCAATCCCAATCTCCCAATTCATCTCACCCCTCCTTTTTCCCCCTCTTGCCCATACGTTTGTTCTCTATGTCTGTGTCTCTATTTCTGCTTTGCAAATAGGTTCATCTGTAATATTTTTTTAGATTCCACTTATATGTGTTGATATACAGTATTTGTTTTTCTCTTTCTGATTTACTTCACTCAGTATGACAATCTCTGCAAATGGCACAATTTTGTTTCTTCTTATGGTTGAGTAATATTCCATTGTATATGTGTACAGCATCTTCTTTATCCATTTTTCTGTTGATGGATATTTAGGTTTCTTCCATGTCCTGGCTATTGTAAATAGTGCTGCAATGAACATTGGGGTGTTTGTATCTTTTGGAATTATGGTTTTCTCAAGGTATATGCCCAGGAGTGGGATTTCTGGGTCATATGGTAATTCTATTTTTAGTTTTTTTAAGAAATCTCCATAGTGTTCTCCATAGTGGCTGTATCAGTTTACATTCCTACCAACAGTGTAAGAGGGTTCCCTTTTCTCCACACCCTCTCACAAAAGCAGAAATATAGATCAATGGAACAGGATAGAAAGCCCAGAGATAAACCCACACACCTACGGTCACCTAATCTGTGACGAAGGAGGCAAGAATATACAATGAAGAAAAGACAGTCTCTTCAATAATTGTGCTAGGAAAACCGGACAGCTACATGTAAAAGAATGAAATTAGAACACTCCCTAACACCTTATACAAAAATAAACTCAAAATAGATTAAAGACCTAAATGTAAGGCCAGACACTATAAAACTCTTAGAGGAAAACATAGGCAGAACACTCTTTGACATAAATCACAGCAAGATCTTTTTTGACCCACCTCCTAGAGTAATGAAAATAAAAACAAAAATAAACAAATGGAGAGTTTTGAGTTTGAGCTGAGTATTGGACATACAGGTACAAATGCAAAGCAATCAGTTGGATACATAAGCCACAAATATGGGAGAGAGGTCTGACTTCAATATTTCATTTTGAGACAATATTTTTCTTACAAAAGTGGCTTCTGTCCTGGGCTTCAAGACTTAGAGTGCCATAATTTTCCTTGTTTGACTATTCAACTCCCCTTAGTGCATGTAGTTTGTGCAGTCAATGGCATATGACTACCTGGAAGCATCACAAACCATTCTAAACCCTATTTCAAATACTTATGATGCCAGAATATTCTGTCAAAGTATCCCAAGAATACTTTAATGCCTGTGTAAGCCTTTTCCTGAGTCCAATCTCCAGAGCATAACCAACTGACGACTCTTTGCAGGAAATATGGACAGAGTTTGTGCTTTCATTCAAGGATGTCCAAACACATGTTTGTGGGGTCCTTTTCAGCATGGGAAGGAGCTTATAGTTGGAAGACAGGTGGTGTGCTATAGGCTAGGGGTCATGTCCCAAATCTCTGTATTGCTACAGTAAATAACTCCAGAATTCTAAACTTAATTTTAGCCATCCATGTTTTTTGGTATATACATCAAAGTATACCATTATAACAAATTTTATTTAATAGTTTATAACCTTTATAAATTTTATAACATTATAACTTCATATAGGCAAATGTTATTTGTGCCTCCATGTCTACTTTTGTACCATACCACACAGATATTAGAGGACAGCCTGTTTGGGTGAAATGGGTATATAAATGTTATTTAAAGCCATAGTCTAGAAGACCTTACAAAAGCAGTGAGTAAAAGATAGAGAATAAAATGTAACAAGCTTGAAGCCCTAAAGCTGCTTTTACACTATGAAATTTATGAGAAGAAAAAGAACCCGCAACAGGTCCTGAGAAGAAGGTACTAGTGAGATAGAAATAAAACTAGGAGATGAAGCCCAGTATAGAAAACATAAAAAAAGAGGGAGTTGCCAACTATGTCAAATGCTGCTAGAAGATCAAGGTAGATAAAGACTGCAAAGTGACCATGCATTTAGGATTGTGGAGGTTACTGGGGAACGAGATGACAGCACTCTTCATGGTGTAATGGTAGTAAAAGTTTGATTGGAAATATAGAATTTATTTTCTTAAATAGAGTGAAACATGAACCCTGAATTAAAAAATAGAAAAAAGTTTAAGTGACACTTTCTGTGTCTAATAGTATGCATTAAAATATGTTAATCAAAGATTATTACACATGCACAGAAACCTGACATGAAGCCACTTGCAGAAAAAGATTTTGAGAAAATACTCTCACTCTTTCCTAGATAAAGTAGAAAAGTCATTTATTATAAATAATGTCAGAGAACAATCACAATCCATTCTACAAATTATAAATTATCGGTGTATAGTATAATATAATTAAAAACTTATACCTTATAAGCCATTAAACCTTGAACTGTGGGTTGTCAAAATTTATACACACACACACACACACATGAACACACCCATACTTAAAACTTCAGCCACCCTAACTTCTGGCAATGCCATCTGACATCAAGAGTAAAAATGTGAACTGCTATGAGGTTAAAAAAATGGATTATGATAGGTAAGATGAAATTGCTGTATTTCTAAGGTGACAAGTAATGGTTCATCAGGGAAATTGCTGACTGCGAAATACTAAAGTTCTCTTTATTGGCTTATTCCCAGAGTAGTAACCATTTGCCACTGGTCAAGAACAAAGTCAAAGAGACATATGAATGTGATTGGAAGAGAGTGTAACAGAATGACACTTAGTTCTCAAGTTTTGACTGAAGGAAAAGAAAGTGATCTTAGACATGAGACAGTGATTCTCAGAAGACTTATTTCATTTGAATCACAAAAAGTGTTAATAAAGCATATATAAGAACTATCTAGAAATATAAGGTATCTTAAAAATTATGCTCTATTTGAAATTAATATTTAAGACCACTAGTCTTCTAATAGTTATTTATTTGGTTGTCTATATTTACCTTGTTCACCAGACAAAACTTGCATTATTTCTTGTATTGAGTACTCTTAGTTGTTGTTGCTTTAATGTTACTTTGGTGTTTGTCTTTTCTTTTGGTCTCCCCTTTCCCCCATTCAATTAACATTTAACGTGCTTTGCTTGATTATTTTTCATCCACTATCCATTTTCAACTATGATTCAATTATCCATCATTATTGTGAGAAATAAATTTAAAAATCTATTTAAAAACATAAAATCAAGTTAAATCAAGATCTTCTTAGAAAGAAAACACCTAAATCAACATGACAAATATATTGGACAGCTGATCAGAGCTTGAATGAGAAAAGACTCAAGGGATTAAAATTGTTCTCATTTTTTATCAAATAAAATAATCAGTTTGTTGTATATTTGGGAGAAATATGTTGTTTTTAGTAAAATATTCACTATCTGAACCCTGCAGTTGATTCCAAATACAAACGATCACAAGCAATGAAGAGAAGATTGAGTATGAGACAGAGTTTCTCAGTAATCCATGGAAAATCTATTACATTTGTAGTTAATTGTTTTTGGTATAATGTTTGTCTATGTTTCTATTTTTTAAACATAATTTTCCTGTTTTGTTGTTGTTGTTGTTGTTGTTGTTGTTGTTGTTTTTTGGCTGCGTGCTTACAGGATCTTTGTTCCCCAACCAGGAATTGAACCTGGGCCACCACAGTGAAAGCGCTGAGTCCTAAGCACTGGACCACTAGGGAATTCCCAAAAGCCTGGTTTTAATACGAAGGATCATTTTATTTCATCATTTATTTATTTATTTTTATTTACACAATTTGGAATTATACAATAACCTACTTTTTAAGTAATAAGCTCACATAAAAAGGAAGCTTAGTTAGTAAGATAAAATTTAAATGCATGCCATTAGTTTCTAAACAAATAAATAAAATAAATGGCAGCAAGGAAATGATTTATACATATATTTTCATTTTTCATTATGAAAACTATATCAAAACATAACCTTCTTTTACTTGTGGTTTCTAAGACATAGGGTTACCTCTAGCTTTAGTTACTTAGACTATGCTAGGGTGTATAGAGTCTTTGCCAATCTTTTGTTAAAATGAAACCCAAATGAAAAGGAGTGAAGCTCCAAAAATATTTTTCAAATTGTGACAGAAAAAGAGATGAGCTGCCCTGACCCTCCTTCAAGCAAAGACTTGATGTTCTCTTGCAGGGAGTATGTTCAAAAGACAGCCTCCATCTGTATGTTGCTTCAGGATTTGCCTCAGTTGCCTGGAGTTATACCCTTCCAGAAAGAACCCATATTCCATGATGGAACAAGGTAGGAATAAAAGCACAGCCATTTCCGCTCAATGTGGAATAATTCCGATAGACAATATTTCCTCAAAAATTTCTTACTTGGATACCTGAAGTTTTGTTCCATAGAATCTCAGTTCATCTTCTCTAACTAATTTTACTTATTTCTCTTACTCTTCATAGACCTCATTCCCTAATAAATTTCTTGCAATCCAAACTCTATCTCAGTGAGTACTTTTGGAAAACTCGACATATAATTAAAATAATGTGTTTTTTTTTAAAAATTGGAGTACAGTTGATTTACAATATTATATTAGTTTCAAGTGTACAACAGAGTGATTCAATATTACAAAAGAATGGCTATATTTCCCTGTGCTGTACAATATATCCTTGTTTATCTATTTTATGCATAGTAGTTTGCACCTCTTAATCCTATATTCCTTCTCATCCCTTCCTCCTTCTCTCTCCCAACTGATAATCACTAGTTTGTTCTCTATATCTGTGAGTCTGTTTCTATTTTGTTATATACATTCATTTATATTGTTTTTTAGACTTCACATATAAGTGATAATACAGAGTATTTGTCTTTCTCTCTGTGACTTCTTTCACTATGCATAATACTCTCTAGGTCCATCCACGTTGTTGCAAATAGCAGATTTCATTCATTTTCATGGCTGAGTAACATTCCATTGAATACATATAACACATCTTCTTTATCCATTTATCTATTGAGGGTATTTATGTTGTTTCCATATCATGGCTATTGTAAATAATGCTTCTATGAACATTGAAGGACATGTATCTTTTCAAATTAGGGTTTTCATTTTCTTCAGATATATATTCAGCATAGTACTGGCAGGAAAACAACACATAGATCAATGGAAGAGAGCTCAGAAATAAACCCACACACTTATGTTCAATTAATCTACAACTAAGGAGGCAAAAATATACAGTGGAGAAAAAACAGTTTCTTCAATAAGTGGTGCTGGGAAAACTGGACAGCTACATGTCAAAGAATGAGATTAGAATATTTCCTCACACCATATACAAAAATAAACTAAAAATGGATTAAAGACCTAAATGTAGGACCTGAAACCATAAAACTCCTAGAAGAGAAATAGGCAGAACACTCTTTGACATAAATTGTAGCAATAGCTTTTTGGATCAGTCTCCTAAGGAAAAAGAAAGAAAAGCCAAAATAAACAAATGGGATCTAATTAAGCTTTAAAGGTTTTGCACAGCTAAGGATACCATGGACAAAATGAAAATGTAAACAACTGAATGGAATAAAACATTTATAAATGATATGACTGATAAAAGGTTAACATCCCAAATATATAAACAGGTCATGCAACTCAATAACAAAAAATAAATAAAGAAATAAACAGCCCAATTTAAAATTGGGCAAAAGACTTGAATAGACTTTTTTCAAAGAATATATACAGATGGCCAACAGCCATATGAAAATATGTTCAACATTGCTAATCATCAGAGAAATGCAAATCAGAACAATGAGATTTCACCTCACACCTGTCAGAATGGCTATCATCAAAAAGTCCACAAATAGCAAATGTTGGCAAGGATGTGGAGAAGAAGGAACCCTTGTACAATGTTGTTGGGAATGTAAGTTGGTGCAGCCACTGTGGAAAACAGTATGGAGGTTCTTCAAAAAAATAAAAATAAAACTACTACAATGTGAATGGTTTTATTTGTTGCAAGGTTTTTTTGATGCCAGGTCTAAGCCACTTTTCTAGCTTTATGTCTATTTCTGATGATTAAAGTCTCTTTGGAACCTCTGTGCTGTCTTTTGTGTACTTTGTAATGTATTGGTAGAGTACACTCCCACTCCCAGTGAATCCTCTATACAAGTGCATAGACAAAGAGATGGAGAGAGAGAGAGAGAGAGAGAGAGAGGGAGAGAAAGCTCCCTTCTTTTATTCCCAGTATGGTGTCTTCCTAAACTCTCTAAATAAATACCTTTGTATATTGCCCTATAAGTAAGCAGTTACACAAGCAAAAATTTGCACTGGATGAAGAACATATTTGTTCACTTAGCTGTAGTATATTTGTGCTGTTTTGCTGTATCATTTTGAATTATTTCACCTACAATCATTGCCTAATATTTTAACACTAGTGGTGGAGTCTAAATAAATAAGTAGGATGATATTTGTTTTCTTATCAAGGATACTTGTTTTATTTTACCAAAGTAGAATGTGTCTCTGTGTGCATTAATAGAAGCCCTAGCATCACTTTCTAAAATAATAATTTTAATTTGCTTTTGGTTATTAAAATGTTTTAAAATGTCTGGTTATTTAAACTAGTCATGGAATAGCTAGAGATTTTTCCATAAATGTAGTAGATTCATCTTAGGTTTAAATCCATGGTATATACTGGACAGTTTCTTAAATTCACCAACTATAAAAGTTATGTATTTTGTAAAGAAAGTACTTTTTCTGTCTAGATTCAGTAATTATATTGATTTCCTCAAATAACATTTTCCTTTATTTCACTTAGTTTTAAATATTTTAAAATATATGTTTAATAAATACATAATATATAAATTTATATTATGTAGTGTGCAATATCACAATATCTTCAAATGTGTCTTTTGGAGGTGTTGCAGATATTTAGTTCCCCAAAAGAGAGAATAAAGAGATGGATATGAGAGAGCAGTAACAATTTTAAAATTATAAGTATGTATTTAACAATTACTAGAGAGAAAATATTCACAGAATTTGTTCTAATGTAGGGTAAGTCCTATTATAATGAGTACCATGAGGATTCCAAATGTTTTTTTGTTGTTGTTGTTGTTGTTGTTTTTGTGAGGAATATTGTATTAGTTCTTTGCGACAAGTACAAATCATTCTCTCAAGAAGTGTCATCGAGTAAAATAGGTGTCTTATCTCCAAGTGTCCTGACAGTTCACAGAAAGTAACAAATTAAGAAATTTAGAAATGAAAAAATATTCTATGCAGCAGTGGCATACCAATGGGAAGGAGTAATGAGGCAGAGGTCTGCACCCCTGAGGAGGAGTATCCTATCTTTGACATTATCTAGGATTATTGGTATCTATATGTAATAAAAGCCAGACCTATGTTCGGTGTGTCTACTGAAAAGAAATGCACAACTCAAAAGCTGAGAATTATGTTTTACTCAGTGGACTTGCTGAGAATTTAAGCCCAGGAAGCAGCGTCCCAGAGAGCTCTGTTCCAAAGGAGTAAGGGAGGAGCCAGGATATACAGGTGTTCAGATAGTCCAACATCAAAAATTACTGCAGATTAAAGAAAACCAGACCTCTGAAGTTAATGAATTTAGTGCTTTTCTATATATGGGAAGATACAAGAAGCTGGGCGCATTAAAATCATTCCTTTGATATACACCTTAACTATCTTGGGCCAGTATCCTGTTTTTCTCTATCCTGAATCCCCTCAGGGTGCACAGTCAAGGGTGGCTGCAGTGGCTCAAGCCTTGATTGTCACGACATCTTATTTACTGATATAACAGGAGACATTTTTCGTCCACAAGTACAAGATTGTTTTTAAATTGTTTACACACAGGACACCTGTACCATCAAAAAAAGAGGAAGGTTGGTGGTATTTCATATCACTCAAGTTAAGTTGCTGATCTGGGGAATTCCCTGGCAGTCCACGGGTTAGGACTCCATGCATTCACTGACGAGAGCGTGGGTTCAATATTGCAAAAAACTGGAATTATTATGTAAGAAATTAATGAACAATGATCCAAAAGAAAAAGATTGTGCATTCTATGAGGAATGTTTGAATAGTCTGGGATGTTTGAATCAGATAATAGATAATTGGTATATATTCTTCAAATATCCAATAGGCTATGATATTAAAAGTGGGAGAATGTGGAATAGAGAAAGAAAGGAAGAAAAGAATTACTATTTCTCTAAACCACCAGGTATTTTAACATTCCTCGTCTCATTTAAGTATTTTAGTGAAAGCTCTGAAGCAACGTTTTCTCCATTTTTCAGATGAAGAAAATAAGGTTATATAATGCAATATGTAGTCTCTTCAAACTTCAGTCTATGACCTCAAAGAATAATGAACACAAGCCAAATAGATCAGATTCCAATTTGACATGAAGAAAGAATTTTTTTAAAAGGTAATGGGTGAAATACCTGATTAAATCTGGCAAAGACTGGAGATACTTCATCAGGAACTATATTCAGGATTATAATCATAATATCTGGGTTTTAAGACTCTAAGATTTTGAGGTTTTATGGAAAAAAAATATTTACTGACTGAATACTATAGGGTATATAAGAGATATCTTCCTTATAACAGTTTATTTTTAAGCACTGTATTAATCAGGGAACAACCTAGACATTGGAAATACACTCAAGCATTTAAGCCTAAGGGATTTCATGCAGGGAATTAGTTACATAATTGATCAAGGGCCTGAAAATTCAAAGTGGATATGATGAATTATCCTAGAAAAGAGTAACAGAAAGAAAAAAAAAATCTTCTAGGCTGGAGGACGCAGTGTTATTTGAAACCAGAGAAAAAGGCACTGACAGAAGGCTCAGTTTACTACTGGAGATTCTGCCCAAGAGACAGACAGAGAGAGAGAGAGAATGAAAAATCTAGACTGCTCCTTTCTTTCTTCTGCCTTCCAGGTTCTATGATGCCCCTCTCTGCTTGGCCAAATACTTAACTGACCTGGAAGATGTGACAATTTGCCTTCAGTGATCAACACTCCAGTGTTCCAGAGCAAGCAGAGAAAGGTGAGGAACAAACCTTAGGGGAATCAGACCCAAACCTGAGCCATTAGATGGATGTTGTGTTGCTTTTGGAAACCAGCTAAGAACAATCTTGAATGAGTCACTTACTAGATATGACCCTATGCCTTTATTTTTGAAATAGGAAGCTTTACTATCAGAGAAGCAAAAACTGTCCAGTTACACAATTTTTATGCGTATTTCTTTGTGTTCAGATGGGAAAAATAAGTAGAGAAAAGATCTTAGTAGCCTAGTTTTTCAAATGCTGTTTTCTACATAGTGATTTCATTACAATGAAAATTGGTTTTGATCTATCATCACTTTAAAATGAAATTTATTCAGGGAGGTGAGCAAAGTTTGCATTTATCCAGGTTACTAGGGGAATGTTGGTTTTCTTAAAGACATTTTATTAGGGAGTAATGAGTACATAACTGGAATGTTACACTGATACTTTCTTTTCCTGTTTATCATTCACCTGTCTTTCTCATTTGACTTGATGTGGGTTCTCTGCCTTCTAATGTGTAAAACCTTTCAGCAAAGCAAGAATGAGCCTGTTGTGGACAGTAGAAAAGTAAAAGAGAAAGGAAGCATGGAAAGAAATGATTTCTCAAAAACGATATTGCAATCTTTAATTTGTTTTACCAAAAAGGTTTTAAAATGAGAAAGAATAGAATGTTAGCTTAGGAAACTGTGAATGTAAAAGGATTGTAAGTCATATTATTCATCTGTCAAAATTTTATAGTGTCCCAACCTGAGGGAAAAGGAAATTTTCTTTGAGACAAATTGTAAATGTAGCTATCAAAAAGTAACATATGCCCCAGGTAGTAGAGCTTTAGAAGAAAACTATATAATGATAAAGAAAGAGGGACTATAGACTATTATACTGGTTAGAAATGGAAGGATTGACACTAAATATAATCAACTACATGAACATTACAATGCCTCTTAAAAATATTGAGAGGTAACGTGCCACACATTGAAATAAGTGAGATATCAGAAAATCTCAGAAAATAGATTTATACCATTAAAAGTGAGAATTAAAAATAAAAAAGTAAAATATGTGTTTTGGAGATTTTTTTTTTTTCATGAATTACCACTTGTATTCATATGAGGATTTTTTTCTGCTGAATTAAATTGCAATAGTGCTAGTTGGGAGACATCATTGATATTATATTCTATATAGGACCAGGTAGTGAATATGTCAAACCATGGGTCAGTGTTTATGCTGGGTCCACTCCAAGTCTCTTAGGTGCTGGCTGGAGGAATGATTGTAGAGAGACTTTCTAAAGGTCTATGATGTGCAAGTTCCTGACCTAAGTCTCACCCTAAGGGCTCTCTACCCCAAATTGTCTTCCTGTGATCTCTTATCTGATAGTTCCAGTTTGTTGCAATAATTCATAAATGAAAATGTCTGCAACTCAGATAATTCTATGCACGACCAGAACAGCACAATGTAAATTATATTTATCAACTTAATCATGTATAAAAATTAGGAAAATGTAAAAGAGTATGAAAGTCTGCAGGTGTTTTAATGTATTAAACAAAAGATGTATTTAATAGAATACTAACTTCAAACAGGAGGCATATTCCTCAACTGATCACTGAAAGTGCACTGCAGTAAATGATTTAAGTCTAACATAGTTAATACTTAATTGGTATATGCTGTTCAATCAATACAAAAAGTTTTAATTCACACCCAATGGGTCTTTCCTGTTATGTGAAAACCCTCACTTATTCTTGTGTTATTATGACAATCATAGCATAAGACACAGATTCCTTTTGCACTAGCCACAGCAGGAACAAAAATGTGCACATTTCATTTAAACAAACGATTATGTTACTAAGGAAGAATGCACCGATTTATTTGAAATGATTTATTAGTGAGTTATTTATAGTATGAAGAGTGCTCTGAAAATGGATTTCTCAGCATATCAAAGCTGAGACTGCCTGTTACTAAGGTATTTGATTTACTCAGTAAGCAAAGATTTCCCCACCAGCAACATTATATTCATCTTTATAAACATTTATAGACACCAGAATGCAGGTATCATTCATTATGTAGTCCCCTGATTGCTTTTAAATGTTTTAAGAGACTAGTAATGTGGGCAAGAGCAAAGTAAAATGTATTGAGATGTAGTGTTAACAGAATACACATATATATTTGGCATTTATCACTTTGCTGATAAACGTATGCCAGTCTACTTAAGGTAACTTATGTACATCTTACAAACAAATGAAGCTTGCCATACAAGCAAATAAAATATTATAATAAATTCATGGTCAAGCCCAAAAGAAGCTATTTTGAAATCTTTGTCATTGACTCATATTTCCTAACATGGTCTGCCAGTTTATTTTTAAGCAAAAGAATTGAAAAAATAAAAGAGAATGGACATGTAAAATGAAAATGAGAGTACCAGAAGAACGGATGCATTCCAATAAAAATAATATTTTAATGGTATTTGTTTCCAATTTATTTCAACTGATTATAAATAATAAGCATATTTTTAAGAAAAAAATTTCCCGAGTGAGGAAATAATCTTTAAACTTTTAGCCTTTAAAGCTATTCATCTTTCTTCTAAAGTGCAAATAATACTGAGCATTTAAGAATCTAAGTACATCTTAAAAGTACCTCAGTTTGATTAGCCCACAGGAATGTTGTGAAAAACACAGGGAATATCTATTCAAGGCAGAATTCAAACTTTCTCATAAGTCTCTTAAAATAGTAATCCTAGTGTATTAGATATTGACTTGAGTTTTTCACAAAGCTTAGAGTACAGTCCAACATATAAATTCTGTTTAGAGAAAATCGAGTAGAAAATTCTATAGAAGATCCTTGTTCTAAAGTGAGGTCAGATGAGGAGCACCAGTGGAATGTTGCAGAATGATTATGTTGTCATGAAAAAGAGAGAGAGACAGAGAATGTTTGAGATACCAGAGAAGTTAAAATTATCACTTAACATCTCCTTCCACTGAAATGACAAAAGACATTTTTTAAAGCCAGGTAAGTTTTACCATCAGTAACAGATAATAGGTAACAAAGATATTATCCATAGTTCAGAAAATTTTAAGAATGTCTAAACAATTTGGGGAGAATAGGATTACATTAAGTATTGATCTTCACGTGTCACAGGACAGGAATAGGAGGCTCCTGCTTGGGAAGTAAATATGCCTAAAAACTGAATCCAGCCCTCAATTGTTGAGTAAGCCTGTCAGGGACAATCAGTGGAGCAAATCAAATGACTTCAGAAGCTGTGACCCTATCCTCCACCATTGTTTTTCTCAGACTGTGGTGTGTTTTAGACTCATGTCAGATTGCCCCAACTAGCAATCCGAGCTTTTGATTTAGTTGTTCTGGGGAGGTAGCCTGAGAACCTGCATCCCTAACAAATTCCCAGGTGATGCCAACTGCCGCCGGTCTGGAAACCACACTCAAGGAGCCATTTCTCACCTGCACAAAGGAACCAGCAAAGATGTTTACTTCACCTGGCTTCACCTGGCAGAGATGTCACTCAGAGTGCAAGAGTGACGTGGTTGCTACAGACTTCTGAAAATAAATTGTAAACTGCATAGTAGATCACTTTCTGAGTTTGAATTCCTCTTGGATTTGTTCTAACTGTGACATTGGGAAAGTTACTTAAGTTCTCAAGCATTTTCTGAATTCATTTATAGCATGTTTGATAAATACATTCCCTACAACTAAGTCTGTGGTTATAATTGAGATCATCTCCATGAAGCTCTTAGCATGGTGGCCAGACCAAAATTAGTATTTAATAAATATTAGCTACTTTCATTATTAATGGCAGCTATATTATTAACCATGGCTTTAGAATGCAATAACCCAACTAATCTGGGCTACAAAACGAACAAGAAATATACACATACTACTCGGAATTTCCCAGAGAGTTCACTATTTCCATAGGGGTTAATTCCCATTTTCTTTTATTACTCTGCCATCAGACAGACCTTTCCAGTCTACAGCAGCAAGAAGGAAATACGATTTAAAGAACTTAACCCACTGATGCACACATAAAGCATCAGGTAAATAGAAACAAACAAGCCAATAAAGTTTTTTACCACAGAATTTCTTCCATTAATCTCCATGAGGAATTCAAACATAAAATTTGAGGAAAGTAAGATTACATGGAATGGAAACTTGCCTCTTCCCTTTCCTATTTGCCTAAATCTTTGAATATTGAAATAAAATAATCCTCTTGACACCCCTCTCTTTTTCATCTGTAAAGATTAAAAATAAAAAGAGTAATTCCATACATGTAAGACTATTCAGCAATCAAAACGACAGGCATCAGCTTAAGGAACCATAACAAATGCCACTCTAAGACCAAAACTCACTTTGGGAGATTATTAGTGAATGTACTAAAACTCTGACACAATAACACTCATTTAGCCCATTTTTTTATCTCCTTACTCTAAAAATGTTCAATTCTTTACATCTTCTTCATCCCATCTACATAGTTTACAACTTTTTATTTTTTTCCAATTTTTATTGGTGAACAGTTGATTTACAATGTTGTGATAGTTTCTGCTGTACAGCAAAGTGAATCAGTTATACATATACATATATATCCACACTTTTCTTTAATTATTGTCCCATATAGGTCATTACAGAGTACTGAGTAGAGGTCCCTGTGCTATACAGTAGGTCATTATTAGTTATATATTTTATATATAGTAATGTCTATACATCAATCCTAATCTCTCAACTTATCCCTCTCCCCATTCCCCCCTGCTAACTATAAGATGTAACTAATGCTTTTAATTTAAGAATTTTTTTAAATTTTTTTAATTCTTATTTTTAAACATCTTTATTGGAGCATAATTGCTTTACAATGTTGTGTTAGTTTCTGCTGTATAACAAAATGAATCAGCGATACATATACATATATCTCCATTTCTCCTTCCTCTTGCTTCTCCCTCCCACCCTTCCTATCCCACCCCTCTAGGTGGACACAAAACACCAAGCTGATCGTCCTATACTATGCAGCTTCTTCCCACTAGCTATCTATTTTATATTTGGTAGTGTATATATCTACATGCCACTCACTCACTTCGTCCCAGCTTACGCTTCCCCCTCCCCGTGTCCTCAAGTCCATTCTCTAGGACTGCGTCTTTATTCCTGTCCTGTCCCTAGGTTCCCCAGAATTTTTTTTTTTTTTTTTCTAGTGTCCATGTATATGTATTAGTGTACGGTATTTGTTTTTCTCTTTCTGACTTACTTCACTCTGTATAGCAATCTCTAGGTCCATCCACCTCACTACAAATAACTCAGTTTTGTTTCTTTTTATGGCTGAGTAATATTCCATTGTATATACGTGCCACATCTTCTTTATCCATTCATCTGTCACTGGACAGTTAGGTTGCTTCCATGTCCTAGCTATTGTAAATAGAGCTGCAATGAATATTGTGGTATATGACCATTTTTGTTTTTTGCTTTTTTTTTTTTAACATCTTTATTGGAGTATAATTGTTTTACGATGGTGTGTTATTTTCTGCTTTATAACAAAGTGAATCAGTTATACACATACATATATCCCAATATCTCTTCCCTCTTGAATCTCCCCCTCTCCCAACCTCCCTGTCCCACCCCGCCAGGTGGTCACAAAACACCGAGCTGATCTCCCTGTGCTATGCAGCTGCTTCTCCTTAGATATATATTTTACATTTGGTAGTGTATATATGTTCATGCCACTCTCTCACTTTGTACCAGCTTACCCTTCCCCATCCCTGTGTCCTAAAGCCTATTCTCTAGTAGGTCTGCGTCTTTATTCCTGTCTTGCCCCTAGGTTCTTCATAACCATTTTTTTTTCTTAGATTCCATACATATGCATTAGCATACGGTATTTGTTTTTCTCTTTCTGACTTACTTCACTCTGTATGACAGACTCTAGGGCCATCCACCTCACTACAAAAAACTCAATTTCATTTTATTTATGGCTGAGTAATATTTCATTGTATATATGTTCCACATTTTCTTTATCCATTCATCTGTCGATGGACACATAGGTTGCTTCCATGTCCTGGCTATTTTAAATAGAGCTGCAATGAACATTGTGGTACATGACTGTTTTTCAGTTATGGTTTTCTCAGGGTATATGCCAAGGAGTGGGATTGCTGGGTCATATGATAGTTTTATTTTTAGTATTTTAGGGAACCTCCATACTGTTTTCCATAGTGGCAGTATCAATTTACATTCCCACCAACAGTGCAAGAGGGTTCCCTTTTGTCCACACCCTCTCCAGCATTTATTGTTGTAGCTTTTTAGTGATGGCCATTCTGACAGGTGTGAGATGTTATCTCATTGTAGTTTTGATTTGCATTTCTCTAGTGATTAATGATGTTGAGCATTCTTTCATGTGTTTGTTGTCAATCTGTATATCTTCTTGGAGAAACGTCTATTTAGGTCTTCTGCCCATTTTTGGATGGGGTTGTTTGTTTTTTTGTTATTGAGCAGCATGAACTGCTTGTAAGTTTTGGAGATTAATCCTTTGTCACTTGCTTCATTTGCAAATATTTTCTCCCATTCTGAGGGTCGTATTTTTTTCTTGTTTATGGTTTCCTTTGTTATGCAAAAGCTTTTAAGTTTCATTAGGTCCCATTTGTTTATTTTTGTTTTTATTTCCATTTCACTGGGAGGTAGGTCAAACAGGATCTTGCTGTGATTTATGTCATAGAGTGTTCTGCCTATGTTTTCCTCTAAGAGTTTTAAAGTGTCTGGACTTACATTTAGATCTTTAATCCATTTTGAGGTGATTTTTGTGTATGGTGTTAGGGAGTGTTCTAAATTCATTCTTTTATATGTAGCTGTCCAGTTTTCCCAGCATCACTTATTGAAGAGGCTGTCTTTTCTCTATTGTATATTCTTTCTTCCTTTATCAAAGATAAGGTGACCATATGTGCGTGGGTGTATCTCTGAGCTTTCTATCCTGTTCCATTGATCTATATTTCTGTTTTTGTGCCAGTACCATATTGTCTTGATTACTGTAGCTTTGTAGTATAGTCTAAAGTCAGGTAGCCTGATTCCTCCAGCTCCGTTTTTCTTTCTCAAGATTGCTTTGGCTATTCGGGATCTTTTGTGTTTCCATACAAATCGTGAATTTTTTTGTTCTAGTTCTGTGAAAAATGCCAGTGGTAGTTTGATAAGGATGGCATTGAATCTGCAGATTGCTTTGAGTAATATAGTCATTTTCAGAATGTTGATTCTTCCAATCCAAGAACATGGAATATCTCTCCCTCTATTTTTATCATCTTTAATTACTTTCATCAGTGTCTTACAATTTTCTGCATACAGGTCTTTTGTCTCCTTAGGTAGGTTTATTCCTAGGTATTTTATTCTTTTTGTTGCAATGGTAAATGGGACTGTCTTCTTAATTTCACTTTCAGATGTTTCATCATTAGTGTATAGGAATGCAAGAGATTTCTGTGCATTAATTTTGTATCCTGCTACTATACCAAATTCATTGATTAGCTCTAGTAGATTTCTGGTAGCATCTTTAGGATTCTCTACGTATAGTATCACGTCATCTGCAAACAGTGACAGCTTTACTTCTTCATTTCTGATTTGGATTCCTTTATTTCTTTTTCTTCTCGGATTGCTGTGGCTCAAACTTCCAAAACTATGTTGACTAATAGTGGTGAGAGTGGGCAACCTTGTCTTGTTTCTGATCTTAGTGGAAATGGTTTCAGTTTTTCATGACTGAGGACAATGTTGGATGTGGATTTGTCATAGATGGCCTTTATTATGTTGAGTTAAACTCTCTCTATACCTACTTTCTGGACGGTTTTTATCCTTAATGGTGTTGAATTTTGTCAAAAGCTTTTTCTGCATCTATTGAGATGATTATATTGTTTTTGTCTTTCAGTTTATTAATATGGCTTATCACATTGATTGATTTGCATATATTGAAGAATCCTTGCATTCCTGGGGTAATCCCAGTTGATCATTGTGTATGATCATTTTAATGTGTTGTTGGATTCTGTTTGCTAGTATTTTGTTGACGATGTTTGCATCAATATTTATCAGTGATATTAGCCTATAGTTTTCTTTTTTTGTGATATCTTTGTCTGGTTTTGGTATCAGGGTGACGGTGGCCTTGTAGAATGAGTTTGGGAATGTTCTTCACTCTATTACATTTTGGAAGAGTTTGAAAAGGATAGGTGTTAGCTCTTCTCTAAATGTTTGATAGAATACACCTGTGAAGACATTTGGTCCTCAAATTTTGTTTTTTGGAAGATTTTTAATCATAATTTCAATTTCAGTGCTTGGTCTGTTTATATTTTCTATTTCTTCCTGGTTCAGACTTGGAAGGTTTTGCTTTTCTAAGAATGTGTCCATTTCTTCCAGGTTGTCCATTTTATTGGAATATTTTTGCTTGTAGTAATCTCTCATGATCCTTTGTATTTCTGCAGTGTCAGTTGTTACTTCTTCTTTTTCATTTCTACTTCTATGGATTTGAGTTTTCTCCCTTTTTTTCTTGTTGAGTGTGGCTAATGGTTTATCAATTTTGTTTATCTTCTTAAAGAACCAGCTTCTAGTTTTATTGATCTCTGCTATCTTTTCTTTCATTAATTTTTCATTTATTTATTATCTGATATTTATGATTTCTCTCCTTCTGCTATCTTTGGGTTTTTTTGTTCTTCTTTCTCTAATTTCTTTAGGTGTAAGGTTAGGTTGTTTATTTGAGATTTTTTTTGTTTCTTGAGGTAGGATTGTATTGCTATAAATTTCGCTCTTTGAACTGCTTTTGCTCCATCCCATAGGTTTTGGGTCATCACGTTTTTGTTGTCATTTTGTCCTAGGTATTTTTTGATTTACTCTTTGATTTCTCAGTGATCTCTTGGTTATTTAGTAGGGTATTGTTTATCCTCCATGTTTTGTATTTTTTACACTGTTTTTCCTGTAATTGATATCTAGTCTCATAGCATTGTGGTCGGAAAAGATACTTGACATGGTTTCAGTTTTCTTAAATTTATCAAGGCTTGATTTGTGACGCAAGATATGATCTATCCTGAAGAATGTACCATGAGCACTTGAGAAGAAAATTTATTCTGTTGTTTTTGAATGGAATGTCCTATAAATATCAATTAAGTCCATCTTTTTTAATGCATCATTTAAAGCTTGTGTTTCTGGATTTATTTTTATTTTGGATGATCTGTCCTTTGGTGAATGTGGGATGTTAAAGTCCCCACTATTATTGTGTTACTGTTGATTTCCCCTTTTATGGCTGTTAGCATTTGTCTTTTGTATTGTGGTGCTCCTATGTTGGATGCATAAATATTTAAAATTGTTATATCTTTTTCTTGCATGATCCCTTGATAATTATGTAGCATCCTTCTGTGTTTCTTGTAATAGTCTTTATTTTAATGTCTATTTTGTCTGATATGAGAATTCCTACTCCAGCTTTCTTTTGATTTCCATTTGCATGGAATATCATTTTCCATCCCCTCACTTTCAGTCTGTATGTGTACCTAGGTCTGCAGGGGTCTCTTGTAGACAGCATATATATGGTTCTTGTTTTTGTGTCCATTCAGCCAGTCTATGTCTTTTGGTTGGAGCACTTAATCCATTTACATTTAAGGTAGTTATCAATATGTATGTTTCTATTACCATTTCCTTAATTGTTTTGGGTTTTCTATTGTAGGTCTTTTCCTTCTCTTGTATTTCCTGCCTTGAGAAGTTCCTTTAGCATTTGTTGTAAAGCTTGTTTGGTGGTGCTGAAGTCTCTTAACTTCTGCTTGTTTGTAAAATTTTTAATTTCTCTGTTGAATCTGAATGAGATCCTTGCTGGGTAGAGTAACCTTGGTTGTATGTTTTTGTCCTTTCATCACTCTAAATATGTCCTGCCACTCCTTTCTGGCTTACAGATTTCTGCTGAAAGATCAGTTGTTAACCTTATGGGGATTCCTTGTATGTTATTTGTTGCTTTTCCCTTGCTGCTTTAAAATTTTTTTCTTTGTATTTAATTTTTGATACTTTGATTAATATGTGTCATGATGTGTTTCTCCTTGGATTTATCCTGTATGGGACTCTCTGTGCTTCCAGGACTTGATTAACTATTTCCTTTCCCATATTAGTGAAGTTTTCAACTATAATCTCTTCAAATATTTTCTCAGTGCCTTTCTTTTTCTCTTCTTATTTTTGGACCCTTATAATTTGAATGTTGGTGCATTTAATGTTGTCCCCGAGGTCTCTGAAGCTGTCTTCAATTCTTTTCTTTCTTTTTTATTTATTCTGCCCTTGGCATTTATTTCCACTATTTTATGTTCCAGGTCACTTATCCATTCTTCTGTCTCAGTTATTCTGCTATTGATTCCTTCTAGAGAATTTTTAATTTCATTTACTGTGTTGTTCATCATTGTTTGTTTGCTCTTTCATTCTTCTAGGTCCTTGTTAAGTGTTTCTTGTATTTTCTCCATTCTATTTCCAAGATTTTGGATTATATTTACTATCATTACTCTGAATTCTTTTTCGGGTAGACTGCCTATTTCCTCTTCATTTGTTTGGTCTGGTGGGTTTTTACCTTGCCTCTTCATCTGCTGTATATTTCTTTGTCCACTCATTTCCCCTAACTTACTGTGTTTGGGGTCTCCTTTCACAGGCTGCAGGTTTGTAGTTTCTGTAGTTTTTGGTGTCTGCCCTCAGTGGGTAAGGTTTCTTCAGTGGGTTGTTTAGGCTTCCTTTTGAAGGAGACTGGTGCCTGTGTTCTGGTGGATAAGGCTGTATCTTGTCTTTCTGGTGGGCAGGACAGTGTCTGATGGTGTGTTTTGGGGTGTCTGTGAAGTTATTATGATTTTAGACAGCCTCTTTGCTAATGGGTGTGGTTGTGTTCCTGTCTTGCTAGTTGCTTGGCATGGGGTGTCCGGCACTATAGCTTGGTGGTTGTTGAGTGGAGCTGGGTCTTAGCCTTAAGATGGAGATCTCTGGGTGAGCTTTTGCCATTTGATATTATGTGGGGCTGGGATGTCTCTGGTGGACCAATGTCCTGAACTCGGCTCTTCCACCTGAGAGGCTCAGGCCTGATATCCGCCTGGAGCACCAAGACCCTCTCAGCCACATGGCTCAGAAGAAAAGTGAGAAAAAAAAAGAAAGAAAGAATGAAAAAAAATAATTAAAATAAAATAAATTAACATTATTAAAATGAAAAAAAAAACGAAAGAAAGAAAGAAAGAAGAGAGCAATCAAACCAAAAAAGAAATCCACCAAAGATAACAAGCACTAAAAGCTATACTAAAACAAAAACAAAAACAAAAAACAGTACCCTAGGACAAAGTAAAAGCAAAGCTATACAGACAAAATCACACAAACTAGCATACACATACACACTCAGAAAAAGAGAAAAGGGAAAAAAAAAAATATATATATATATATAAAAGGAAGAGAGCAGCCAAATCAAGAAACAAATATACCAATGATAATAAGCTCTAAATACTAAACTAAGATAAACACAAAACCAGAAAAAAATTAGATGCAGAAAGCTAACCCCAAGTCTACAGTAGCTTCCAATGTCCACCACCTAAATATTGGGATGATTCGTTGTGTATTTAGGTATTCCAGAGATTCAGGTTACCTCAGTTTGATTGTGGAGATTTAATCCTCTGTTTCTGAGGCTGCTGGGAGAAACTTTCCTTTCTCTTCTTTATTTGCACAGCTCCTGGGGTTCAGCTTTTGATTTTGCCCCACATCTGCATGTAGTTTGCCTGAGGGTGTCTGTTCCCTGCCCAGTCAGGGCAGGGTTAAAGTAGCAGCTGTTTAGGGAGCTCTGGCTCACTCAGGCAGTGGGAAACAGGGGTACAGAATGTGGGAGGAACCTGTGGGTGGCAGAGACTGACCTGATGCCGCAGCAGCCTGAGGTGTGCCGTGTGTTCTCTTGGGGAAGTTGTCCCTGGATTACGGGACCCTGGCAGTGGCAGGCTGCACAGACTCCAAGGAGGGGAGGTGTGGATAGTGACCTGTGCTTGCACACAGGATTCTTGGTGGCTGCAACAGCAGCCTTCGTGTTTCATGCCCATCTCTGGGGTCTGTGCTGATAGCTGCAGCTAGTGCTCGTCTCTGAAGCTGGTTTATGCGGTGCTCTGAACCCCTCTCCTTGTGCACCCAAAAACAATGGTCTCTTGCCTCTTCAGCAGGTCCAGACTTTTTCCCGGATGCCCTCCCAGCTAGCTGTGGTGCACTATCCCACTTCAGGCTGTATTCACGCAGCCCACCCAAGTCCTCCCCCTGGGATCTGACTGCTGAAGCCTGAACCTCAGCCCATAGTTTATAACTTTAATCCCTCTCTTGTCAGTATCAACTTTCTTGCCCTATCTTGACTGTACTCATCTTTGAGCTCCTAAACACTATTTAGAAAAAGACAGTACTAGGGATTGAAAACATTAGAAATTTGGGTCCCTTAACTTAACTGAGCTATCAATATTACCCAGAAATTCTATATGCCCATTGATACCCCATGCTTCGATTTAATGCTGCAGAGGTTGCAATATTTCTCCACTATCGTCCAATCCTACTTCACCACCTCTATCATCTGTCTTATCAGAAAGAAAATCCTTCAATATCCTGTCACTAAACTTTCAAGACTGTGTATACATTTCTTCTTCCCTACTATTGCAATGAAGGGACTTATTTAACTAAGGCTAATCCTCACCAGAAAAAAGTGGATACCAAACTTTTCCTCCTTCAAGGGGGTGTGCATCTATTATTTTGCCTATCCTGCATAACTCCAAAATCCCTACTGACTTGGTTCCATAACTTTAAACACACTCACATCTGTCTTATGCAAAAGTGAATATCCCCCACATATGTAATACACACAGAGTATCTCATAATTTCAGATACTTTTTCAGCTAATGCCTTCTATCTTCCCTTTGAATTCTCATTTACTCCTCAACCCATTTCAATGAGGCTTCTACCACTATCACTAGCCCAAGTCTTCTCCAACCAAATCATCAACAACATAGCATTTTTGAGTATGTATTATGGATCTTTTGGTTCTGAACATACTTAACTGTACTGAAATATTTTTAAGAGTTAAACTTTTTATTGAAAAGATTTCTACTCTAGGATTTAAACACTTCAACTTCATAATATACATAAATATATTCCAATTGCAATGACAATAAAACAGCATATATTAAATAGGATGAGGTATTTATTTATTCCCTCATTTATTCCATAAATATGTATTGAACATATGCAATAGCACAAAAACTGTGTTAGTTTTTCAGACTGCATCAATGATTATGACAGATGCAAAAAATATTAAATTGTAGTTATGCTATAAATGATAAGATGAAAATAGAACCTAATACAAGGCTATGTAACTAGATTAACTTATCTAATCTGAGGAACAGTGAAGGGCTTCTCAGAGCTCTAAAGAATTTGTCGGAATTAGTTCAGTAAGAAAAGAGGATGAGTAGAAGCCTTGAGGGGAAACTAGGCTTTCCCCCTAGAGGGCTGGAAGGACCTGAAAGCAGGCCAGTGAGGTTATGATATACAAGCAAGAAGACTGTTGAGAGAAGGCGGGATAATTAGATAGTGTCTTGTTTATTTAGGGTCTGATAGATCAAGTGCTTTGGCAGTTTATAGCATGAACTTGCAATAAAACTGTATGAGTGAATAATAATGGGAGGTCTTTTTTGGTAAGGGAGATTAAGAGATTCACTGTCTCTATGACATTGATGATTGTCTTTAACAGATTTTTGCAGGCAGAGAAGGGTGATGTTTGATGCCATTCCAGATACAGAAGTGTCATAAACAAAAAAGTCAAGAAGAAAATTGTAATAAAGTGCTCAGTGGTGATATGATCTCATGCTTTCTAAAGTTGGTGTTCTGCCAGTGGGACATTGTGACTACTTTCTGTGTTCTGTACTGGAAAACATAATTTGTCCTTAGATTACACTTTTCATTGTTCTGGGAGAGATTTGAGCAGTGAGCTTTTTAGTCACCAGATAAAAAGCAAATAGCTACCCAATATTTCAGATTACATATTTAAATATCATTTTATAATTCAAAGTGGATGCACTCATGAAGATCTAGAGGTTTTTATCTTTGAAATCTGGATTTATCTTACATTAAACATATAATATAGATAGATATAGATGATATAGATAGATATAGATATAGATATATTTGGCAGATGTACATGTATACTTCCATAAGTATTTGTTCATCAGAGAGCAAAAGCCCAGCCAAAGAAAAGAGGAATGTTCTTACCTACCCCTTTCTTTACTACCCTCTTTTAAGAATAAAAGGTATTAGCAGAGGAAAGGATTTCTTCACTATGGGAAAAATTTTAGTTGTGGCCTGTATTTAAAGAACTGGAGATAACTGAAGATATCTCTTTGAAGAAGGTTAATTGCCAGTTAATTGCTTTATTGTAACAGATTAGGTAAATGCTTGGTGGAATTAGTGAGAGTGATTTCTCAATTCTGAAACAAGGTTGAGTTTTACTGTAATCTCCTCAGTAAAAATAAAACCTATGTCCAGTCAACAGCTAATCCATGAAGTCTTTAGTTTCAAGAATTGCAATATTGAGGACAGTGAGAAGCTTTGAGGAGATGGACCAGAAAAACCTATTCTTAAATTCACTTGAGATGGTACTATGGATAGCTCTCACAAATGAGTAAGGATGACATTTTTAGGATTGTTAATCTCAGACCAGTAGGCTAGAATGGCATTTGTACTAATCTTGATAAAAAGGAAGCATAATTTATTTAATATGTAAATAAGAGACATATGGTAAATCAAGAGACATATGTTTACATCTTACATGATTAAGGAATCCTAATTTGTTACTTTTTTTTTTTAATCATAAAAGTATAACAAAACTTCCATCTACTTTCTTGTGTGTCATGACTGAAGGCTCTTTAATGGTCAATAGTTCCAGAAAAATACAGTAAGAGAGAAAAAGGAATAAGAATAAACAGAGTTTAATATTTATTAATGTGATGATATATAACTAAAATGAAAAAAATCCCCTCAAAGCCACCCTGGACTGAGGGCAGGAGGAAGTGGGCACATGTGTGGAATTTGTCAAATAATATTCATTTTCAGGAATCTAAGATGACTCTTCCTCTCTCCCTTTATAATTGAAGAAGTATGGCAAATGGATCCGATTTTTACAAAGAGAAAGAAACAGGAACAAAGATTATGTCAAGAGTAAAGTTAATCTGTACAATTTCTTACATATAAAATTTCCCTTTTTCGAGAAAAATATTTATTCTGGCAATGGTAATATATTTTGAATTTCATTTTTTCAACTAAGCATATTATTATTATATATAATATATTATATTGTAATCTATATTAATTGAGATTATCATAGTGGGAGTATCTTTCAGAAATAAATTTACAATGAAAAGATTATATAATACACTCTGTCTGCCCATAGTGGTTTACAATGTAAGAAAAATAATCCTTTTGGAAAGGTTGCACAGCAGCCTGCATTTATTTAAAAACCATACTTATTTGAATAAGGAAGTCAGTTTTTTGACTGATAAATAAAACAAAAGTAAAAATACACTCATATCTTCTGAAGACTGCGTGCCTAGAACCCGTGCTCTGTGACAAGCTAAGCCACCGCAATGAGAAGCCTGTGCACCTCAATGAAGAGTGGCCCCCGCTCGCCACTACTAGAGAAAGCCCGCATACAGCAATGAAGACCCAATGCAGCCAAAAAATATAAAATTAATTAACTAATTTAAAAAAAAGGAAACAAATACCCATTTCCAATTTTCTTATAGTTACTATCCCCAACACACCTCTCAGATGCCATATAAATATGCAAAAGTGCATCCTTTCTATTATTATCCTGTCCTACTTTAACATAAGTAAAATTCTCAGCAATTGCAATTCCATAGCACACCAGGATTTTTCCCACTTCACCTAATACCAGAGATGGGTCCTCATGACAATGAGTCAAGTTATCTGGATGGCAAGTGATCCAACCACCAACCACCATTTCAGAGCTTGCTTCCCAGGACCACTTCCTGTACCAAGTGTCTTAGGCTCAATTCTCATAGAGCAGACACTAAGCCAAAGATTCAGGTGCAAATGATATATTAAGGAAAAGTTCCCAGGAGAAACCATTGGGGGCTGGGGGAAAACAGAATAGGGAAGGAGAGAAAGCCAAACAAGCTTGTAATTTGAGTTGGGTCCCAGACTCAGCCTGATCCTGTGGGGAGCCCTGGAGAATAAATTTTACTTCATGCATCAAGGAACAGAGCTGTCCAGTGGAGGGGGTTAACCTCCTAGCACTAAACCTCCCAGCACTTTTCTTTCTCATTATGAGAGATTAAACATCAATCTAGCATTAGATACAAACTGCTGGTCCACGTGTTATTTTCATATAACTCCATATAATAAAAAAATATTTCAAAGTTGCATTCAGCTTCCATATCCAGGCAGCAGCAGACTGACCATACATATTTATATTTTCCCTCTCAAATTTCTATTGGTATGGCAGTAAAAGAGTGCATGTAACATAAATTTATAATGACATGAAGGTTAAGGGGAAGGTTTATCAATTAAGCAGAATTTTTTTTTTTTTTTTTTTTACAGTTTTCTGGAATATAGCAAGCTGACACATTTGTCATGTGATTTATTCTGCCAGGTAGAAGTGTGAGAATTCTTCAAGCTTAGACTCCATAGGCAACTTTTAGGGGAATCATTAATCAAGGATACTTCATGGGAAACCTTATTCAATTAGCCTCATCCCCACTTGGCTCCCCTGCCCTGGAAAAGGCCATTTGCAAGGCTATTTGAATTCAGGCAAAAGACAAAAAAAAAAAGGAAAGAAAGGAAAGGAAAGGAAAGGAAAGGAAAGGAAAGGAAAGGAAAGGAAAGGAAAAGGAAATAAAAGTTTTCTGAATAGATTGCATAATTTGTCTTAGAAGGGCTGGGTCTAAATGTACAGTGGAAATGTCTAAGAAAACAAGAAGGATGTGTCTGTAAGTGAATTAAATTCCAAACTTCCAAATCTTGTTTCTAGAGAGTTCATATATATTGTCAAAAGTAGCAGAATCAAGAACTAGAGATGGAATCACCACAGAAATGCATTTAACTTAATGAAATTTAGCTGTAAGTCATTATAAGAAAGAGAGAGGGAGAAGGACAAAAAAGAGAGAGAATTTCCCCAAGTAAGATTTTGAAGGAAGACAGAAAATTGCTTCTCTTCCAGTGTCAGTTCCCTTGTGACTTTCTGAGAGTGAGTACCTGGCTACCATTTGTGAGTCCAGTATTTATAGAGGATGTAGTTTTAATTAAAATAAATGGAATCCAGACACAAGACATCTAGTTTATATGGAGGTTTAAGCATGGAAACCTGTCTTTTCCAAAGCAGAGGGAATAAAAAAGCCATTATGAAATATCTAAGAATTTTAATTATGGTCTCCCAGGTGTTAATTACTCTAGCATTGTGCAAGAATAATTGTGACTTTATGAAACTTTTATCTAAGATGACTTGACACTTTCCTCAAGCTTCTAACAATACCACTGTCTAAGTATAGTGCTTAAGGCACTCTACAGTAATGGAAATGTTTTATTTCTGTCTGTCCATTTGGATAGCCACTAGACACATATGACTACTGAGCACTTGAAATTTCATTGTTGTGAATGAGAAGCTGACTTTTTATTTTATTTTAATTAATGTGAATTTAAATAGCCATATGTAGCTAGCGGCTATTGTGTTGGACAGGGCAGTTTTAGAATATTCTAAGAACTAAACACTTATGTAATAAAAATGACTATACTTGTGGGGCTTCCCTGGTGGCGCAGCGGTTGAGAATCTGCCTGCCAATGCAGGGTACACGGGTTCGAGCCCTGGTCTGGGAAGATCCCACATGCCGCAGAGCGACTGGGCCCGTGAGCCACAATTACTGAGCCTGCGCGTCTGGAGCCTGTGCTCCGCAACAAGAGAGGCCGCGATAGTGAGAGGCCCGTGCACCGCGATGAAGAATGGCCCCCACTTGCCGCAACTGGAGAAAGCCCTCACACAGAAACGAAGACCCAACACAGCCATAAATAAATAAATAAATAAATAAAAAATATTAAAAAAAAAAATGACTATACTTGAGAATTGAAAACAGTAAGGGAAAAGAGACTAATTTTTCCTTTAATATCATTCATGGCTTTTCAAGTTTAAACTTATTACATGTATTTTTTATTATAATAATACTTTAAAAATTAAACATGTATTTGCTAAGTATCTACCATACTAGGCACTTTTCTCACATTATCTTTCTGACCACCAAAGCAATATGTATGATATATATTGTTACTCCTCTTTAATACATCAATAAATCCCAGAGCATAATAACATTAATCTTAGGAAGACTATATTATATTTAGAGTAGATGATGCTATCTGACATATGGGAATTATTCAGAAAATGACTGTGAATGAATGAATGGATGAACGATGTATGACTATAAGGGCATTTGCATTTGGAGGATAAACTTGTGTAAACTTGCATTGCAGTATATAAATACACATTTATCTCCTTTTGATGTATATAACATGCTTTTTAAATTAACCTATCTCCTCCTAGTGTGGAAAAATAAAAACAGCTACCTGACCTTGGGGCAGGATAATTAACCCCTCTTACAGGCATTCTTGGTTAGAAATGGGAATGGGAATACAGAAACTGGAAAGTTGAGATGAGAATACTTTATAAATGTAAAAGGCCTCAAATAATGCCTTAGACACAGGGGAGGTACAGTGGATTGTAATAGATACTATGTTATGGACATTACATAGATATAATATAGCTATAGAACATATAGATTATATAGTATAGATAGATATTACATAATATACATAAATACTAACATGTAATAAAAACATATTTTTCTTCCTTTAATTTAGGATTTGGAACACAATAACATGGTTATTTGGAACATGGACATTTCCTGGTTAGATGCAATTGGCTAAGAGAAAAAAAAGCCTATATCTCTCAAGATGTGATCTTGGATTTTCACACTGATATTGTGCTGACATTTTAACCTTTCATTACTGAGCTGTAATTTTAAATATGATTTGTAGCTCTTTGGAATTTCAGTGTATTTTTTCAACTTTGTTTTGAAGAGTCCCCTTTATATTAAATATATCTGTCATAGATATTCTGTCACTGGGTATAATAGCCTCATTATGTTAAAAATGAATCACACTATATTATTTGCTCATATCTCTAACACATCTCACTTCCTTTCTGTTTCTCTCTGTTTTTTAGTGATTTTCAAGGCTGACAATTTAGGATAATAAGTTATTTTAGATAAAAGCCTGTTTACTATCGTTTTTGAATCAATGTGATTGAGGATGTCATGGATGACTTTTTCAATATGAAGCAAATTCAATACTTGGTGATATAGAGCTGTGCGTTGATGTCATGCTGGAACTGTGCTGTAGCAATGCTCTGTGTGGCTCCGTATGATCATTGATCCCTTTGTTCTCTTTCCTGGATATTGCTAATATTTATAGAACTACACTCGATGACAGTAAATTGATCTGGATTGAAATTATTTTTCACACTTTTCTCTGCTTCTGAAAATGATGCTTATTCTTCAAGACATGACTGTGTGACAAATACCTTTTATTCTCCTAGTATTCTTCTAGTAATATTATCATCATTCATTTCAAAGATACTGTTATTGAAAATAATAATGGTTATTGAAAACAATGACTACTACATATTAACCATTTAATGCATGTCAGGGTCTAGGTTAAGTAATTTGATGTGTGTGTGTGTACACACACACATGAAAGTAATTTATATGTATGTATAAATATATGTATAAAATAAAAAACTCATACTGCCCTTTTATAGACCCACCTGTCCCATAACCACTGACAACCACTAATCTATTCTCAATTTCTATAATTTTGACATTTCAGGAATGTTTTATGTATATATATTCTTAATTCTGTATTTATATATTTATATTTTCAAAGTAATACTCTGAGATATTCTATATAGTCTCTGTATTTCAGGTGATAAAACGGATAAAACTCAAGTTTAGAAAAATTAAGTCCCATGGCCCATCTACATAGTGCACAATTGCAATTAATTACTTCTATAAATAGTAACAGTAAGTATATTTTAAAGAACACTTTATGAATTGTGAAATGAGAAAATTATTTATGTAAATAATAATTAGTCTAACTTTAGTTAGGTTGTCCAGTCACAAAAGCATTGAGAACTACCCTCTGAACTACCCTCTGAGCTTCACTCTACTTCTTCCCATGTCTTACTTGGCTTTACTGCACATGTAATGAGCAGTAAATGTTTCATGTAAGGCTTACTGTCCAGCAGTCCATCTGGAATACTAGACTGCCACGTAGCAACTAAGGTCACGAAAGTCTCCACCTGTTTGTGACAGTGCAAATGTGGCTGGGATATGTTTAGACTGGAGTCCATTTTTGAATAATCTAGAAAATATCCTCTCAATTTCTTATGGGGGGTGCTAGACACTTTTAAAAATTTGCTGATAAGAGTTTTCTTTCATATCATTTTAATTATCATTAAATATTTTAATTAAGTTTTTTATTTTGAGATTAATTGTACATTTATATGCAGTTGTAAGAAATTATAAAGAGAAACTTTATACACTTTACCTACTTTCCCCCAATGGTAGTACCTTGCAAAAATATAGTTCACTATAAAAACCAGGATATTGAAAATGATATATCAAGATCATCCTGGTCATTCCAAGAATGCCTCATATGTCTCTTTTATAGACACACCCATCTCCCCCATCCTTCACTTCCAGAAGCCACTAATTTATTCTCCATTTCCATAATTTTATCATTTCAAAAATGTTATCTAAATGGAGTCATACAGTATAAATCCATCTACTGAGTTTTATATTTCAGTCATTTTATTTTTCTGTTCTAATATTTATATTTGGTTCTTCATAAAGATTATTTTCTGAGACTTTCTATTTTTCAATTTGTTCCAATTTTCATGATTGCATGAATTGGAGAATTTTTTTGATGGCTGTTTTAAACTCTAAAAAGACAAGTCTAAAATCTCAGTCATCTTGATGTTGTCATCTATTGATTTCTTTTTTCATGTGAATTGTGTTTTTCTTGTGAATTCTGTTTCTCTGGTTCTTTGTACAAGGAATGATTTTTAGTTGAAGTGTGCATGATTTAGATATTATGGTATGAGTCACTGAATATTATTAAACCTTCTGTTTGAGTTGGATTTCACAAACAGTACTGCAGCAGGGAAGGGTGTGGGGACAATTAGTTACTGCCATATGAGGGTAGATGACCACGTTCCTCACTTGGCCTCTGTTAACATCCAGGGGCAGTGGCTCCTCTTTATTAACGGGTAGGTGTGGGAGCTCTTTCTCTCCTCTAGGAGCCTATCTCTCTCTTCTTCTCTCTATCTCTCTCTCTACCAAACAATGTCTTTCTTTCTGCATTTTAGCCAGAGTTGTAGATTCACCTTTCCAACTGGCTTCCTTTTAAAGGCCCTAGAGAATTTTTGATGATGGCCATTCTGATTGGTGTGAGGTGATACCTCATTGTAGTTTTGATTTGCATTTCTCTAATGATTAGTGATGTTGAGCATCCTTTCATGTGTTTGTTGGCAATCTGTATATCTTCTTTGGAGAAATGTCTATTTAGGTCTTCTGCCCATGTTTGGATTGGGTTTTTTGTTTTTTTGATATTGAGTGGCATGAGCTGCTTGTGAATTTTGGAGATTAATCCTTTGTCAGTTGCTTCATTTGCAAATATTTTCTCCCATTCTGAGGGTTGTCTTTTTGTCTTGTTTATGGTTTCCTTTGCTGTGCAAAAGCTTTTAAGTTTCATTAAGTCCCATTTGTTTATTTTTGTTTTTATTTCCATTTCTCTAGGAGATGGGTCAAAAAGGATCTTGCTGTGATTTATGTCATAGAGTGTTCTGCTTATGTTTTCCTCTAAGAGTTTTATAGTGTCTGACCTTACATTTAGGTCTTTAATCCATTTTGAGTTTATTTTTGTGTATGGTTTTAGGGAGCATTCTAATTTCATTCTTTTACATGTAGTTGTCCAGTTTTCCCAGCACCACTTATTAAAGAGGCTGTCTTTTCTCCATTGTATATTCTTGCCTCCTTTATCAAAGATAAGGTGACCATATGTGCATGGGTTTATCTCTGGGCTTTCTATCCTGTTACATTGATCTTTTTCTGACTTACTTCATTCTGTATGACAGACTCTAGGTCCATCCACCTCACAGCAAATAACTCAGTTTCGTTTATTTTTATGGCTAAGTAATATTCCATTGTATATATGTGGCACATCTTCTTTATTCATTCATCTGTCGATGGACACTTAGTTTGCTTCCATGTCCTGACTATGGTAAATAGAGCTGCAATGAACTTTGTGGTACATGACTCTTTGAATTATGGTTTTCTCAGAGTATATGCCCAGTAGTGGGATTGCTGGGTCATATGGTAGTTCTATTTTTAGTTTTTTAAGGAACCTCCATACTGTTCTCCACAGTGGCTGTATCAATTTACATTCCCACCAACAGTGCAAGAGGGTTCCCTTCTCTCCACACCTCTCTCATACAGAGTGAAGTAAGTCAGAAAGAGAAAAACAAATACCATATGCTAACACAGATATATGGAATCTTTAAAAAAAAAAACAAAAAAAGACTCTTAAGAATCTAGGAACAGGACAGGAATAAAGACGCAGACATAGAAAATGGACTTGAGAACATGGGGAAGGGGAATGGTAAGCTGGGACTAAGTGAAAGAGTGGCATGGATATATATACACTACCAAATGTAAAATAGATAGCTAGTGGGAAGCAGCTGTATAGCACAGGGAGATCAGCTCGGTGCTTTGTGATCACCTAGAGTGGTGGGATAGGGAGGGTGGGAGGGAGCCGCAAGAGGGAGGAGATATGGGTATATATGTATATGTATAGCTGATTCACTTTGTTATAAAGCAGGAACTAACACACCTTTGTAAAGTAATTTTACTCCAATAAAGATGTTAATAAATATATATATATATATATATATATATATATATATATATATATATATATTTATATTTATATAAAGGCCATAGAGATATCTTAAGTATGTTTGAGGAATCTCATCCAATTTCAAACACAATCCTCATTGTATGCTACCTATTGAAGGCAATATTGTTAATATTCTTCTTGCTCCAAGATTCGATACTTTAGTAGCTTCTGGGTGTAACTGATAGGAGAAGATGAACTGTCTCTTTACACTTGTCCACTGTCATAGAGAAGATTTCTGCTTAAATATTTCTAATATGCTGTTCATAACTTATAGATAAATCTTGCAATAAAGATTTATCTATAAGTAATCAAATCGTTATCTTTACTGGAGATGAAGGTAGTTTGAGATTTATCTTTTCAAGTTAGTTTCTTTTAATGCATAGTAAGCTAGTAGGGACTCTGGCATTTTTAGTTTGTTTTCCCAACTTTGTAATATTTCACAAGCTTTTAAAAATAATCATTTAAAATTACATTTATGAACATTTCTGTGTTAGAGCTATTTGGCAATAAGTAGAACTTAGAGCCTTGAAAAAGTATTACAAAATTGTTTCCTCCATTTTCCAATTGCATTTTTTAAATTTCTGATTTTAGCTATGTCAGTCCAAAGTGATAATAAAAGAATGTTTCATCCCTCATGATCAGATGGTGGAATGGGTGATTCTGTCTAGTCAAAAACAAAAAGACATGAAAAATGTTCAGGATGTTATGGAGTTTTCAAATGAGCTGCTCAGCTGAGCGCTGTGTTCTGCCTCTGGCTTGTGTGGAGGAGTATGTGTCTGTGCCTCTCAAGTTTCTGACAGAGATTCTGATATTCACAAGTTCTATTACCCAATCAAGGCAAGGCTCACTTCTCTCAACTGTCATCACCCTGAAATTATCAGACATATGGTCCCATTTTAGCAACTCTCCAAGCTGTCTGTCAATCTAAATCATTTGCTAGGACACTTGAATGTAAGCAGTTGGTGATTCTTTTCTAATTTTCATTCAGCATTTTATCTGTCCCTTTTTGTAAATTACTCCACCTGTGGCCATTGTTCTAAAAATTAAATGTAGATGTTCTGTGAAAAGACCCCTAACATATTTCAGATCACCTAGCTTTCATAAATGTATCCTAAATGTACCGATGCTAGAAACTTTTACAATTATATGCCTCATTTGGCCTTAAAATGGTATATTTCACAAAAAACAATAGAATAAAACAACTGCCATAAAGCTCTGTTAAATGATCTAATTGCAAGCGAGCAACCCCCAAAACACTGTTGTCATGAATGGAAGCTCAATTTCAAAAGGTATTTTGTTGATATACATTGATTAAAGAAAAAAGGAATGAAGAGATGGCCTGAAACATCAAGGAACTTCCTCCCCCCACTATCAACCATACGCACATGCACACATACACACCACTCACACACAGGCATTCAACTCTAATATTTTTCTAGTCTCATGTCCTATAATTAGTATGGCTTGTTATGGAAGAAGCTTTATCTATCAATAGTTTTAAAAATATTTTGCTATAAGTCTTATTCTAGATTACTTATCTGATTACACATCATAGAATCATAATGAAAAATTCTTCAGCAGCTTAAACATGGCCAAATTTTTTTCTGTATCACTTCTCATTCAGAGTGAGACTATTCTTATCATTTGAATCTGTGCTGTGCTTGTGCTTTGACCAAAAGAATTTGATGGAAGTAATGGGTACATTATGGCACTTGGCCACAAGAGGTTTTGATTCTTCTACCTTCTTCTAACTGCTTAGAAGCCTGCTTTGAAACTGCAATATGAAGAGGTTGATACTGCTACTGACTAGAGTAAGAAAGCAACGTGAAGGAAAAGTGAAGTACCCCAGTTAACAACCAGTACTATCTAGTAGACAAGAGCGAGGCCTTCTTGGACGTCTGATCTTTCAGATAAATGCAACCACATGAGTGAAGCCTGAGAAAACAGTACAGGAACAATACAACCAACCCATAGAATAAAGAGGGAAAAAACAAAAACAAAAACAGACAATTGTTGTATTAAGCAATAAGCTTTTGAGGTGGTTAACTGTGTAGCAATAGTCAGATGATCCAAATGTAGACGTTAAAACACAATATGGGAAATAATGCTTTGCTAATTTTCAAAGAATTTATGGCTTAATATCAAATTCTGAGTGGAATCAAGGTAAAAATTTATTTCTTATATTTATTCCTGGATACATTTGAGACAATGATTTGGTTCAGTGTTATGAGTAGATATCTGAAATAACATTTCTGACTTTACAAAAGTTATATTCTAAACTTTTGCTATGCAAGAAAGTATAGAGGATTCAAAATGTGAAAACTTGGATTATAGTACTAATTCCATCATTTACAAATGTGTGAAGATAATGACTGGCATGTATTTTTCAGTTAGTTAATCTGTGAGATAATATATGAAAATATATTTGAGAAATATTCTTAAATTATCTCATAGACAAGATAAAGCAAATAAATATAGACGTATATAGATGTAAATATATTTAAATAAATGTGTGTATATATATGTTTTTGCTTGGGGCTGGGACAATACTGCTGTTCACTAGTATAAAGATCTTCTTTTCATGGTCTTCTAAAGGGAGAGTCTCACTTCACTGCCCCTTTAGAATAAGGTATAACTATATAATTTGTCCTAGTCAATGAAATAGGAGTTTATACCACTTCCAGTTGGAAACGTTAAACAGATTATATGGTTTTACATCTTTCTTTCTTCTGTGTCATTCTGGGACTTTCCAGTTGCTTACATCTAAGTTCTGAGCATATGAAACTACATTTTCTTCTGGCCAGCATTGGACATGTAGGATGAGTAAAAAATAAACCTTGTTACTTTAGGCCACTGGATTTTGGAGTTATGTCAGGTGACTAGGTTATCTTCCTAGCCCAGTGTCACTGATACACTGTGGAAATGAATATAAATTTGCATAATTGGATATAACTTAATTCATTCAGAGCAACACTTCTATGTGGTTTGGATCCAACTTTGATTTTATGATAAAATAGTGCCATTTGTTTCAATTTAAATGCATAACCACAGAGCTAAATAAAATGTAACATTTCATTTATGCAACTCAGTGTTACTTTACATTTTATAGTGAAGAAAATTATATTGATTATTTTAGTATACTTCCCAGTATTTCATATCTAATATGATATTCTACTAGCGTTATGAATTCCTCTTTTACCTTTGTTAGGTAAATAAGACATAGATTTCTTTTTATGACTAGCTATAGCAACATGATAATGACCCATAAATTCTACTAAATTTAGAAACATTCCAGCATTTGGACTTAAATAAATTCTTCTGATCTTCTAAGATGTAAATTACTTTTTGTACAAAACATAGCAACATCTAAAATCACTCTCCAGGTATTCTGCCATTTTTATTTCCCTTGTACTGTCAACCTCTGCAACGCATCATCTATTAAAATATATTTGAACATTTAAAAAAAAACACTTCTACTTTAGAAAAACATCATAATGAAAATTGTATTTTTTGTGGTCACAAGTTCTTTTTAATTCCTTCCAATCTTTGAAAACTTATTTTGAATTGCAAATATTTGACATTGTTGTATTATTACTAAAAAAGGTAACTGGAAAATATATAAAGTAAACATGATGCTTTCAAATAAATGAATCAATCATGATGAATTAACTTACCACTAGAACTTTTTAAAAACTATTTTCTGAAAATTTTTGCCTGTCATGTGAAATAGGTTTTCTAAAATCTGCATCTTCTCTTTGATTGGTTCCATGGTCTTCTAAAATCACTTTTACTTTATTAAAAATTATGTCCATGGAGTAGGATTATTAAAATTTATTTCAAATGGCATCTTCTTATTTTCAAACTTACACTCATGTTTTCACCAGTGTCTGAAATTTCTAACATTACACTTTCTTTTGTTTTCTCATGATTTGAAGAAGATTAACTAGTTAGCTCATCTATGTTAGAAACTCAAGACTCCATAATTTTCAATTTTCAAGCATAATTGAAAGTTATGGAGTCTTGGCATACTGTATTTTTATAACCAAACTTGTAACATCCTCTATAATTTTAACCCATTTCTGCACAAAATTTCCTAAGCATTACACCACTTGACTTGACTTGTTAGGTGTCTTATTTTTCTAAAAAAATTTTTTTGTGCATTTAAAATATATTTATTTTAAGTTAATACAATATTTAATTAGAGTAGATACAATAGGTAATAAATATATACATAATTTGTATTATTTAACTTAACATAAATTATATTTAATAATTAAGAGTTGTACATAAAATTTGTACATATATATTTAATTTCTTCTTTAAATCAGTAATTACACACAACATAAAATTAAGCCCAGATTCCCAGACAAATTTTGTGAAAGAAGTAAAAGCAGTGAACTATATTTCAAATTGTTATTGTTAATAGAATATTTTCTTTAATATTTTCTCTTTTGTGACTATGGAGTTAGAAGAAATGTATTGAATTTTGTAAAACAGCCTTGTATTTGGCATCTATTTTGAACTCTCTTGTGAGTTTTAATATTATATGATTATTGATCTTTTCCTAGAATCATTTAAGAAAAAATCTATCTTCTAATAATTACACTTCTTATGTCTTTTGTTTTATGGGTGCTTGCCAGAATTTCCAAAATTATGTTAAACAATATTTGTTATATTTATATAGTTTTCTTCAAAAGAAATAGAAAACTCACTGTTTATACAAGTTTATATACAATGTGATATAAGGCAATAATTAAATGTATTACTGAAGTATTTATAGTTGATTAGGCCATGTGATTATATTTCTGAAATGTAATGTATATTTTCTCCAATAGATATGAACACTTAGTTTTTCCTAATATGAAGAGACAGTCAGCTACAAAAGTAGGCAGAAACTAATTAAAAAGCCTCAAATGCTTGTTTTCTAGCATTTTATGATTCCATAGTCACCCAAACTCTATAATAGAGTTTCTTTCTAATGTTGAAGTAGCTTTGATAGTGGCAGATTTCCCATCAACATTTTCTCTTTAATTTGGTCTCATTTACTAATACTTGATGTTGCTGGTTTTTGGCTTCCCTCCTGGAACAATTCATTATCAGAATATGGAAATGCTTAGCTTTTTCTAGGATAATTCAATTCCTTCACAGTAGTTAGCTATGTCTGTCCTTGTACCAGGGCCTCCTTGAACAGGTGATTTATTTTGAATGCGTGTGATTTATCCTTGAAACATGACTGCTACAAATCTTTTAATAATCAACATTTGCCACTTCTTCATCCCTTTGAAATTATAGGAATGTTCCATTTATCTATTACTTCTTAACAAGCCACATGAATCTTAGTCCCTTAAGCAACAACTATATATATATATATATATATATATATATATATATATATATATATATATGTAGTGAATATGTAAGTTGAACAAAGCTCAGTGGTGACATGTCATCTCTGGTCCATTTGGCATCAGCTGAGTTGGCCCAAAGACTGAGGGTTTGGATCAGCTAAATTCTAGCTCACTCACATGTGTAGTAGTTGATACTGGCTATCATTGAAACTTTAGTCAGGAATGTCAGCTAGACACATGACCTCTTTATATTTCCTGGACTTCCTTACAAGATGGTAAATTAAGTTACAGTGTGGGTATCCCAAGAGATAGAGAGCCGTGTGGTGGCTTTATAATAATTTTTAACCTAACATCAGAATCATGCAAAATCAATACTACCATATTTTATTTTTTTCAGATGCTTGTCTTTAAAGCTAGTCCACATTCAAAGGAAAGATAATCAGTTTACAATTTTGATGAAGTATCAGAGATTTTGTGGATATGTTTTTAAAACCACCAGAGGGGATATCTGCTGGGGAGTTCATTGATATACTATCTATAAATCTTCAACATTTTCTCAAAGAGGCTTTTGGTCTTTGTTTTATCTTGTTTTTTGACTTCCCACATCCTTATAGCAGGTCCTTGTATGTAATCTTTTTTTTCAATCTGGTCAAATTAACACTGTCACAAATTCCTTTCTTTTGTAGAATTTATAAGATATGTTTATCTTGTTTCCATCTCTTGCTAGTTTCCATATTTATTTTCATTTATGTTGATAAATTTTGGCTTAATTTTGGTGATACATAAACAAAGATATGAGATGGTGATGCAGCAGTGTTTTGGAAAAATTGTCCTCACACTTGATTCTTCATTTTAGAAAAGCCCAATACCTTTGGATATTTTCTCTTGGTTAATTTCCCACTCTTATGCAGTATTGTTCTAAGTATTATTTTAGAAAAGAGTACATCACTCATGAAGAGTATGAATGTCTTCATATATGAGAGTACTATTCTGTTACCATCGCCCATGCACAATGGAGTAATTTGATATAGAATTTGTTGGTTGTACTATTTTTTCTGAAAATTTTGGCATTGCCATTTAACACTTTAAAACACGCTGGAGAACCTGAGTCCTGACCTCCTTTCCAAGACATATCTTTAACTTATTATTTTATATATGAATTTTATTTTGCATTACCTATGTATTTATATAATTATTCAAAAAATTTTTACCCAAAATTCAACAAAAACCTTTGAATTTTATGCTCTAGTATATTTGTAACTTTGGGAGTATTTTAATATTTTCTATATCTCATCCTATACTTTGTTTTTTAAAAAAAATTTTTAGACTATTGTTGATTTACAATGTTGTGTTACTTTCTGCTGTACAGCAAAGTGAATCAATGATACATATACATATGTCCACTCTTTTTAAATTATTTTCCCATATAGGTCATTACAGAGTATTGAGTAGAGCTCCCTGCACTATACAGTAGGTCCATATTAGATATTGATTTTAAATATAGTAGTGTGTATATGTCAATTCCAATCTCCCAATTTATCCCTCATCCCTTTTTACTCCCTGTTAAACAGAAGATTGTTCTCTACATCTGAAATTCTATTTCTGTTTTGTAAATAAGTTCATTTGTTCTACTTTTTTACATTCCACATATATATGATATTCGTCTTTTTCTGTCTGACTTCACTCAGTATGGCAATTTCTAGGTCCATCCATGTTGCTGAGAATGGCATTATTTCATTCTTTTTTATGACTGAGTAATATTCCATTGTGTATATATGTACCACATTTTCATTATTGATTCATCTGTCAATGGACATTTAGGTTGCTTCCATGTCTTGGCTATTGTAAACAGTGCTGCAATGAACATTGGGATGCATGTATTTTTTTCAAATTAGGGTTTTCTCCTGGCATATGCCCAGGAGTGGCATTGCTGAAATATATGGTAGCTTTATTTTTACTTTTTTAAGGAACTTCCATACTGTTCTGAAGCATGACTGTACTGATTTGCATTCCCACCAACAGTGTAGAAGTGTTCCCTTTTCTCCACAACCTCTCTGGTATTTATTATTTGTAGATTTTTTGATGATGCCCATTCTGACCAGTGTGAGGTGATACCTCATTGTAGTTTTGATTTGCATTTCTCTAATAGTTAATGATGTTGAGCATCTTTTCATGTGCTCCTTGGCCATCTGTGTGTCTTCTTTGGAGAAATGTCTATTTAGATGTTCTGCCCATTTTTTGGCTGTTTTTTTTGTTATTAAGCTGCATAAGCTGTTTGTACATTTTGGAGATTAATCCTTTGTCAGTCACCTCATTTGCAAATGTTTTCTCCCATTCTGAGGGTTGTTTCTTTTGTAAGATTAATTAGATCCCATTTTTTTTAAATTTTGAATTCTATTTTCATTACTCTAGGAGGTGGATCAAAAAAGATCTTGCTGCGATTTATGTCAGAGAGTGTTCTGCCTATGTTTTCCTCTAAGAGTTTTATACTATCTGGGCTTGCATTTAGGTCTTTAATGCATTTTCAGTTTATTTTTGTGTATGGTGTTAAAGAATGTTCTAATTTCATTCATTTACATGTAGTTGTACAGATTTCCCATTACCACTTATTGAAGAGACTGTCCTTGCTCCATTGTATATCTTACCTCCTTTGTCATTGATTAGTTGACCATAGTTGCATGGGTTTATCTCTGGACTTTCTATCCTATTCCATTGATCTATTTTTCTATTTTGGTACAAGTACCATACTGTTTTGATTACTGTAGCTTTGTAGTATAGTCTCAAGTCAGGGGACCTGATTCCTCCAGCACCATTTTTCCTTCTCAAGATTGCTTTGGCTATTCGCAGTCTTTTGTGTTTCCAAACAAATTGTAGAAATTTTTGTCCTAATTCTGTGAAACATGCTATTGGTAATTTGATAAGGATTACACTGAATTTGTAGATTGCCTTGGGTAGTATAGTCATTTTGATAATATTGATTCTCCTAATCCAAGAACATGATATATCTCTCCATTTGTTTATGTCATCTTTTATTTCTTTCATCAGTGTCTTATAGTTTTCTGAGTACAGGTCTTTTGCCTCCTTAGATAGGTTTATTCCTGGGTATTTTATTCTTTTTGATGTGATGGTAAATGGGATTGTTTCCTTAATTTCTATTTCTGATCTTTCATTGTTAGTGTATAGGAATGCAAGTGATTCCTGTGTATTAACTTTGTATCCTGCAACTTTACCAAATTCATTGATAGGCTCTGGTAGTATTCTGGTAGCATTTTTAGGATTTTCTATATATAGTATCATGTTATCTGCAAACTGACAGTTTTACTTCTTCTTTTCCAACTTGGATTCCTTTTATTTATTTTTCTTCTTTGAGTGTCATGGCTAGGGCTTCCCAAACTATGTTTAATAAAAGTGGTCAGGGTGGACATCCTTTTCTTGTTCATGATCTCAGAGGAAATGCTTTCAGTTTTTCACTGATGCAAATGATGCTTGCTGTGGGTTTGTCCTATATAGCCTTTATTATGTTGAGGTAGGATCCCTCTATTACCACTTTCTGGAGAGTTTTTTTGTTTTTTGTTTTTTACCATAAATGGGTTTTCAATTTGTTAAAAGCTTTTTCTGCATCTATTAAGATGACTATATGGCTTTCATTCTTCAATTTGTTAATATGTTATATCACGTTTATTGATTTGCATGTATTGAAGAATCCTTGTATCCTTGGGATAAATCCCATTTGAGCATGGTGTTGATCTTTTTAATGAATTGCTGGACTTGGTTTGCTGGTATATTTTTGAGGATTTTTGTCTATGTTCATCAGTGATATTGACCTTTAATTTTCTTTTTCTCTGATATCTTTGTCTGGTTTTGGTATCAGGGTGATGGTCACCTCATAGAATGAGCTTGGGAGCGTTCCTTGCTCTGCAGTTTTTTGGAAGAGTTTCAGAAGGATAGGTGTTAACTCTTCTCTAAATGTTTGATAGAGTTCACATGTGAAGCCATCTGTTCCTGTACTTTTGTTTTTTGGAAGTTTTTAAATCAGTTTCAATTTCATTACTGGTGTTTGGTCTGTTCATATTTTCTCTTTCTTCCTGGTTCAGTCTTGGACAGTTGGTTGGGTTGTTTATGAGACTTGTCTTGCTTCCTGTGGTGAGATTGTATTGCTGTAAACTTCCCTCTTAGAACTGCTCTTGCTGTGTCCCATAGGTTTTGGATAGTTGTATTTTCATTGTCATTTGCCTCTAGGTATTTTTTGATTTCTTGCTTTGATTTCTTCAGTGATTCATTGGTTATTTAGTAGCATATTGTTTGGCCTTCATGTGTTTGTGTTTTTTACCATTTGTTTCCTCTAATTGATTTCTAATCTCATAGCATTGTAGTCAGAAAAGATGCTCGATATGATGTCAATGTTCTTAAATTTACTGAGGCTTGATTTGTGCCCCAAGATATGATCTGCACTGGAGAATGTTCAACATGCACTTGAGAAGAAAGTCTATTCTGCTGCTTTTGTATGGAATGTTCTATAAATATCAATTAAATCTATCTGATCTAATGTGTCATTTTGGGCTTGTGTTTTCTTATTGATTTTCTGTCTGGATGATCTGTCGATTGGTGGAAGTGGGATGTTAAAGTCACCCACTATTATTGTGTTACTGTTGACTTCCTGTTTTATGGCGGTTAGCATTTAGGTTATATATTGAGGCACTCCTATGTTGGGTACATATGTATTGTATTTAAAATTGTTATATTTTCTAGGATTTGTCCCTTGATCATTATGTAGTGTCCTTCCTTGACTCTTGTATCAGTCTTTATTTTAAAGTGCATTTTGTCTCATATGAGTATTGCTACTCTAGTTTTCTTTTGGTTTCCATTTGCATGGAATAACTTTTTCCATCCTCTCACTTTCAATATGTATGTGTCCTTAGGTCTGAAGTGGGTCTTTTGTAGACAGCATATATACAGGTCTTGTTTTTGTATCCATTCAGCCAGTCTGTGTCTTTTGGTTGGAGCATTTAATCCATTTACAATTAAGGTAGTTATCAATATGTATGTTCCTATTGACATTTTCTTAATTGTTTCAGATTGGTTTTGTAGGTCTTTTTTCTTCTCTTTCTCTTTTGTTCTCTTCTCTTGTGATTTGATGACTGACTTTAGTGTTGTGTTTGGGTTGCTTTTTTTGTGTGTGTGTGTGTGTCTATTGTAGGTTTCAGTTTGTGATTACCATGAGGTTTTGATGTAGCAGTCTATATATATAAAAATGTTGTTTTAAATTGCTGGTCTTCTAATTTCAAATCCATTTCCAATATCCCACATTTGTGCTCTCCTCACAGTTGCTGGTTTTGATATCATATTTGTGTGTGGATGATTTCCTACCTTTATGTATGTTTGCCTTTACTGGTGAGCTTTTCCCTTTGTAATTCTGTTTCTAGTCATGGCTCTTTCTTTTCCACTTAGAGAAGTTCTTTAGCATTTGTTGCTTAGCTGGTCTGGTGGTGCAGATTTCTCTTAGCTTTCATGTGTCTGTAAAGCTTTTGATTTCTCTGAATGAGAAGCTTGCTGGGTAGAGTATTATTGGTTGTAGTTTCTTCCCTTTTGTCACTTTAGATATATAATGCCACTCCCTTCTGGCCTGCAGAGTTTCTGCTGAGAAATCAGCTGATAACTTTATGGGAGTTCCTTTGTATATTATTTGCTACTTTTCCCTCGTTTTTCTTAATATTTTTTCTTTGTCTTTAATTTTTGTCATTTTGATTACTATGTGTCTTGACATGTTCCTCCTTAGGTTTATCCTGCCTGGGATTTTCTTCACTTCTTGGACTTGGGTGACTGTTTCCTTTCTCATGTTGAGGAAGTTTTCAGCTATTATTTCTTCCAATATTTTCTCAAGTTCTTTCTCTCTCTCTTCTCCTCCTGGGACCCCTCTACTGTGAATGTTGGTGTGTTTGACATTGCCCCAGAGGTCTCTTAAACTGTCTTCATTTATTTTCATTCTTTTATCTTTATTCTGTTCTTTGGCAGTGATTTACACCACTTTGTCTTCCAGGTCACTTACCTGTTCTTGGGCCTCAGTTATTCTGGTATTGATTCCTTCTATTTTTTTTTTTTCATTTTAGTTATTTTATTGTTCATCTCTGTTTGTTTGTTCTTTAATTCTTCTATGTCTTTGTTAAATATTTCTTGCATCTTATCGATCCTTGCCTCCCTTCTATTTCTGAGTTCTTGGATCATCTTCACTATCATGATTCTGAATTCTTTTTTTGGCAGGTTGCATATCTCCACTTCACTTAGTTGTTCTTCTGGTGTTTTATCTTGTTTCTTTATGTGGGACTTATTCTTCTGCCATCTCATTTTGTCTAAATTTCTGTGATTGCGGTTTCCATTCTGCAGGCTTGTAGTTCTTCTTGCTTATGTCATCTGCCCTAGTGGATGAGGCTGTCTAAGAGGCTTGTGCAGGCTTCCTTATGGGAGGAATTCCACTGGTGGGTGGAGCTGGGTCTTGTTCCTTTGATGAGAAGGGCCGTGCTCAGGAAAATTTTAAGCAGCCTGTCTACTGATGTGTGGGACTGTGTTCCACCCTGTTGGTTGTTTGGTCTGAGGCTTCCCAGTACTGGAGGCCACAGGCTGTTGGGTGGGGCTAGTTGTGGCCTCTGGGAGGGCTCACACCAATGAGTACTTCCCAGAACTACTACTGCCAGTGTCTGTCCCTGACGTGAGCCACAGCCACCTCCCACCTCTGCAGAGGATCCTCCAATAATAGCAGGTATGTCTGGCCCAGACTCTTATAGGGGTCACTGCTTTTTTTCCCCTGAGTTCTGGTGGTCACAGGACATTGTGTGCACCCTGCAAGATTGGAGTCTCTGTTTCCCCCAGTTCTATGGATTTCCTGTGATGAAACCCCATTGCAATTCAAAGCCAGATTCTCTAGGATCTTCTCCTCCTATTGCTGGACCCACAGGCTGGGAAACCTGACGTGGGGCTCAGGACTTTCATTCCTGTGGGAGGGCCTCTGTGGTACAATTGCTCTCCAGTCCATGGCTCACCCACATGCTGGGTATGGGATGTGATCTTATTGAGATGTCGCCCCTCCTCCCATTTTGTGTGGCTTCTTCTTTGTCTTTGAGTGTAAGGTATCTTTTTTGGTAGGTCCCGTGTTTTTCTGTTGATGGTTGTTCAACAGTTAGTTGTGATTTTGGTGTTTCCCTAAGAAGGGGTGAGCCCATGTCTTTCTACTCCACCATCTTGAACTCGAGATCTCCCTGGTTCTGTTTCTGAGCTGTGTTTCTGATCCTTGATGAGGGGTAGGCCAGATTGGATCACTGCCACTGGAAGAAAAGCCACTGAGTTTTCCTCCTTTGGAGATGTTCACCTGTGAGTGACCTCTGTTGTGTCATTTTTCACTCATTGTGCTGGCTCACAAGTTACACTGTTGTTGGAACATCTCTCAGCCCCACCTTAACTGTGGGTATGCTGGTAATTGGCCCTAGTGTCTCTCAGGCATTGCTTTCACTAGGCCACCAGCACAAATCCACCAAATTCAGGTCCCAGGACTGCAGTGATCATGTACCTGGACCTGCTGTGTGAGCCATGGAAGCAGCTCAGATTCTGACCTGGACACATCCCTGCATGTGCATGATCACAAAGTCCACAGCTGCTAAAGCTAGACCTATCTCAACTGCAAGAGCACTCATCCATTTGGACGTCCCCCATGCCTCATGCTTACAAAACCCACAGCAGGTGTGTGAATCCACAGTTCCCACAGCCATGAGAAGAAATTTCAGTCTTCTTCCTTAGTTGCATGACACCTAGGGCTCAGCTGTGGTTTGAGCCCCACCTCTGTGTCTGTTCTTCCCACCGGCATCTTTCCAAACATGCCCTCCCAGGTGGGAGGGGGTGGAGGTGGTGATGGGCATGACACACAAGCCCACCAGGGCTGGTGGGGCTGGAGGAGGCTTTGGCAGGAAGGGCACATTAGTCTGCTCAGGCAGGCACCCCTCCTAGTACCTGTGGAGGAAGAGGCCAGTGCATGGGGAAGGGGGTGTAATGGCAGCCCCACTCCTTGTGCACCACTCAAAAATGGTGCCTTGCTTCTATGACAGTATGGACTTCTTTCACAAACTTTCCCAGTTGTGGAGTTCCTTACTCCCATCCCTTCAGGTTGTATATTTGCAGCCAACAGTTGTCCCTTCCCTGGGTCTTCTCTCCATATCCCATGTTCTAGCACCCAGCACCTCTTCACACTAGCAGACACACAACTCAGGCTGGGGTACTCAGGGCTGTGGCATGGGTCATCAATGTAGGTCTTACTCTGTGCTGCCTGTCACAAACCACTTGCTGCTCTCTCCTGCGAGCCCCCGAAACTCCCTCTCTGTCCCAGCTGATCTTCCCACCAGTGAGGGAGCTTCCCTGAGTGTGGGAACTTCTCTTCTCCTTCAGCTCCCCAGCAGGGGTGCAGGTCCTGTCCCTTTTCCTCTTTTCTTTTTTTCTTTCTTTCATCTCATTCGGTTGCACAGGGATTCTTATTGTCCTTTTAGGTTTCTGAGGTCCTCTGCTAGTGTTCAGCAGGTACTCTATGGAGCTGTTCCATTTGTGGATGTATTCTTGATGTACTTGTGGGGAGAGGTGAACTCCTCATCCTCCTATTCTGCTATCTTCCTTTTTCCTATTTTTCTGGGCTTGTCACTAACTATTATATTTTCTAAGTATTTCAGTAACTTGTGTATCTGGATATGTCAGTAACTTGTGTATTTATATTGTGCAGTCTCTTTAAACATAGATTTTTTTTATATATGTTTATATTCTCTTTACTTGGTTATAAGCATTTTTAATATTTTCTATTACAGATCTTCAAAATCATGCTTATTTCTCATATGAAAAGCAGTATGGCATAAAGGTTTGCAGTAAATATTTTCTGTTTGCTTCTTCAGATCCACTCTTGATTTAAGTGTTTGTGCTGCAGACAGCAAACTTTATCACTTGGTTCCTCTGTTTTGTGGGTTTCATTTGCATTTAGAGAGAGCATTTATAGTTAGTTCTGCTAAAATGTAATTGTGTTTCTAATTTCTAACATTCCATGTAAAATTATGCAATTAAAACCACAGGGCTAATGGAAAAAATGGATTTGGGTGGTTTAACACTCAAAATCTTACCAGTGATACGTTAAGAAATTAAGATATAAACTAATGATAACAGTATTTTACTGTTAATAAGTGTATAAATGGTACAATAAATACGGCTATTTCTCTTGAAAGGGACTCAAACTTTGCTTCTGGATGTGGACATGAAAGAGTTGCACATTGGGAATTATTGTGAAGTTGGGGAAGGAGAGTTACATGACATGGGAGAGAAAGTTGTAATACCAGATTCAAATAACATGGCTCATATCACACACAATGAATGAAGTACAGTCAGCCCTCTGTATCTATGGGTTCCATATCCACAGATTTTTTTCAACCACTAATCAAAAATATTTTTGAAAATTTCATGAAAGCAAAACTTGAATTTGCCTTTGCACTGGCAACTATTTACATAGCATTTACAATTTATTAGGTATAATCAGTAATCTAGAGATGATTTAAAGTATTGTGATGGATGTGCATAGGTTTGATGCAAATACTATATTATTTTATATAAAGTACTTGAATTTTGGTATCCATAGGGGATACTGGAACCAATCCCCTGTGGATTCTGATGGGCAACTGTAGCTGGTAGACACTTGAAATATATGTATATGTTTGTTTGTGTATCCCTACACTGCTCTGCTCACTAGGTTTTCTTGTGCGTAACAGGAAATTATAAACACACGAAAAAAGAAACATGAAAGGTTTCTTACAAATGAGCAAAACCAAAATTGTTCTGCACAAATCTTCTTCAGTATATCAATTGTATTGGAACAAATTCTCATTTTTGAAACAAGTATGGTATTTACCTGGCTCTTTCCTTGTGTTATTATAGGCTGCAAATTCTCTGTTCTTCTACTGAAGGCCACAGATCTTTCAAGGAAACCTCTCCTTCCTACCATTATAGAGGGTGTTAAAGCTGCTTCTCAGTTCCAGGCATCTCTCGTCTCTTGCTTCTTCTGGCATGGAAGGATGATGTCTCACAATCATCTTTTGTTAGTTCTCCTTAGTCCTTCCATTATATCTTTAATCAGTTCCTTCATAAACCTTTACAATTAACACATTCAATTGTGCCATCTGTTTCCAAAATGCATACTTACTAATACAGATGAAATACAGACCTTAGGTAGCTCTGGTTTTAATATTGGCTTATTCAATACCCAGTTGTATACCCGGGAAAATTAGTCATTCTGAAATTTCACTTCCTCATCTATATGATGGAAATTATGGTAGAACCTACCTCATAGGATTGTTTAAAGATTAAAAGAGATAAATACATGTCAAGTGTTTAATGTAGCGCCTAGAATGTAGTATGTCTCAAGAATTTTCAGTATTATATAGTATACTTTGTTTACACAATCTAATTCAGACTAAATACACATACATACAACACTACTGTTTACAAGAACATTTATCTTAGTTTTGGAAGCAGTTTCACATTATGCTGCTAATGGACACTATTTCTTCTTCTTGCATTATTGCTTAAGGATGCCTTCAACTGTACTTTGATCTCGAATTGTACTTTGATTTTCACAGTAAAATGTGTCATCATTGACTATGTCCAGAAGTCATAAATTTGACAATCATCCCTGATGACATATCCAAAATTACAAACGCTGTCAATTCTATTTCCTTGACTTTATTTTAACTACTCTTTTCTACTTGCCCATTTGCTAGTATTTAGCATAAGCTCTCAAGTCTCACCTACACTGCTAAACAGTGCCTTAACTATTCTTTTTCTTTCTAGTCTTGCCAAAGAATTTATTCAGCATATTGTGAGAAAATAAAAGTTTATGGTGTGAAACTATTATTTAATCATCCATTCATACACTTACTTTTTTCTCAGCTTTATTGAGACATAACAGTGTGTAAGTTTAAGCCGGAAAATGTGATGATTTGATATACATATATATTGCAAAATTATTACCACAATAAGATTATTTTTTAAATGTAATTATGTGAGATACAAAAACCTTTATGATAAGGAAACTTGTGATGACTTCCAGTTGCATCCAGGATAAAACCCAAACTTTTAATATGCATGGTCCACAAAGTTCTTTGTTCTTCAGAACTTTTTCACAATATAAGCATGCAATTCTCTGTGTGTAGTATGTTCTGAGCCCCACAACCCTCCCTCCCCAGTAAGTGCATGTATTGATTTAGTAGATATCTATTAAAAATCTTCTCATTTTCTAAAACTCAGTTCAATTATTATATCAATTATTGAGTATAATAAACTAAATATCTTTAATGAATTATCTTCTGTCTTCCTCCCCCCCCAACCCCACTTTAATGGGTTAGCATAAGAATTATGTTTTTTTAAAATATTTTTCTTCTGTCAGGTAATCTCCAGGAAAGTTTCATTAATAGATTTTGCTCCACACTTCCCTTTCTATCTTATTTGTAGGGGATAGTTGAAGGTGAAAATTTGTGCATCAGAATCTTCTAGGTACCTGAAACTTTTTGAATATGAACAATATGGAATACAAATATCAGTCTTCATTTCAGATTTGTCTTCACCAACGTGGACTCAGTGTGTGAGAAGGATAAACTCAAGTGTAAAAATTAGGGATAGAGTTAGCAGTACTTGATGGATTAGATTTAGGATGTGAAGGAAAGAGAATGATTAACATTAAGTCCTGGACTTGTGGTGTGATTATCTGAGAAGATGGTATTTATATTTCCCGAGAGGAAGTAAAATGAGATATGAACATGCTATAAATCATATCAATCCTGCATTATTTTTGGCTTATCTTTCATATAGTTTGTGCTTGTGGTACTGCTCCATTTTCTTCTCCAAAACTCCAAAATATTTCTGACCATTTATTTCTTATTCTCATAAACTTAAGTTTTATGCAGTGATCCTGCTATTTGTCATTTACCTTTAAGATCTCTACTTCTCAAACTTTATTATGCATACAAATAAGCTCAGAAGCTTGTTATAAGGCAGATTCTGAATCAATAGTATGAGGCAAGGCCTGAAATTCTTCATTTCCTACAAATATCTAAAAGACTGATGCAATTGATTTGGGTGTGTTGGAGTAATAAAGTATCAGATCAAAAAACATTAATCCAAATGTTTGTATACTGGGGATCTAAATCTGTAGTATGGTGACATTGTGTCTAAATAATTTCAGGCAACAGGTAGGAGATGAGGGGCTCTAGAGGAAATCCTGAAACTCTCAAAAATTACTTCATAAAGAAATTTTGTGTGTCCACATAATTGTCTGCTCCCATTAGAATAGCCTATGTGAAATGAACTAAGAGTCCTTTACCAAGCTACATAAATCTGACCATAAATATATTTGGGAAGATATGAGGTACCTAGGTGTATTTGCTAACAGTTTCTGTACTCTGAGCAATTTATCAAAAGCTCACTTCAAATGGCCATGTTCAGCCATACTGAGTAAACTGTGTATAACAAAGACCTCCTGCCTGTCCAACAAAGGATCACACTAGACTGGAGTCAGTATTTGTGGACACGAAGGAAAAAAAGACTCAAGCTAAGCAATTTAGTGCAAAGTAAGATAATGGCTAGTATAGTCAGTTGAATTAAAATCAATGCTTTAATTAACTGCACATAGTATTTTAAAAAGTATAGCACCTGTGAGCTAACATGCTTTTCCGTTGTTACTGCATTATGTGTTTTACATGGAATATCTTATTTAATGCTTACAATCATCTAAAGTAGGTATTATTATTTTCACCATTTTATAATTAACTGCTTAAGATGACACCTCTAGTAAGTGGTAGAGTCCAGAATGTAATCCATATATACTTGACTCCAAAGCACATGCTTTGTACTTCTACTCTGTATCCTTTTTTTTCCTTCAAATTTGTATTTGTCACGTCCTATACATATGCTACTTAACAAGAGCTTATAAAATAGAAACTGATCTAGAAATTTTAAAATATGGAATTTTGGTTAGCATTGGTGAGAGTTTGTGGACATTAAAAATTCCCTGTGCATTTATTTCATCTCATTCATTACCATTGGATCTGTGTTGTCTTCCCTAAACAGACATTGTGGGTTTTAAGTAAATTGTTCTTACAAAATAGTTTAAATACTATTTTAAGCAAATGTATGTTTAGATTGTCTATCCTTACAGCACAGATTCACAGAAATTAAGGCTGTGATTATTCTGTGACTCAAATCATTATGTACCCACAGATTTATGTTGGTATATTTACATATATAATTAATTCTATATAATGCTAAACTGAGTACGTTGAACTAAATACTTTGAATCTTCATTATATAATGGAGAAAAATAAGAAGTTCACATTTGCATTTTAAAATAATTCATTAATGAAATAATTTTGTTGATTATTTTGTATCCTCCCATTTGCTATAGGTCATATTAAAGATCAGGTGACTAAGGTGACATAGATATCACTTTTATCAATTTTGCCAAATTTTAATTCTCTGACTCAAAATTGCTAGTAAGAAAACAGGCAAACCTATATATCATAATTTCTTAATTATTAATAGGCTCAGAAAATCTAAATAATTCAATATTCTATTTGGAAAAAAAATCGAATGTATGACAGTCAGTGACAAATCATTTTGGTGATCTCTTTCTACAAAATGTGTACATTTCCAAATCTGGCTAAAACCTTGAAATTCAAGATATGAATGAATATTGCCACAAATAAGCATTTCAATGAATAAAACCATTTACACTTTAATTTTATATACACAAATACACATATGTATCATGTACTTGTATGAAAAAGTAGAACCATGGGGCTTCCCTGGTGGCGCAGTGGTTGAGAATCTGCCTGCTAATGCAGGGGACACGGGTTCGAGACCCGGTCTGGGAAGGTGCCACATGCTGCGGAGTAACTAGGCCCGTGAGCCACAACTACTAAGCCTGCGCGTCTGGAGCCTGTGCTCCGCAACAAGAGAGGCCGCGATAGTGAAGAGGCCAGCGCACTGCGATGAAGAGCGGTCCCCGCTTGCCGCAACTAGAGAAAGCCCTCGCACAGAAACGAAGACCCAACACAGCCAAAAATAAATATAAAAATAAATAAATAAATAAATAAAGATTACTATAAAAAAAATAAGTAGAACCATGGATGTGTTCTACCTTCTGAGATATCATTAGTTTTAAACTGCTTTTTTTGTGTCTTTTGCTCTGTCCATTGAAGAGATAAGCTAATTAGTCTTCTCCCTTTGTATTTTATTGGAACACATCACTCTGTAATTTTATATACTATGACACTAATTATATCAACTAGACTTATTGATTATGCCTTCCTGCTCTCCCCCAAAATACTTATATTTGATTATGATTTAGTTTGAAGCTGTTTCCTTAGATGCTCATCCTTAGTAGCAACACTTTCCTCCCCAAAAAATTCACAAAATGCCTCCAATCACCAGGGGAATGATAAAATACTAAAATATCTCTATAACCTCTGTGAAAAATAATTGAATGGATTGAGAAGTATATATCAGACAAAAAAAAAGTTAAACGATGTTGTCTTCCTATTCATGCTTTTTTTTTTTTTTTTTTTTTACATAAAAGAGAAGTTAGAGCCATATATTACAATGGCAGTTTCTTCCTTTGTCATAGAATGGATGTCTTAAATCCAGGATATCATTTCTGTCATTTATTCACTCCACAGATTGTACTTGAGTTCCTATTTTATGTTAGGCAATGTGTGAGGAACTGGCCATACATGGGTGTCAGTAGGTTCAGGGTGCTCTAACAAGAATACCACAGAATGGGTGGTTTAAACAACATTCATTTCTCTCACAGTTCTAGAGGCTGGGTGCCAGCATGGTCGGCTTCTTGGCAAGAGTCCTCTTCCTATTTTATAAATAACCACTTTATTGCTGTATTCTCACATGATAGAGAGATCTTGTGTTTCTTTCCACTTATAAGGACACTAATCCCATCATAGGGGCTCCACCCTCATGATCTCTTTCAAATCCAATTATCTCCCAAAGGCCTCACCTCTGAGTACCATCATCTGAGGTACTGAGGCTTCAACACATGAATTGATGTGGGGGGATGAAAATACTCAGTCTATAGCAATGGGTCAGGAAAAACCAAGTACCAACCCTTTTGAGATTTCTAGATTAAAGAGTGAGGCAGGCATTCATAAAATAACCTCACATGTGTGTATATGTGAAACTACTACTGTGGTAATTGCAGAAAGAAGAATTTTTGATGCTTTGGAAGCATAGTTAGAAAGATAACATTTTCAGGGGATCACAGAAAATGTGCCTTAAAGAAACTGATCTGAAATTTTCAATATGAAACAAAGATAGAAAGGTATCTAAGAAAAAGTTGTGTGTACTAGGAAGGAAAATGTCTTTCCAAGCAGGGAATTCAGTCTGACATAAGATACATGAGGAAGAAGTAAGGGGAACATTATTACAAGGTCTGAAGGAAGATTACTGAAAGAAGTTACTGCAGGACATTTGACAAATTACTTTTACTCTTGGTCTTAATTTTCTCACAATGGATCAATGACAGTGAGAATAAGGCCTTACAAAGTTGAAGTGAATTATATGGTCTTGAACTATTCAAACTTAACTAGTCTTACTGTCCTCATACTTCTATAGAAACAGGTAAATAATGTTTTATCCCAAAGCCTTGGACTACATATATTTCAGAGTTCAATTTTATTTTGCTTTGTTCTCCGTGTTTGGTGTATAAAATAGCCCCACCATGGTCTTCAGCAGCAAACCTATTTCTATCTTTTCCTGAAATGGATGAGTTTTCTAATGTCTGTAAGTTTTGAGATGTAAATTCAGGTTATGTTTACTTCCTAGAGAGTTGTGGAAAAAATCTTAAATTTAGGAAATTTTTGTATTTCAGTATCATGTTTAAGAAGTTACAGACCTGTAGTAAGATTTACACAGCCTTTCTCTCTAGGAAATAGTGGAATCAACTGGGATAATGTATATAAAATCACATTCAAAATTTTAAAGAGCCAATATAATTCAAATTAATTTGGGGATGAAATGGGCTTTTGATTAAAGCTTTGTTGCCAAGAGATTACTCTAAGATCATTATAAAGCATTTTTAATACTTCCTCATGCACAATCATGCTTAATCATAAATGCAGACTAGTCCTAAATAAAGAAATTTTTTTTTTCCCTTTAGGACGTGTACCCTAAAAAGAGGAGCAGAGACCATAGTACAATTTAAGGTGCAATTCTACAGATTACTTTATACACATCATATTCATACATTTCTTTTACACTTCAGAAAAATGTTATAATATCATATGATGCATTTCATCCTTATTTTTTGTCTTTACAAACAGTGACAATTAACAGTGAGTACTTCTTATCCTTTTACACTGAATATTGCAAGTGCTGTTTTGCTTCTTCAGAATTTTTTTATATATTTTTTTTTTATTGCGGTGAAAGTCACATAATATAAAACATACTATTTTAACCATATTTAACTGTACAGTTTAGTGGCACTAAGTACATTCACAGTGTTGTGCAACTCTCACCATCATCCATCTCCTGAATTTTTCACCTTCCTAAACTGAAACTCCGTCCCCATTAAACACTAACTCCCCATTCCCCCTCCCCACCTGCCCAACCTCCCTAGCCCCTGGCATCTACCTTTGTACTTTCTGACTCTATGAATTTGGTTATTTTAGGTATGCTGTATAATTTTAATATAAAATTATAATACTGGATGATGGTCATGATTGGCATATCAGAACTCCCTCTTTTCACTCCTTCAGTTCACTGTTATTTTTATGTCCCAAATACTGAAACCTGTAAATAACTGTTTCAGTCCTCAGGCTACAAAAAAGTTGATAGAAGAAAGTTTTCTCTAAATCATAGAATTTTGTAACACATAAACATTTTGCAAGGCTCTTGGAAACTACTGCTACCACATTTTGTTAACTATAGGGTTGACTAAATCTAGATCTCCACAGGTTGTATGTGCTTATTCAAACCATCATTTTTTTCATCCCACAGAAGCCTTTGACCTATAATATACTGACTTTTACAGTGGGTTTACAGAGAATCAATCAGGTTCAGACAAAACTAAAATACAGAACAGTATTCATTATATTATATTGGCTAAGCCCAGCAGGCATGACAAGTAAAACACAGCTGATTGATTTTCTAACCTTTGAAGTATTTTGTATGTAAAGTACACACATTCTACAATACCATGTGTTTAACACTGAAACTGAATTTCAAGTTTAATGATACTAGGCATTGACTGCTAGTTTTGTTTTTTGCTCTAAGATTATTAATTTCATTTTCTCTCTCTCTCCTATGTGTGTGCATGTATGCATGCATGTGTGTGCCTTAAATAAAGAACCCATTATTATCACTATATTTTACTTCTGAGTTTTTTTAATGTTCTAACAAATATGCTCGAAGACAAGTTCCTATGGTAAACCAAAGAGGGCATGAAACTCATTGGCAAGATCGGCCAAATCAATCTGCTATCTTAGCCATATTGTCTTCCTATCCAATCTCCCTCAATTAATTAATGATATCTATTTGAATTTAAGGACTGTTAGTTTTCACAAGAAAAGTTAATGGTTCTACCATATGAAAGAGTGTCATGTTCTTCTTGTAAGATACTAGGAAATGATGATGAAGAGCAAATAAACTGTTATTTCAAAACATTTTGATACTTCATGCTATTAATAATTGACATAGGCTTCATAGCTATCCAACCGATACTGAGAATGCTAAAAATAATCCTTGACAATGGAAGCATATGAGTCAAATTCTTCCATGACTATTTTGTCTCCCAGGTTGTGATACATCAGGAAACATTCATGGATATATAATTTATTTAGTAATTTTTTGAATAGAGCTATCTAAAATTCATATTTTTTTTCAAAACAACTATATTGAAGTATAGTTGATTTACAATATTGTGTTAGTTTCAGGTGTACAGGGAAGTGATTCAATTATAGATAGACAGATTTTTTTTTCAGATTCTTTTTCCATCATAGGTTATTACAAGATATTGAATATAGTTCTCTGTACTGTACAGTAAGTCCTGGTATTTTATATATAGTAGTGTGTATTTGTTAATCCCAAACTCCTAATTTATCCATTCCCCCCCGCCACTTTTCCATTTGGTAACCATAAGTTTGTTTTCTATGTCTGTGAGTCTATTTCTGTTTTGTAAAGTTACAGAATATAGTTTTTAGATTCTATATATAAGTGACATCATATGATATTTGTCATTGTCTGACTTACTTCACTTAGTATGATAATCTCTGGGTCTATTCACGTTGCTGCAAATGGCATTATTTTGTTCCTTTTTATGCTGAATAATATTCCATTATATATAATTTAATATTATTTTATTTCACAACTTTATCCATTCATCTGTCAGTGGGCATTTAGGCTGCTTCCATGTCTTGGCTATTGTAAATAGTGCTGCTATGAACATTAGGATGAGTTATATTTTAAATGCAAAAATGAATTGCCCAAAACGTTAACTTTTTTCTAGTCATTATTAATAAAATCGGGTAATTCAGCTATTGATTTCTATCATATGTGGAATAATCTTTCAAGTATCTTACTGATGTTCCTTTGAAGTTCTACAAGATATGTCAATGACTACCAAAGTTAAATATATTCCTAATGACTTGCCTTTACAAAGGAGACTATTTGACAGTACTTTTAAAGAAAAGTTACAAATTACTGTGTTAAGTTTCTTCTTGTCTCTCTCATGCCTTCACTAAAACAAAATATATAGCACTGCGTCTGTTATAGACTAAATTATGTCCCTCAAAAATGTGTATGTTGAAGTCCTTATCCCAGTATCTTAGAATGTGACCATATTTGGAGAGAGGATCTTTATATGAACAATGAAGTTAAAATGAGGACTTTAGGGCCATCCCTAATCCAATATGATGGGTGTTCTTGTAAGAAGAGGAACTTTGGACACAGATACTGATGGAGGGAGAAGATAGCCATCTACAAGGAAGTGAGAGAGGCCTGGAACAGAAGGAACCAACACTGCTGACACATTCATCTTGGACTTCTAGCCTCCAGAAATGTGAGAAAATAAATTTCTGTTGTTTAAACCAACCAGTCTGTGGTACTTTGTTTTGGTATCCCTAGCAAACTAATACACTGGCCTCATTTGATATAGCCATTGAATTGAATTTCTCTATTCCTCGAAGCACAGCAAAAGATATAGCTGGCAATAGGCAGTCAATTAAAGCCAACAAATTCCAGAAATAATAAAGGAGATTAATATCTTAGGTAATACCATAGATGAAACAGGAGAATGACCAGAAGTGGAAACCATTTATTCCTCTTTATGCAGCCAGGATGTATTGCTTTTTAATTTTTGCTGTTACATGTTTAATGAATAGGTATTATTACTGAGTGTTTAAAATTGGAAAGGCAGCATGATTTATTGGATAGGCTGATCACCTTAGTTTTCTAACTACATTTACTTCTGACTTACTCTAGTGACCTAATACAAGTCACTTTATCATCATTATCATTTTATTATTATCATTATATTTTTATGACTCAAATGAATCTGGTTTGAACTCATTATAATAGTATGTTTCTCAGTGGACCAGCACATTTCAGTTAATCTATTATTAGAATAGAAATTTCCTAATGAAAAAGAATGCATTTTAGAATGCTGCTACTAAATTAAGCAATATTATAAATTTTCAGTTTCATTGAGAGTCGATCATGTACTTAGAATTATCAGCATTTGTCTCTATTTATGATTCTCAGTTCTTGCATTTACTTAAGTATAAGTTATTTTTCAGAGTTAGATTCCTAATCATGTAATATTAATTCTAAGAAAAAATTCATTATTGTTCTATTTTTCAAAGGGGTTGATGTAAATATTATATTTCAATTATATTGGTATAACATTAGTTGACTAGATATTTCTTACTTTACTACAAATATTTTTTTCTTTTAACTACATGAAACCATTTTACAAATAATGCATTATCAATTATTTTAACTTTATGACAATATTTTGCCCATTATAATTATTTTGCTTTAGTATATTTATTGACAATTACTTTCTTAAATATCCTTATGTATGTGAGTACATAAGGGTTTTCATCTATTTATTTAAAAAAAATTAAGGGATTTTGCAATTATGTAACTGCATCTTTAATACATGATTTTATATACTAGACTACAGTGTTTTTTTTTTTTTTTTAATTGTTTGTTTTGGGATACCTATAGATTCACGTGTAGTTTTAAGCAATAATATGGAGAAGTATAATGACTATGTATTATACTTATATAATGACCTTGTATATAGTATTATCCCACAAAGCTCTCATCCTGCAAAACTGTAATACAATAATAAAATCAAGATATTGACATTGATACAAGCAGAATACAGAACATTTCCATCACCACAAGGATTCCTTATGTTGCCCTTTTATAGCCACACCCACTTCTCTCCCATCCCTAGTCCCCATTAACCTCTCGCAATCACTAACCTGATCTTATAGAATAAACTCTCTACAGAACATTAATCTGTTTTCTATAACTTTGTCATTTCAAAAATTTCATATAAATAGAATCAAACACTATGTAATATTTTAGTATTTTTTTCAGCATAATTCTCTGGTGATTCAGGCTGGTTGTTGCGTGTTTTAATAGGTTGTTCCTTTTTGTTGTAGTATTCAAGTGTATGTAGTTACCACATAATGTATGTATGTAACCATTTGCTTACTAAAGAATATGGTGGTTTCAATGTTTTGGCTACTGAAAATAAAGTTGCTATAAATATTTGTGTATTTTTTAAATAAATGTATTTATTTATTTTTTATTTTTGACTGCATTGGGTCTTCTTTGCTGCGTGTGGGCTTTCTCTAGTTGTGGTGAGCGGTCGCTACTCTTTGTTGCAGTGCACGGGCTTCTCATTGCGGTGGCTTCATTTGTTGCGGATCACGGGCTCTAGGCGCGCAGGCTTCAGTAGTTGTGGCTCACGGGCTCTAGAGCGCAGACTCAGTAGCTGTGGCACATGGGCTTAGTTGCTCCATGGCACGTGGGATCTTCCCAGACCAGGGCTCAAACCCGTGTCCCCTGCATTGGCAGGCAGATTCTTAACTGCTGCACCACCAGGAAAGTCCCTGTGTATGGTTTTTGGATTAACCCAAGTCTTCATTTCTCTGGTGTAAATTTCTAGGAGGGCAATTGTTGGGTCATATGGTAGTTGCATGCCAAACTTTTCCACAGTGGATGTAGTTTTTCACATTTCCAACAGCGGTATATGAGTGACTAAGTTTCTTCACATCATTGTCAGCATATAGTATAACCTTTATTTTTTTAATTTTACCTATTCTTATAAATGTGTAGTGATATCTCATTGTGGTTTTAATTTGAATTTTCTTAATGTTTAATCATGTTGGACATCTTTTCCTGTGCCTATTTGCCATATATATATCCTCTTCTGTGAAATGTTTCTTCATGTCATTTTTCCTTTTCATGATTAAAAAAAAGAAAAAAAAACGCCTTGAAATCTAGCCTCTTAAAATTTTTTAAGTGTACAGTACAGTATCTTTAACTATAAGCATAATGATGCACAGCAGATCTCTAGAATGTTTTTATCTTATGTAACTGAAATTTTATACCCAATGAATAGCCCCCCAGCTTCTGGTGACCACCATTCTAATTTCTACTTCTGTGAGTTTGGTAACTTTATATAGCTCACATAAGTGGAATTATGCTGTATTTGCTTTTTTAAAAAAATAATTAATTAATTAATTCGTTCATTTTTGGCTGTATTGGGTCTTCATTGCTGCACACAGGCTTGCTCTAGTTGTGGAGAGCGGGGACTACTCTTCTTTGCAGTGTGCGGGCTTCTCATTGCAGTGGCTTCTCTTGTTGCAGAGCATGGGCTCTAGGTGCACAGGCTTCAGTAGTTGTGGCACGTGGGCACAGTAGTTGTGGCTCGCAGGCTCTAGAGCACAAACTCAGTAGTTGTGGCGCACGGGTTTAGTTGCTTCGCTACAAGTGGGATCTTCCCAGACCAGGGCTCGAACGCGTATCCCCTGCAGTGGCAGGCGGATTCTTAACCACGGCGCCACCAGGGAAGTCCCTGTATTTGCTTTTTTGTGACTGACTTAGTATAATGTCTTCAAGATGCATCCATGTTTTCACGTAGGACAGTATTTCCTTCATTATTAAGGTTAAATAATATTCCATTGTATGTATATTCTCCATTTTCTTTAATCATCCATCAATTGACATTTAATTCACTTCCATATATTGGCTATTGCAAATAATGCTGTACTGAACATGGGAGTGCAAATATCTCTTTCATATCCTGCTTTCAATTCTTCTGGATAAATATCCACCAGTAGGATTTCTGGATACTATGTTAGTTCTATTTTTAATTTTTTGAGGAATTTTTATACTGTTTTTCATTGTGGCTATACTATTTTATAGTCTCACCAACAGTTTGCAAGGGTTTTGATTTCTTCACATCTTTACCAACACTTGTTTTTTGTTTTAATATTTGATAATGACAATGACCATCCTTACAGGTGTGAAGTTATACCTCTGGTTGTGATTTTTGATTTGCATTTCTTTGAAGATTATTGATTTTGAGCATCTTTACATATAGCTGTTGGACATTTTTATGTCTTCTTTGGAGAACTGTCTATTCAAGTCCTTTGCCCAGTTTTCAATCAGGTTATTTGGTTTTATGCTATTGCGATGTAGGAGTTCCTTATATACTGTTAATATTAACCCTTTCTCTGATATGTAGTTTGTAAATACTTTTCTTTCTGTAGATTGCATTTTCACTCTTTTGATTGTTTCCTTTGCTGTGCACAAACTTTTTTAGTTTGCAGTCCATTTTGTCCATTTCTCTTTCATTGCCTGTGCTTTTATGTTATAACCAAGAAATCATTTCCAAGACCAAAATCATGATGCTTCCCTTATATTTTCTTCAAGGAGTTTTACGGTTTCAGGTCTTACATTTAACTTTTTAAATTATTTGTTTTGTTTCCTGTGTGTAGTGTAAGATAAATGTTAAATTTAAATTTCATTCTTTTGCCTGTGCATATATAACTTTCTCAACAGCATTTATTGAAAAGACTGCCCTTTCTCTGTTGTGTATTCTTGGCACACTTGTGGAAGATAAGTTGACCACATATGTGTTGGTTTGTTTCTAGGCTCTCTATTCTGTTCTATCAATCTATGTGCCTGTCTTTATGCCAGTACCATAAAACTTTAATTTGTTTTAATTTGTTATAGCTTTGTAATATGTTTTGAAATCAGGAAGTGTGAGGCCTCCAGATTTGTTCTTTCCCAAGATAGTTTTGACTATTCAGGGTTAATTTTGGTTCCATATGAATTGTAGGATTTTTTTTTATTTGTATAAAAAATTACATTGTGGTTTTGATAGGGAATGCATTTAATATATAGATCACTTTGGGTAGTATAGACATTTAAATAATATTAATTTTTCCAATCCATGAGCACAGATTGTCTATTTATTTGTGTCTTCCTTAATTTCTTTCATCAATATCTTGTACTTTTTATACCTAAGTATTTTATTCTTTTTGATGTTATTGTAAATGGAATTTACAATAACAATTACAATAAACTTATTTTTGTTTGTTGATTTTGTATCCTGCAACTTTACTGAATTAGTTTATTAATTAGTTCTTATATCTATATTAGTGAATTCTTTGGGATTTTTACATACAAAACCATGTCATCTGTGAACAGAGATAATTTAACTTATTTCTTTCTCATTTGGAATGCCTTTTACTTAAGTCAGTTTTAATTGAATTTTATTCTTCTTATTGAGTTTTGAGAGTTCTTCATATAATCCAGATAATAGTTCTCTTTTATCCATTTGATTTGCAAATATTTTCTCCCACTAGGTAGCTTTTACTTCACTATTTTCACAGTATTTTTGTGGAACAAACATTTTTAAATTAAAGTTTGAACTCTTTCTGTTCTTTTGTATGACAATTAATTTTCTTTTTTTAACTGAATATAATCGACTTACAGCACACTGTATGAGTTTAAGGAGTACAGCATAATCATTTGACTTACATCCGTCATGAAATGATTATCACAATACGTTTGGTGAACTTCTATCATCTCATACAGATACAAATTAAAGAAACAGAAAAAAATTTTTTTCCTTATGATGAAAACTTTTAGGATTTACTCTCTTAACAACTCTTTTATATAAGATACAGCAGTGATAATTATATTTATCATATTCTACATTACCTCCCTAGAACTTATTTATCTTATAACTGGAAGTTTGTACCTTTTGACCTCATTTACCTAATTCCTACTCCTATTCCGCCACTGCCTCTGGTAACCACAAGTCTGATTTCTTTTTCTATGAGTTTGTTTGTTTTTCTAGTACAATTGACCTACAACTCTATGTTAGTTCCTGTTTTACAACATACTGATTTGATATTTCTATACATTACAAAATGATCACTATGATAAGTCCAGATACAATGTCACCATAAAAAGATATTACACAGTTATTGACTATATTCCCTGCACTGTACATTTCATACCCATGACTCATTTATTTTGCAAGTGGGAATTTTTACCTCTTAATTCCCTCATTTATTTAGTTCCTCCCTCCAAATTCATCCTTCAAGCTCTCTCCTCTTTGTTCTCTGTATCTATAACTCTGCTTCTCTTTTGTTATGTTTGTTCATTTTTTTTTTTTTTAGATTTCACATATGAATGAAATCATATGGTATTTATCTTTCTCTGACATATTTCACTTATCATAATACACTCTAGATCTATCCATGTTATTGCAAACGGCTAGATTTCATTAGTTTTTTATGGCTGAGTAATATGTATATACCACATCTTCTTATCCACTTATTTATTGATGGACTCTTCCTGTGCTTCCATATCTTGGCTATTGTAAAAATAATGCTGCTGTGAACATAGGGGTGCATATATCTTTTCTAATAGTGGTTTTATTTTCTTTGGACAAATACACAGGACTGGAATTGCTGGATCATATGGTAATTTTATTTTTAATTTTTGAGGAATCGCCATATCATTTTCCATAGTGTAACACCAGTTTACATTTCCACCAAAAATGCACAAGGATTCCCTTTTCACAACATCCTGGCCAACACTTTGATTTGCATTTCCCTGATGATTAGTGATGTTGAGCATCTTTCCTTGTGCCTGTTGTTCATGTGAACATCTTCTTTGGAAAAATGTCTAATCAGATCCTCAGCCCATTTTTAAAATCAGGTTGTTTGCTTTTCTGATGTGGAGTTGTATGAATTATTTAAATCTTTTGGCTATTATCCCCTTATTAGATGTATTGTTTGCAAATATATTCACCCATTCAGTAAGTGGTCTTTTTGTTTTGTTGATAGTTTCTTTACTGTAGAAAAGTTTTTAGTTTGATGTAGTCCTATTTGTTTATTTTTGCTTTTGTTTCCCTTGCCTGAGGAGACATATCAAAAAATATATATATTATTAAGACTGTTGTCAAAGAGTATACTGCCTAAGTTTTCTTCTAGGAATTTTATGGTTTCAGGACTTACATTTAAGTCTTTATTTTATTTTGAATTTATATTTGTGCATGGTGTGAGAGAGTAGTCTGGTTTGATTTTTTGCATGTAGCTGTCTTGTTTTCCTAACATCATTTATTGAAAAGATTGTCTTTTCTCTCTTGTATATTCTTGCCTCCTTTGTCACAGATTAATTGCCTGTATACATATGGCTTCTTTCTGGTCTTTCTATTCTGCTCCAATGATCTGTGTATCTGTTTTTATACCAGTACTATACTGTTTTGATGACTGTAGCTTTGTAGTATGGATTGAAATCAGGGAGTGTGATATCTCCAGCTTTGTTTTTCCTTTTCAAAATTGTTTTGGCTATTTGGTATCTTTGTGTTTCCATAAATTTTTAGAATTATTTGTGCTAATTCTATGAAAAATGACATTGATATTTTGATAGAGATTGCATTGAATCTATAGATTGCCTTTGGTATGTACCACATCTTGAGTAGTATGGTCATTTTAACAATATTAAGTCTTCCAGTCCATGAACAGGGTATATCTTTCCACCTGTTTATGTAATCTTCAACTTCTTTCATCAGTGTCTTATAGTTTTCTGAGTATAGTTCTTTCACTTCGTTAGTTGTATTTATTCCTAGATATTTTATTATTTATGATATGGTGGTAAATGGAATTGCTTTCTAATTTCTCTTTCTGATATTTTGCTGTTAGTGTATAGAAATGCAACAGATTTCTGTATATTAATTTTGTAGCCTGAAACTTTATCAATTTCACTATTGAGCTCTAGTAGTTTTTGGGTGGTGACTTTAGGATTTTCTATATATAGTATCACATCATCTGCAGTGACAGTTTTACTTGTTTCTTTCCAATTTGGACTTGTTTTATTTCTTTTTCTTGTCTGATTGCTGTGGCTAGGACTTCAAATATCATGTTAAATAAAAGTGGTGAAGGTGGGCTTCCTTGTCTTCTTCCTGATATTAAAGGAAATGCCTTCAGCTTTTCACTGTTGAGTACTATAGTAGCTGTGGGCTTATCATATATGACCTTTATTACATTGAGGTATGTTCTCTCTATACCTACTTTGTTTAGAGTTTTTATCATCAATGGATGTTGAGTGTTGTAAAAAAAATTATTCTGCTTCTATTGAGATGATCATATGATTTCTATTTTTCAATTTGTTCATGCAGTTTATCACCATGATTGATTTGATTATATTGAACTATTTTTGCATCCCTGAGATAAATGCAACTTGATTATGGTGTGTGATCCTTTTACTCTATTGTTGACTTTGGTTTGCAAATATTTTATTTAGAATTTTTATGTTCACCAGTGATATTGGGCTGTAGTTTTCTTTTTTTCTCATATCTTTGTCTGGTTTTGGTATTAAGGTGATGCTGGCCTTGTAGAATGAGTTCAGAAGTGTTCCTTCCTGTTAATTTTTTGGAATTGTTTGAGAATGATTGGTGTTAACTCTTCTCTAGAAGTTTGGTAGAATTTCCCTGTGAAGTCATTTGGTCTTGGACTCTTGTTTCTTTTGAGTATTTTAAATTACTGATTCAATTTCATTACTGGTAATTGGACTGTTCATATTTTCTATTTCTTCCTGGGTCAGTCTTGGGAGATTGTACATTTCTAGGAATTTGTTCATTTTTTTTAGGTTGTTCATTTTTTTGGCATGTAATTGTTAATAGTGATCTGTTATAATCTTTTGTATTTCTGTGGTGTCAGTTGTAACTTCTTCATTTTCCTTTCTGATTTTATTGATTTTGGCCCTCTCTCTCTCTCTTTTTTTTTTTTTTTTTCTTTCTTGATAAGTCTGGCTAAAGGTTTATCAATTTTGTTTTTCTTTTCAGAGACCCAGCTTTTAATTACATTGATCTTTTCTATTTTGGGGGGGTTGGGTTGTTTTGTTTTCCTCTATATTATTTATTTCTGTTCAGGTATTTATGATTTCTTTCCTTCTAACTTTGGGTTTTGTTTGTTCTTCTTTTTCTAGTTTCTTTAGTTGTAAGATTGGGTTGTTTATTTGAGATTTTTCCTATTTTCTGCAGTATAAACTTACCTCTTAGAACTGCCTTTGCTGTATCCCATATATTTTGGATCATTATATTTTTGTTTTCATTTGCCTATAGGTATTTTATTGATTTCTTCATTGACCCATTAGCTGCTTAGTAGCATATCGTTTAGCCTCCATATGTTGTGTGTTTTTTGCAGTTGATTTTTATATTTTTCTTGTAGTTGATTTGTAGTCTCATAGGGCTGTGGTCAGAAAATATGCTTGATAAGATTTCAATTTCCTTAAATTATCTGAGATTGTTTTGTGTCATAGCATGTGGTCTATTATGGAGAATGTTGCATATGCCTTGAAAGAATGTATATTTTGCCGCTTTGGATGGAATATTCTATATGTATCTATTAGGTCCATTTGATCTAATGGCATTTAAGGCAAATGTTTCCTTATTGATTTTCTGTCTGGATGATCTGTTCATTGATGTTAAGTGGAATGTTAAAGTCCACTAATATTAGTGTGTTACTATCAATCTTTCCCTTGATGTGTGTTAATATCTGTTTTATGTATTTAGGTATGTTGGGTGCATATATATTTACAATTGTTATATCTTCTTCTTGGATTGATCACTTGATCATTATGTAAGGTCCTTCTTTGTCTCCTGTTACAGTCTTTGTTTTAAAGTCTACTTTGTCTGATTTAAGTATTGCTACCCCAGGTTTCTTTTCATTTTCATCTGTGTAGAATAACTTTTCCATCCCTCATTTTCAGTCTGTGTATTTCTTTACATTTTGAAATGAATCTTTTGTAGGCATCATATATATATGGGTCTTGTTTTTGTATCCATTCAGTCATTTTATGTATTTTGATCTAAATATTTAATCCATTTATATTTAAAATAATTATCAATAGGTATGTACTTATTGACATTTTGTTAATTGTTTTGGGGTTACTTTGTAGTTCTTTTCTGTTCCTTTCTACTTTTATTCTCTTCCCTTATTATTTCCCTTATAACACTTATCTTTAGTGTTATATTTGAACTCTTTTCCCTCTTTTGTGTGTGTATCTATTATATATTTTTGGTTTGTGGTTACCATGAGGTTTATATGTAGCAATATATGTATATATACACATGATTATTTTATTTTGCTGATCTCTTAATTTCAAACGCATTTTAACATCCCTGAGTTTTTACCCACCTGCAACCATTTACTGTTTTGACATCATATTTCATATCTTTTTGTTTTGAACATCCCTTAACTACTTGTGAATATTAATAATGATTTTACTACTTTTGTCTTTTAATCTTCCTACTAGCTTTGTACATGATTGATTTACTAGCATTTATTTATTTACTGACTTTTATTTATTTGTTTGGTTTTTCTGTTTTCAACTTTAAATACAGTTTTATTTAAGACATTGCATTTTCCACTTACAATCCAGTGCTTATAAAAGTGAAATGTTATTTCCTTTTCTTGTGCACACTTTCCATGTTCAAGAATCAAGAATTCTCAGTTATTTACTATAGCAGCTCAACTGTAAAACTGCCATGGAATTTGCTACAAAGTTGGGTCCTTCAATGTTTTGCATGGAACAATGCTTAATCTATGCTAGGTTGGCTTAATCAACCTCTTCAATGTTGGGCCCAAAGGAGACACCACCAGATGGAGGAGCTCCACCACCAGGGAAGCCCACAAGCATTCCTTCTGGCATTCCTCTTTGCATGCCTCCTGTGCTCTGATACAACTTGGTAATTATGGAGATACAGAATTTTTCCATTTCTTTCTGCCGATTTTCAATAATAACTTTATATTTGCCTTTACCACTGGAATTTTTCCTTTTCTATTATTCACATTTCTAGTTGTGGCCATTTCCTTTTCACTTAGAGAAGTTCATTTTAACATTTCTTGTATAGCTAGTTTGGTGGTGCTGAACTCTTTTAGTTTTGCTTGTATGCAAATGTTTTGATCTTTCCATCAAATCTGAATTAAAGTCTTCCCCATTAGAGTATTCTTGGTGGTAGGTTTCTCCCTTTTATCACTTTAAATATATTGTGCCACTCTCTTCTGGCCTGCAGAGCTTCTGCTGAAAAGTCAGCTCATAACTCCTAATGGGAGTTCCCTGTGTGCAACGTGTTGCTTTTCCTTTGCTGCTTTTAATATTCTCTCTTTATCTTTAATTTTTGCAATTTTTAACTACAGTGTGTCTTGGTGTGGTCCTCTTTGGGTTGATCTCGTGTGGGACTCTCTGAGCTTCCTGGACCTGGATGTCTGTTTCCACTCTCAGGTTAGGGAAGTTTTCAGCTATTATGTTTACAAATATGTTCTCTGCCCCTGCCCCTCTCTCTCTTCCCCTCCTGGGACCCTGGGACCCCTGTCATGTGAATGCTAGTATGCTTGATGTTGTATCAGAGGTCTCTTAAATGATCCCTATTTATTTTTATTCTTTTTTTTTTTTTTCTTCTATTCTGCTTCAGTGGTTTCCACTACTCTGTCTTCTGGCTCGCTGATCCTGTCTTCTGAGTCATTTAGTCTACCATTGATTTCTTCTAGTGTATTTTTTATTTCAGTTATTCTATTCTTCAGCTATGTTTCATTTGTCTTTATATTTTTAACTCTTTGTTATAAACCTCTAACTTTTCACTCTATTATCTAATCTTCTCTCAAGTTCTTTCAGCATCTTTATCATTATTACCTTGAACTCTTTGCCAGGTACATTGCTTATCTCCACTTCAATTAGTTCTTCTTCTTGGATTTTAACTGGTTGCTTTATTTGGAAAATAGTCTTCTGTTGTCTCATTTTGCCTAATTCACTGTTTTTATTTCTATGTATTATGTAGGTTGATTTCATTTCCCAGCCTTGGAGAGTGGCCTTTTGTAGGAGATGTCCTATGTGTTCCAGCAGCACACACTCCTCTGGTCATCAAAACTGTATGCTATTGGGCTGCCCCCCACGTGGCTCTGTGGTTCCTTTGTGTGTCTAGCTGACTACTGTGGGAAATCTTATAGTTGGGGCTGGCCCCCAGTCTGGTTGGTTAACAGACCTTGCCTTATGTAGAGGCTGCTGGCCACTTGTGGGTAGGGCTGGCTCATGAGGTAGCTGGCTGCAGCCCCAAACACCATTAGGCTAACACTATCTCCAGGACCCCCAGGACCCTTCAGCAAGAGACCCTGGAATCTGACTCTGTCCACCAGTAACCAGCATTAGCCCCAGGTACACCCTGGACCCCAGACTCACCCACCAGCAGGCAGACAAAAGCTCCAAGCCACCTAGGACCCCTTAGCTGACCACCCTGGGATCCAGCCGTACTCAGCATTGGCCTGACATCAGCTTTGAACACCCCAGACTCTGTAGCCTGCTGTATCAGGAACCAGCTCCACCCACCAGCAGAACAACACTAGATCTGGGACCCCTAGCTCTGCAATCAACCACCCTAGGACTCAGCCCTGCCCAACAGTGGGTCAGCACTTGCCCTGGTTGCAGGACCTGGGGATCCTGGATTTGCTATCAGCCCCACTGGTGGGTGGGCACTGGGTTTGTAGAGCTGGCTGTGGGGCCCCAAGGGGTCCTGTGGCTAGTGTCAGTGCACTAGTGTGTGGGGCTGGGTCATGGGCCCCCTGGTGGACAGGGCTAGGTTTGAGGTGGCTGTGGCCTCAGGGTTCTTAAGGCACCTGGCCTAATGGTGGAAGGAACTGTGTCCTCTCTTGGATAACTGCTTGGTCTGAAGCTTCCAGTACTGGTGCCACCAGCCATGGCTGGTGGGCAGGACTGGGTCCCACAGCTAATAAACCAGAGTGAGTATTCCAAATTGCTGCTTGCCAGCACCAGCATCCTCATGGTAGAATGAGCTCCCAAAAATGGCTGCTATTAGTGTCTGTGTCCTCAGGGTGAGCTCCAGTTGCTTCCTAAAACTCTCCAAGATCATTAGGTGGTTTGACCCAGGATCCTTTCAAATTATTGCATCTCTCATAGGTCCCAGATCATGTGAGATTTTGTGTGTGCTCTTTAGGAGTGGATTCTCTTTCCTTCAGCTCTCTGCCTCTCCCAAAAGTAAGCCCAGTGGCTTTCAAAGCCAAAGTTCTGTGGTCTTATCTTCCTGGGGCAGGATCCCCAGTTTGGGTAGCCCAATGTGGCACTTGGACCCCTTGCTCCTTGGGGAGAACTTCTACAATTGTAATTATCCTCCTGTTTGTAGGTCACCCACATGAGGGTATGGGTCTTGACTATACTGCATCTCTGCCCTTCTTACCTATCTTGTGGTTTGTTCTTTATATTTTTAGTTATAGAATATCTTTTCTGTTAATCTTCTGGTCTTCCTCACCAATTGTTGCTCTGTAAATAGTTGTAATTTTGGTGTGCCTATAGGAGGAGGTGAGCTTAGGGTCTTCCTACTCTGCCACCCGGCCACTCCCTGCGGAATTTTCCTATTATGGACATTCTCCATAATAGGAAAATATTATGGACATATTAGTGGGTCTCTGGATCTTATATAAACCATCTCTTTTAGCTGTTTTTTCTGACACTGTTTTTGCTTGAGAAAGGTTGGAGACTCTCTCCTTAATACCAGGTGGAAGTGAAATTGCAGGTTCCTCACTCAGTCTCCATTGATATCCAAGGTTGGGGAGGGGCCTCATTACTGTTGGTCAAAGACGGGATCTTTATTTCACCTCCATAACCACTGTGGTGGATGTGTACATATTATTTCTGTGCAAAGTTGAATGTCCTGACTCTCCACTAGACATTCTCTGAAACTACCTACTGTGAAGAGGGAAGGATACCCTATTCCTTCAAGGTGGACATGGAAGTTCAGGCTCTGCATCTTGTCTCCAGTGATACCACGTGGGGGAGAAGATAACTTGTTACTGCCAGGAAGAGGTGAGAACCCTGGCTCCCTACTTGGCCTTTTTGATACTACTCCAACAATATAGTTGACTACATCCTCACAGCCCCTCAAGGTTGGAAGTTCAGGTTCCCCTCATTGCCTTTGCTGATGTGGGAAGGGTTGAGATTGTGTTTTTTTCTGAGGTGCTTGCAATGAATAGCGCTGTTATTATCTAAAAATATTTACTTTTTGCTAAGTTTCTCCTTTACCTAGAGAGAGCAAGCTTTGGTTGGGCTGTTTTCAATTGTGCCTGTTGGTGTTTTTAGATTCCCAACTTCTTCAGCTTCAAGTCTTTGATTTTTGAGGTAAAAAGAAAACCCAGGGAACTCACCACTGTGTTGTTCCTTGGATCTTCAGTTTCCTAGCTTCCCTGTCTTCTTCTTTTTCTTTAAGTCTTAAATTATTTTATACATAATGTCCAGGATTTTTAGTTGTATTTAGCAGAAAATGTAGGACAAATGTATGTCTACTTCATTTTTTCAGAAGTGGTAGTTAAGTTTATATTTTAAGACACTTTTTGAAAGACACATTTTTATTTTCCATATCACATTTGTAGGAACATTTATACCAATTTCAACTACAGTGAAAGAAAGCATCTTTATAACACTTTTCTTCTATTGATACTAAGTAAAAATGAAGGGAATATGCTTGATTTATCATTCTGGAGAGAGATAGGATTATATATTTAATGTTAATTGTTTTAGTATGTTTGCCTTGAGATAGGAGGAGAGATTAATCAATCTAGAGAATTAACAATTAGACCTTGCCTTAGGCTATACTAGTTGAATAATCAACTTGTTCAGGCAAATTATTAACAAGAGTTACTTAGTAAGCCTTTCAAAATTTAAATGTTTGAAGGCACAATGTAGAAAAATAGGCCAATCTGGGAAATTGATTACAATTATTTTTAATGTCACCTTGAAATTTGTTCAAATTTATGAAAGTAATCAACTGACCTTTGAGAGTTTACTCAAATATACAAAAATGCAATTGAAATACATTACAAAATATGGGAAATGTTTTATTTATTGAACTGTTAATATAATATGGGATGGAAAATACCTTCAGGAGTTTTGAACTTTACAATGATCTTCATTTGGCCATGTGTCCCTTCCCTTTCTCCTCCTTCACCATTACTGTACTGAAGGATATACAAGAGAATAAAATTATTAACATCAGTTTTTGGAGGATTACCCAGACATGGAAAAGAAGGCACACATATTACTGTTTAAATCAAGCTTTTTTATTTTGAGGTGATTTTATATTCACATGCAGCTGTAAGAGATGATATAGAGAAATCCCATGTACTGTTTACCCAGTTTCTCCCAAAGTTGACATCCTTCAAAAACTATAGGACAATATCACAAGCAGAATATTGGCAGTCAAGAAACAGAGCATTTCCATAACCATCCAGATTTCTCATGTTGCCCTTTTATAGCCATATCTGCTTTCTTCTCACTCACTTCTCCTTATCTTCTAACAACCACTAACTTGTTATCCATTTCTATAATTTTGTCATTTCAAGAATACTATTTAAATGGAATTATACTGTATGTAACCTTTTGGGATTTGTTTTTCACTCAGCATAATTCCCCAGAGATTCAGACACATTTTTGTGCTTTTTAATGTTTTTTCCTGTTTATTGCTGAATAGTATTCCATGATTTGAATGCACCTTAAGATTGTTTAATCATTCTCATATTAAAGAACACCTGGGCTGTTTCCAGGTTTTGGTTATTATTAGTAAAGTAACAACTTTATTAAACATTAATGTACAGGTTTTTATGTGAACATAGGTTTTCATTTCTCTTGAATAAATTCCTAGGAGAGAAATTTCTGGTGGTTAGCTGTTTACATATCACTTCTCATCTATCAGAATGACAAACATAATAAATATATATACTGGCAACACCAAATGCTGATGAGGATGTAGAGAAACTGGAACACTCAAACCTTGCTGATGAAAAGGTGAAAACATATAATCACTCTATAAAACACTTTGGAAGTTCCTTCAAAATCACAAATCAATTTTAGGTCAACTTTTTGGAGCTCATGACAGGCTCCCAGGTATCTGGAACTGTGGAGTTAAAACAGTCTTTTGGAGTAGCAGTTTCTACAAATTTCCTTATTGTTTAGCTCCACACGTAAAAAAAAAAAAAAAAAAAAATTTGAGTACACGTTAATAAATACATACTTACATGCAAATCATTTATATACCCTATGGTTCTAGTACAAAATGTACATTGAAAAATATATACAAGGCATACATTGTTAAAAATACATAAAAATGAATGTAAATCAAATGTCAAAATTCTGATTTAATTATTTGTGTATTTTTTTCACCACACACCATTGGCTCACCCGACAGAGTCCTTAGTGCTATTCCCAAATGTGGAGATAACCAACTTAGAGTCACATAGCATAGCAGCTCAAGTAGAAAATCTATGCACTAGAGTAACTGAAGCATTCCCCTCTTGGTCTCTAGTCCAATTGTCTTCTACAAGTATATTAGATTGTGAGCATTGAAATTCACAATGGTTGGAGGTTTATTCTTTCATGGAGTTTGGAGAAATCACAAACCTGTAAAAGTCTGAGTCTTCAGCAGCAACAGCAGCAGCAGTCAAAGAGTTATGTAATTTATGGAGTATATCCTGCCACTGTGTAGTAATCTAAGCAGGAATATATTTTAGGTCCAGTATACCCAAAGTAAATATTAAAGCTATATTATGGCTAATTCATTGCCCTAAATTATTTTCTGATATATTATTTTTAGAGAAAATTAGTTACCTCTTATGGAGTCTGTGGAAGTATATGACTATTCTATTTAGTACATATTGATCTTTTTCTTAAGATCCAGATTAAGAATTATAGCAGGTGAGCTGGAGTACTATTTCATGCCAGAAAGAGATGTTGATACAATATTTTCAAATGGAGAAAGTACTTCTAGCAGAAGAGTAGAAGGTAAGGGAGTTTGGAGGCAGTGAACAGGCAGTCATGTAACCATGACAGTTGGTATTGGTCCCAGGTAGCTCTGTGGCAGTCCAGAAGAGGATACTGTGTTAAATGAAGCATATGAAGATAGAAGAATGATTATAAAGTTTATTTATTGTGATAAGCAGGGGCTGTTGACTCAATTATTTTAAGTTAGGGAGGTCAAGTAACCAAAGATCAACCAAAAGGACGGTGAACTGCTGCCATTTATGTGCAGCCTGTTTCCCAGGATGGACTTTTATTAAAATAAGCCAGTCTGAGTGACTTCCAACTTAAAACAATTTTCATATCAAGGCCACAGCACTTATAAAAGTTTCAGAAGGAACTAATCCTTCACTTTCAGGAAGAGTTCAAAGTATCTTTGCTCAATAGACTTGGTGATTTTGTATTTCTATAGAACCATAATGAGCAGAAAATGGCTTCAGTGTTTTTTTGTATTTCCAAGCATATTAGAGGAATGGGCAATCAGTTTCATAACTGAGTTAAGAGAGCCAAAGGAATGTGCCTACTATTTATTCGCAAAATTGGGAAAAAAAACAAAAACAAAAAACCAAAAATTACCTCAATAATAGAGCTCCCTGCCCTAGTGAGAAAAACTCTAGTCAAAATTACCCCTGAGGCCATCCCTGGTGTAGAAAGGAGAGAAACATTGTCTTAGTTTTCATCATGAATATGGGTTCCATATCAAAATCATTAAATACTTCACATCCTTCTAACACTGTTAGAGAAATACAAACATTTGCTAAAGTACTAATATTCTCCAAAGAGTGCTTACAGCTGAAATAAAGTTTACACAAGAACACATAATTAAAAGACATGCATCTTAATGAGATAAATCAAGGGATTTATTACCAGTCTAGATATTGAACTTGTTAATATTAAATTTAGAAAGAAATAAGATTCTCTTCAAGGTAACTTATTTATGCAATGACTCAGTATTATGACTTTAGATTCCTTTAAATAAAAAGAATCAGGGAAAAAATAGTTAACTACATCACTTATGTGAGGTGATGACCATATTAATTGTCTTGATCTTGTTAATCATTCCACAATGTATATGTATATCAAATCATCAAGTTATACACTTTAAATGTACACAATTTTTTTATGTCAATCATTCCTCAATAAAGTTAACAAAAAAAGAAAAATAATAAAAACACTTAAAGACAGCAGCAACAGGGGTCCCCCAAACATGGAGTCTTGCAGCCCAAGTCTTACCAGAATCAGGATGAGGGAGTGGTGGGTCTAGGTGGGGCTATTGGCTATGCCCCTGCTTGCAGCCTATCTGCACATTTCCCCCCTACTCCCCCCCACTCCCCAGCTTTCCTCTGCTCTTCACTCATGGAAGTCATCAGGCAATTTTTTTTTTACCTAAAAGGGACTGAACATCTTCTACCAAGACTCTGTGGGTGTGGTTTGAAGTCCGGAGGTAGTCGTGCTTTTACATGGTTTTACAATGTCCAGCTATGATTGGTACAAGATATGGGAAGGTCTGACCCTCAGGTTTCATCGAGTGATTGTCCTCAATTTCCTAGGTTGTGGCTTCAGTGACAAACCAAGACCACATCACTATTCCATATTTGAGCAGTCCAGCATCGTGGAGGCCCTGTTGCGGCATCTGGGTTTCCAGAACAGTAGGATCAACTTGTTGTCTCATGCCTGTGGGGATATCTTTGCTCAGGAGCTGCTCTATAGGTTCAACTAGAATAGATCTGGTCAGCTTACCATTAAGAGTCTCTGTCTGTCAAATGGAGGTATATTTCTTGAAGCTCACCTTCTTCTCCTTCTCCAAAAGCTTCTCAAAGATGGAGACATGCTGTCACCCATCCTCATGCGACTGATGAACTTTGTATTCTCTCGAGGTCTCTCCTCAGATTTTGGGCTGTACACCTGACCCTCTGAGAATGAGCTGTGGGACATGTGGGCAGGGATATGCCACAGTGACGGGAACTTGGTTATCGACAGTCTCTTGCAGTATATCAATCAGAGGGAAAAGTTTAGAAGACGCTGGGTGAGCGCTCTTGCCATTTTATCTATTCCCATTCATTTTATCTAAGGGCCATTGGATCTGGTGAATCCCTATCCAGAGTTTTTGGAGCTGTACAGGAAAATGCTGCCACAGTCCACAGTGTCATTCTGGATGACCACATTAGCCACTATCCACAGCTAGACGATCCCATGGGCTTCTTGGATACATATATGGGCTTCATCAACTCCTTCTGAGCTGGAAAGAGTAGCTTCCCTGTATTACCTCCCTTATTCCCTTATCTGTTGTGTATTCCACTTAGGAAGAAATGCCCCCAAAAGGTCCTGGTCACCAAACACTATTCTCTCACAAAAGTCCACTTGACTCACACTGGTGAACAACATATACTAAAAGGCTAGCAGAAGCTCTATGGGTGACCTAATAGTTCACCTCCCATTCCATCGACATCTGATCAGGTGTATGGACTTGCCTTTGTCTTTGTGTTATTAGGAAATTCTGATGGGCATACTACTCCCGATACAGAAAGACAGACAGACATTCTTTTGCATAAAAGTCTTTGAAACACTTCTATGGACTTTTCTGAAATATTATATTTAGAAATGCTCATTTCTGGCCCAACCCTGATTGAAATTATGTATAGTAAAGAATAAGGAGGTGCCACCTTAACCTTGCCTAGAATGGCTTTAAGTTCTCTAAGCAATACAACTTTAACTGAGAGCGAGTCTCCCTTGTCATAACTTTGGATTTAGTTTCATTAGCTTCTTCTAATTGAAGACATTTTGTTAGATTTTCATTTAAATAAAGCAGTATTCTAAGTATACTTTAAGACTATGATTTACCTACATGTATTTTACATATATATTATTTCTTTTATAAGGATACTAAACCAGCAGACACTTACTCTGGCAGAGTAGTTTAACATTATTAAACATGTTTTATTTCTGAATAAATTGAACTAAATCCAAAATATTTACAGAATTTCCTAAAACCACAGGACATTAAGGACAGTAGCATCTGTGTCGGAGATTTACCATTATTTGCTGTTAGAACTGGCCTTTCCAGTTAATAACAATTGGACTCTTCATACCTCAGTGCTTAGAAGCATGTCCCTCCTGAGCTAGAGTGGAGAGGAAGGGAACATTGTATAGTCCAAGTTAGCAGGCTGAATATAGGCTGATTGCTTAACTTCTCTTTGGTTGCCCCAGAGAGTGTTCCTCATGTAACTCAGCAACTCCTGTACTTCACAGACAGGAAAGTTCCAGAAACTTTAAGAACAAAGTCTGAAAGGTATATGATCAAATGGTGCTGAATACTTTTATTTTTTAAAAGCCACAGTTTCATTGTCTTAGTTAAAACAGGATAATTAAGTGATTATTTATATTTTTTTACTTAGTAACTTCAAGCATAATGACTGAAACTGGAATAAATGTTTATTTTTTATTAATAAAAATGAATTTTGACCAAAAAAGGTAGCAGCAGCAGCAGCAAAAATACAATAAAGCATGTATTTGTGAACATGCTCAAAAATGAGACAAATCAAAGCTCAGGAGGGCACATGTAAAAGGACATTTATTGTTCTTGGAAAACACAAAGGAAATAATTAATGGAGATGCTTATTTTATAATAACTATAAACTGACAACATATATAAAATTATTATATATCTATGTATAACATAGATATAATATGTATGATGTTATATACAGATATGTGGATAGATAGAGATATAGATGTAGATCCCACTACGTGCCAAAGAGATGGCAGGTTTTCACAAGTAAAGGGGTAGAATTTCTGTTTTAGGGGATAAGGAAGAGCAATTGTGACAGAAAAGGGGGTGCCAGACAGTATTTAGGTGACATAGTAGTTAAATTTCTTAGTATAACTCTGACAACATTTATAGCTTTCATGAAAGTAACCAATGTATCTATTAAGAATGATCTGAATGCAACCAAGTGAGAGAACTCAAAGAGTAACAAGCCAATTTCTTTATACTCATTAGTTTAGCCGAAATGTTTAAGGTATCAAATACACGGTGACCCAGAACAATGCCTTTTATAAGTATTTAATTACAAATACCCAATAGTGATATTTTGCATATCTCTGTTGCTGCATCATGACATTGACTGTCAGTGACTTCTTTAGCACAGGAAATAGGGTTATTAGTGCCTTTAAAACTATTCAGACTAGAGAACCAATTCTAGGATTCTAGAAAGCCCAGAAAAAATCCAGAAAGCTCATCCGTAAGATTCTGTTCTTTTAGAACCAGTCCTGCTACCGAAATCTGTATCAGTCACAGTTCTCCAAAGAAACAGAACACACACACATTGTAGTCACTATGCTAACATTAGTAAGATATGTATATGTAAGAAGGTGGGAAATAAATCTGTCAAAACTTCAGGGACCTTCAACTTCAGTGAAATTTCTAGAAGTCCAATGGTGTCCCTTCTAAGGTGAAGGATAAGTTGTGACATCCGTTCGCTAACAACCAAAAAAAAGGCACAACTCTTATTGTGCCTCTGGATTTGGAGGCAACATATTCTTCTTTGGGTTTACTACTCCAGGCCATTTACCAAGGGACCCCAAAAGCTGATTATTTTGTATGGGACCCATAACATACAGTCCTGAGGAGATGAACAAGGAGATCATCAATCACAGAGGCAGAGAAGATAAGTCTCAATAAAGGGAGGATGAACATCTAATAGTATGCAGATGAAGGTGAAGGGCAGATTTTTGAAGCAGTTAACCTGAATAGATTAGAAAGAATGGTCTAGATGAGGTAGGTAAAATTCAAGGAGTGAATTTCAGGATAAAAAAAAAAAAAATTGGCATATATAAGAAAGTTGATCAAAAAATATAATAAGATTTTAGAAGTCTCCCCTGAAATCCTATATTACAAATTCTTGCACTTTCAAGGAAGTTTGTATTTCCTATGGCAGTTTCACCTAAGGAATGAATATAATTTTTTGGTACATAGAAAGATTTTTTTTTTTTTTTAACAGCAAGATAGTACGCCATCTGTATAAGATTATTTTGAATGTGCTACAAAACTTGCCTCTGAATTTCAGAGTGCATTAACTGATAATATATCAAAAGACATGAGCAATGGCTTAGTAGGACCAATTTGGAGTATATCAGTTTAACTGCCTCTCATGATATAACTTTGGTTGTTACACTTATAATACCTTCATGTACCTGGGCTGTGTGATTATAGCACCTGTTTCAGAGGATCCTAAAGAGGAAAAAAGATGTTGTGACTTAGTCTAAATTATATACTCTAAATTGGAAAACGAACTTAGGAGGGAGAATTTCTCCTCCTCTATCCTAGCCTAGCCCAATCTTATTTAATTTGGGGAGATATAATTTCATGTTTTAATGACATAGAATGCAAAATATTTTTAAAATGTGTGTTCTCAGAAGAAACTGTTATATAAGCCATATTTAAATGTAAGTCCCATACATCTGAACATCCTTTTAAAGATTTTCAAGTCAGAAAATACTGACCCAAGTAGTTAGTGTCACATATTTTCTTTTTTTCCTAAACTCTAGAAGTTCCCTTTAAATTAACAAGTAAATGATTTGGGCAAAGAATTACATTAATTTGGTACTGAAAATTTATGAATAAAGAATTATCTCATATAGCTATGCATTTTTATTTAAAATGTGTTGAATGAACATTATTGATGTAGATTTTTGTTTTAGTTTTACTCATGGAAAGATAATCAAAGTCACTTAATTCCATTTCCCATTATTAAATTATGACGATCAAGATTGTCCTAAGAAAACATTTGTGTAGCAAAAAGTTGTTGCTGATTGTATGTAAGATATAAAGAAACAGATGCAAATAAGTTAAAGCGATAAATCCATGTGATAAGAAATAGACAATATTTTCAGAGGCTACTGTATCTCACTCTCATGATCAAAGAGAGATTTACCTTATGTGCACCTGCGGCAGATTCATGAGAACGGCTAGTAAGAAAGTAGAATTAATCAGACATAAACGATACTTCTTTGTTTAAAATTGTACTACAGTAACTTAACCCTTTAATGATTATTTGAATCTAATATCAAAATCTAACCCAGGAGCAGGAAATTTTTATAGATCATGCTTCAGTGTTGTAGAACTTATAAGACCCGATTTTTAATGGATATTTCCTTGAGAAGTGTAGCTAGTTATGAAATATACCTCTATAGAAAGTCCTATATGTAGTCAATTGCTCACCAACCTGTAATAAGAAATTTAAAAATGATATGAATTTTTAGAAAGATAATTAAATATATGCATCCTATACTATGAATAAAATTAATAATATATACTTATGTGTTTAATATACCACCTCTGTTCTCTCACGTAAATGTATGCAGACATAGTAGCCCTTATAAAAACAGTCTTTACACACTACATATATTATTTAAATGTTATAAATTTTACCATGTTGACCCAACCAAAATAAAAAAAGTTTCTACAATTCTCTGAAATTTGCAAATCAATTTCATAACACAAGATCTCTAAATATATAGGTGGCCATTTAAATTTACATTATTTGTAAAGCACTCATTTCCTAATATATCACTCTTCTAACTTACTGCATCAGAAGACTTGGTCTCTTGATACTACTCAAAATCCACCGATAGATATAAGTAAAAATGAATCTAAATGTCTAGTTTTCTCGGATGACCATCTCTCTAGGCAATATTTATAAAAGCACAATGTAGCACCACTGATCAATTTGTGTGACTGAAGGGACATTTTTGCATGGCTCCATACAAAGACTCTTTTTTCACAGAGAAATACCTTCTGGAGTTATACATTGGCTTCCCTTAAATCTACATCACTAAGTATAAGAGCAACATTACTCTTAGTGTAGGGTCAGTTATAATAAGAAGGTTGTCATATACAAACATACAATTAAATGTACTAATTTGAACTACACTAATTTGGATTTATGATTATTTTAAAAATGCTGGAGTTGAAGGTTACCTTTAAACAAAACATTTCCTACATACGTATTTGCTACATTAAAAGGACTGGTACCATATTTAGGGGAATTAAATATCCTCAATACTCTCAGGCACTGTAGTAGAACACATGACACACTTGATAGTAAATAATGGGTATGTGCTTACCTTCACAGAGAAGACTATTAAAATTCTGTGTATATACATATTGTTAATTTTTTTTTAAAATTTATTTTATTTATTTATTTATTTTTGGCTGTGTTGGGTCTTCGTTTGTGTGCGAGGGCTTTCTGTAGTTGTGGCGAGCGGGGGCTACTCTTCATCGCGGTGCGCAGGCCTCTCACTATCACGGCCTCTCTTGTTGCGGAGCACAGGCTCCAGATGCGCAGGCTCAGTAGTTGTGGCTCAGGGGCCCAGTTGCCCCGCGGCATGTGGGATCTTCCTGGACCAGGGCTCGAACCCGTGTTGCCTGCATTGGCAGGCGGACTCTCAACCACTGCACCACAAGGGAAGCCCCCATACTGTTAAAATTTTGAATCATTATGTCTATGAACATGAAGTTACTGAGTCCATTTGAAATTTTCTACAAATCAAATAGTCAAAAAAGTCAAACAACATCATAGTTAACTTTTTTCTAGGAGACACACGGAAAATATTAGCCAACTATTCTTCACGTTGGTGGTGGGGTACAGAAAATGACTTGAATAGCGTTATGAAGGGGTTATTTTGGCAAAAAGAAAAAGTAAAAAAAAAAAAAGGAAACCTTAGTTCACAAGGTTGAAAACAAAGGAGATGAGTAGGCTTGTTACATTCTATTTACTGTAACTATGGAAACAACCCAGTTACATTTTGTCAAGGATGTGGGTCACCTTAAAGCCAGGAAGATATCACAAATAATATCACAAAGTTATTTGTTTCCACAAGTCTTGATGATTGGATGTAACTGTGTGTTCTGTGATAGCCACAGACAAATGTTAGAGTGGAAATATTTCATGATCTGTCCAGATTTATTTCCTATGTTCTTTCCTTCAGCTCTTTCCACTTTCAGTGATTCCAATGGTTAAAAACAATTCTAAATTTCCAAGTACCCAATATATTTATAGTGTTCTGGCTGAGACCAGGTGCATAAAAAGCAGGCCAAAAATACTAAGTAAAACTTTATGGAATTGTTACATTAATAAGTCAAATGAAAGTAGAATATTGGCAATTCATATGTTTTAATATAACATAATTGTAGAAGAATTGTACACTTTGAACTGAAATGGTCACAAAGAGAATATCATGTCCAATTTTCCATTTCTAGTGGGGAAAATGATTTCAATCATGATGATATGACTTATCCAAGACCACAAAAGAAATGATGGGCATACATAAATGTTAATTCTATTAAAGCTGGGGAATTAAGTAGACCATAACTTTTATGCTAAATAAATTAATCACTTTAAAGATAATTTAGGCAGTGTGTATTTGTTTAAGATGCGGTTTCTGACTATAATGTGTATATGGAAAGAAACTATATACTGAATATATTTACATGGCTGAAAATATACTTAATGTATGAATTTTAACTACACTAATTTGGAAAATGTGATCATTAATAAAAGGCTAATATGGTGTATTTCCTCATATACCTTAAATCACATAATATAGATAGGTGTGACACTGAATTCCTTAATTTATTCAGTTGTGCTAGCTTTCATGTTGAAGAAAATACATTAATTTATACAACTGACATTTATTTATTGATGTCTATTAGAAAATAACTCCATTAGGTACTATGGATATAAAATGTATAAATCCTGTCCCTAGTTCTTAAATGCCTAATAGCATGTGTTTTTTGTTTGTTTGTTTGTTTTCAATGAAATATTCCATTTTTCAAAATGTGAGGTTATTTAGTGAGTTAATTAATATTTAAAGGTGTAAAATAAGCCAAATTTCAAAGAGATACATTGATAGAAATGTCTGAATTAATTCTGCTGATGAAACTAGACACCTTTTCATAGATCTTTTTAAATTTTTTTAAAAATTTTTATACAATTTTTATAGGTTACTTTTCATTTACAGTTATTACAAAATATTGGTTATTTTCCCTGTGTTGTACAATACATCCTTAAACCTATTTTACACCCAATAGTTTGTACCTCCCTCTCCCCAAGCCACCTGTATATTGTCCCTCCCTCCCCTCCCAACTGGTAACCACTAGTTTGTTCCCTATATCTGTGAGTCTGCTTCTTTTTTGTTATATTCACTCATTTGTTGTATTTTTTTCCTAAATTAGTGTAAATTACTGACTTCCTTCCTCAGAATTACCACAACAAAAGGCCGAAATCATGGAAATAAGAATAACTGAGCTAAAGTCTGGGAAATATATATATTTTTTTTTTCTTGGAAATATTGTAATGGGGAGGTAGTTTTTCCAGACTACATATGTCCATCAGAGTATGATACAGGAAATCAACTTCTAATTCAGCCCTTATTTCTTTCCTACCTTGTTTTAGGGTATTCAGAGCTTGTCTTTCAAGTGATATCTCAGCCCTCTGTTTTTAGAACAGCAGAGGGTTAAAATCAGGACAATTCAGAAGCCTGGTCAAAATGAGAAGCTGAAAAAAGAATTTGTGGACTGACTAGTTTTGGAATGTACATTTCCCACTTCTAACCCTCTCTACACACAAAGCTGAGGAATCTAATCATGGACAGTGATTCTTACACTTGGATGTACATTGAAGTTACCTGGAAAGTTTAAAAAAAAATGCATGCAAAACTAAAAATGAGACTATTAGTCAGAATAGACTATTAGTCAGAATCTCTGGATGAGATACTATTATTAGTATTATTTAAACTTCCCCAGAAAGTTTCCTGGTAGTCCAGTTGTTAGGACTCTGTACTTTCACTGCCAAGGGCCTGGGTTGAATCCCTCGTCAGGGAATTAAGATCCCACAAGCCACACAACCCAGTCAAATAAATAAATAAATAAATAAATAAATAAAACTTCCTCATATAGTTCCAATGTTCATTGGAAATTTGAGAAGCACTGAAAAGAAGTACTTCTTCTTAATGTTGTTTCTCCCTGGGAGACTGAGTGTAAATCTCCTTCCAAAGAAGTTATTCTGGGATATGAGGAATAATAAATAATGTTTCTTCATGCTTGTAGTTCTCTACCCCTGGAGTTATTTTAACCTAGCCCTTTCTTTGTGGCTATAGTCTTGATGCAGACTACAGTATATCCTTTGGTCCTTACCTAATTCTCACTGCAAGAAATAGGAGCTTACAAATAAATCTGTAAGCTATCTAAGGAATATTTTTATTTCAAAAGAAATCAGCAAACTGGATCGATCACAGATTCAGTGAGAAGCAAATGTTTTGTAACTTTTGAAGAACAAATAATAATAAAACTTCATATACTAAATACAATAAAAAAGTTACATGTACTAATACTATCATCTACAAACTGCAAAAGAAAAATAATAAATATCAAACCAAAATGCATAGAGCAAAAACAGAGTTGAACTAACACAATAGATAGGGTAATTAAAGAATGTTTGCCCATGGAAAACAAATTGGAAAATTAGAATATCAGAGTGAAAAATTCTTGCAGAAGTATCAAGAAAAGATAAATCAATAAAAATTATATAATAGAAGTGAAGAGAAATAAAATATAAGGTAGAAGTTTTAATATCTGGATTATAGGATTTATAAAGTGAGAGAAAATAAAAACTTGGGACTCAGAAGTATTTGAATAGATTGTATAATTAAATGTCCCAGAATTTAAAAAAAGTAATATACTTGTAATCTTTCAAAGTTAAAGACCCTTTAAAATGCTGAAGAGGAGATATAAGGAATATTTCAGAACTAGATACCCATAGTAAAATTTTAAATTATCAATGACAAAAAGAAATTATAAAATCTCAGAGAAGAAAATAATACTTCCATTAAAAATAAATCAAAATTATAAGATTTTTCAGTAACAATACTAACTAAATGAATGCAAATTGTATAAATATACGATAATAGAATTTTAATAGAATTGTCATTCAAATATGAGGTTATATTAAAAGTATTCTCAGGCATATAAGTCTCAGAATATCTGACATATATGAACAATATTGAAAAGCAATTTTGCATATTTTTATAAGAAAAGAAACATTCAAGAGGTATTGGAAGAGATATTTGAAGTAAACTGATCAAATAATTTAAAAATATCTACTGTTATACTAAAAAGAAGCTGAGATCATCAAAAAAATATATAATAACCTAAAAAATTTTCTAATAATATCAACCTGTATCAGTGGCAGGGAAAGAACAAAGGATGTAAGAGTATGCTAATTTCTTTTCTGGTGTGTAGAAAGAAATAGACAAAGATTTTTAAAAATGGAAAAGCAATTGATATTACCTAGTAAAGTTAACAATGCACATACCCTGATCCAGCAATTCCTTATCAGATGTATGCTCTAAAGAAGCTTTCATATATTCACCAGGAAGCCTGTAAAAGGATGGTCTTATAAATACTGTTCCCAATGACAAGACACAAAAAAAGCACAAATGGTAGATTATATAAATTCATTTCATTTCATTCATACAGTTGAAAATGATAAACCTGTGAATAAATGAAAAATAAACACAACCTTCAGCAGAATAGATAAGTCTCAATAACATAATATAGAAAGAATAGAAAACAAGTTGCAATAGAATAAGTTTAATATGATTTTATTTCAACAACATGCAAAGCTAAATAATATATTGTTTAGAGACATAAATGTAAGTGGTGATGCAATGGATAAAATTTAAACACAATTATGGGATAGGATTACTACTGAGGAATGAGGAAGCTATACGCCTTCAAAAAGAGGGGACTTCTAACAATAATAACAAAAGTTTATTCCTTGGGATAAGTGGTGTTTATTAATTTAAATGAGGATGTATTTTATCACACGTATCTTAAATCAGTTTAATGATATATGTAGAGAGATAGTCTTTGGAAATGCATTCAAAAGAAGAGGATGAGTGAGAAAATATAATTAAAATGTATAAAATGCCTATCTATTTCTTTTAGTAAGGTTGACTCAGTAGCCAGTAATTGAAATTTTCTTCTCCATTTACAGGTGTAGACTATGGGCATTCAGTGTCACATTCATTTTACTGAATAATTATAAGTTAAGAACACAAAGAAAGCATTTTTCTTTTACTACATTCTGACTCTGAGTTTTGGGGCTCAGATTGGAAGTATGTACTTGGGGCACAGTCACAGGTTTACAAGTTTCCCAGTGAGAGTCATCTATGGCTATTGTCCAGGAAAGCCACCATCAACAGACCAGTGATCTAAAATGTAAACTAAACCTTAGGAAATTTTCTCCAGGCTACATTGCTGGATACTGTACATATATTTACTGTACTCCCTGCATATACTTATTATTGCTTATCCCACTTACTATAGCTTAGGTAAGATAATCATTGTTTTCATAGATTTTTGGAAGTGTGCTCTTTTATTTTTCCACATAATGTCCTAGGATGTGTAGAGGAAAATAACACAAAATCACATATAAAATAATCTTTTAAATTAATGTTAAAAGACAAATTAATCTTCCTAAACCAGAGTAAGTTAGTAAGAGATTAAGATCATCAAGGACCTTAATCTTTAATTCAATATTGAGTAAATTACCTAGAATGAATAAATTAAAATTTGAAAATTTTTATATCATGCAAAATGTTTTCTTAGGATATCACTACACTAATTCCTATAAAAATTAGAGATTAAAATTATTTTGAAATTAATTTTACAATAAAATAACATGAAATTTAACCACAAAACAATACTTTATTGAAAGGATTTTATTTTCATGAATTAAATGTCATTTAGATATTGATTATGCTTATAATACAAAGTTGAGCTTTAACTGACTTCAAAAATGACTATTGACAGGGAGAGTCATGCGTACATATGTAGCCTATGCTTAAATTTTAGAGATGCTGGAATATATAAAAGTTGTCAAGCATACATATTCTGTAATGGAACGAGCACAGCTAGAGGAATCACAACATTTGACCATAGTGTTACAAGTTTACATACATTAAATTAAAGGTGGAAATAATAGCTTTGTGTGTGTGTGCATGTGTGTGTGTGTGTAGTGAGAATGATGGAGGAGTGGCGAAGTTGCAAATAAATGGTTGCCCATCATGTGCAGGTTACTAAATTTTCTAAAAATTACTAATAAATTATTAATTAATGAAAAAAAATTAACTGACACAAGAGAATACTGTAAGCATTTTTTTGCCCTGTGGTTTATATTCATCAAATAACAAAACTGTGAGGTGACATCAATGAGAATAATAGAATAAAGCAGTCCAAAAATACTGTCTTCCATAAAAGGAACAAGAACAATGGAAAAATAACAGAATCAATGTTTCCAGAAATTCTGGAAATTAATTAAAGTCTTGAAGCAATCTCAGGAGCATTTATCAAGAAAAACTTTAGTAAGAACAGCAAGGTTTAAGGCATTTTACCTTGCCATATTCCCATCCCCTCAACCCCAGCTAAATAATAACTTGAAAATCAAAAGCAGTAGGTGAAAACCAACAGCCTTGCCACTGATGGAGCAGAATGGGTTAGAATTTCCTCAAAGCCCCATTTCCATATAATTGTTATTATTTCTCCCTTTTACTGGTTTCCTGAATGACCTCACTTCTGTTAGTCTTTATTTGACTGATTAGATCTTGCCTAATATAACAACATTTTGCCAGAAGGCATATGGTGAATATAATTAGAGACAACTGATTTAGACCATGGTTGCTTGTGATGGCAGATAATTGGACCAAACAACTGGCCAGTCCAAAAGCTTAATAAAAAATACCATGTACTGAGAGATTCATCAGGGGCTTTAAAACCTCTAAAATATTCCTGGGAATCTAGAAGGTCATGCACATTAATAGATCTCTGCTCTTTTTTTTTTTTTTTTTTTTTTTACTACCTTTACTAGGCAAAAAGAGTTAGGATGAAATCATGGAATGGATTTTCCCTCAGAGCTTCCAAATGGGAGCAACCTTCCTGACAACTTGATTTAAGACTTATGGACTCCAAAACTGTAAGATAAAAAATTCCTCTTGGGGAAGGAACCAAGATGGCAGAGTAGAAGGACGTGCTCTCACTTCCTCTTGCGAGAACACCAGAATCACAACTAGCTGCTGGACAATCATTGACAGGAAGACACTGGAACTCACCAAAAAAGATACCCCACATCCAAAGACAAAGGAGAAGTCACAAAGAGACGGTAGGAGGGGTGCAATCAGAGTAAAATCAAATCCCATAACTGGTGGGTGTGTGACTCACAGACTGGAGAACACTTATACCACAGAAGTCTACCCACTGGAATGAAGGTTCTGAGGCCATATCAGGCTTCCCAACCTGGGGGTCTGGCAACAGGAGGAGGAATTCATAGAGAATCAGATTTTGAAGCCTAGTGGGAACTGATTGCAGGACTTTGACAGGACTGGGGGAAACAGAGACCCCACTCTTGGAGGGCGCACATAAAATAGTTTGTGCATCGGGACTGAGGGGAAGGAGCAGTGACCCTGGGGTAGACTGAACCAGACCTACCTGCTAGTGTTTTAAGGTCTTCTGCAGAGGCGGGGGGTGGCTCTGCTTCACTGTGGGGACAAGGACACTGGCAGCAGAAGTTCTGGGAAGTACTCCTAGGCTTGAGCCCTCCCAGAGTCTGTCATTAGCCCAACCAAAGACCCCAGGTAGGCTCCAGTGTTGGGTTGCCTCAGGCAAAACAACCAACAGGGAGGGAACCCAGCCCCACCCATCAACAGACAAGTGGATTAAAGTTTTACTGAGCTCTGACCAGCACAGCAACAGTCAGCTCTACCCTCCACCAGAGCCCCCCATCAAGCCTCTTAGATAGCCTCAACCACCAGAGGGCAGAGAGCAGAAGCAAGAAAAACTACAGTCCTGCAGCCTGTGGAACAAAAACCACATTCACCGAAAGATAGACAAGATGAAAAGGCAGAGGGCTATATACCAGATGAAGGAACAAGAAAAAAACCCAGAAAAACAACTAAATGAAGTGGAGATAGGCAACCTTCCAGAAAAAGAAATCAGAATAATGATAGTGAAGATGATCCAGGACCTCGGAATAAGAATGGAGGCAAAGATCAAGAAGATGCAAGAAATGATTAACAAAGACCTAGAAGAATCAAAGAACAAACAAACAGGGATGACCAATACAATAACTGAAATGAAAACTACACTGGAAGGAATCAATAGTAGAATAACTGAGGCAGAAGAACGGATAAGTGACCTGGAAGACAGAATGGTGGAATTCGCTGCTGTGGAACAGACTAAAGAAAAGAGAATGAAAAGAAATGAAGACAGCTTAAGAGACCTCTGGGACAACATTAAACACAACAACATTTGCATCATAGGGTTCCCAGAAGGAGAAGAGAGAGACAAAGGACTAGAGAAAATATTTGAAGAGATTATAGTTGAAAACTTCCCTAACATGGGAAACGAAATAGCCAGCTAAGTCCAGGAAGGGCAGCAAGTCCCGTACAGGATAAACCCTAGGAGAAACATGCCAAGACACATAGTAATCAAATTGGCAAAAATTAAAGACAAAGAAAAAATATTGAAAGCAGCAAGGGGAAAATGACAAATAACATACAAGGGAACTCCCATAAGGTTAACAGCTGATTTCTCAGCAGAAACTCTACAAGCCAGAAGGGAGTGGCATGATATATTTAAAGTGATGAAAGGGAAGGACCTACAACCAAGATTACACTACCTGGCAAGGATCTCATTTAGATTCGATGGAGAAATCAAAAGCTTTACAGACAAGCAAAAGCTAAGAGAATTCAGCACCACCAAACCAGCTCTACAACAAATGCTAAAGGAAATTCTCTAAGTGGGAAACAGAAGAGAGGAAAAGGAACTACAAAAACAAACCCAAAACAATTAAGAAAATGGTCATAGGAATATACATATTGATAATTACCTTAAACGTGAATGGAATAAATGCTCCAACCAAAAGACACAGGCTTGCTGAATTGATACAAAAACAACACCCATTTATATGCTGTCTACAAGAGACCCAATATAGACCTAGGGACACATACAGACTGAAAGTGAGGGGATGGAAAAAGATATTCCATGCAAATGGAAATCAAAAGAAAGCTGGAGTAGCTATACTCATATCAGATAAAATAGACTTTAAAATAAAGAATGTTACAAGAGACAAGGAAGGACACTACATAATGATCAAGGGATCAATCCAAGAAGAAGATATAACTATTATAATTATACATGCACCCAACGTAGGAGCACCTCAATACATAAGGCAACTGCTAACAGCTATAAAAGAAGAAATCGACAGTAACACAATAATAGTGGGGGACTTTAGCACCTCACTTACACCAATGAACAGATCATCCAAAATGAAAATAAAGAAAGAAACAGAAGCTTTAAATGACACAATAGGCCAGATAGATTTAATTGATATTTATAGGACATTCCATCCAAAAACAGCAGATTACACTTTCTTCCCAAGTGCACATGGAACATTCTCCAGGATAGATCACATCTTGGGTCACAAATCAAGCCTCAGTAAATTTAAGAAAATTGAAATCATATCAAGCATATTTTCTGACCACAACGCTATGAGATTAGAAATCAATTACAGGAGAAAAAACGTAAAAAACACAAACACATGGAGGCTAAACAATACGTTACTAAATAACCAAGATATCTCTGAAGAAATCAAAGAGGAAATCAAAAAATACCTAGAGACAAATGACAATGAAAACACGATGATCCAAAACCTATGGGATGCAGCAAAAGCACTTCTAAGAGGGAAGTTTATAGCTATACAAGCTTACCTAAAGAAACAAGTAAAATCTCAAGTAAACAATCTAACCTTACACCTAAAGCAACTAGAGAAAGAAGAACAAACAACACCCAAAGTTAGCAGAAGGAAAGATATCATAAAGATCAGAGAGGAAATAAATGAAATAGAAACAAAGAAAACAATAGCAAAGATCAATAAAACTAAAAGCTGGTTCTTTGAGAAGATAAACAAAATTGATAAGCCATTAGCCACACTCATCAAGAAAAAGAGGGAGAGGACTCAAATCAGTAAAATTAGAAATGAAAAAGGAGAAGTTACAACAGACACTGCAAAAATACAAAGCACCCTAAGAGACTACTACAGGCAACTCTATGGTAATAAAATGGACAACCTGGAAGAAATGGACAAATTCTTAGAAAGGTATAACCTTCCAAGACTGAACCAGGAAGAAACAGAAAATATGAACAGACCAATCACAAGTAATGAAATTGAAACTGCGATTAAAAATCTTCCAACAAACAAAAGTCCAGGACCAGATGACTTCACAGGTGAATTCTATCAAACATTTAGAGAAGAGCTAACACCCATCCTTCTCAAACTCTTCCAAAAATTTGTAGAGGAAGGAACACTCCCAAACTCATTCTATGAGGCCACCATCACCCTGATACCAAAACCAGACAAAGATACTACAAAAAAAGAAAATTACAGACCAATATCACTGATGAATATAGATGCAAAAATCCTCAACAAAATACTAGCACACAGAATCCAACAACACATTAAAAGGATCATACACCACGATCAAGTGGGATTTATCCCAGGGATGCAAGGATTCTTCAATATATGCAAATCAATCAATGGGATACACCATATTAACAAACTGAAGAAGAAAAACCATATGATCTTCTCAATAGATGCAAAAAAAGCTTTTGACAAAATTCAACACCCATTTATGATAAAAATTCTCCAGAAAGTGGGCATAGAGGGAACCTACCTCAAGATAATCAAGGCCATATACGAAAAACCCACAGCAAACATCATTCTCAATGGTGAAAAACTGAAAGCATTTCCTCTAAGATCAGGAACAAGACAAGGATGTCCACTCTCACCACTATTATTCAACAAAGTTTTGGAAGTTCTAGCCACGGCAATCAGAGAAGAAAAAGAAATAAAAGGAATAGAAATTGGAAAAGAAGAAGTAAAACTGTCACTGTTTGCAGATGACATGATACTATACATAGAGAATCCTAAAACTGCCACCAGAAAGCTACTAGAGCTAATTAATGAATTTGGTAAAGTTGCAAGATACAAAATTAATGCACAGAAATCTCTTGCATTGCTATGCACTAATGATGCAAAATCTGAAAGAGAAATTGTGGAAACACTCCCATTTACCATTGTAACAAAAAGAATAAAATACCTAGGAATAAACCTACCTAGGGAGACAAAAGACCTCTAGGCAGAAAACTATAAGACACTGATGAAAGAAATTAAAGATGATACCAACAGATGAAGAGATATACCATGTTCTTGGATTGGAAGAATCAATATTGTGAAAACGACTATACTACCCAAAGCAATCTACAGATTCAATGCAATCCCTATCAAATTACCAATGACATTTTTTACAGAACTAAAGCAAATGATCTTAAACTTTGTATGGAGACACAAAAGACCCCAAATAGCCAAAGCAGTCTTGAGGGAAAAAACGGAGCTGGAGGAATCAGACTCCCTGACTTCAGACTATACTACAAAGCTACAGTAATCAAGACAATATGGTACTGGCACAAAAACAGAAACATAGATCAATGGAACAAGATAGAAAGCCCAGAGATAAACCCACGCACCTATGGTCAACTAATCTATGACAAAGGAGGCAAGGATATATAATGGAGAAAAGACAATCTCTTCAATAAGTGGTGCTGGGAAAACTGGACAGCTACATGTAAAAGAATGAAATTAGAATACTCCCTAACACCATACAGAAAAATAAACTCAAAATGGATTTGAGACCTAAATGTAAGACCAGACACTATAAAACTCTTAGAGGAAAATATAGGAAGAAGACCCTTTGACATAACTCACAGCAAGATCTTTTTTGATCCATCTCCTTGAGTAATGGAAATAAAAACAAAAATAAACAAATGGGACCTAATGAAACTTAAAAGCTTTTGCACAGCAAAGGAAACCATAAACAAGACGAAAAGACAACCCTCAGAATGGGAGAAAATATTTGCAAGTGAATCAACGGACAAAGGATTAATCTCCAAAATATATAAACAGCTCATTCAGCTCAATATTAAAGAAACAAACAACCCATTCCAAAAATGGTCAGAAGACCTAAATAGACTTTTCTCCAAAGAAGACATACAGACGGCCACGAAGCACATGAAAAGATGCTCAACATCACTAATTATTAGAGTAATGCAATTCAAAACTACAATGAGGTATCACCTCACACCAGTTAGAATGGGCATCATCAGAAAATCTACAAACAACAAATGCTGGAGAGGGTGTGGAGAAAGGGGAACCCTCTTGCACTGTTGGTGGGAATGTAAACTGTTACAGCCACTATGGAGAACAATATGGAGGTTCCTTAAAAAACTAAAAATAGAATTACCATATGACCCAGCAATTCCACTACTGGGCATATACCCAGAGAAAACCGTAATTCAAAAAGACACATGCACCCCAATGTTCATTGCAGCACTATTTACAATAGCCCGGTCCTGGAAGCAACCTAAATGCCCATCAACAGATGAATGGATAAAGAAGATTTGGTACATATATACAATGGAATATTACTCAGCCATAAAAAGGAACGAAATTGAGTCATTTGTTGAGATGTGGATGGACCTAGAGACTGTCATACAGAGTGAAGTAAGTCAGAAAGAGAAAAACAAATATCGTATATTAACGCATGTATGTGGACCCTAGAAAAATGGTACAGATGAACCGTATTACAGAGCAGAAGTTGAGTCACAGATGTAGAGAACAAACGTATGGACACCAAGGGGGGAAAACTGTAGTGGGTTGGGGATGGTGGTGTGGTGAATTGCACGATTGGGATTGACATGTATACAGTGATGTGTATAAAATTGATGACTGATTAAAAAAAAAATTCCTCTTGTTTAAAGCCACAAAGTTTGTGGTAATTTGTTATGGCAGCCCTAAGAAACTAAAATAGTAATTTAGAATATATACAAAAGTATATGAATTAGATAAAATGATGTTAAATATATTTTTTTTGAATTTTTGAATTTTATTTTATTTATTATTTTATAGAGCATGTTGTTAATAGTTATCCATTTTATACATATTAGTGTATATGTCAATCCCAGTCTCCCAATTCATGACACCACTCCCACCACCACTTTCCCCCCTTGGTGTCCATATGTCTGTTCTCTACATCTGTGTCTTAATTTCTGCCCTGCGAACTGTTTCATCTGTAACATTTTTCTAGTTTTCACATACATGCATTAATATACGATATTTGTTTTTCTCTTTCTGACTTACTTCACTCTGTATGACAGTCTCTAGATCCATCCACGTCTCTACAAATGACCCAATTTCATTCCTTTTTATGGCTGAGTAATATTCCATTGTATATATGTACCAAATCTTCTTTATCCATTCATCTGTTGATGGGCATTTAGGTTGCTTCCAGGACCGGGCTATTGTAAATAGTGCTGCAATGAACATTGGGGTGCATGTGTCTTTTTGAATTACGGTTTTCTCTGGGTATATGCCCAGTAGTGGAATTGCTGGGTCATATGGTAATTCTATTTTTAGTTTTTTAAGGAACCTCCATATTGTTCTCCATAGTGGCTGTAACAATTTACATTCCCACCAACAGTGCAAGAGGGTTCCCCTTTCTCCACACCCTCTCCAGCATTTGTTGTTTGTAGATTTTCTGATGATGCCCATTCTAACAGCTGTGAGGTGATAGCTCATTGTAGTTTTGAATTGCATTACTCTAATAATTAGTGATGTTGAGCATCTTTTCATGTGCTTCTTGTCCATCTGTATGTCTTCTTTGAAGAAATGTCTATTTAGGTCTTCCGCCCATTTTTGGATTGGGTTGTTTATATTTTTAATATTGACCTGCATGAGCTATTATATATTTTGGAGATTAATCCTTTGTCCATTGATTCATTCACAAATATTTTCTCCCATTCTGAGAGTTGTCTTTTCATCGTGTTTGTACTTTCCTTTGCTGTGCAAAAGCTTTTAAGTTTCATTAGGTCCCATTTGTTTATTTTTGTTTTTATTTCCATTACTCAAGGAGGTGGATCAAAAAAGATCTTGCTGTGATTTATGTCAAAGAGTGTTCTTCCTATGTTTTCCTCTAAGACATTTATAGTGTCTGACCTTACATTTAGGTCTTTAATCTATTTTGAGTTTATTTTTGTGTATGGGGTTAGGGAGTGTTCTAATTTCATTCTTTTAGATATAGCTGTCCCGTTTTCCTAGCACCATTGTTGAAGAGACTGTCTTTTCTCTATTGTATATCCTTGCCTCCTGTGTCATAGATTAGTTGACCATAGGTGTGTGGGTTTATCTCTGGGCTTTCTGTCCTGTTCCATTGATCTATGTTTCTGTTTTTGTGCCAGTACCATATTGTCTTGATTATTGTAGCTTTGTAGTATAGTCTGAAATCAGGGAGTCTGATTTCTCCAGCTCCATTTTTTTTCCCTCAAGACTGCTTTGGCTATTTGGGGTCTTTTGTGTCTCCATACAAAGTTTAAGATTTTTTGTTCTAATTCCATAAAAATGTCATTGGTAATTTGACAGGGATTGCATTGAACCTGTAGATTGCTTTGGGTAGTATAGTCGTTTTCACAATATTGATTCTTCCAATCCAAGAACATGGTATATCTCTCCATCAATTTGTATCAACTTTAATTTCTTTCATCAGTGTCATATAGTTTTCTGCATAGAGGTCTTTTGTCTCCCTAGGTAAGTTTATTCCTAGGTATTTTATTCTTTTTGTTGCAGTGGTAAATGGGAGTGTTTGTTTAATTTCTCTCTCAGATTTTTCATCATTGGTGTATAGGAATTCAAAAGACTTCTGTGCATTAAGTTTGTATCCTGCACATTTACCAAATTTACTGATTAGCTCCAGTAGTTTTCTGGTAACATCTTTAGTTCTCTAACTATAGTATCATGTCATCTGCAAACAGTGACAGTTTTACTTCTTCTTTTCCAGTTTATATTCCTTTTATTTCTATTTCTCCTCTGACTGCCATGGCTAGGACTTCCAAAACTATGTTGAATAATAGTGGTGAGAGTGGATATCCTTGTCTTGTTCCTGATCTTAGAGGAAATGCTTTTAGTTTTTCACCATTGAGAATGACGTTTGCTGTGGGTTTGTTGTATATGGCCTTTATTATGTTGAGGTAGGTTCCCTCTATACCCACTATCTGGAGAATTTTTATCACAAATCGGTGTTGAATTTTGTCAAAAGTTTTTCTGCATCTATTGAGATTATCATATGGTTTTTATTCTTCAATTTGTTAATATGGGATATCACATTGATTGATTTACTTATATTGAAGAACCCTTGCATCCCTGGGATAAACCCCATTTGATCATGGTGTATGATCCTTTTAATGTGTTGTTGGATTCTGTTTGCTAGTATTTCGTTGAGGATTTTTGCATCTATATTCATCAGTGATATTGGTCTGTAATTTTCTTTTTTTGTAGTATCTTTGTCTGGTTTTGGTATCAGGGTGATGGTGGCCTCATAGAATGAGTTTGGGAGTGTTCCTTCCTCTGCAAATTTTTGGAAGAATTTAAGAAGAGTGTGTGTTAGCTCTTCTCTAAATGTTTGATAGAAATCACCTGTGAAGCCATCTCGTCCTGGATTTTGTTTGTTGGAAGATTTTTAATCACAGTTTCAATTTCATTACTTGTGATTGGTCTGTTCATATTTTCTATTTCTTCCTGATTCAGTCTTGGAAGTTTATAGGTTTCTAAAAATTTGTCCATTTCTTCCAGGTTGTCCATTAGGTTGGCATAGAGTTGCTTGTAGTAGTCTCTTAGGATGCTTTGTATTTCTGCAGTGTCTGTTGTAACTACTCCTTTTTCATTTCTAATATTATTCACCTGAGTCCTCTCCCTCTTTTTCTTGATGAGTCTGGCTAGTGGTTTATCAATTTTGTTTATCTTCTCAAAGAACCAGCTTTTAGTTTTAATGATCTTTGCAATTGTTTTCTTTGTTTCTCTTTCATTTATTTCTGCTCTGATCTTTATGATTTCTTTCCTTCTACTAACTTTGGGTGTTGTTTGTTCTTCTTTCTCTAGTTCTTATAGGTGTAAGTTTAGGTTGTTAATTTGAGATGTGTGTGTTTCTTGAGGTAAGATTGTATTGCTATAAACTTCCCTCTTAGAATTGCTTTTGCTGCATCCCATAGGTTTTGGACCATCGTGTTTTCATAGCCATTTGTCTTTAGGTATTTTTTGATTTCCTCTTTGACTTCTTCAGTGATCTCTTTGTTATCTAGTAACATATTGTTTAGCCTCCATGTGTTTGTGTTTTTTTATATTTTTGTTTCCCTGTAATTGATTTCTAGTCTCATAGCATTGTGGTCAGAAAAGATACTTGATATGATCTCAATTTTCTTAAATTTACTAGGGTTGATTTGTGACCAAGATGTGATCTATCCTGGAGAATGTTCCATGCACACTTGAGAAAAAAGTGTAATCTGCTTATTTTGGATGGAATGTCCTATAAATATCTATTATATCTATCTGGTCTGTTTTGTCATTTAAATCTTCTGTTTCCTTATTTTTTTCATTTTGGATGATCTGTCCATTGATGTGAGGTGTTAAAGTCCCCCACTATTATTGCATTACTGTTGATTTACTCTTTTATACCTGTTAGCAGTTGCCTTATGTATTGAGGTCCCCCTATGTTGGGTGTATATGTATTTATAATTGTTATGTCTTCTTCTTGGATTGATCCCTTGATCATTATGTAGTGTCCTTCCTTGTCTCTTGTACCACTCTTTATTTTAAAGTCTATTTTATCTGTTATGAGTATTGTTACTCCAGCTTTCTTTTGATTTCCATTTACATGGAATATCGTTTCCATCCCCTCACTTTCAGTCTTTGTGTTTCTCTAGGTCTGAAGTCGGTCTCTTGTAGACAGCATATATATGGGTCTTGTTTTTGTATCCATTCAGCAAGCCTGTGTCTTTTGGTTGGAGCATTTAATCCATTCACGTTTAAGGTAATTTTTGATATGTATGTTCCTATTACCATTTCTTAATTGTTTTGGGTTTGTTTTTGTAGGTCCTTTTCTTCTCTTGTGTTTCCCACTTAGAGAATTTCCTTTAGCATTTGTTGTAGAACTGGTTTGGTGGTGCTGAAATCTTTTAGCTTTTGCTTTTCCGTAAAGCTTTTGATTTCTCCACTGAATATGAATGTGATCTTTGCTGTGTAGAGTAATATTGTTTGTAGATACTTCCCTTTCATCACTTTAAATATGTCATGCCACTCTCTTCTGGCTTGTAGAGGTTATTCTGAGAAGTCAGCTGTTAACCTTATGGGAGATCCCTTTTATGTTTTTGTCATTTTTCCCTTGCTGCTTTCAATAATTTTTATTTGTCTTTAATTTTTGCCAGTTTGATTACTATGTGTCTCAGCATGTTTCTCCTTGGGTTTATCCTGTATGGGACTCTCTGTGCTTCATGGACTTGGGTGGCTATTTCCTCTCCCATGTTAGGGAAGTTTTCAAACATAATCTCTTCAAATGCTTTCTCAGGTCCTTTCTCTCTCTCTTCTCCTTCTGGGACCCCTATGATGCGAATGTTGTTGCATTTAATGATTTCCCAGATGTCTCTTAGTCTGTTTTCTTTTCTTTTCATTCTTTCTTCTTTATTCTGTCCCACAGCCGTGAATTCCACCATTCTATCTTCCAGGTCACCTATCCATTCTTCTGTCTCAGTTATTCTGCTATTGATTCCTTCTAGTGTAGTTTTCAGTTCAGTTACTTTATTGTTCATCTCTGTTTGTTTGTTCTTTAATTCTTCTGGGTCTTTGTTAAACATTTCTTGCATGTTCTTGATCTTTGCCTCCATTATTTTTCTGAGGTCCTGGATCATCTTCACAATCAATATTCTGAATTCTTTCTCTGGAAGATTACCTATCTCCACTTCATTTAGTTGTTTTTCTGGGGTTTTATCTTGTTCCTTCATCTGATACATAGCCCTCTGCCTTTTCATCTTGTCTATCTTTCTGTGAATGTGGTTTTTGTTCCACAGGCTGCAGGTTTGTAGTTCTTCTTGCTTCTTCTTGATGTGTGCTCTTAAACAGAACTGTGCTCATGCTTAGATAAACCTGAAAAGTCCCTAAATTCTTACCTCTGGCTTATTTTGAGGCTCTGTACACTCACAAAGTAAATCTATGGCAGAATTGTAAATTGCTTGGCTGAGTGTTGAGTGTGTGCCTCAACAAACACACTGAAGCTCTCCATTTCTCAGAGACTCATTGATAGCAAGCATTTAATGAAATCCCTGTCCCTTCACTAGCTGAGTACTAAGCTAATTGAGAGAAGATTTTTAGTGACCACACATGACATAGAATACACAGTTTAGAGAATTAATCCATAAAGTCACTAGACAAACAAAAAAGAACAACAATAGAAAATCCTGTCCAGACTATATAATCTGTTTCTAGAGGTACAACATTATATTATTTTAAATGTCTAATTTTCAAGAAAAAAAAAAAAAAAAAAACACAAAGAAACAAGAAACTATAGCTATATATAAGGACAAATTATAAATAATACAAGCCATCAGAGCAAATCCCTGGGAAAGCCCAGATAGTGGACAATCTATACAAAACTTTAAATCACCTATTTTAAGTATTAACAAAGACCAAAGGAAACCATGTTTAGAGAAATAAATTATGTATGAGAATATATCACTAAATAGAGAATATCAGTAAAGATATAGATGTTATAGAAAGAAACAAAATTAACGTTATGTACGTTGAAATGTAAGATGAATGAAATGACTTTATTAGAAGCTCAACAGCAAATATGTGCAGACCGAAGATAAAATAAACAAATATTAGAATGAAGATCAGTTCATATTATCATATATGAGGAGTAGGAAAAAAAAAAAGTGAAGAAAATGAAAGGATTCTCGAGACCTGGGGGAAATATTGAAGCATTCCAATCTATATAAATTGGAAGTCTCAGTAGAGAGCAAATAAAAAAATAGTCAGGAGGAATATTTGAATAAATAATAGCCCAAAATTCCCAAATTTAATAAAATATATTAATTTACACTTCCAATTAGCTCTATGAATTCCAAGTAGAATAAACGCAAAGAGATCCACACTTAGACAGATCATAATCAAACTTTGTCAAAAGACAAGAGAAAATCTTGAAAACAGCAAGAGAAAAATAACTCATTATGTACAAAATATTCTCAGGATGATTAACAAAGAACATTCTCCAAGAAGGACTATATGTTAGTCAATTAAAAAAGTATTAATAAATGTAAGGGAATGAAATTAGACAAAGTATGTTCTCTGATCACAATGAAATTAAATAAGAAATAAATAACAAGGAGATATGAGAGATTCACAGACATACAACATTAAACAACACTATTCTAAAAAAAAAGTATAACAAAGACAAAATGAGAAGAAAAATTATAAAATAGAGATTAATGAAAATGATAATACAACGTGGCAAACTTATGTGATACAGCTGGGCAGTATTTATAGGGAAAATAATAGGTATAAAAACCTAAATTTAAAGAAGAAATGTGTCTAATTAATAATCTAAACTTCTTACTTAATTACCTTATGAAATTATTTTTAAATAGCAGAGTAACTACAAATCAAGCAGAAGGAAGGAAATAATAAATAATAGAACATAAATAAAATACAGAATTAAAACAAATAATAAATAAATGAACAAACACAAGTTGGTTCTTTGTAAAGATTAATAATATTAAAAGCATCTACCTAGACAGACTGAGAAAAAAATCAAGAAGACTCATATTACTAAAATCAGGAATGAAAGACAAAACATTACTACCAATGTTACTAAAAAAAATAATTATAAATACAATACACTATGAAAAATTATATAACAAATTAGATAACCTAGAAGAAATTAATGTATTCCTATAAAGACCCAAAGTACTGAAATGGACACAAAATAAATGTAAAATTTGTATAGACTTATAACAAATAATGAGTTTGTATTAGTAAACAAAATTTATTTCATGAATAAAAGCATAGAACCAGGTGGATTCACTGTTGAATTTAACCAAATATTTAAAGAAAAACGCTTTAAAACTTTTTCCAAAAAATATAGAATGGGAGGGAACATTTCCCAACTCATTCAATGAGGCCAATATTACTCTGACACCAGAAATAGAGAAAGACATGACAAGAAAGGAAAACAAGGAACCGGTATCCTTCATGAATATACATGTCAAAATACTTAACAAAATACTAACAAACTGAATCCAGGGACATATAAAATGGCTTATACACCATGACCAAGTAGGATTTACAGCAGGAATGCATGATTAGTTCAACATATATATGAAAAAAATGAATAAAATACTCCATATTATTAAGATAATGAGAAAAAAGACATGACCATCTCAATAGTTACATCAAAAAAAAAAGCATTTGGCAGAATCCAGCACCTTTTCATTACAAAAAAAAAAGCACTCAACTAGGAATAGAAGGAAATGTCTTTACTCTGATAAAGTGTACATAAGAATACCCTCACTAACATATTACCACATAGTGGAAGATTGAAAACCCTTTTCTAAGATCAGGAACAAGGCAAGGGTGTCTGCCTTCACTTTTATTCGACATTGTGCTGGAGATTCTACTCAGGATAATAGAGCAAGAAAAAGACATAAAATGCATACAGATAGGAAAACAAGGAGTAAAACTATATCCATTTGCAGATGCCATTATTTTGTGCACAGACGATCCAAGGGCATACACTAAAAAATTTATAGCTAGTACAAAATTTCAACAACACCATGGGATACAAGATCAATATATAAAAATCCACTCTGTTTGTACATACTAGTAATGAAAAACCTAAACATAAAATTAAGAAAATATTTACAATAGCAGCAAAAGAGTAAGATACTTTAGAATATCGTAACAAAAAGTGAAACACTTGTACACTGAAAACTACAAAGTACTGTTGAAGGAAATTAAGGAAGACTTGAATAACTGGAAAAATCCCATGTTAATGGTTTGGAAATGTAATGTTGTTAAGATGACAATATTCTCTAAGTTGAGCTACAGAGTCAAAGCAATCCCTATCAAAATACCAGGTGAATTTTTTGCAGAAATTGACAAACTGATTATAAAATTCATATAGAAATGCAAAGGACCCAGTCTAGTCAAAAAATTTTTTAAGAAGAAAAATGTTGTAATACACTTACATTTTTCCTATTTCAAAACAACACAAAGATACATTTATTACGACTGCATTTTACAGAGATGAAGATAGATACAAATAACCTGTAAGTATATGAAGAGATGCTAAATAACATTAGTAATTTGGAAAATGCAAGTCAAAACTATGAGACACCACTTCACACCTATCAGGCAGGCTATAATAAAAAAAAGACAAAAACAAATATTAACAGGAATGTGGAAAATTGGATCCCTCATACACTAATGGTAGAAATGTAAAATCTTCCATCTGCTTTGGAAAACAGTTTTGTAATTCCACAAAAAGATTAAATGAAGAGTTATCATAATCCAGCAATTCTACTCTTAGTTATACACTCAAGAGATATAAAAACACTTGTGCTACAAAAATGTGTACCCAAATGCCCATGGAAGCATTATTTACAATAACAAATGTGCAAACAACCCAAATGTCCATCAATTGATTAATGGATAAACAAGGTGGAAAATAAAATGGAGTATTATTCAGCCACATAAAAGGATAAATTAGATGCTACAAAATCAAAGAACCTTGAAGAATATGCTAATGAAAGATATCAGATACACAAGGTCACATATTGCATGATTTCATTCACATTAAATGTCCAAAAAAGGCAACTCTATACAGATAGAAAGTAGATTACTAGTTTCTAGGGGAAGGTGGGAGTGGAAATGGGGTGTAACTGCCTGTGGGCTGGGGATGATGAAAATATTCTGAGTTTAGATAGTGGCGATGATTACAAAACTGCAAAAATAAGAAAAAAATTTAAAAAACACTGAATTGTACACTTTGAAGATTCAATATTATTGTATGTGAATTTTTTCCCATTAAAAAAAGGGAAAAAGATCTTGTGACTGCTGAAAGAGAATGGATTCTTAAGGTGATTTTTTCTTAAGCTATTTGAATGGTATGTTAAATGATCTACACTCTCAGAGGCAATGCAGGGAAAAAATTAATGGTGATAGGAACTTACATCTAATGATATTGCCAGTAATTAACCATTGCTCAGTTTTCCAGTTACAGTTGTGGAGGGAGAAAAGGAATACTTTTTTTTTTTAATTGCAAATCAATAAAGACAATGAAGTACTAAATTACCCCCAGAAAGAATACAACATGCCCAAACACCAGGCTCTGGCATTCTTTTCCAGTTTTTCCTTTGATTTTGTCTATCTAAATGTCATATCTTCCCCAAACTTCAAAAATAATAATTAGAACTTTTGGGAGAGTACAGGAAGGAGGTATATTTAAGGTGGTGAAATGAGCTGATTTGAACATTTACAATTTTTATATATGTGGTCAAATTCCTTCAAACAATGCTAAAATATTAGAGTTTTTTCTAGTACTAATATGTAATCTCTAACAGTAAGATATTTAAAAATAAAATAGAGAAGATAAATGATTCTTAAGCTTTTTCTTAAGGGTTGTCTCAATATCTCATTTAATGGATGAAAAGAATATACAATATGATTAGAATTAATTAAACTAGTCCTTACAGAAGAATTTCAGACATTCGTTGGAACTTTTAATAAGCTGAAAAACTAGCTTAAGAATAGTGTATAGAGTAGTAGGTATTAGTTAAAATGAATTTCAAGAAATACCTAATAAAAATAGTGATTTGGAATCAATGTTTTCAATCCACAGGGCTTCAAGAGAGACTTTTTCTTCTCTACTGATGTATATATATTTTGAATGTTTTTTTTTAATCCATCTACAACATAGTTTCAGACAATATTTGTCAGAAACACAAAAGATGTCAAAACAAAGAAAAAAATCGTTCAACAGTGTAATACCTTTTTATATGTAACTCTACATTCATTGGATTATGAACTTCTGTTTCATATGTATGTATGTATATACATATATATCTATATATGTTTTCAAATAAAAATCAAAACAGTACCACAGGGATATCTGTGTACATGCCTTTGTACTCTTAAATCTGTGAAAGATTCATATTTTTCATTTTCTACTAAATAAAGCTTTTAAAGTTGAACATTTATACAATAAGTAAATTTAACTATAATTGCAAATCCTTACCTGTCATACTTTCTTAAATACGTGAAATGCTTTAAATGGAGATGTAGCAGTATAGGCCAGTAAAAGAAATCTAAATTAAACCAAGAGTTTTGATTTTGTTATTTTGTTCTCCTTTATGTTTTATGTGTGTGTGGTTTCAAGCACATTTCTTTTTTTCCATTGTGGGAAAACATTGTATGGTGATGAAACAAATCTTGGGAAATGTACTTTTCTTTTATAGTTACTAGATAAGTCCAATACTGGAATCCCAGTTTTTCTGGAAAAAGATATATTGGATTATCTGATTACCTGAGCTTATTCTGTGTGACAACAGGAGTCAGGTTGAAAATAAAAAGGAGGAGAATATTTCTATTTGATTTTGGATTGTATATTCTATATTTTTTCCTGAAATAACTTGCATCATTGTATTCAGAACTTCTTGAAAAAACACATACTTGGAAAAAATTATATATTTAATAATAAGACATTCAGATCAAATGTACCAACAGTAACAGGGGTTTGAATACTGGATCCTAAAATGATTAAATTGAAACCTGTTATATCTCCAGGATTTATCATCTCCCAATCACACTACCTCGGAGACAACTATCAATATTCCCACTTCTTATATTAGAAATATTTCACTGAACAAGGAAATTGTATTACTGAAGTTATATTCTGTTTGGGGGAAATGTTAATTTTACAATTAAAAGGAACTAAGAATAGGTACAATATTAGAAGCAAAAAGATATGAGAAATCCTAACCTATCCACATACACTTTTATGTTATACCTAAGGGTTCCAACTATAATATAAATTCCATGGATACTCTGATTAATGAACTAGTGGGTTGCTTGAAACATGAAAGCAGTAACTTTAATAGGCAAACACTGGCATTAGCATTCAATGATATCTTCCTACCAGCAGAAACCTAATAAACAAAGGAGTATGGAGAAAGAAAATAAAAGAAAGACAGCATGCATTGAAACAATGCTTTTTAAGTCATTTGGAGATTTTTCTTTCTAATTCTTGCTTTCTTTAATGAACTTTCTTTAAAGAACTGTTGTGACTCACTGCAAAGGAGCACAAGTTATATTGGCACAGGGTTGTTTCAAATTTCATTTGCCTACAGCAATGTTTTGAAAACTACTAAAACTGTTACATGGAACGTAAGAAAGTGGTTTTCCTGTTACCAATGTCATTCTTACAGCCTCACTGATCAAAACTCATCTTCTCAGGAATAAACTAAATGTTTATCCACCGAAATGTGTCTCACATTTTCCCAGTGTCAACATGGTAGTGTATATATATAGTATAATGATTTCATTATATGCATTTTTATTAAATCCTGACTTTTTTGACAGACATTTCAAATTTGTCTCATTTTAATCATGCTTCATTTTTCAATGATCTTATAAAGTCATTACATTATTTTAGCCCCTTTGCCTCCTCTTGTTTGATACAAGGCTAGTAATAAAATCTTTGCACCCCTTCTTGATCCTTCTTTTATACATGGATGGGTAGCTGTTTGCAGACGGCTTGGACTCTGCTACAAGTGGTGCTTCCCTTCCAGGCAAGGTGTTTGTGTTTGTGGGACAGTTTCTCTGACAATTTTACTAATTTTTCTACAACCAAATGGCAATTTTGATACAATCTGTAATGGTAGCTGTGTTTGTATTTGTGTGGTATGGTTGTGGGTGTGTTTGTGGTATGGTTTATGCACAGTGTATGTATGGTTACAGTATGGCTCCTTCTCAAGGCTCTTCAATCTGTAAACCAAAGGACACACAATCACATGCCAGCACTCCAAATGGATGAAGCCAGTGGAGGAGGTTGACTATACTGAAGTCTGGAGCTGGGGCATACAGAGTGTGTGCTTTACCAATAGGCTGACTGATTCTTCTCTTTAGAAACTGTGGTAGCAGTCATCTGAGTTCTCAGGTTTTCAAGAGAATCTGTAAATCCGCTTCGTATTTGTTTTCCTAAGATTTAAAATACGTTTTGTATGTATCAAATGTGTATGAGTTTCTGTTTTTTAATTTTTAAAATAACATTTTGGCTAGACAAAATACATGTATAGGCCAGATTTAGCATGTGGGCTCCTATTTGTTATTTCTCCTTTAAGATGTATTGAACAACTTCTATTTTATCAAGTTCAGACTATCCTTTATGATATTACATTGAGGGTCTCCTGGATGACTCTGTCAAAGATGGGAAGTTCATTTTAGCCAAGAATGTAATGTTAGTTAATGACTTAGTTCAGTGCTAAACATGTGGGTTAAAGTCTAAGATGCTTTGATGAAGGGTAAATATATCTGTAAATTTTCATCTTTTACCTTAGTAAATTCTCCCATTTTATGATTTCTATTAAATATTATGCTTGCATTTTAATGCAAGAATAATGTTGACATTACTTACATTGATGAAGCTAACATTCCAGGCACATAAGCAACGTTTATCTTTTGGCTTCACACAGCCTCTGGTATGGTATGAAGAATTTGAATATTACATGGATCTTATTGAGTTTGAGGCAATGGATTCCATCTACCAGATGATATTGTATTTGCCATTATGTACTCAATAAAAAGTAAATCATGTATGTAGATTGTAATAAAACACCAAAGGACAAAACTTTACATTTTTGGTTTATGAACAAAGGATCTTGAATAACACAAAAGAAACTATAATTTGCCCATTTTATAGAGGAAACTGCTTCTGGCTCAGAATATAAAACTCTGAAAAGAATCCACTGGCCAAGAATAAAGTGGGGAAAGAGTCCCAGTTGTAACCAGAAACCATGGACAACTTTTATTTAATATTGACTCACCCTTCTATTAGTGGGATAGTGTTACACTGATTACTTAATTATATAAAATTCCTTTTGTTCCTACGATGTTCAGATCTCTACAAGCAGTACCACATTAAAATCTTTGGTGTAAATTTTTTCCTCGGTTTTTTTATATCCAGTTACTTTAAGAATCCCTAAAATGATAACTATGTGTCAAGAATTTCAAATGATATCTTCAAGAGTAAAAATGAAGTTTCTCATTACTACAAATTTGAAATGAACCTATTTTGGTTAAAAACAGCTTGTTTAGAGCCAATTATATTATGGAAAAAGTGGCTTGAGGACACAGCTTCATATATATGTTTCAGTTCACTCGGTGAGAATTAATCATTCAGACTCTAACGGCAATGAGTCTTTCAACTATTCCACTGCACTTCCTCTTCAGAACTTCCATTCATGGGATCATTAATAACCTGCGAAAAATTTACCATAGTATATTTAATTTTCTACCTATTCAATAGGTAAGTATCACTTAGAAGGTCTCATTATTTCACCCTAGTTAGTACCATTTCCAAGTTTCTTTCTCCTTTTTTTTCTTTTTTTATGGTTATTGTATTTCCCTTTCTTTGTCTGCATCTGGGATACAAAATTCCTCCATTTTGTGAAACCTCTTGGGTTGTACCTTTGAAGACTACATGAAATAATTGGACATTTAGTTTAAAGTAAACCAAAATCAAATTAAAATAGAGTCAAAGGGCATGTGGTACTAATGGGCTTACTAGAATCACCATTTCGTCAATGGACGTGGGGATAGGGAACTCTCAGGAAAGGGGATTGGGGAAAATCTGGCAACTGAGAAGATGTCCACTAGGAAATGTACATGCTAATTTAACATACTGAGTTATATTAAGTGTTAAATAAACACTATATATGTGATTCAGAGTATTTGTTTTTTTCTTAGTTCATATTCTTTCAATTTATCATCCTTGAGTTCAGTAATAGGTGCAATTTCGTTCCTGAGTAAATATTTTAACATTGCTGAAACTTCACTGATTTGTTATTGCTTTCTTTCAAACATTCTCATTCTGGGGATATAAAAATCTTAGATGTTAATTTTTCTCACACAAACAAAAGATTGAATTCTAATAACTTGGAGTTCTTTTCTTAAGCTGGCAATTGGCTAATTTTTATCTATTAATCAGCTTAATTTTGTTGTTATTTCAGCAACTAAAAACCAGGTAAGTAGATTTGTAAGAACCAGTTTTTTAAGTGGTACTTGTTAGAAAGCTAAATTAAATTTCAACTATATATTTGTGGAATTAAAAGTAATTGAAAACAAATTTTAGAATGAGCAATGCTGCATAATCTCAATTTAGCTTTTGCTTTCAAAATAGTCATATGTATCAATACTTACACAATTTTAAATTCATACATTTGCTTCTTAATGAATACTTTGATTAAATATTCTATTGTAGTAAAACACCAATAACATTACAGAATGAAACAAAATAAAATAAACAGTTTTTTTGAATACAATAGAATATAATATTCTACACATATATCACTTATCTGTGGGAGTCTATTAGAACTGAAATGGAATGGATAACAATGCCAGTATAAAATAAAGGTAGACATAAACCCTCATGAGTATAGAAGAAATATTATTTTATTTAAAAATCTTAGGTGGGAACCAATACTGCCTATAAAGAATATCATATGAAATAGATCAAATAGAATCCAGTTACACGTATACTGAATGAGAAATATAAGATCTTTTTCCAAAATGTATACTTTCTGTGGTTGTTTGTGCTTGGATTCTATTTCAAACCATATTTTTTTCCTTATTTAATTAGATGAGAAAAGAAGGTTTACATACACTTCATAATTTGACCAACTCATATCTTTATATAGAATTAAAATCAGATTAACCCAAATATGTGCATTCTGGTCTTTAAACACTTAAGAACTATGTTGGTCTAGATTTTCTTTTAGAAGGGATAAAGAACAAGTGTTATGAATGTAAATTTTACCCTAAAACTAAAAATACCCTGAAGCATCACCAACAGTAGAATATGTCAGAATGAAGTACAATGAATTACAGTAGGTTATGAACACTAGTACAAAATTGCTATAATAAAATCAATAAAGATATTCTTATCAGGATTCTACCATTACATGACTTTAATAAGTAGTCTAACTTAAATACCCTGTTATTTAAAGATAAATACCTTTCATTAACTTAACAGTACTTCCGAAAAATTTCAACTGATTATAAAAGAGTTTGCATATACATACAGCAGTATTCACAGCGTGGGTAGGGAAAGGGAAACAAAATGCTGCAACAATTTCAAATTTTAAATTGAAAACACCCTGGAGTATATTGATAGCTACAATATACAGTTATATATACATCTACATCTTTATTTTATCTATATCTACAATGTATTTTATTTTTATCTATATCTACATCTACTTTTTATGTACACACATATATACATAAATACACGTGCAGTCACGTACACATTTTGCAGCTTTGTTTCACAGTATTTCCAGTTCTGTAGACCTATATATCATTTTCTCAGTTTTCCTTAACCTTCAAATAGCTACTTCAATAAATTCATTTTTATTTTCAGTTAGTATTTGTAGATAAATCTAATTATTTATTATTATGTTTCCTGTTATTTTATAATATGTTAAAATATTATCTAGTTTTCATAAATATCTGAAAATGTTTATTTTATATTATGAATACGATGTAATTTTAAATTTTATTTTTTATTTCTCACAACTGGCTTTGTGCAGAGACTAATCAGTTAAATTCACAAGAAACTGTTATGGGCTGAAAGTTTGTGTCCCCCCAAATTGATATGCTGAAGCCATAACCCCCAATGTAACTGTATTTTGTGATAGGGCTTTTATGGAAGTAATTTAAGTTAAATGAAGTCATAAGAGTGGGATCCTTATCCCACAAGATTAGTGTTCTTATAAGAAGAGACACAGGACTCACTTGCTCTCCCAGTGCACACAAAGAAGAGGTCACACAGCAGATGGTGGCAGTCTACAAACCAAGAGAAGATGCCACAGAATGAAACCTATGTTGATGGTACTGTGGTCTTGGATTTCTAGTCTCCAGAACTGTGAGAAATAAATTTCTGTTTGTTAAGCCACCCAGTCCGCGGTACTTTGTTATGGCAACCTGAGTAGACTAAAACAGAAGTAAATACACATGGAGAACATGAGATTCTAGCACTAGGAAAACTGCCTTTCCCACAACAGACTTGGTGCACAGCCAATGCACTGTAGTCTTTGAAGGCAGTTGCAGTCAAGGACTCAGACCTCCTTCTGACTGGCCATACTCTTATGTATACCTGAGCTTCTGAGCTCAGATACCTCCATACACAAGCTTCTTTATTTGGGGCCCTTGGTGGAGGCCTCTCTTGTGTTTCTGCGAAGACCTTTTGGAAGGGGAGGAACTTTGAAGACACCTTTCTCCCTGGGACTTAGTACTCAGTACTCCACTCCTAGACTTTCACTTCTTTCTCCTGATGATACATAAAATGGTAGGAAACTTTTGCAGGGCTCCTTTGTCAGGGAGACAATCTCCTCATCCCATCTCACCCCATCTGCAGTAATAAATCTGACCTTCACTTGGCATCCTTCTTGAACATTGGTGAGCTTGTGCTTTTTCTTCTTGCTTATACTATTGCAGTAAGTGATTTAAAGCTTGACTGTGACTTCATTTTGGCTTGTTTTAATTGACTATTCAACACCTGGTTGCTCAGCTCTCTCCAGTTTAACTTAGCTCTTGTTAATTTATATCTTTAAAAGATCGTAAAACAACTTTAAAAAGGTATTGTTGAATCCAGAATCTGTCATAATGAAGCAGTTTGATGACAATTTTATAGATTAAAAATGATATGTGATCAATCCCATGATATTAGAGTGAGATTTTTAACTCTAATTTTATATTATAGTTTCTCTTATAAAATGATCAAATATATACACTCAATTATATTTAAAGTTGGGGTAATGCATGCTCAGTAAATAGCTCATAAATGTACCGATTAATGAAAGTACACGTGGTAGAGACATTTAATTGTTAACGGCCTTTCTCTGACTCTTCTCTCTTACTAAAAGGAATGTAGATGAAATATGAGTGTCATTGTGACATGCTAGGAATAAAAGCACTGATAAAAAAAGATGTCAGATTCCCTGACTACTTAGTGAAATTGTCATAGAACCACTGTTCAGAATGTCAACAAAACAGCTGCAACTTTTTTCCTTTTTTTTGCAATTACAGAGTGGTATTCAGTTAACAGAACCACAACTCAACTTTTTAAATTATAGGATTAAATGCCTTTTAAAATGATTGTTTATTAGGATTTTTGGTATAAAGATTAATATAATCTTCTCTCTCCCTCTTGCTGTGTCTCTCACACACACACACAGTAAATTTATACACATACCATTACAGTTACTACACTATATTTTGGAATTTACTTGATTTTCTGTTTTTAAGTTATTAGGAAGATAAGAATTATCAGAGTATCAATATCTAAATAATGAGAGGACTGGACATACTAGTTACTGACTCTTCAGTATATAACTTTTTCATTAGTAAATGGGTGGGAGATGGAAACAAAAAAGGGTCTCAATGAAAGTTGAAAGAAAAATCAAACAAACTTCTGTATTAATAAAATAAGAAACCTGCCTATGACAATCAGGTTAAAAATTCTTCTAAAATAAAATAAATTTTACTAAGCCCATTCACTTTATTTCAGAAAGTTGGAACTTTTCTTGATTACAAATTCACATGAGATTTTAAAAAGATAAGGTCTATGAGTGAAAACCAGCAGTGTTGATTATGTTAGAGATTTCATCAATTGTCTCTTCTGTGGTTGGAACACAGTTTCCATCTTTACATATATTGGAGATCTTAATAAAAATAATCATGAAAAGATGAATTTAGGAATTTTTTATGCATATATTCCAATCATAAGTGATAAAATATATTGTTTCTAAAAACATTATACAGTAAGCACTATTTTATCATAATTATATTGTTAAAATATTTTAATTGGAGATTGTTGCTGCATCTAGACTGTATCATTACAAACATTAAGAGTAAATAAATTTGGAGAAAAGGGAACCCTCCTGCACTGTTGGTGGGAATGTAAATTGATAGAGCCAATATGGAAAACAGTATGGAGGTTCCTTAAAAAACTAAAAATAGTACTACTATATGACCCAGCAATCCCACCAGTGGGCATATACCCTGAGAAAACCGTAATTCAAAAAGATACATGTACCACAATGTTCACTGCAGCACTATTTACAATCGCCAGGACATGGAAGCAATCTAAGTGTCCATCAACAGATGAATGGATAAAGAAGATGTGGCACATATATACAATGGAATATTACTCAGCCATGCAAAGGAATGATATTGAGTTATTCGTAATGAGGTGGATGGACCTAGAGTCTGTTATACAGAGTAAAGTAAGTCAGAAAGAGAAAAACAAATACCATATGCTAACATACATACATGGAATCTAACGAAAAAGGCACTGATGGACCTAGTCACAGGACAGGAGTAAAGATGCAGACGTACAGAATGGATTTGAGGACACCAGGGCAGAAGGGGAAGCTGGGAAGAAGTGAGAGAGTAGCACTGACATATATACACTACCAAATGTAAAATGGATGGCTAGTGGCAAGCTGCTGCATAGAACAGGGAGATCAGCTCGGGGCTTTGTGACGACCTAGAAGGGTGGGATAAGGAAGGTGGGAGGGGTGCTCAAGAGGGAGGGGATATGGGGATATATGTATACATATAGTTGATTCACTTTGTTGTACAGCAGAAATTAATTCAACATTGTAAATTAATTATACTCCAATAAAGATACAAAAATACAAAAAAATTTAAAAAGAGTAAATCTATTCAATTAAATATACTTTGATTTATATAATAAGAGCTCTATATATTAAATTATTTAAAATAAATATTTAAGAATGTGTTATTTGTTTAAAATAATGTCTATTTTATTGATGTCATAATGATGTACATATTATATAATTTTAATGAATACTGAGTATTAGGCTAACTTTATTATGGTTATTGCAGTCTACATATCAACTTATTAAGTAGTACTTTGTTGTTTGCTTATCTAGTGAACAATATATTATTTTACATAGAGAGGGTATAAACTATTAACCATTGCAATGTGATAATTTAATAAATCATTACCTAAATTATCCTGGTTGCTGAAGGAGTGGTTGAAAGCATACAAAGAAATCAAGAAATTTAATTATATAACTCACAGAGTGATGTGAAGGATAGAAATTAGAAAGGCAGAGCAATTTATAGCTTGAAAAGCCTACAATGTAATTTGTGTGAAAATAAATGTAATTTTTTCTAGCTGCCCATGAATCACAATATAAGAAACAAATTAATATTTTTTCCAAAGTATAGCCAAGAAGAATTCACACCATTTGGTTTTCAGGGTTGGTTGATTTGATTTAAACTACACGGACAATTTTGAGGCAGAAGTTTCAATATGTAAAAGATATCTGGATATGTAAAATTTGCATATGTAAATGATATTTGACTGGTCAAGGCTATTAACAAAAATCATACACTAATGTAGAATGCTTTATTTTTTAGAATATGAAGATATTTTCCCTTTAATATAAAAAAGATTGTGAATTAAATGAAATCTTATTATATTTAGAGGTGCTGAAATGTTATGAACTACTGTGAGACTGACGTTGAAATTTTAATCACAATTACTAAAAGTACCAACATTTCCTTTCCATCATTTCTTGGCATACTAACTAAATGTCTTGCTCTTGTTCCATCTTTTCATCCATATATCAGTGAATTTATAGCTGATATTTGTATATTTTCTGAGAACAGAATTTGTAACTCAGATGACTAAAGAAGTCACATAAGCAAGGTGTTGAATGAAGATATGAAGGTTGGTTAAGAATTATGTCCTCCTTTCATTATTTTAATGCAGATACTTTTTTTTTTTTACACAAACTAAGCATGTCTGAGTATTCCATGCTCTCTGAGGAAATATTACACCCCCTTTTATAAAACACTATAGCCATCTTGGTCTATGTGTTGGTTTCAAACTTTTGGCAGAGATTAGGTACTAAAATATTTCACTTTTCTCTAATTCTATTAGGACAAAATATATCAAGTGCACTGATAACTTTCAACTGAATTTATCACCATGTCATGGAAACTACCAAAAGATATGAGCAGTGTGATGGACTAGAGACCATGCCCTACTTAAGAGGGAAAACAGTTAACTTGGCTCCCGCAAATTATTACCTTTGAAGAATGTTAGACCAGTGTTGTCAGATAAACCAATTTTTCAAGAAAAGCCAGAAAGCTGGATTCTTACAAGAAATTTCTGAAGTTTAAGACCGGCAGATGTTTAATTAATCACCGAACACTAAGCTCCCAATATTCTACCAACCACAGAACACGTGATTGAGGGGATGCTAAATCCTGCTGACAACAAATTTATGACCTCTGTGTCAATGCTGCAAAGCTTATTATCCTTTATTACCTTTTAGAAAAAATCCTCACTGTAAATTTTTTGTTGGTTATCCCACACCCTTTCCCTCACCCATAATGTTCATATTCTGAGATGAAATAGAGGCAGAAAGACACAAAGTCAATTGCCTAAGATTATAAAATATGTAAACTGTGGAGCCAGGACTTAATAAAGTCAAATTTTCTGATTTCACAGTCTATGATTTTCCATTGAGATGTTTGTTTCAGCCAAAATATATTTGGCTATGCACATTCATTTATTTAAAGGTAAGTGGAAAACCGTATGTCAATTATTTCTGTTACCAGTGATCTTCCCTATCAAGTACTTCAACAAATACACCACTACTAATCTACTAGTTCCAAACTTACACACACTATTTTATTTTATTTTTTTATTTTTTTAAATACATTTATTTTATTTATTTATTTTTGGCTGCACTGGGTCTTCGTTGCTGCATGCAGGCTTTCTCTAGTTGCAGTGAGCGAGGGCTACTCTTCCCTGTGGTTCGCAGTCTTCTAATTTCAGTGGCTTCTCTTGTTGTGGTGCACGGGCTCTAGGTGTATGGGCTTCAGTAGTTGTGGCTCGCAGGCTCAGTAGTTGGGACGCACGGGCTTAGTTGCTCCATGGCAGGTGGGCTCTTTCCAGACCAGGGCTCGAACCCATGTCCTCTGCATTGGCAGGCAGATTCTTAACTATTGTGCCACCAGTGAAGCCCTACACATACTATTTTAAATAATCACATCACAAAATTACTAATAACTTACAGTCTATTTCTACAACAACCATTAATAATACTGTAGTTGTCAAAATTATTACAACCATAAAACAGCTACTCCATTTACATAAATGATTGCTACATTCACAAATATTCATATATAATGTGACAGCATCTACACATTTATTCAGTGCTATTTAGGTGGTGTTATGCATTCTAAATAAATTATTCCTTAATTCTCAATTAACACTTTAATATATATATATATGTAATTATACATGATCACAATTTTCAGAAAAAAAATAAAGAGAAGGAGGAAGAGAAGATCTGAAGATTAAAGAGTGGTACCTTTTTTCAATTGTTCCACATCTAATGAATAGAACTAGGATCCTTATTTGAGTCTCTGTGAAAACAAAGATTTCTGCTATCTCATATTCAATATTTTTACTGGTTTATTCATTATTTTGGGTCAAATTTTTATAGGATAGACTCAAACTACAATATATTCTCCTCATTTAGAGTGCCACCCTTGATTTTCTCAAATTTAAACCCTTTCAAGATACTCTATCAAATATGTAAAATAGTTTTATATTGAATAGACTTTATATATTGTTGTCTTTATTTTTTAGTCTTTGAATATTAATAACATACGAATGTGTATTGTAGCTTTAAAAAGTATTTCTAAGGGCCTTAGGAGAAAACTCTGGGGAAGAATTCTTTACTGATTATTGATGAAACACAACTTACAGGCCATTCACTCTTGTGTTCACAGCCATTTAGACATTCTTCCACAAAAAAATGCAGTAGTTTTTAATCATCTTCCCCCAGATTTTCAAGAAAAACTATTTTGTTTGTCCCCAGAGTAATATTAGGCACAGTTTCCTTTGCTGTGCATCAAAAATTTAAACCACGTTTTTATGTTATGTCTGACATCAGCTTTAAACAATTTTGAGAATAAATGTTTGAACATACTCTTAGTTTTAAAAGTCCTACCATGCCATTCCTCCTTTAGCAACTTCTCTTTTGGTTGAGGCCAAACTATAAGCATTGTTTGTATTTACTCTTAATCTACCCTCTCTCCCTGTTATTATGCACTTGTAACGCTTATAAAAATAATTTGTCTCTTTCAACATTCAGAACAAATGCCAATTCCTTTTTGAAAAATGTTAATATCTTGATACAATAAATCATTTGCTGTGTCGCAAAAGAATGTCAAATATAATTTAGTTTAACACTTAACACATCTTTCAATAACCATTTGTTTTTTCATGTTCTTCTCTCCATTATACTTTAACTAACTTGTAGTGAGAGACTCTGTATTATTCATTTAGGCATCACCTTAGGACAGTACCTAATGGGTCTTCAATAAACATTCTTTAATTTAATTTGGGCTTTTCCCTTTAAGATATTCTTTCATTGGATGGGGACACAGTTCACAGTTAAGTTGTTCTATTATAAAAATGGAAATTAACAATACTTTTAATTTAGAAATCTTCTTGTAGAAAATAAAGGTACACTCTTTATAATAATAAAGTTTATTATGAAACAGGTATAGGTCATTTGATGGGTCATATCTTCTTATTTGAAAAACTAATAATAAAATAAAATATTCATATTTTTAGTACATAGCCATAAGTTCCCATGTGCTACTATACCCTCTTTATTAATCAAATATATTTCAGAATTAAAATAAAATTTTGTAAGATTATATTATTTTATTCTTTGTAAAACTCCTGTACCTTTTTCAGTAAAGTTACTTAAATCAGAAATTCTAAAGAATAGGTGAAAATTTGCTCACTGGAATCAATAGTTTCACAGATAAAAACTGTAAAATTTGTTGTGAAAATATTACTGTCTTTTTATGAGTTAATAGCAACCCATTATTTCTTCTTGACAAGGTAAATATTTACTATTATAGGTAAAAGAGTTGACTAAAGCTTGTCCTAGATGTATGTAAAATAATGGTATAGACAGATATCCACACACTCAATAATTAGTACACTTCAAGTCCATTATGATTATTATGCTCCAAATGCTTATTGAAAAAAATATTAAATATCAAATATGTAGCAAAATTTGTATTTGCTTTTATAAAAGCTAGTAATCTAAAATTAAAAATTTCATGTGTACAAAAATGCATTTTTTATGTTAAATTAAACTTATATAACACAAATGTTTGTCATACACATTTATTTTATTATAAAGTAAAAAAAAAAACATGAGAAAATCAAGCCCAGTGACAGGAAACATGGAAGTACGAGAGTAAGTTGAAAAGAAAAGGAAGAAAACATGTTTTCATTTGTCAAATAACTAGTAATTCAATACAGAAATATGTTTCATAAATAAATTTAACTTGGAATGGAAGACTGCATTGCAACCTCATAATTTGAACCTAAGCAGGAAGAAACTTACCTGTCACATCATCATCCCCAAACACAGGCCTGCAAATCAAAATGAACTTGACGTGGTGTGACATTATTTTTAATTTGTGAAAATAATGTAAGATGAAAGCAATATATAATGCAAACCAAATTCTGAGGTCATCCACCCAGTTGCACATCTAAGGATCATAGAACTATTGATACTTTGGATTGTCACAAACAACAAACAGCAAAAATACTACAATATAAATTATTAAAAGAAGTGGAAGGATGGTCTTCGAATATTTGTTCTATAAAAAGCTTAAAAAGATGAGATAAAATATCAAAGAAAGTAAAATAAGGATGAAAAATGTATAACAAGTGCATGTCATTTAAATTTGATGTTTATTCATATACTCATTTACATCACAAAAGAAATCACTCATTTTATAAGCCATTATTGTCATTAAAATTAGAAAGTGTGACTCTTTAACTATGTTTCTGTGATGAATATTTCAACTATTTCTCAAGTCTGATTTAAGTATTTTGTTTATTATTTTAGTCCAAAAAAGAATAGCTACTTGTTGAGCTGATATATGATAATATTAGTAGTTTACAACTAGAGTCAATAAAACATTCTTCACATTAATAAATTATGTTTTGCATTAATTTTTTATTTTCAACTGTTTTTGTCTTATACTCTATTCGCAATTCTATACATAAAATGTTATTTGTAATAGTGCTAAGAATATAGGCATATCCTTTATTTGTTTTATTTTCCATTAAAATTGCATATAGAATGATACAACATATTTAAATTTCATTAAATAATCTTTTGAATATGCATTTTCTACATATCTCATTTTCAAATGGAGGTTATTCCCGTTAATATGAAATTGAGATACATGCATAAGATATACATAGAGAGGACTAGACAATGAACATAACTACTGAGATTAATATTTATTATATTACTGCACAGGAAGGAAAAAAATCATACTGTCTAGAGACTACTGAATTTGTTCATTCTATTATATTTCTTTTGTGAAAATTTCACCAATTTATCTTTATAATAACATCTGTTATTGAGGCTTCTAACTCTAAGATAAAGTTGTATGCTAGCCAAATAAAATATATTCTTGTAAATTTACACTTATAACCATAATCATCTAGCTTATTATTCCTCTAATATTTGATTCCTATTCTCTGAAAATGACATAAAGCAAAGTATAATACACAATTTCAAAGAAAATACAAACAATAGATAATCTATGCTAAAATTATGTTTGTATTGCATTGTTTAAAGACAGATCTATTATTGCCTCAACTATATTTATATGTAAAGGAAAAATGTTAGAAATAGGTGGTATTTTTTATATAGTAGAAAATTTAATCACGAGTTACTGTAGCTTGTCTAGAATTTGTATATCACAGTCATATTTTTTCAGTTATCAATATTGTCTGATTTGAGTCACACTAATTTTGTTCCTGTTTTTCTACAGGCTGAATATAAACTATTCAATGTGTTAGCTATATCGTGACACTTTGCAAAAAGTATACTTTTTAAGGCAATCCAACACATTGCCAAAACTAGTAGAAAGGAAATCTATATATTGGGTTTTTTCTCAAGAAATCAAACCATAGCTATGAAAAGTTGCTCTTCGAATGTTCTTTTATTTTGTGGAAACCAAATCCATTTTTGGTAATCTTTTTTACTGACTGTAATATTAAAAATATAATTGTGATTAAAGATAACTCCCTAATAATAGAAATTAAAGACAGAGCTATTTCTCCCTTTAAAAATGTTTTTCTTTAATTTTAACTGGCATTTGCCAATGTTGAGATTTGTTCAGCCTAAACATTGCTTATTTTTTAAATCTGCCAAATACTTTAAAATTTTTTAAATTTTATATTTGGATAATAAAATTTGAAACACTTGTAAGGAGAGAGAAACTTGGACTGCTTTAAGGAACTGAAGTGTCAACATTTCTTATTAGAATTTTTTTGAGGTGAAGATATTTTATTATACCACATTCAGGTACCATTTCACACTCTTTCACTCCTCACAAATATACCTTTGGAAAGATTTGGAAAGGATCAAGAGCTGACAGATGTCTTCAAGAAAACAGTTTTGGATTTAAGTTTTTGCAAGTTGCAAAACACTATTTCCAGCATAATGATATTTAAGTAAAAATGTTAAAAAGAAATCCAGATTGTTCAAGAATAGGAATGAAATGATGTAGTTAACTCTGGAAGGGGAGAAAATGGAAAGGGAGAAAAGAGATAGGGGTTGGATAGTGTGTTAGTTTTATTTGTAACTTTTCTTTCAATTTAACAATATTCTGGAGAAAATGAAATTTACATCAGCTTATATTGCATTAGTTTTATACATCTCTGTGTTTGAACATTTTATTTTAAAAAGAAAAATTTTAAATATTACAGTGCAAAATTTCAAACTATAAACATTATGAATAATGCAAGAACTACCAACAGTGGGAGCATTATATTTTAATAAATGATGGAGCTCTAACTATCCAATAGGAATTTTACTAAACACTTTACTTGTATTATTTATTAAATCCTCTCAATAATCACATGAGGTAGACACTATTATGTACCTTTTACTGATATTTTGAGGGTTAGAATAATGAGTTCTCTATCTCGTTAATTGCTATAAACCTGGTACTTAGAAATGCAGCCAGCTTTTAAGAAACTGATAAATATTTAAATTCAACCACAAATATTTTATAGAACAAATAAAGCAAGGCATAATTCTAGGGATATAACAGTGAATAAAACAAAATCTGCTTTCTTATATCTTCTGATCTGGTGGGAGTGACAGACAACAACATTTTGATGAGAAGTGTCATGAAGAAAAATAAACCAGGTTAAAGAGGAGAAAAAGTGAATGAATAAATAAATGAATGAAAAACATTTGTATATTATAGTGTTTGGAGAGACAGTACTCTTTGCATCTCTGTGTTCTTACCCTTTTTGCCAGGTATGTCAGATTGCAAGCCCTGACTGCTTGGCTATTTCTCTGATTTGTCTCTCAAGGTTGAGAGCTGAGGTAATGTTTCTACCCTCCCTTGAAAAAAGAGCAGGCTTGCTAACTGACTGCTATAAAAGTAGTGGATTCCCCAGACTCAGTGCTCCTCAGCTGTGATGCAAACTCGCTGCTTGTGTAGCATCCACCGGGGTTTATCATGTTGTCCTGTGACAGATGGGGACAAGAAGGACCAATGTAAATATGCTGACACTTATGCTCCTTTCTGTACTGTGAGCAGTAAAAACTATTGTTTCATCCCTGAGACTCTCCTGTGTTCTACTGGCATCCATGAAATAGTAACAAGTTAACTTAGCTTGTAAACTGAGTAAAATCAAATCCCAGGCCTAAAGTACACAACTCAAACTCTGTCATCAGTAGGATTTCCTTTCATCACTGTCTAGAATTTTAGGTCCTTAAGGACTGAATTTTATCTCTTGGAATACTCCTTACACCTATCTGCAAGTTCAATACTATATGATTGAAAGCACCTTAAAATGTTATTCTAAATTTCTAATTGGGCAGATTCCCAAACAAGGAATAAATTAATTAATTGGGCAGTTTCTCAGTTAAGATTTTTTAAAAACTTTTTGCCTGGAAAGAGAGATAGAAATACAATTGTATACTGATTCCTAGACTGTGACTAATGGCTGTAGAGTCAAGGATTTGGATTATCAATGGAGAAGAGTGAATATAATCCAAAGACAGTATTCTTTTCTAGGGAAAGGCTTAGTATGTTTTTGATTGTATGATGGATAGTTGTATCTTGTAAGTGGAAGTATTCATTTGTTATTGTTTATATTTGGAGATTAAGTACTATTTAAAAAGAGATGTGTATGGGTGCCAAATTGGCAAGGAGTAGGCTGTGTGTCAAATTAGCTTGGCTAAACTCTGTTTCCCAGACTCCCTTCCTTAATATGTCTGGATAGAATGAGCTATAAAACATATTTTCTTGTGAGTGTTGGAGGACAAAATGGAATCAATCAGCACCATTTGGTAGCACACACACCTCCCAGTTACTCAGACAAACACTACACTACTATGTTTCTATGAAGGGATTTTTAAATTTTTTTAAATTGTTTTTTTATAAATATTTATTTATTTATTTTTTGGCTGCACCCAGTCTTAGTTGTGGAACACAGAGTCTTCATTGCCACGTGTGGGATCTTCGTTATGGCATGTGGGATCTTTAGTCTCAGCATGCAGGCTCTTAGTTGTGGCACGTGGGATCTAGTTCTTTGACCAGGGATCAAACCTGGGCCCCCTGCAATGAGAGTGTGAAGTCTTAACCACTGGACCACCAGGGAAGTCCCTGTGAAGGTATATTTTTAAAGTGAAAGTAAAGTCCCTAATCAGTTTACAGGCATTTCAGATATTGCAGATTTTGTTCCAGACCACCACAATAAAGTGAGTCACATGAACTTTTTGGTTTCTTAGTGCATATAAAAGTTTTGAATATGCTATATTGCAGTCTATTAAATGTATAATAGCATTGTCTAGAAATGTATATATCATAATTAAAATATTTTCTTGCTACAAAATGATAACCATCATCTGAGCCTTCAGTGAGTTGTAATCTTTATAAAATATTACCATCAAAGATCACAGATTGCTATAAAAAATATAATAATAATGAAAAAGTTAGAAATATTGTGAGAATGACCAAAATGTGACTCAGAGACATAAAGTGAGCAAATGCAGTTAGAAAAATGGCTCTGATAGATTTGCTTGATGCAGGGTTTTCACAAACCTTCAATTTGTAAAAAAACAAAAAAAACAAAAAAAACAAAAAAAACAAAAGCAATATGTGTGAAGCACAATAAAGCAAAGTGCAATAAAACGAAGTATGCTTGCATGTTAAATTAGAGAGAGAGATTATCCTGGGTGTACCTGTTTTAGTTAGTTATAAATTATTAAAAGTGTGATTAAGCCCTCCTCAGAGAGAAAGAGATGGACTCTCACCTGTTATGACAGCTTTGGCCCATAGCTGTGTGGTTCCAGCCTGGTCTAGATCTTTCCAATTTGGGGCTGGATTTTGATACCAAAAGTGATTCCAAAGGAACAGAATCTTAAGTATGTTTTATTATAAATTTTCTGGATTTTCTGGAATTGGTTTTCTAATCTGATTCTATCTAAAGACAATAATGGCACTGTTTCCAGTGGTAAAGAGAGAATTGATAGTACATGGTGTAATATGATAAAGGAGTTACTCAAAGTATTGCCTCTGGATACCTGTAACTGATTACCTATAGAAGAAGAGGCTCATGTGAGGCTTTTAAAAGAGAGTCTAGAGGTCCAAAATGAATGAAATCAAAGAGATTGAAATAGTGTAGATGATTTTCTGTTGGATTTGAAGGAACACCCTATTATGTTTTGGAGAGGGACACATGGCAGGATCTCGGAACCTCTTGGATTTAAGCACTTCTGTCTTATAACTAAAAAAAAAAAAAAAAATTGAATATTGCTGGCAATGTTTGAACGTTAAAGAGACCTCCAAACTTCAGATGGAATTTCATTCATTTCCAAAATGAGACTGTAACTGTGAAACAATAAATTTGTATTATTTTTATTTTAAGCTCTTTATTTTGGAATAACCATTATACAACAATAGAAAACTAATATTAAGGATGATGTCTAGGTGTTATTAATCAAATATTATATGCATGATTAGAGCAATCATAAAATACAAATATATATACAGAAAATAAATATACACATGATAAATATGTAATAACAGAGAAAGACCAAATATGAACCATTCATATTTTCTCCTCCTGGCCAAGCAAAGAGATTGCATTCCCCAGTGTCTTGCAATTATGTGGAGGTTATGTGGCTGGGTTCTGCTCAACAGAATATAAGAAGAAACTGTATATGCAATATCCAGTCCTGACCATAAAATATATTTTGAAATTTACTAAGTCCCCGCCATGGAGTAATAACACATTGTAAGGCCTCTAGAACTCTGGGTCATTATTTGTAACTCTCTGTAGTGCATTCTCAGCTACAAAGGATTGGGGCTTGGGGAAAGTATAGCTTCTAGCTACATTAAGCCACAAAGAGTTGGGATTGTTTGTTGTAGAAGCTAGCATTAATTTATCCAATCTTCTTCTGTATATGCATGGTTACCTGAAAGACAGTATGATATATAAAATCTGATTTTTAAATTTAAAAGCCTGAATGAAATACAGGTATTCCATTTGCTAGATATGGGGCTTTGGACAGGGTGTTATGCAATTACAAAAATGTATTTGCTAGAATATTTTTCATTCTCATTTTCCTTCTCCTCCCACTCCTTTTCCTCCTCTTTCTCTTCTTAGGCCTCCCCCTCTCCCTTTCTCTCACCATTTCCTTCCTCTTCTGCTTCTTCTCCTTCTCTCCTTTCCCCCTCCTTTCTTTTCTTCTTCCACACTTTGTTCTATTTGTATTTGTCTGTGTAAGTTTTACCGACTTATCTAGTTCACTGATTCTTTTCTCAGTGACATCAAGGTTCATAGGATCCCATCAAGACATTCTTCATCTCTGTTATACTTTTGTTGTTTTTGTTGTCATTTGCAGAACTACTATTCAATTATTTCTCAAATTTACCTTTCCCTGTTGAAATTTATCATCTGGATATGTGTGTTATTTACCTTTTCCATCAGAGCTTTTAACATATTATTTGTTGTTATTTTTATTTCTCTATTATTTCCATCATCAATGTCATATGTGAGTCTGGTCCCAATTATTACCTTTTTATCTTTTTAGCCCAATTGTTTGTACTTTTTCATGTGCTTCCTTTTTTTTTTTTCTTGTCTTGAAAACAAAACATCTTGTAGTACAGAGTAGATAATGGGATTTTTTTAATTGATATGTAATTCACATATCAAGTAATTTATTCATTTAAAAAGTATAATTTAGTGATTTGTGTTAGACACACAGCTTGTTCAATCATCACTTCTATCTAATTCCAGAATATTTTTATCACTGTAAAACTACTAGACCCATTAGCTGTCAACATTCCCTCCTTTACGCTGTCCCTAGAAATCAATAACCTACTTTCTGTCTATTGATTTGTGTATTCTGGACATTCTATATAAATAAAATCACATAATATGTGTCTTTTTTATGTCATGTCTCTTTCACTTAGAATGATGTTTTCAAGGTTCATTCATGTTGAAGCCTCTGTGAGTATTTCATTTCTTTTTGTGGATGAATATTCCATTGTGTAGATAGACTACATTTTCTTTATCCACTAGACTATTGATAAGCCCTTGGATCGTTTCCACTTTCTGGCTAATATGCTTAATGCTTCTCTGAATACATGTACACATTTCTTGTATACAACAGGTGGACACACGTTTTCAATTATCTTGGGTATATGTCTAGGAACGGAATTTCTGGGTCATATGGTAACTTTTTCAGTAACTGTTGTCCAAAGCAGTTGCACCATTTAATATTCCCACTAGCAGTATATGAAACTGCCAGTTTTTCCATATTCTTTTCTTTTGTTTTGTACATTCTCTTTTACTTACATTTCCAGTTGAATTTTCAGATCATTTTGTCAATTTCTGTAACAAAGACAGCTTGGATTTTTTAGGCAAATTCATAAACATGCAATATCTTTCCATCCATTTGTCTTTAATTTCTTTCAGCAGTGTTTGTAGTTTGCATTGTATGAGTTGCATTTCATTTGTTGAATTTATTCCTAAGTATTTTATTATTTTGATGCAGTTGTAAATAAAGTTGTTTTCTGATTTCATGTTCATATGTTCATTGCTAGGGTATAGAATTATTATTGAGCTTTAAGTATTGATCTTCTATCCTGCAACCGTACTGAATTTAACTCTAATATTTTTTTGTATGTATGTGGATTCCTTAATATTTTCTGTATATACAATCATGTCATTTGCAAATAGAGTTAGTCTTACTTTTTTTTTCTATTTGGATGCAATTTTTTTTTCTTCCCCAATTGTTTTGACTAGAACCTCCAGTATAATGTTGAAAAGAAATTGCAAGGTTCGACATCTTTGTCTTGTTCCTAATCTTAACAGGAGAGCTTTCAGGTTTTCATTAGTAAATCTGATATTAGTTTGGGTTTTACATATATGCCATTATGAGGTTCCCTTCTTTTCTGAGTATGCCAAATATTTTTATCATAAAAAGGTATTAGATTTTGTCATATTTTCTGTTTCTATGTCTATTGAGAAAATCATATTATTTGGTGTATTTGTATTTTGTCCCAACTTTGGTATCTGAACACAACTTTTTTTTTTTAAATCCATAACACAAAAACGCTTGCAATTTTACATGACTTAACTTTTGTTCAAATTTCCAATCATTTGAAAATCTTACCTTGGGCCTATTTTGTGTCAGATACCATGCATATATTATCTTCCAAGGTCTCATTTGAAAATTTAAGGAACGTAATACTAGTGCCTCAGTAGAATTATAGTTAATAGATTAATTTGCAGGCAGATGACAGGCTAAAATCTAACATTCTCTTGATGTCAAAACCCATAGTTCCTTCCATTCTATCAAGATTTTTCTCTACTGCATAATTTCTTTTCATCTTATATTTTTAAAACATATTTTTTAAAATGTTTTGCCACTGCATCTAATAAGTAAGTTTTATTGCTGCCTTAGATAAAATATTGGTGAGACTGGAAATCAGAGGACAAAGAGCACACAAAAAGATGCCCTTTAGATAAGAATTCTTTTTTAATTGAGATATAACTGACATATACCACAGTGTAAGCTTAAGGTGTACAAAGGGTTGATTTGATGTATTTATATATTGCAATATGATTACCACCATAGCATTAGCTAACACTCCTATTATGTCACATAATTATCATGTCTTTTTTGTGGTGAGAATAATTAAGATCTAGTTTCTTAGTAACTTTGAAGTTTATAATACAGTATCATTGACTATAATCACTATGCAGTGTATTATATCTTCAGAATTTATTTATCTACTTTTGTAACCTTAAATATCCCCCCAACTCCCCCACTCTCCTGCCCCTGGTAACCATCATTCTACTCCCTCTTTTTACAAGTTCAACCTTTTTAGATTCCACATAGAAGTGATATCATGCAATATTTGTCTTTGTCTGACATCTCACTTAGCATAATACCATCTAGGTCCATTCATGTTGTCTCAAATGACAGGATTTCCTTCTTTCTCAAAGCTGAATAATATCCCATTGTGTAGGATATATATCTATATAATATATATATACACACACACAAAGATATATTTTGCTTATATATGTATATTTATATATATATAAAATCTTCATTCATCTATTGATAAACACTGGACACTTAGGTTGCTTCTATAATTTTATTATTGTGGTTTATGCTGCAATAAACATGATTAGTATATAAAAACTATTGAGTTTTACACTTTTGAAATTTAATTTAGCATTTATTGTCATCTGAGTGGTCACATATACTTAAGACACACTTTTCCTTGTTATATGATTTCATCCTTGTGTTAAGTAGTTGCGCATTAAGAAAATGTTTCCCATAAGCCTGGAGATATGAGGTTGCCTTCTTGAAGCAAAGCTCTATTAGGTGGAGTTTTAAGTACAAAGGACTCAGCTCACACCACTTATTTAATTTCACCATGTACTTGTAGATTAGCAATTACTAATAGCTTCTTTAGTGTATTAAAATCTATGATTTTTTTTTTATCAAAGAGTTCATTTCAAAAAAGTATTCATATTTGTTATTACTGTATCATCGGTTTGAATGAGAAGCAGCAATTATCAATATTTGTATTCCTACCAGAAGAAAATTCAGCTTTTTAATAATTAATGCTGATAACAATTTATTTTCATGTTTAGCACCCCAAATTAAAAGACTAAAAATCTGTGTAGTTACATTCTGTAAACTGAGTATCTACCAGGATATCAAATGAGAAACATGAAATTCTGGAGACATTTTCAACACCATTTTATTATTTTACCTTATATAAGAGAATATCTACAATTTCTCAAATGAGGTAATGAGAATGAAAAGCAATCATCCAAGCAGACGTGTTTTAAAATGGCAGCTCTTTTGCAAAAGAGATGTTCTAAAGACGTATGTCGAAATAAGGTAAAATCTTAACATAATGAGACTTAGGAGAGCTTAGTTTGAGAATGCATTTCAGAAAAATGTTGGCTCAGATACAATGAAACACATCTTGAGTTTTAATTTTGGATTAGGATTTAGACTAGATCATACTGCTATTGCAAAAATCACCCACTGAGTAATACTACTCTGTGTGCTCCACAATCACCATCATCCCACAAAGTGCGGAAAGGCACTATTTTTTTTTAGATTATTGAACTTTCATTTTTTCACACCTCCTTCACATGCAGCTGGAGTGGCTTAAAGTCTCAGTAATAGGTTTGATTCATTGCTGCCTCTATAAAGACTTGGCTTTCATATTTTTAGATTTTCACTAACAGAGATAAAACATATTAAGAGTTCATATATTTTAGAAGGCATTTTATAGAATTATTGATCTTTTAAAATATTTATTTTTATTTAAAATGTCCTTCCTTGGAAGCAAGAATGATCAAGTAATTTATTATATCATACATATTATTAAACTTTGTATATATTTGTATATATACATACATTTTAAATTTAATATGCTACACATATATACTTCTATGTTATATTATATATATACATATATATAATGGTGTATATATACATATACATATCAATGCCTTATATATGTGTTCATGTCTATGTGTGCATAAATAATTCCAAGGTATGGAATCAATTTGAATTTAAATCTAGTAGTAAATAAATATTAATCAAATATATTAAATCCTACCCCAATCAGCTACAAGTCCACATCTAGATATATAGCTAGAAACATAAGAATTAACACAGTGAAGAAGAAAAGTATGCTTTTTCTTTTTTATCACAACTTATTAACCCCATAATCTGTAAATATCTGTAAAAGTTATGAATGAATAGGATAATCAAGGTACAAAGTTAATGCGTATATTTTTCTCTTCCATAAATGAGCTTATTAATATGCAGATTTTGTGTCTTCTGGAAGCATTCATAATTTATCTTCTACAAATTATTGTGACTGCAGACTTTCCTAGTTAACAATTTCATTTAACATTAAATTTTCATTCCTGTTTTAGCACCTATATACAAATATTAAAAGTAAAACTGTACTGGGAGAATGTGCTTTTAACTATTTAATCTAGAAAGTACTAACTTCATTGTATAATAAACCTAAGTTACAGTATTTTATTAGGTTAACATTTATGAGCTATATTACATTAGGATATTTTCTGTAATCTGTAACTTCTACCATATTATTTCATATGAATTATTTTACACATGAATTCATATATTGAAGTATTTTATAGTTGCCCTACACAGGTGGGATGAAGCACTGCCATGAAAAATTAGGTTCCAATGTCAGAACTGATGATACCACACACTCACCAAGAAAGTATGAAGAGATTATTCACATATAAGGTTTCCTGGGGAGAGCAGGGTGGGCTCTTAAACTGCTCTGAAAATGATTTGAGAAAGTAGGGAAGGGCAACCGGCTTTGGCTCTTATTGCAGTTACAGGGCGGGGCTGACCTGAATTCAGTTTGCAGGGGCTTGAATGGTTTTAACTTCCCACAGGTGCCAAGGAGGGAGCACCCGGGCTCTCTTATCAGCTTACCTAGATGTGGGAAAGAAGGGCAAAAAGGAGTGATGGGGCTTGAAGTCTGTCAGCAGTCAAACATCAAAAATGGAGTCAGACTCTACTACAATGTGATATAAATTAACTATCTGCAATAAAGTATTATTTACCAAAAACAGAAAACTCTTTTGAATTTAACTACAAAGAACATTCTTTAAAATAGTTACTGACTCAAAATATATAGTTATATTCTTTATGATGAGTAATATAGGATAATTTATGGTTTCCATGCATCATATTTTAAACAAATTTAGTTAAAGAGATTTATCACTGTAAAACTCTGTTTTTAACATAGACAATATGTCTGTCTTGTTTGCTGCCAGTCTGCTTGGCATTTTCCAATTTTCTTAAGCATCTCTGTGTTTTGTCCTTAGGAAATAAAATTTTATTATTCCAGTTTCTTACAAGGTATCATCATCAAATGGATTTTTACTCTTATCTATGTGGCTTCCTTTCAAAGCAGATGGTAACACCATGTGCATTTTCTCTTCAACCTAAAATTATTTTTCTTGTCTTTTCATGTCTTTCATAGACCTCCTAATAGGATAAAAAAATTGCTTTACCTGATGGATATTCACAGTGATGTTTCTGCTTCTTCAAGATATGCCAAACATATCTTCCAGGCAGTGCAAAAAAAGAAACAAAAAAACATAAATATTATCCAGATTATCAGAGTTACTTTATTTATTCATGACTTTTTTCTTTTTCAATTTGCAAAATGCATTATATGTAACGTGGCTTTTTATGATCCTACTCTCCTTAATTAGCCTGTCAAACATAGGTTGTAGGATTGATATGTTTATAAATGCATGAAAATGATAATAATCATAATTTTAATGAATCTTAACAAATTATTTATAGTAACGTGAACAATTAAATTAGTAAAAACTTTCAAAAGACACACTCAGAGATAATTATACCATACTCTTATTCTTATGAGGTTACCATTTCTTAAAAATATTTCTTTCATAACATATATCCATATACATTTCAGAAAAAAGTCAAGGAGATATTATTCACTTAGGCCTTATGTTGTTAATAATAATAATTCTGTATTTTTAATCAGCGCTTCACCTGAATTGTCTTTAATTAGTATGAGAGAACTAATACTGATAATTTTTAGATTAGGAGCAGGTGTCACTGAATTATCCTTTGTTCCTTTCCTCAGAGAGAGGAATAATTGACTAGACATGGAAAAGTCTAAAGCCAGTGACTTTCTAAACAGGGGACTTCAGGACAATGTTCTATTTGAATGCCAGGGAAGATAGCACTGGTGGAACAGTCCTAAATTTACATACAGAATGTAGTCCTTTAGTAGATAAAACGGCTATTTGAGAATGGAGAAGGGAAGGGCACTAGTTAAGATTATTAACAAGAAGATTCTGCCAACCAATGTATGAGATCAGCCTAATATTATTCAATAATCAGAACCACAGTAGGAAAATTCTCAGTATCATTTATGCTAAACAGAAGGCTCCTCACTCATATTTCCATTTCACTCCAATCTCCATAAAAAGGGGGTCTAACAGATATGTTGGGTGAAATGGATCTGGTGTCCAACCGAACCTAAAAATTTCTATAATTTGGTAGATTTTATCACCATCATGGGGGAGGGTGGTTTTAACAGCTTAACAATTCAGTGAAAGAAATGAAGACAGAAAAAAATGTTTTCTTTTTTATTTTTCTTTCTTTCTTCTTCATTAATAAGGCACCATTTTAAATGGGAGGATTTAGGGAATTTCAACTTAGAAACATAATGGAATTCTGCCTAAAAAGAGACCATTAAAGTAGATATTTAGCAATTTGTCCTCCAAGAATGCACTACCTTCTTCAATTAGTCCTTTCCATTCATATATTTTCCAAAGAGCTAATGGTTTCACATATTATACTCATCCTGTGACTTAAGTTAATTGGTCCAGGGGTAAGCAATACATGAGAAGGCTGGGACATTAATTTGTTTTCCTCAGATTTTGGAACATGGACTTGATAGTATCTGTTTTAGTGTTTCATTATGAGGTAAATATTTTGGGAATGATTGAAATTTATTTTTCTGACATGTGCTCAAATTCAGAGGAAAAATGAATGAAAGAAACAATTAGTTTAGAAGTTTTAAAATAATAAGATGATTATCAAAGTAGAGATATGTATTAATATTGGGGCAGGAGGATAGAAAAATCCAACCTGACTGATTCAGTGGAAAATTATTGAGCGGGCAGTATTCTGGCCAAATTTTAAAGGATACATACTCTTTCGCTGAGGAAACAAGAGAGGACAGAGGACAAACTATTTACCAATATAGAAAAGTTTGATAAAATACTGTATATTCACAAGCAGTTCAGTATTGTGGGAGCAAGAAATGTATTCAAATAAGTGACTGGAATTAAAGTCAGACAGGTAAGGAGCTCTGACATTATAAGTGGACCTGTATGGGAAGTAAAAATATATCAATACATTTAACTTGAAATGAGGAATGACATAAAAATATTTCATGTGACCAATAACATCTTAAGGTCAAGGATTGAAAATGGTGAATCCTGAAACTGGGAGACTAGAAAAGAGGCTTTTGAAATATTCTAGAAAGAGAGAATTTTCCTTTAAATAAGTAAGTGATTTGGGGATAGAGAGGAGGATGGAATATTATAAACACTTAGAAAGTTATAATTTGGGGGCTTTATTACTTGTTTGTGTGTAGGATATAAGATGAGATAATTGGTATAATATTCATGATTTGGGTGCTAAAATTTTAGAAAAACTTGAGGTTTCTAACCATGAGTCTAATGTTAGACACATTTAACTTAGTAGTTGCTAAGGTTTCCAAGGTAATTGTAATGCACTCTTTTCATGCTTATAACATGTGAGTTAGAAATTTGTAACAACTCTAACTATAGCAACCTTGGCACAATGACATTCATGACCAGATAATTCTTTGTAGTGGGGGGATATTCTATATATTATAGGATGTTTGGTATCTTCCCAGGCCTCAACCCACTAGGTGCCTTCTGGTTGTGGTAACTAAAAATGTCTATAAGCATTGCAAAATGTCTCCAGACATTGCAAAATGTCCCTTGCAAGGAGGAGAAAAACTATCCCTGGTTGGGAACCGCTGAGTTAGAGTAACAGCATAATTTGTAGATATGTGGGTAATTGCCACATGGTGACTATAGAATAAGAAGAGAATAAACCAAAAGGCAGAACTCTGAAAACCATGGAATGGTAAAGAGTGGTATCTTAGTCTGTTCAGATTACTAAAAAAAAACATGACATAAACTGGGTGTTTATAAACAGCAAAAATATATTGCTGTTGTATTCTGTCCTCCTTTCTATCCCCAAATCACTTACTTATTTAAAGGAAAATTATCTCTTTCTAGAATATTTCAAAAGCCTCATTTCTCGTCTCCCAGTTTCAGGATTCACCATTTTCAGTCCTTGACAGTAAGATGCTATTGGTCATATGCAATATTTTTATGTCATTCCTCACTTAAAGGTAAATGTAGTTATTTATTTATTTATTTATTTTAACTTCCCAGAGGCTGGAAGTCCAAGACCAGAATGCGATTATGTTCAGGCTCTGGTGAGAACCCTCTTCCGGGCTACAGACTGGTTACTTCTCCTTATGTCCTTATATCCTTACATGACAGCAAGGACAAGGAGGCTGTCCAGGGTTTCTTTCCTAAGAGCACTAATTCCATTTATGAAGACACCACCCTCATGAAATAATCACCTCCCAAAGGTCCACCTACTAATACCATCACTTTGGGCATTAGGTTTCAACACATGGATTTTGGGAGGAACACAAAATTTCAGATCATAGTGCCAAGGAAAAAGAATCTGAAAGATGACTGGAAACAAGCAAATAGTTAAGCATGAGGTGGTTGAAGACAAAGTGATAACACAAAAACCAAAGGGAAGAGAGTCAGCAGGAGACCAAAAAAGAATTATATAAATATTAAGTTAGAGATAAGACTCTTCTAAGAAGCCTTTTTAGTGAAAGTATAATTTCAAAAGTGCTATGCTCATGTCTTTCATTCTCTAGATGTGATGATGGGATTTCATGTGAGGAGGTAACCAGTGTTGCAAAGGAGGAAGAATTTTCAAGAATCACATGATCACTTTTATAGCCTTGAAATGCTTAATTTTTAATGGTTAGCTACTTTTAGCAACATTTTAACATCCTAAAATATATCTTCCCTATAACAAGAATAATGCTAGTTAATAATATACTCAGAAACAAGTGGGAGGAAATCATAAATAGCTTCGGTGAACAGTTAGGTAGTATATAAAAATGAGTGGATTTTTTTGAAATGTTGAATTAACTTTTAAAGAGAAAATAACTACAATTGAAGTGTATAAGATAGAAGTATTTTAGGTATCAACTTTACATTATAAAAGGCATAGCTTTGAATATTTATACTTCATTTAGTAGAATTCATGCAAGTAGGTCTCTGAGAAAGAAATCCAGAAATATTTCAGTATAACAAATGCATTAAATAACATTTGAATATGTATTTTTGCACTATGCTTTGTAAGAATCAATTTTATTGTTTTAAGACAATAGCAGAAAAATGATTTTCTGGACAAACTACCAAAAAAAGACAAAACTAGTTAGATATCTTGAATCCCTCTATTCACAGCGGACAGTGAAGCAGTGGGAACATGAAAACTTGCTGTAAAACCATTTCCTCTGATTTGGAAAAGGAGTGGCCCCAGTAAAGACCTTGGCATCTGTCTGTTTATTTGGCATCAAGCAGGACATGAATCCCAGTTTCCTCCTTAGCACCCAACCTTTTTAAAAAATAAATTTATTTATGTATTTGTTTGTTTGTTTTGTTTTGTTTTGTTTTTTGTGGGGTTTTTTGTTTTGTTTTTTTTTTAAACTGATTTTATTCAGATATCTAAATAACATTTGAAGGAGGAATGTGAAGTTGATCATGTAGAATGTGTGGCTCCCATTTTAGTAGTTCTGATGGAAAAGGCAGAAGAGAAATTTAACAAAAAACAGCATAATGGGAGTTCTCATTGTGACACTATTAGAACACATGCACAGAACTTTCTCTAATCAAAAACATTAAAAAAAAAAAACTATTTTAGAGAAAATCGTGTAAATATACAAAAGTAGACACTAAAAGAGAATACTGAACCCCCTTATATTCATCACTAAGCTCAATAATTATCAACTCATGGTTATTGTTGTTTTAACTATATCTCTACTTCATCACCCTTCTCCAGATTATTTTCTTTAACATCTTTATTGGAGTATAATTGCTTTACAATGGTGTGTTAATTTCTGCTGTATAACAAAGTGAATCAGCTATACATATATATATATATCCCCAAATCCCCTCCATCTTGTGTCTCCATCCCACCCTCCCTATCCCACCCATCTAGGTGGACACAAAGCACTGAGCTGATCTCCCTGGGCTATGTGGCTGTTTCTCTCTAGCTATCTATATTACATTGGTAGTGTATATATGTCCATGCCACTCTCTCACTTCTTCCCAGCTTACCCTTCCCCTTCCCTATGTCCTCAAGCCCATTCTCTACATCTGCATCTTTATTCTGGTCCTGCCCCTAGGTTCTTCAGAACCATTTTTTTTTTTTTTTAGATTCCATATATATGTGTTAGCAAATGGTATTTATTTTTCTCTTTCTGACTTACTTCAGTCTGTATGACAGTCTCTAAGACCATCCAACTCACTACAAATAACTCAATTTTGTTACTTTTTATGGCTGAGTAATATTCCATTGTATATATGTGCCACATCTTCTTTATCCATTCAGCTGTTGATGGACACTTATGTTGCTTCCATGTCCTGGTTATTGTAATTAGAGCTGCAGTGAACATTGTGGTACATAACTCTTTTTGAATTATGTTTCTTTCAGGGTATATGCCCAGTAGTGCGATTGTTGAGTTGTGTGGTAGTTCTATTTTTAGTTTTTTAAGGAAGCTCCATACTGTTCTCCATAGTGGTTGTATCAATTTATATTCCCACCAACAGTGCAAGAGGGTTCCCTTTCCTCCACATCCTCTCAAACATTTATTGTTTGTACATTTTTTGATGATGGCCTTCTGACTGGTGTGAGGTGATACCTCATTGTAGTTTTGATTTGCATTTCTCTAATGACTAGTGATATTGGACATCCTTTCATGTGTTTGTTGGCTTCTTTGGAGAAATTCCTATTTAGGTCGTCTGCCCATTTTTGGATTGTATTGTTTGTTTTTTTGATATCGAGTTACATGAGCTGCTTGATATTTTGGAGATTAATCCTTTGTCAGTTGCTTTGTTTGCAAATATTTTCTCCCAGTCTGAGGGTTGTCTTTTCGTCTTTTTAATGGTTTTCTTGGCTGTGCAAAAGCTTTTAAGCATCATTAGACCACATTTGTTTATTTTTGTTTGCATTTCCATTTCTCTAGGAGATGGGTGAAAAAGGATCTTGCTATGATTTATGTCATAGAGTGCTCTGCCTATGCTTTCCTCTAAGAATTTTATAGTGTCTGGCCTTACATTTAGGTCTTTAATCCATTTTGAGTTTATTTTTGTGTACGGTGTTAAGGAGTGGTCTAATTTCATTCTTTTACATGAACTTGTTGAGTTATCCCAGCACCACTTATTGAAGAGGCTGTCTTTTCTCCATTGCATATTCTTGCCTTCTTTATCAAAGACAAGCTGACCATATGTGTGTGGGTTTATCTCTGGGCTTTCTATCCTATTCCATTGATCTACATTTCTGTTTTTGTGCCAGTACCATGCTGTCTTGATGACTGTAGCTTATTAATAGGCTCTGAAGTCAGGGAGCCTGATTACTCCAGCCCCATTTTTCTTTCTCAAGGTTGCTTTGGCTATCTGGGGTCTTTTGTGTCTCCATATGAATTGTGAAATTTTTTGTTCTAGATCTGTGAAAAATGTCATTGGTAGTTTGATAGGGTTTTCATTGAATCTATAGATTGCTTTGGGTAGTATAATCATTTTCACAGTGTAGATTCTTCCAATCCAAGAACATGGTATATCTATCCATCTGTTTGTATCATCTTTAATTTCTTTTGTCAGTGTCCTATAATTCTCTGCACACAGGTCTCTCATCTCCTTATGTAGGTTTATTCCTAGGTATTTTATTCTTTTTGTTGCAATGGTAAATGGGAATGTTTCCTTAATTTCTCTTTCAGATTTTTCATCATTAGTGTATAGGAATGTGAGAGATTTCTGTGCATTAATTTTGTATCCTGCTACTATACCAAATTCATTGTTTAGTCCTAGTAATTTCTAGGCGCATCCTTAAGATTCTCTATGTATAGTATGATGTCCTCTGCTAACAGTGACACTTTTACTTCTTCTTTTCCAATTTGGATTCCTTTTATTTATTTTTCTTCTTTGAGTGCTGTGCCTAAAACTTCCAAAACTATTTTGAATAATAGTGGTGAGAGTGGGCAACCGTTTTGTATTCCGGATCTTAGTGGAAATTGTTGCAGTTTTTCACCATTGAGAACAATGTTGGCTTTGTGTTTGTCATATATGGCCTTTATTTTATTGAGGTAAGTTCCCTCTATAGGGTTTTTTTATTGTAAATGGGTGTTGAATTTTGTCAAAAATTTTTCTGCCTGTTTTGAGATGATCATATGGTTTTTATCCATCAACTTCTTAATATGGTGTATCACATTGATGGATTTGGATATACTGAAGAAACCTTGCATTCCTGGGATAAAACCCACTTGGTCATGGTATATGATCCCTTTAATATGCTGTTGGATTCTGTTTGCTAGTATTTTGTTGAGGATTTTGCGTGTATGTTATCAGTGATATTGGCCTGTAGTGTTTATTTTTTTGTGACAATTTTGTCTGGTTTTGGTATCAGGGAGATGATGGCCTTGTAGAATGAGTTTGGGAAATTTCCTCCCTCTGCTATATTTTGGAAGAGTTTGAGGAGGACAGGTCTTAGCTGTTCACTAAATGTTTGAAAGAATTCACCTGTGAAGCCATCTGGTTCTGGGCTATGGTTTGTTGGAAGATTTTTAATCACAGTTTCAATTTCAGTGCTTGTGATTGGTCTGTTCATATTTTCTATTTCTTTCTGATTCAGACTCAGAAGGCTGTGCTTTTCTAATAATTTGCCCATTTATTCCAGGTTGTCCATTTTATTGGCATAGAGTTTACTGTAGTAATCTCTCATGATCCTTTGTATTTCTGCAGTGTCAGTTGTTACTTCTCCTTTTTCATTTCTAATTCTATTGATTTGAGTCTTCTCCCTTTTTTTCTTGATGAGTCTGGCTAATGGTTTATCAAAATTGTTTATCTTCTCAAAGAAACAGCTTTTAGTTTTATTGGTCTTTGCTATTGTTTCCTTCATTTCTTTTTCATTTATTTCTGATCTGATCTTTATGATTTCTTTCCTTCTGATAACTTTGGGGTTTTTTTGTTCTTCTTTCTGTAATTGGTTTAGGTGTAAGGTTAGGTTGTTTCTTTGAGATGTTTCTCCTTTCTTGAGATAGGATTGTATTGGTATAAACTTCCCTCTTAGAACTGCTTTTGCTGCATCCCATAGGTTTTGGGTTGTCGTGTTTTCATTGTCATTTGTTTCCAGTTTTTTTTTTTTTTTTCTTTCCTCTTTGATTTACTCAGTGATCTCTTGATTAACTAGTAGTGTATTGTATAGCCTCCTTGTGTTTGTATTTTTACAGTTTTATTCCCCATAATTGATATCGAATCTCATAGCGTTGTACTCGGAAAAGTTACTTGACACAATTTCAATTTTTAAAAATTTACCAAAGCTTGATTTGTGACCCATGATATGGTCTACCCTGGAGACTGTTCAATGAGCACTTGAGAAGAAAGTGTATTCTGTTTTTTTTTGGATTAAATGTCCTATAAATATCAATTAAGTCAATCTTGTTTAATATATCTTTTAAAGCTTGTTTTTCCCTATTTATTTGCATTTTGGATGCTCTTTCCATCGGTGAAAGTGGGACATTAAAGTCCACTACTATGATTGTGTTACTGTCGATTTCCCCTTTTATGGCTGTTAGCATTTGCCTTATGTATTGAGGTGTTCCTATGTTGGGGGCATAAATATTTACAATTTTTATATCTTCTTCTTGGATTGATCCCTTGATCATTATGTAGTGTTCTTCTTTGTCTCTTGTAATAGTCTTTATTTTAAAGTCCATTTTGTCTGATATGAGAATTGCTACTCCAGCTTTCTCTTGTTTTCCATTTGCGTGGAATATCTTTTTCCCTCCCCTCACTTTCACTCTGTATGTGTCCCTAGGTCTGAAGTGGGTCTCTTGTAGACAGCGTATATACGGGTCTTGTTTTTGTATCCATTCAGCCAGTCTATGTCTTTGGTTGGAGCATTTAATCCATTTACATTTAAGGTAATTATCGATATGTATGTTCCTATTAACATTTTCTTAATTGTTTTGGGTTTGTTTTTGTAGGTCTTTTCCTGCTCTTGTGTTTCCTGCCTAAAGAAGTTGCTTTGGCATTTTTGTGTAAAGCTGGTTTGGGTGTGATGAATTCTCCTCGCTTTTGCTTGTCTTTAAAAGTTTAAATTACTCCATCGAATGTGAATGAGACTTTTCTTGGTAGAGTAATCTGGTTGTAGGTTTTTCCCTTTCATCACTTTAAACACGTCCTGCCACACCCTCTGGCTTACAGAGTTTCTGCTGAAAGATCAGCTGTTAAGCTTATGGGGATTCTGTTGTATGTTAGTTGTTGCTTTTCCCTTACTGCTTTTAATATTTTCTTTGTATTTAATTTTTGATAGTTTGATTAATATGTGTCTTGGCATGTTTCTCCTTGATTTTATCCCGTATGGGACTTTCTGTGCTTCCTGGATTTCATTGACTATTTCTTTTCCCTTATTAGGAGAGTTTTCAAGTGTAATCTCTTCAAATATTTTCTCAGTCCCTTTCTTTTTCTCTTCTTCCTCTTTGACCCCTATAATTTGAATGTTGTTATGTTTAGTATTGTCCCAGTGGTCTCTGAGACTGTCCTCAATTCTTTTCATTCTTTTTTCTTTATTCTGCTCTGCAGTAGTTATTTCCACTCTTTTGTCTTCCAGGTCACTTATCTGTTCTTCTGCCTCAGTTATTCTGCTCTTGATTCCTTCTAGAGAAATTTTAATTTCATTTATTGTGTTGTTCATCATTGTTTGCTTGCTCTTTAGTTCTTCTAGGTCCTTGTTAAACGTTTGTTGTATTTTCTCCATTCTATTTCCAAGATTTTGGATCATCTTTACTATCATTACTCTAAATTCTTTTTCAGGTAGACTGCCTATATCCTCATCATTTATTTTGTCTTGTGTGTTTTTACCTTGCTCCATCATCCGCTGTGTATTTCTCTGTCTTCTCATTTTGCTTAACTTACTCTGTTTAGGGTCTCCTTTTTACAGGGCACAGATTTGTAGTTCCCATTGTATTTGGTATCTGCCCACAGTGAGTAAGGTTGGTTCAGTGGGTTGTCTAGGCTTCCTGGTGGAGGGTACTGGTGCTTGTGTTCTGGTGGATGAGGCTAGATCTTGTCTTTCTGTTGAGCAGGACTGCATCTGGTGGAGTGTTTTTGGGTGTCTGTGAATTATTATGATTTAGGCAGCCTCTCTGCTAATGGGTGGGGTGGTTTTCCTGTTTTGCAAATTGTTTGTCATGGGGTATTCAGCACTGGAGCTTGCTGGCCGTTGAGTGGAGCTGAGTCTTAGCATTGAGACAGATCTCTCGGAGATCTCTCACCCATTGATATTACGTGGAGCTGGGAGGTGTCTGGTAGACCAATGTCCTGAATTTGGCTCTCCAATCTAAAAGGCTCAGGCCTTACATCCGGCCAGAGCACCAAGACCCTGTCAGCCACACAGCTCAGAAGAAAAGGGAGAAAAATAATAAAGAAAGAAAAAATAAATAAAAAGTAAAATAAAATAATTTAAAGAAAATATTAAAAATAATCTTATTAAAATAAAAAGAAGTAAGAAAGAAAAGAAAGAGGAAAGCAACTGAACCAATAAACAAATCCACCAATGATAACAAGCACTTAAAACTATACAAACAACATTAAAATGGACAGAGAATTCTAGGACAAATGGTAAAAGTAAAACTACACAGACAAAATCACACAAAGATGCATACACATACACACTCATAAAAAGAGAAAAAGAAAGAAAAAAAAAATCTATATATATAAAGGAAGAGAGCAACCAAAGCAATAAACAAATATACCAATGGTAATAAGCTCTAAATATTAAACTAAGATAAACATAAAACCAGAAACAAATTAGATGCAGAAAGCAAACCCCAAGTCAGTGGTTGTTTCCAAAGTCCACTGCCTCAATTTTGGGATGACTGTTTGTCTATTCAGGTATTCCACAGATGCATGGTACATAAAGTTGATTGTGGAGATTTAATCTGCTGCTCCTGAGGCTGCACAGAGAAATTTCCCTTTCTCTTCTTTGCACAGCTCCTGGGGTTCAGCTTTGGATTTGGCCCCACCTCTGCATGTAGGTCACCCTCTGGCATCTGTTCTTCACCCAGACAGGAGGGAGTCAAAGGAGCAGCTGATTAGAGGGCTTTAGCATACTCAGGCCAGGGTGGGAGGGAGGCGTACAGAATGCTGAGTGAGCCTGTGGTGGCAGAAGCTAGAGTGACGTTCCACTAGTCTGAAGCACACCCTGTGTTCTCCCGGGGAAGTTGTCCCTGGATCACAGGACCCTGGCAGTGGCGGGCTGCACAGGCTCCCGGGAAGGGAGATGTGGATGGTGACCTGTGCTTGCGCACAGGCTTCTTGGTGGCTGCAGCAGCCTTAGCATTTCATGCCTGTCTCTAATGTCCGCACTGATAGCTGCATCTCACGTGCATCTCTGGACCTTGTTTAGGTGGTGCTCTGAATCATTTCTTCTCACTCACCCCGAAACGTGGTCTCTTGTTTCTTAGACAGTTCCAGACTTTTTCCCGGACTTCTTCCCAGCTAGCTGCTGCACACTAGCCCCCTTCAGGCTGTGTTCACACAGCCAACCCCAGTCCTCTCTCTGGGTGCTGACCTCCAAAGCCTGACCCTCAGTTCCCAGACCCCACTGCCCAAGTGGGTGATCAGACAAGCCTCTCAGGCTGGTAAGTGCTGGTCTGCCCCGATCCTCTGTGCGGGAATTTCTCTGCTTTGTCCTCTGCACACCTGTTTCTGTGCTCTCCTCTGTGGCTCTGAAGCTTCCCCACTCTTCCTCCCATCCCTGCCAGTGAAGGGGCTGCCTGGTGTGTGGAAACTTTTCTTCCTTCACAGCTCCCTCCCAGAGGGCAGGTCCCATCCTTATTCATTTGTCTCTGCTTTTTCTTTTTTCTTTTGCCCCACCCAGGTATGTGGGGAGTTTCTTGGCTTTTGGGAAGTCTGAGTTCTGCCAGCGTTCAGTATGTGTTCTACAGGAGTTGTTCCACATGTAGATGTATTTTTGATGTATTTGTGGGGAGGAAGGTGATCTCCATATCTTACTCCTCCGCCATCTTGAGGGTCCCCCCTACTTATTTGTTTTTATTATTGGCTGTGTTGTGTCTTCATTGTTGTGTGCAGGCTTTCTCTAATTGCGGCTAGCGGGGGCTACGTTTTGTTGTTGTGCGTGGGCTTCTCATTGCCATGGCTTCTCTTGGTGCAGAGCATGGGGTCTAGGTGCACAGGCTTCAGTAGTTGTGGCATGCAGGCTCAGTAGTTGTGGTTCACAGTCACTAGAGTGCAGGGTAAGTAGTGGTGGTACACAGGCTTAGTTGCTGCGTGGCATGTGGGATCTTCCCAGGCCAGGAATCAAATCCATGTCCACTGCATTGGCAGGCGGATTCTTAACCACTGCATCACCAATGAAGCCCTCTTGTTAGCCCCCTTAATCCTACTTGGAGCCCTCACTGTTAGATATTGGAAGATATTTTTACTCCAAATTGTCTGGCTCTCCTCTACACATTTGGCCGCATTCTCTTTTTAGTATTGACAGCTAATGGGAAAAATATATTGTGTACAACTTTCCATCTTTTGCCAATGAAATAAGTGACTATCTCATAAGAAAAAGTGTTTGTTTACATTTGTAGTAGACAAAATGCCATTTTAATTACATTTTGTGGGGAAGGGAGGAAGCTATATCTTTAGTTTGGTTTATAAATATTATTTAAAAATAAATATGCTTCCAGGGGCTTCCCTTCCTGTCCAGTGGTTAAAACTCTGTGCTTCCACTGCAGAGGGCATGGGTTCCATCCCTGGTAGGGGACTAGGATCCCACATGCCATGCCACAGAATCAGAACCAGGCTTGATCCCTGAATCAACCCTACTCCCTTCCCACCTTTAATGGAGGAATCAGCCCTACTCCCTTCCCACCTTTAATGGAGGAAATTTTCCAGAGGAAAATTTCCCTGGGCCTAAAAGACTCCCCAAAACTATTATTTCTCATGCTGGAAGCCTGAAACCACCATTGCCATTTTAAGTACTAAATAAAATTTGTAGGGGGCATTCAGTGAAATGTGACAGATGCATGCATATATTGACCTCCACTGACTGTCAAATGCCACTAAATAAGTAAATAAATAAATAAATAATCTTCCAACATTATTTAAATAATGTTAGGATAAAGAATTACTATATAATTTAGTTTCTATACTGAAACAGTTTCACATTTTTTGGACACCTAAAGACCTATATTTTTAATTTTTTAAAACAGTTTAATTGGAGTATAATTGCTTTACAATGTTGTGTTAGTTTCTTTGTTGTGAATCAGCTGTATGTATACACATATCACCATATCCCCTCCTTCTTGCACCTCCCTCCCACCCTCCCTATTCCACTCCTCTAGGTGGTCACAAAGAATGGAGCTGATCTCCTTATGCGATGCAGCTCCTTCCCACTAGATATGTATTTTACATTTGGTAATGTATATACGTCAATGCTAGTCTCTCACTTCGTCCCAGCTTACCCTTCCCCCTCCCTGTGTCCTCAAGTCCATTCTCTATGCCTACCTCTTTATTCCTGTCCTGCCTCTAGGTTCATCAGAACTATTTTTTTTTTAATTCCATATATATATTGTTAGCATAGGTATTTGTTTTTCTCTTTCTGACTTACCTCACTCTGTATGACAGACTCTAGGTCCATCCAACTCACGACAAATAACTCAATTTCATTTCTTTTTATGGCTGAGTAATATTCCTTTGTATATATGTGCCACATCTTCTTTATCCATTCATCTATTGATGGACATTTAGGTTGCTTCCATGTGCTGGTTATTGTAAATAGTGCTGCAATGAACATTGTGGTACGTAACTCTTTTTGAATTATGGTTTTCTCAGGGTATATGCGCAATAGTGAAATTGCTGGGTCGTATGGTAGTTTTATTTTTAGTGTTTTAAGGAACCTCCATACTGTTCTCCATAGTGGCTGTATCAGTTTACATTCCCACCAACAGTGCAAAAGTGTTCCATTTTCTCCACATCCTCTCCAGCATTTACTGTTTGTAGATTTTCTGATGATGGCCATTCTGACTGGTGTGAGGTAATACATCGTTGTGATTTTGATTTGCATTTCTCTAAATATTAGTGATGTTGAGCATCCTTTCATGTGTTTGTTGGCAATCTGTATGTCTTCTTTGGAGAAATGTCTGTTTAGGTCTTCTGCCCATTTTTGGATTGGGTTACTTGTTTTTTGGATATTGAGCTGCATGAGCTGCTTGTATATTTTGGAGATCAATCCTTTGTCAGTTGCTTCACTTGCAAATATTTTCTGCCATTCTGAGGGTTGTCTTTTCATCTTTTTAATGGTTTCCTTTGCTGTACAAAAGCTTTTAAGTTTCATTAGGTCCCACTTGTTTATTTTTGTTCATCAGTGATATTGTCCTGTAATTTTCTTTCTTTGTGACATCTTTGTCTGGTTTTGGTATCAGGGTGATGGTGGCCTCATAGAATGGGTTTGGGAGTGTTCCTCTCTCTGCTATATTTTGGAAGAGTTTGAGAAGGATAGGTGTTAGCTCTTCTCTAAATATTTGATAGAATTTGCCTGTGAAACCATCTGGTCCTAGGCTTTTGTTTGTTGCAAGTTTTTTAATAACAGTTTCAGTTTCAGTGCTTGTGCTTGGTCTGTTTATATTTTCTATTTCTTCCTTGTTCAGTCTCAGAACGTTGTGCTTTTCTAAGAATGTGTGCATTTCTTCCAGATTGTCCATTTTATTGGCATATAGTTGCTTGTAGTAATCTCTCATGATCCTTTGTATTTCTGCAGTGTCAGTTGTTACTTCTCCTTTTTCATTTCTAATTCTGTTGATCTGAGTACTCTCCTTTTTTTTTTTTTTTTCATGAGGAGTCTGGCTAATGGTTTATCAATTTTGTTTATCTTCTCAAAGAACCAGCTTTTAGTTTTATTGATCTTTGCTATTGTTTGCTTCATTTCTTTTTCATTTATTTCTGATCTGATCTTTAGGATTTCTTTCCTTCAGCTCACTTTGGGGTTTTTTTTTTTTTTTTTTCTTCTTTCTCTAATTGCTTTAGGTGTAAGTTTAGGTCATTTATTTGAGATTTTTTGTTTCTTGATGTAGGATTATATTGCTATTAACTTCCCTCTTAGACCAACTTTTGCTGCTTCCCTTAGGTTTTGGGTCATCATGGTTTCACTGTCATTTGTTTCTTGATTTCATCTTCGATTTCTTCAGTGATCTCTTGGTTATTTAGTAGCATATTGTTTAGCCTCCATGTGTTTGCAGTTTTTACAGTTTTTGTCCTGTGATTGATATCTAGTCTCACAGTGTTGTGGTTGGAAAAGATACCTGATATGATTTCAATTTTCTTAAATTTACCAAGTCTTGATTTGTGACCCAGGATATGGTCTATCCTGGAGAAGGTTCCATGAGCACTTGAGAATAAAGTGTATTCTGCTCTCTTGGATGGAATTTCCTATAAATATCAGTTAAGTCCATCTTGTTTAATGTGCCATTTAAAGCTTGTGTTTCCTTATTTATTTTCATTTTCGATGATGTGTGTTTGGTGAAAGAGGTATCTTAACATCCCCTACAATTCTGTGTTACTGTCGATTTCCCTTTTATGGCTGTTAGCATTTGTCTTATGTATTGAGGTGATCTTATGTTGGGTGCATATATATTTATAATTGTTATATCTTCTTCTGGGATTGATCCCTTGATCATTATGTTGTGTCCTTCCTTGTCTCTTGTAACATTCTTTATTTTAAAGTCTATTTTATCTGATCTAAGTATTGCTATTCCAGCTTTCTTTTGATTTCCATTTGCATGGAATATCCTTTTCTAACCCTCACTATCAGTCTGTATGTGTCCCGAGGTCTGAAGTGGGTCTCTTTTAAACAGCAGATATATGAGTCTTGTTTTTGTGTCCATTCAGCCAGTCTGTGTCTTTTGGTTGGAGTATTTAATCTTCTTACATTTAAGTGATTATCGATATGTATGTTCGTATTGCCATTTTGTTAATTGTTTTGGGTTTGTTTTTTTAGATCTTTTTCTTCTCTGCATTTCCTGCCTACAGAATTTCCTCTAGCTTTTGTTGTAAAGTTTGTTTGGTGGTGCTGAATTCTCTTAGCTTTTGCTTGTTTGTAAAGGTTTCAATTTCTCTGATGAATCTGAATGAGATCTTTGCTGTGCAGAGTAATCTTGCTTGTAGCTTTTTCCCTTTCATCACTTTAAATACGTCCTGCCACTCCTTTCTGGCTTGCATAGTTTCTGCTGAAAGATCAGCTGTTAAGCTTATGGGGCTTTTGTTGTATGTTATTTGTTGCTTTTCCCTTGATGTTTTTATTTTTTCTTTGTATTTAATTTTTGATAGTTTGATTAATATGTGTCTTGGCATGTTTCTCCTGGGATTTATCCTGTATGGGGTTCTCTGCCCTTCCTGGACTTGATTGACTATTTCTTTTCCTATGTTAGGGAAGTTTGCAATTATAATCTCTTCAAATATTTTCTCAGACCCTTTCTTTTTCTCTTCTTCTTCTGGGACACCTGTTATTCTAATGTTGGTGTTTTAATATTGTCCCAGTGGTCTCTGCGACTGCCCTCAATTCTTTTCATTCTTTTTTCTTTATTCTGCTCTGTGGTAGTTATTTTCACTGTTTTATCTTCCAAGTCACTTACCCGTCCTTCTGCCTCAGTTATTCTGCAATTGATTCCTTCTAGAGAATTTTTAATTTCATTTATTTCGTTGTTCATTATTGTTTGTTTGCTCTTTAGTTCTTCTAGGTGCTTGTTAAACGTTTCTTGTATTTTCTCCATTCTATTTCCAAGATTTTGGATCAGATTTACTGTCATTTCTCTGAATTGTTTTTCAGGTAGACTGTCTATTTCCTCTCCATTTGTTAGGTCTGCTGGGTTTTTACCTTGCTCCTTCATCTGCTGTGTGTTTTTCTGTCTTTTCACTTTGCTTAACTTACTGTGTTTGGGGTCTCCTTTTCGCAGGTTGCAGGTTCGTAGTTCCCGTTGTTTTTGGTGTCTGTCCCCAGTGGCTAAGGTTGGTTCAGTGGGTTGTGTAGGCTTCTTGGTGGAGGGGACTGGTGCCTGTGTTCTGGTGGGTGGGGCTGGATCTTTTCTTTCTCGTGGGTATGGCCAAGTCCTGTGGTGTGTTTTAAGGTGTCTGTGAACTTAGTATGACTTTCAGCAGCCTCTCTGTTAATGGGTGGGTTTGTGTTCCTGTCTTGCTAGTTGTTTGTCATGGGGTGTCCATCACTGGACCTTGCTGGCCTTTTGGTGGAGCTGGGTCTTAATTTTGAGAAGTAGATCTCTGGGAGAGCTCTTGCCGATTGATATTATGTGGGGACAGGAATTCTCTGGTGGTCCAATATCCTGGATTCAGCTCTTTCATCTCGGAGGCTCAGGCCTGACAACTGGTCAGAACACCAAGACCCTGCCAGCCACATGGCTTGTAAGAAAAGGAAGAAAAAACGGGGGAAAAAAAATAGAAGTGATAAACCCCAAACCAAATGTTAAAAGTAAAACTAAACAGACAAAATCACACAAAGAAAAATACAGACATACACTCGTAAAAAGAAAACAACCAAAAAAAAAAAAAAAAAAAGAATAGTCAGTGCCCTAGGAAAAATGGTAAAAGCAATCCTAAAGAGACAAAAATCACATAAAGAAACATACTCATATACACTCACAAATAGAGGAAAATGGAAAAAAAATTAAAAATTACAAAATATTAAAAAAATAATAAAAGAAAAAAGAAAGAAGGAAGTAACCAAATCAATAAACAAATCCACCAATAATAGCAAGCACTAAAAACTAAACTAAGGTAAATATAAAAATCAGAAACAAATCAGATGCAGAAAGCAAACCCCAAGTGTACAGTTACTCCCAAAGTCCACTGCCTCAATTTTGGGAATGTTCATTGTCTATTCATGTATTCCACAGATGCAGGGTTCATCAAGTTTAATGTAGGGATTTAATCCGCTCCTCCTGAGGCTGCATGGAAAATTTTCCCTTTCTCTTCTTTACTTTCACAGCTCCTGGGTTTCATCTTTGATTATGGCCCCACCTCTCTTTGTAGGCCACCCTCAGACATCTGTTCTCCATCCAGACAGGAGGGAGTTAAAACAGTGGCTGATTAGGGCTCTCTTGCTCACTCAGGCTGGGGAGAGGGAGGGGTACGGTAGTCATAATTGGAATGTGGGGAGAGCCTGCAGCGGCAGAGGACAGCTTAACATTGCAACAGTGTCAGGCACACTCTGTGCTCTCCTAGGGAAGTTGTCCCTGGATCTGGGACTCTGGCAGTGGCATGCTGCACAGGCTCCTGAGGGGGGTGTGAGTAATGACCTGTTGCACACAGGATTCTTCGTGAAGGCAGTGGTAGTATTAGTGTTTCATGCCTGTCTCTGTGATAGCTGATAGACATGGCTCAGGCCTGTCTCTGGAACTTACTTAAGTGGTGCTTTGCCTTCTATGGGCACACAAAGCAGGAATCCCCTCTCCTCGTGCATCCTGAAACAATTGTCTCTTGCCTCTTAGGCAGTTCCAGACTTTTTCCCTGACTCCCTCCCTGCTAGTTGTGGTGCACTAACACCCTTCTGGCTGTCTTCATGAAGCCAACCCCAGTCTTCTCCCTGGGGTCTGACCTCCAAAGTCCAAGCCTCAGCTCTCAGCCCCCACCAACCCTGGTGGGTGAGCAGACAAGTGTCTCAGGTCGGTGAGTGCTGGTCAGCACCAATCCTCTGTGCAGCAATCTCTCCTCTTTGCCCTCTGCACCCTTGTTGCTGTGCTCTCCTCCATGGCTCTGAAGCTTCCCCCACTGCCCAGCCCCTGTCCCCGCCAGTGAAGGGGATCCCTAGTGTATGGAAACTTTTCCTCCTTCACAACTCAGTCCCAGATTTGCAGGTTCTGTTCCTATTCTTTTGTGTCTGTTTTTTCTTTTGCCCTACCCAGGTATGTGGGGATTTTCTTGCCTTTTGGGAAGTCTGATGTCTTCTGCCAGCATTCAATAGGTGTTCTGTAGGAGTTTTTCCACATGTAGATGTATTTTTCAGGTATTTTTTGGGAGGAAGGTGATCTCCACGTCTTACTCCTCTGTCATCTTGAAGGTCTCCTCTCTAATGTCATTTAAAGCCAAGTGAGAATTTTATTCTCTTATAGTCAGCTTTCCTGTTCTAACATAATACAGAAGTCTATTGATCCATTATAACACATTAGATTTATGAAGTTTAAATCATGGAAATGCTGAAAGAAACTAAGGTTGGGATATTAATTAGACTGGATGAATACAGTAAATTCAGACATGTAAGGGATTATGACAGATATGTAATTAACAAAGAAATGAAATGGAGAATCTGAGTACCAATGTATGAGAATGACTATTTCACTACACATATGAATACTTAGGGATATTTGAATGACTGTTGAAATAGATTTTGTATTATTTTTTTAATTTTAATTTTGGTTATGGGTTATACAGGGCAGTTTTACATGTTATTTAACCATTTTATGGTTTCTCTCTTCACCTTCTTTACCTAATACCTTCCTTTTTTTCTTTAGAGAGGTTGGTTTATTTATTTATTTATGTTTATATCTTTATTGGGGTATAATTGCTTTACAATGGTATGTTAGTTCCTTCTTTATAACAAAGTGAATCAGTTATACATATACATATACTCCCATATCTCTGCCCTCTTGTGTCTCCCTCCCTCCAAATCCCACCCCTCTAGGTGGTCACAAAGCACCGACCTGATCTCCCCGTGCTATGCGGCTACTTCCCACTAGCTATCTATTTTACGTTTCGTAGTGTATATATGTCCATGCCACACTCTCTCTGTCACAGCGTACACTTCCCCCACCCCGTATCCTCAAGTCCATTCTCTAGTAGGTCAGTGTCTTTATTCCAGCCTTGCCCCTATGTTCTTCGTGACCCTTTTTTTCCCCTTAGATTCCATATATATGTGTTAGCATACGGTATTTGTTTTTCTCTTTCTGACTTACTTCACTCTGCATGAGAGACTCTAAGTCCATCCACCTCATTACAAATACCTCAATTTTGTTCCATTTTATGGCTGAGTAATATTCCATTGTATATACGTGCCACAACTTCTTTATCCATTCATCTGTTGATGGACACTTAGGTTGCTTCGATGCCCTGGCTATTGTAAAGAGAGCAGCAATTAACATTTTGGTACATGACTCTTTTTGAATTATGGTTTTCTCAGGGTATATGTCCAGTAGTGGGATTGCTGATTCGTATGGTAGTTCTATTTTTAGTTTTTTAAGGAACCTCCATACTGTTCTCCACAGTGGCTGTATCAATTTACATTCCCACCAACAGTGCAAGAGTGTTCCCTTTTCTCCACACCCTCTCGAGCATTTATTGTTTGTAGATTTTTTGATGATGGCCATTCTGACTGGTGTGAGATGATATCCCATTGTAGTTTTGTTTTGCATTTCTCTAATGATTAATGATGTTGAGCATTCTTTCATGTGTTTGTTGGCAATATGTATATCCTCTTTGGAGAAATGTGTATTTAGGTCTTCTGCCCATTTTTGGATTGGGTTGTTTGTTTTTTTGATATTGAGCTGCATGAGCTGCTTGTAAATTTAGGAGATTAATCCTTTGCCAGTTGCTTCATTTGCAAATATTTTCTCCCATTCTGAGGGTTGTCATTTCATCTTGTTTATGATTTCCTTTGCTGTGCAAAGCTTTTATGTTTCATTAGGTCCCATTTGTTTATTTATTTATTTTTTTACTTCCATTTCTATAGGAGTTGGGTCAAAAGGATCTTGCTGTGATTTATGTAATAGAGTGTTCTGCCTATGTTTTCCTCTATGAGATTGATAGTGTCTGGCCTTACATTTAGGTCTTTAATCAATTTCGAGTTTTTTTTGTGTATGGTGTTAGGGAGTGTTCTAATTTCATTCTTTTACATGTACCTGTCTAGTTTTCCCAGTACCAGTTATTGAAGAGGCTGTCTTTTCTCCACTTTATATTCTTGCCTCCTTTATCAAAGATAAGGTGACCACATGTGCGTGGGTTTATCTCTGGGCTTTCTCTCCTGTTCCATTGATCTATATTTCTGTTTTGTGCCAGTACCATATGGTCTTGATTACTGTAGCTTTGTAGTATAGTCTGAATTCAGGGAGCCTGATTCCTCCAGCTCCAGTTTTCTTTCTCAAGATTGCTTTGGATATTCGGGGTCTTTTGTGTTTCCATACACATTGTGAATTTTTTTTGTTCTAGTTCTGTGAAACATGCCAGTGGTCGTTTAATAGGGATTGCATTGAATCTGTAGATTGCTTTGGATAGTAGAGTCATTTTCACAATGTTGATTCTTCCAATCCAAGAACATGGAATATCTCTTCATGTTTTTGTATCATATTTAATTTCTTTCTTATAACTTTCTGCATACATGTCTTTTGTATCCTTAGGTAGGTTTATTCCTAGATATTTTATTCTCTTTGTTGCAATGGTAAATGGGAGTGTTTTCTTAATTTCACTTTCAGATTTGTTATCATTAGTGTATAGGAATGCAAGAAATTTCTGTGCATTAATTTTGTATCCTGTTTCTTTACGAAATTCATTGATTAGCTCTAGTAGTTTTCTGGTAGCATCTTTAGGATTCTCTATGTATAGTATCATGTCATCTGCAAACAGTGACAGCTTTATGTCTTCTTTTCTGATTTGGATTCCTTTTATTTCTTTTTCTTCTCTGATCGTTGTGGCTACCACTTCCAAAACTATGTTGAATAATAGTGGTGAGAATGAGCAACCTTCTTTTGTTCCTGGTCTTACTGGAAATGGTTTCAGTTTTTCACCATTGAGGACGATGTTGGTTGTGGGTTTGTCATATGTGGCCACTATTATGTTGAGGAAAGCTCTCTCTATGCCTACTTTCTGGAGGGTTTTTATCTTAAATGGGTGTTGAATTTTGTCAAATGCGTTCTCTGCATCGATTGAGGTGATCATATCATTTTCCTCCTTCAATTTGTTAATATGGTGTATCACATTGTTTGATTTGTGTATTATATAGAAGAATCCTTGCATTCCTGGGATAAACCCCACTTGATCATGGTGTATGATCCTTTTAAAGTGCTGTTGGATTCTGTTTGCTAGTATTTTGTGTAGGTTATTTGCATCTATGTTCATCAGTGATGTTGCCCTGTAGTTTTCTTTCTTTGTGACATCTTTGTCAGGTTTTGGTATCAGGGTGATGGTGGCATCATAGAATGAGTTTGGGAATGTTCTTCTCTCAGTGTTATCTTGGAAGAGTTTGAGAAGGATAGGTGTTAGCTTTTCCCTAAGTGTTTGATAGAATTTGCCTGTGAAGTCATCTTGTCCTGGGCTTTTGTTTCTTGGAAGATTTTAAATCACAGTTTCAATTTCAGTGCTTGTGATTGGTCTGATCATATTTTCCATTTCTTCCTGGTTCAGTTTCAGAATGTTGTGCATTTCTAAGAGTTTATCCATTTCTTCCAGGTTGTCCATTTTATTGGCATAGAGTTTACTGTAGTAATCTCTCATGATCCTTTGTATTTCTGCAGTGTCAGTTGTTACTTCTCCTTTTTCCTGTCTAATTCTATTGATTTGAGTCTTCTCCCTTTTTTTCTTGATGAGTCTGGCTAATGGTTTATCAATTTTGTTTATCTTCTCAAACAACCAGCTTTTAGTTTTATTGATCTTTGCTATCATTTCCTTCATTTCTTTTTCATTTATTTCTGATATGATCTTTATGCTTTCCTTCCTTCTGCTAACTTTTGTCTTTTTTTGTTCTTCTTTCTCTAATTGCTTTAGGTGTAAGGTTACATTGTTTATTTGAGATGTTTCTTGTTTCTTAAGGTAGGATTTTATTGATATAAACTTCCCTCTTAGAACTGCTTTTGCTGCATCCCATAGGTTTTGGGTTGTCGTGTGTTCATTGTCATTTGTTTCTAGGTATTCTTTCATTTCCCCTTTAATTTCTTCAGTGATCTGTTGGTTATTTAGTAACGTATTGTTTAGCCTCCATGTGCTTGTATTTTTTACAGATTTTTTTCCTGTAATTGATATCTAGTCTCATAGCATTGTGGTCGGAAAAAGATACTTGATAAGATTTCAATTTCCTTAAATTTACCAAGGCTGATTCGTGACCCAAGATATGATCTATCCTGGAGAATGTTCCATGAGCACTTGAGAAGAATGTGTATTCTGTCATTTTTGGATGAAATGTGCTATAAATATCAATTAAGTCCATCTTTAATGTATCATTTAAAGCTGTGTTTCCTTATTTATTTTCATTTTGGATGATCTGTCCTTTAGTGAAAGTGGGTTGTTAAAGTCCCCTACTATGAATGTGTTACTGTCGATTTCCCCTTTTATGGCTGTTAGTGTTTGCCTAATGTATTGAAGTGCTCCTATGCTGGGTGCATGAATATTTACAATTGTTATATCTTCTTCTTGGATTGATCCCTTGGTCATTACATAGTGTCTTTCCTTGTCTCTTGTAATAGTCTTTACTTTCAAGTCTATTTTGTCTGATATGAGAATTGTTACTCCTGCTTTCTTTTGATTTCCATTTGCATGGGATATTTTTTTCCATCCCCTCACTTTCAGTCTGTATGTGTCCCTAGGTCTGAAGTGGGTCTCTTGTAGACAACATATATATGGGTCTTGTTTTTGTATCCATTCAGCCAGTCTGTGTCTTTTGGTTGGAGCATTTAATCCATTTACATTTAAAGTAATTATCGATATGTATGTTCCTATTCCCATTTTCTTAATTGTTTTGGGTTTGTTATTGTAGTTCTTTTCCTTCTCTTGTGTTTCCTGCCTAGAGAATTTTCTTTATCATTTGTTGTAAAGCTGGTTTGGTGGTGCTGAATTCTCTTAGCTTTTGCTTGTCTGTAAAGATTTTAATTTCTCCATCATATCTGAATGAGATCCTTGCTGGGTAGAGTAATCTTGGTTGTAGGTTTTCCGCTTTCATCACTTTAAATATGTCCTGCCACTCCCTTCTGGCTTGCAGAGTTTCTGCTGAAAGATCAGCTGGTATCCTTATAGGGATTCCCTTGTGTGTTATTTGTTGTTTTTCCCTTGCTGCTTTTAATATTTGTTCTTTGTAATTAATTGTTGATAGTTTGATTAATATGTGTCTTGGCATGTTTCTTCTTGGATTTACCCTGTATAGGACTCTCTGTGTTTCCTGGACTTGATTAACTATTTCCTTTCCCATATTAGGGAAGTTTTCAACTGTAATCTCTTCAAATATTTTCCCATTCCTTTCCTTTTTTCTCTTCCTCTTCTGGGACAACTATAATTCGAATGTTGGTGCATTTAATGTTTTCCTAGAGGTCTCTGAGACTGTCCCCAGTTCTTTGCATTATTTTTTCTTTATTCTGCTCTGCAGTAGTTATTTCCACTATTTTATCTTCCAGGTCACTTATCAGTTCTTCTGCTTCAGTTATTCTGCTATTGATCCCTTCTAGAGAATTTTTAATTTCATTCATTGGGTTGTTCATCATTGTCTGTTTGCTCTTTAGTTCTTCTAGGTCCTTGTTAAACTTTTCTTGTATTTTCTGTATTATATTTCCAAGATTTTGGATCATCTTTACTATCATTATTCTGAATTGTTTTTCAGGTAGACTGCTTATTCCCTCTCCATTTGTTAGGTCTGGTGGGCTTTTACCCTGCTCCTTCATCTGCTGTGTGTTTCTCTACCTTCTCATTTTGCTTAAATTACTGTTGTTGGGGTCTCATTTTTGCAGGCTGCAGGTTCATAGTTCCTGTTGTTTTTGGTGTCTGTCCCCAGTGCCTAATGTTGGTTCAGTCAGTTGTGTAGGCTTCCTGGGGAGAGGACTGGTGTCTGTGTTCTTGTGGATGAGGCTGCATCTTCTCTTTCTGGTGGGCAAGTCCATGTCTGGTGGTGTGTTTTGGGGTGTCTGTGGCCTTATTATGATTTTAGGCAGCCTCTCTGCTAATGGATGGTGTTGTGTTTCTGTCTTGCTAGTTGTTTGGCATAGGGTGTCTAGCACTGTAGCTTGCTGGTTGTTGAGTGAAGCTGGGTCTTGGCTTTGAGATGGAGATCTCTGGTAGATTTTTGCCCTTTGATATTATGTGGAGCTGGGAGGTCTCTTGTGGACCAGTGTCCTGAAGTTGGCTCTCCCACCTCAGAGGCACAGCCCTGACACCTGGCTGGAGCACCAAGAGTCTTTCATCCACCCAGCTCAGAATAAAAGAGAGAAAGAAAGAGATAAAAAGAGAAAGAAAGAAAGAAGATAAAGTAAAATAAAATAATTAATATAAAAAATATTAAGAAAAAAATTTTTTACGTAAAAAAAAAAAAAAAAAGAAAGAAAACGGACAGGCAGAACCTTAGGCAAAATGGTAAAAGCAAAGCTATACAAACAAAATCACACACAGAAGCATACACATACACACTCACAAAAAGATCAAAAGGGAACAAAATATATATCTTGTGCTCTCAAAGTCCACCTTCTCAATTTGGGATGATTCGTTGCCTATTCAGGTATTCCACAGAGGCAGGTACATCAAGTTCACTGTGGAGATTTAATCCACTGCTCCTGAAGCTGCTGGGAGAAATTTCCCTTTCTCTTCTTTGTTCACACAGCTCCCGGGGTTCAGCTTTGGATTTGGACCCGCCTCTGTGTGTATGTCGCCTGAGGGCGTCTGTTCTCCGCTCAGGCATGACGGGGTTAAAGGAGCAGCTGATTCGGGGGCTCTGGCTCACTCAGGCCTGGGGGAGGGAGGGGTATGGATGCGGGGCGAGCCTGCAGTGGCAGAGGCCAGTGTGACGCTGCAACAGTTGTGTGTTCTCCTGGGGAAGTTTTCCTTGGATCATGGCACCCTGGCAGTGGCGGGCTGCACAGGCTCCCGGGAGGGGAGGTGTGGAGAGTGACCTGTGCTTGCACACAGGCTTCTTGGTGGCGGCAGCAGCAGCCTTAGCATCCCATGTCCGTCTCTGGTGTCGGCGCTGATAGCCTAGCCACGGCTCGTACCCATCTCTGGAGCTCCTTTAAGCGGTGCTTTTAATCTCCTCTCCTCATGCACCAGGAAACAAAGAGGGAAGAAAAAGTCTCTTGCCTCTTTGGCAGGTGCAGAGTTTTTCCCGGACTCCCTCCAGTCTAGCCGTAGCACACTAGCCCCCTTCAGGCTGTATTCATACAGCCAACCCCAGTCCTATCCTTGGGATCCGACTGAAGCCCGAGCCTCAGCTCCCAGCCCCCGCCCACCCCGGCAGGTGAGCAGACAAGCCTCTTGGGCTGGTGAGTGCTGGTCGGCACCAATCCTCTCTGTGGGAATCTCTCCACTGCGCTCTCCGCACCCCTGTTACTGGGCTCTCCTCCATGGCTCCGAAGCTCCCCCTCCTCCGCCACCTGCAGTCTCCACCCGGGAAGGGGCTTCCTAGTGTGTGGAAACCTTTCCTCCTTCACAGCTCCCTCCCAGTGGTGCAGATCCCGTCCGTATTCTTTTGTCTCTGTTTTATTCCTTTTTCTTTTACCCTACCCAGGTACGTGGGGAGTTTCTTGCCTTTTGGGAGTTCTGAGGTCTTCTGCCAGCATTCAGTAGGTGTTCTATAGGAGCTGTTCCACATGTAGATGTATTTCTGATATATTTGTGGAGTGGAAGGTGATCTCTGCATCTTACTCTTCCACCATCTTGAAGCTCCCCGAGGTTGGTATTTTTGTTAATTTTTCTAAAGGTAGGTATTTACATAGCCAAATCAGAAAAAAAAAAAAAATGTTTTTAAGTGGGGGTATTCTACCTAGGCAAAGGAATAGCATGAGGATTGGGCATTATGTCCTAATTCGATAGTGATGACTTTGGTCTGGCTAGAATCAAGAATGTTCACTGGCAGAGAAGGACATTAGTTGTATGGAGAACGTAAGATCAAAAGAGTCTTAAAGAAAATTTTTCCAGATATGAGTCAATGGCTATTAGAACTATAAAAGATTTAGAATAGAAAAATTGATCTAAGGAAGATAGTCTTGTGATAAAGTAAAGTGGTTTTGAAAAGAGAAAATTGTAGACTGGGAATACAACTAAAGGAACATCGAGTCAGCAATTCAAGGTAAAGGTCATCAAGGTCCAGAATAGTGTGGTAAATATAGTTATGGCCCCCTAAAAACATATCCTCTTCTTACTCTATGGAACCTGCAAATATTACTTTATATGAATAAAATGAAAAAGAAAAAAAATGATTTGCAGATGTGAAGGATTTTGAGATATGGAGATTATCCTTGATATCTGAGTAACCCCTAAATGCAATTACATATATCCTTAGAAGAGGGAGGTAGAGGGGTATTTGATATTCAGGAGAGTAGAAGACAATGTGACCACAGGGGCGGAGAGTAGACTGATGTATTCACAAACCAAGGAATGCCATTGACCTCTAGAACCTAAAAGAGGCAAGGAATAACTCTTCCCTAGAACCTCAGAAGAAACCATGGCCCTGGTAACACCTTGATTTTGGCCCAGTTAAACTTATTTAGGCTTTTCAGTGTCCAGAACTGTATGAATAAGTCTGTTGTTTAAGCTAATCTGTGCATGATAATAATTTGCATGATAATAATTTGTTGAAGTCATTTTAGGAAACTGATACCAATGGGGTGTTATTTAATTGCTTATTCAGAAACAATGCTCACAATCTCTTATGGTAACTTTGCCATTAATGTAGTATTAAAGCATTCAAGAGCAGGCACTTCGAAATATATCAGGTATTTTTAAAATGCAACATATAAACTACCTGTGGAACTTGGGACAGGTTTTTAATGTCTCTAAACATTAGTTTTCTCACCTGTACAATGGAAATACTGATCCTTAGCTCACAGTATTATCATGAAAAGTAAATAAGAAAGTATATGTGATATACTCTGTAGAGTATAAATGTATCCTATATTGTAATATAATTATTATTATATTATTTTATATCTATTTTCACTCCTAGACTCCTAATTTCACAAAGACAAAACTTTGCTATTTACTTTATTGTAAAGTATATATATATGTATATATATGTATATATCAACTATATATGTATAGTTGATGATCAATATATTGATTTTTGAATAGATAGATGAATAGGGAGAATGAATAATAAAAATCAATTTTTTCAGAATTTGGTTACTAACTAATACCAGGTGGAAGATAAATTTTTAATTTAGTTGTTTTTCCATTTTGTTTTTCTTCAAAATATAATTTTCTAATGACAGTTTAAAAAAAAAAAAGCTTATATGAATACTTCGAATTAACCATAGGGAAAAGTTACATTGATTTCTTGGGATTTACTTAGTTTTGCGAATGGTGAAATTCTAAGGTGAGGGGGGTGATAATACACAGGTAAGGGACCTGATACCAGATTTAAATCAAGTTTTGGTCATGTAAGAAATGTGGAAATATTTATATAAATATATGCCAAAATCATGTTGCCTTTAGTGTCACTTTAAATGATATTTTACTGTGTTTATAATGATTAGATTTGTTTCTGGAAAATTACCAGATGCTCATAACGTTAAGGTCAATTCAAAGTTTATTCTGTGTTGAGGAGGCCATGCATCAATCCCAGTTTTCTACATTCCTTCTTTGGGCTTAGCTTGTGCTTGATAGATTTTCCATCTACTGTTAGATTTCTAATTAGTAAATGTTTTGCCAACAGTGTACATAGCACATCTTCACACAATTAAGATTTTCTGGTAGTTCTCAAGCATATCCTGAACATATCATGCTGCATGCAGGCCTTGTGAATACATATGCTCTGTGTTATCACTCCCTTGCTTGTTCAAATTATTTCATCTTAGATTTACAGATAATGTCATGAAGCACTGACTTTTCTTTTTCTATCACCTTTCCACACAGTACTGTGCAGTAAGAGTTATTTTATCATCCTGGTGAAATGTTGTTAAGATGGAATGCAACTGTTTTGAGCTGTGTTATAAACAACAACCAACATCTATCACAATCAGAAGTGAAGTGGATGAAGAAAATGACACACAACTATATTTCAAACAATTCAGATAGTTATTCGATAACTCCCTTTATCATTACCATATTTCTTTTCTTCATTCCCATATCCAATTTTTCACATGCATTATGACATGTGTCTCCTGCTCTGAAGGGGCTAACATAAATTAATATCTAAAAATGAAATGCTGTTTTTTAAGTAGTCACATTACTTTACACTAAAACATCACACATTAGAATTATTTCTAAATTAGATTAACGTTGCTGAAAAAGAATGATTTTATTCAGTCTTATAACATATACAAGTCTATACGAAAGATTACAGTCCCTATAGAAATTTCCTTACAAATTATGGGTTTTATAAGATCTACAATCAACAGTGTCAGTAATATAAACTTGTAGCTTTACTAAAAGTTGTTGAGTTCTGGCAAAATGATATTTCAGCCAGTCATCGATATTTGTTGATTATTAGAAGAAAATACACTAACTGAGAAACTTGATTGCTAATTATAAACTGTTTAATTTATAAAGCATGCACTGCATTCCATCATTTAGAGTGTTTGTAATATATTCCTATCAGGAATTATACACTAAACTACTTTCAACTGGTTAAAATAAGCACTTTCATAACAGCAAGGTAAATTCCTTTATGTGGACTCAACCTTATTTTTAAGTCTCCTTGACTCATTTGTTTGAACTGAAATAAAGTCATTTCAAAAGAATGTTGTCACAAGATCAATATCTTTGAAACTATGCTTTGGCTTTGACCGAGCATTTTTGTAGAACCAGAGCCCATTATCTGGTGATAGGATGCTGACATTTACTTTCAGTTTTAAACATCACCATAATAATTTCCACAGTTGTTTCTCATTAAATATTACACTAATACTTTTGACATGTGAACCATTATTATTATGTCTTGATTGAATTATTTATAGAAATATGCAGCCTCAATATTATTTCTCTGCTCAGTTTCATACAATCACATACAATAAAGTATTTATGAATTATATAATTAGAGAATGATCACTATAAAATGTTTATTGGACAGCAATTATATGGAGAATTCATAATCTTGATGGAGAGGAAACAGTGTGAGACTCTTGAGTCCCTGATATCACTGCCTGGACACCAAAGGCATGCATCTGATGTGACTCTTACCTAAATATTACTGTCCTCAACTCTACTTTGTGACTCAGTTTTTGATCACTCTGATTCTCCTTGAAAATGCTTACTGGAGTGCCAGTGGTATGTCTGGACATCTTTTTATATATGTAGACTGAAATCCTAAACTTAACTCTGTTCTTGGACCAAAATAGCATTGTTATGGTGTTGTTGATACTCAGTCATTGAAGAAACTACAGGCACCTTAGATCTCTGTTTTCTGTGCTTCAGGATTTTCTTTCATCTTCTTAATCATATCCTTCCAGATCTGGATCTGTCTTCTCACTTATAGCCTCTTTTTCTCTGCCTCATTTAGAATTTTCATTCCATTATTAACATAAATCCCATTCTCATTCTCTTTATGGAAATGTCCATCTCCTTCCATGGTTAATTAAAACTTGGCTCTCTCCTATTGATGTTTTTCTCCAAACTTGTCAATAAGAAACTGTGCTTTCTTCCATATCCTACTTAATAAAGAACCCAGAGGTAGAATTAGCTTAGTATTATTTGCAGACCACTGCTTCTTAATTCAGAAAGAATAAACTCTTGTCGTCTGGGATTTTATGCAATCTCATTCCATCAATTTCATTATGTGCCGTCCTTGACATCTTTTAACTTTCAGGGTCAATTCTTTATATTCCTTGAGAATATAGGTACAAAGGATTTCAGTTTTATTCCCTTCCATTAAGTATGTGATTACCCAGGACTGTTTGAAAACCCATTTAGAATACTAATTAAAATATAAAGGGAGAAGTTACTGGATTTCAAAAATTTAGTTATTTTCACTTATATTCTATAGCAGTGATAACGCTCTATACATTTTCAACACAAACAACTATGCCACTTTAAAAATTCTAAAATTCACTAGCTAAACATTTAATATGATTTCTTGTCTTTTAATGATTTTATTTCTTTATATGTGAAAACTACTGTTCTCTGACATTCTCAAGGCCATCATTTTCTTACACTTTTTTGTCAGTATCTCACAGCCTCTTCTTGTACTTATATAAGGTCTAAGTATCATCGACCCAATATTCAAACTCAAGCATTAAGTTTTACATAGGATAATGGGAGAGACAAAGTCAAGGAAGACATAAGACCTACAACATGTTCATGGGCTCATGAGCTGATTGGGAGAGAATATTCTGTTGAAAAGTGAACTGATGATGAATGTGGACATTTGTGTTAAGCTGGGTAGAGTAAAAAAACAAAAACAAAAACAAAAACAGACAAAGTATTTCAGACATGGGTTTAATAAAGGGAATTGGTTGAGTTTTTGAAGGGCTAAAACAGCAAAAACTGTGGTTGCTGAAGGAGCAGACGAAAAGAGAAGTAATCGTATTTGACCAGCAGGTTGCTTGTACCTTTCAGCTGGAGCTCACCACCCACACTGACCACTTTATTGAGAATATTGACCTCTCAGTGTTTGAACCACTGAAGAATTATTTTTGCTCCTGCCACCATTCTTACTTCTCCATCAACTTCCTTTATCCACTTCTGCTATTGGAGTTCAAGTTAAGACATTTACCTTTCCTTTCTGATTTTTTAATCTCCCAACAGAGCCTCAAATCAACAGAACCTAGTATGAATCCACCACACAATGGAGACTGAGAAATGTAATTTAAAGATTTTTCAGATCTAGTTCTACAAAATTTAGCACACAGAGGCATGTATGGTGCTTAGTAGACATCAGATGTATAACCAGCATTAAAAGGTGATTGAAAAAATGAGTAGAAGTAAGAAAAAGAAAATTAAAAATTCATTTGTACATCTTACTAAGTTTTCAGAGTTTATCTAAATTTTCTTTATTTTTAAATTTCTTAACATAATCATTTTTTTGTAAGTGGTACTTCCTGTACATAGGCACAATTTTTCATTTGGGAATCAATGGAACTGTAATTGGCAATTGGTGTTTTTACATGGCATAGCATCTTGAGTCCTTTATTATTTTAAATTCATAAAGCATTCAGACTAAAGTCATGAAATATAGGCCTTAAAGGGAAAGCCTTTGCCTTAGATAAACGCATTTGTGTAAAGCAACCTAATTTTACTGAAAATTTCTTCTAGAATAACATCCTACTGCATATTAATGAACAACTTTGCAACAGCATTAGAAATCACATTGAGAGATTAGAGCCTGATGGACTTTGCTTGATACAAGGCATGAAAAAATAATTATCTTATCATCCAACTCTTCCAGTAGAAAATTCATTCTGATATTCCCTTTTGATATCATTGACATGAGAGAGATATTCATAAAACTATCTTTAAAGTTTCAATTAAGCCATTAATTTACTAGAACCATTGAGTTTTACACAATTAGTGTAACTAAAGTATGTATAATATCCCTTTTCATCCCTCTATCATTATTCCCATTATATTTATCTATTTATATATTTATTCTTAATGTTTAATATGTATTTTATTTTTATTGAATAATAAGGAAATCAAAATAGCAACAGTGTCACCAATTAGGCAATATAAATTATATATATATATATATATATATATATATATATATATATATAAAATCTTAAATAATTCAAAACTGTGTGCTAATTTTCTGAACTTTAGAGGCAAATATGTTAAAAGTGTTTCATATATGTAATCGATATTTTTTTTCTAGGTAGCATATGATCTGGTTGTTTTCCTAGTAGAAATAACAGGTTTACAAGGATCAATCTAATCTCTAGCTCTGAAAAGATAGCCTCAGTTCCCGAGAAAAAGGAGGAAATCATGTAAATCAGTTAAGGTATATGAAAAATCATCAAAAATAGCTCCATTCAGAACCTTACCTATAATAGAGTACTTGAGGTCCCTGGGTTCTAACTTATTCCTCATTTATTCTTATTCCAGGAATTCTGCTGAGAGAATCAGACTTGAAACCGCATGAGAAAATCATGATTTCCAGGAAATATTTTTAAAGTCTCAGTCAGGGTCTACAACTGCTTTCTCTGATGCATTCACCACTAGCTACATGCAGAAATTTAAATTAATCAAAATTAAATAAAAGTACAAGATTACTCTACCCAGCAAGATTCTGATTCAGATTTGATGGAGATGGTAAAACTTTTACAGACAAGCAAAAGCTAAGAGAATTCAGCACCACCAAACCAGCTTTACAACAAATGCTAAAGGAAATTCGCTAGGTAGGAAACACAAGAGAAAGAAAAGACCTACAAAAATAAACCCAAAACAATTAAGAAAAAGGGAATAGGAACATACATATTGATAATTACCTTAAATGTAAATGGATTAAATGCTCCAGCCAAAAGACATAGACTGGCTGAATGGATACAAAAACAAGACCCATATATATCCTGTCTACAAGAGGCCCACTTCAGATCTACGGATACATACAGACTGAAAGTGAGGGGATGGAAAAAGATATTCCATGCAAATGGAAATCAAAAGAAAGCTGGAGTAGCAATTCTCATATCAGACAAAATAGACTTTAAAATAAAGACTATTACAAGAGACAAAGAAGGACACTACATAATGATCAAGGGATCAATCCAAGAAGAAGATATAACAATTGTAAATATTTATGCACCCAACATAGGAGCACCTCAATACATAAGGAAAATACTAACAGCCATAAAAGGAAAAATCAACAGTAACACAATCATAGTAGGGGGCTTTAACACCCCACGTTCACCAAAGGACAGATCATCCAAAATGAAAATAAATAAAGAAACACAAGCTTTAAATGATACATTAAACAAGATGGACTTAATTGATATTTATAGGACATCCCATCCAAAGAAAACAAAATACACATTCTTCTCAAGTGCTCATAGAACATTCTCCAGGATAGATCATATCTTGGGTCAAAAATCAAGCTTTGGTAAATTTAAGAAAATTGAAATTGTATCAAGTATCTTTTCCAACCACAACACTATGAGACTAGATATCAATTACACTAAAAAACATGTAAGAAATACAAACACATGGGGGTGAAAAAACACACTACTTCATAACCAAGAGATCACTGAAGAAATCCGAGAGGAAATCAAAAAATACCTATAAACAAATGACAATGAAAACATAATGACCCAAAACCTATGGGATGAAGCAAAAGCAGTTCTAAGAGGGAAGTTTATAACTATACAAGTGTACATTAAGAAACAAGAAACATCTCAAATAAACAACCTAAACTTACACCTAAAGCAATTAGAGAAAGAAGGACAAAAAAAACACCAAAGTTAGCAGAAGGAAAGAAATCATAAAAATCAGATCAGAAATAAATGAAAAAGAAATGAAGGAAATGATAGCAAAGATCAGTAAAACTAAAAGCTGATATTTTGAGAAGATAAACAAAATTGATAAACCATTAACTAGACTTATCAAGAAAAAAATGGGAGAAGACTCAAATCAATAAAATTAGAAATGAAAAAGGAAAAGTAACAACTGACGCTGCAGAAACACAAAGGATCATGAGAGATTACCACAAACAACTCTATGCCAATAAAATGGACAACCTGGAAGAAATGGACAAATTCTTGGAAATGCAAAACCTTCTGAGATTGAACCAGGAAGAAATAGAAAATATGATCAGACCAATAACAAGCACTGAAATTGAAACTGTGATTAAAAATCTTCCAACAAACAAATGCCCAGGACCAGATGGCTTCACAGGCGAATTCTATCAAACATTTAGAGAAGAGCTAACACCTATCCTTTTCAAACTCTTCCAAAATATAGCAGAGGGCAGAACACTCCCAAACTCATTCTATGAGGCCACCATCACTCTGATATGAAAACCAGATAAAGATATCACAAAGAAAGAAAACTACAGGCCAATAACACTGATGAACATAGTTGCAAAAATCCTCAACAAAATACTAGCAAACAGAATCCAACAGCACATTAAAAGGACCATAAACTATGATCAAGTGGGGTTTATCCCAGGAATGCAAGGATTCTTCAATATACGCAAATCAATCAATGTGATACACCATATTAACAAATTGAAGGAGAAAACTCATATGATCATCTCAATAGATGCAGAGAACGCTTTCGACAAAATTCATCACCCATTTATGATAAAAACCTTCCAGAAAGTAGGCATAGAGGGAACTTTCCTCAACATAATAAAGACCATATATGACAAACCCACAACCAACATCGTCCTCAATGGTGAAAAACTGAAACCATTCCCAATAAGATCAGGAACAAGACAAGGTTGCCCACTCTCAACACTATTATTCAACAGAGTTTTGGAAGTTTTAGCCACAGCAATCAGATAAGAAAAAGAAATAAATGGAATCCAAATTGGAAAAGAAGAAGTAAAACTGTCACTGTTTGCAGATGACATCATACTATACATAGAGAATCCTAAAGGTGCTACCAGAAAACTACTAGAGCTAATCAATGAACTTGGTAAAGTAGCAGGATACAAAATTAATGCACAGAAATCTCTTGCATTCCTATGCACTAATGATGAAAAATCTGAAAGTGAAATTAAGAAAATACTCCTTTTTTACCATTGCAGCAAAAAGAATAAAATATCTAGGAATAAACCTACCTAAGGAGACAAAAGACCTGTATGCAGAAAATTATAAGATACTGATAAAGGAAATTAAAGATGATACAAATAAATGGAGAGATATACCATGTTCTTGGATTGGAAGAATCAACCTTGTGAAAATGACTCTACTATCCAAAGCAATGTACTGATTCAATGCAATCCCTATCAAACTACCACTGGCATTTTACACAGAACTAGAACAAAAATTTTCACAATATGTATGGAAACACAAAAGACCCCAAATAGCCAAAGCAATCTTGAGAAAGAAAAACGGAGCTGGAGGAATCAGGCTCCCTGACTTCAGACTATATTACAAAGCTACAGTAATCGAGACAGTATGGCACTGGCACAAAAACAGAAATATAGATCAATGGAACAGGATAGAAAGCCCAGAGATAAACCCATGCACCTATGGTCACCTTATCTTTGATAAAGAAAGCAAGAATACACAATGGAGAAAAGACAGCCTCTTCAATAAGTTGTGCTGGGAAAGCAGGACAACTACATGTAAAAGAATGAAATTAGAACACTCCCTAACACCATACACAAAGATAAACTCAAAATGGATTAGAGACCTAAATATAAGGCCAGACACCATCAAACTCTTAGAGGAAAACATAGGTAGAACACTCTATGACATAAATCACAGCAAGAGTCTTTTTGACTCACCTCCTAGAGAAATGGAAATAAAAACAAAAATAAACAAATGGGACCTAATGAAACTTAAAAGCTTTTGCACAGCAAAGGAAACCATAAACAAGACAAAAAAACAACACTCATAATGGGAGAAAATATTTGCAAATGAAGCAACTGACAAAGGATTAATCTCCAAAACATACAAGCAACTCATGCAGCTCAATATCAAAAAAACAAACAACCCAATCCAAAAATGGGCAGAAGACCTAAATAGACATTTATCCAAAGAAGATATGCAGATTGCCAACAAACGCATGAAAGAATGCTCAACATCATTAATCATTAGAGAAATGCAAATCAAAACTACAATGAGATATCACCTCACACCAGTCAGAATAGCCATCATCAAAAAATCTAGAAACAATAAATGCTGGAGAGGGTGTGGAGGAAAGGGAACGCTCTTGCACTGTTGGTGAAATGTAAATTGATATAGCCACTATGGAGAACAGTATGGAGGTTCCTTAAAAAACTAAAAATAGAACTATCATAAGACCCAGCAATCCCACTACTGGGCATATACCCTGAGAAAACTGTAATTTAAAAAGAGTCATGTACCAAAATATTCATTGCAGCTCTATTTACAATAGCCAGGATATGGAAGCAACCTAAGTGTCCACCAACAGATGAATGGATAAAGAAGATGTGGCACATATATACAATGGAATATTACTCAGCCATAAAAAGAAATGAAATGGAGTTATTTGTAGTGAGGTGGATGGAGTTAGAGTCTGTCATACAGAGTGAAGTAAGTCAGAAAGAGAAAAACAACTACCGTATGCTAACGCATATATATGGAATCTAAAAAGCAAAGAAAAAGGTGGTCATGAAGAACCTAGGGGCAAGACAGGAAATAAAGACACAGACCTACTAGGGAATGGACTTGAGGATATGGGGAGGGGGAAGGGTAAACTGGGACAAAGTGAGAGAGTGGCATGGACATATATACACTACCAAAGGTAAAATAGATAGCTAGTGGGAAGCAGCTGCATAGCACAGGGAGATGAGCTCGGTGCTTTGTGACCACCTAGAGGGGTGGGATAGGGAGAGCTGGAGAGAGGGAGATGCAAGAGGGAAGATATATGGGGTCATATGTATATGTATAACTGATTCACTTTGTTATAAAGCAGAACCTGACATACCATTGCAAAGCAATTATACTCTAAGATGTTAAAAAAAAAAAAAAGAAAAAGAAAATAAATAAAGTAAAAATTCAGTTGCACAAGCTACAATGTCATATGCTCCATAGTCTTATGTAAGTAGTGGTGATGACTATTGGATAGGATAAATGAGGAACAGCCCATCATCTCTGATAGTTCTATTTGATAGTGCTGTTATGAAACAAGATAAAGGGGGAAATGGTAGTTTTTCAATTGTGACCAAAGGTACTCATCAGAGATGTTTTCTCATAATAGCTAATAAATACGGTCTCAAACAAAACATAGGATATGCTTTCAATACCTACCTAGAAATAAGCTTATCTTCTGTACAGACAGTAATAGAAATAGGAAATAGTAATGTCAGATTTTGTTTGAAAAACTATTGCCTATTCTGTAAAAACCAAAACTTCCATATACTTTTTAAGAATATCTTATTTCTTTAAAAGAGATAGAATTGACACATATACATTATGGGATGGAATCAAAAGAGAATAAATGGCATACAAAGACTACCAATCTCCGATTTTCTCTTGTAGAGTCTTTTGTTTCTTTAAAAATAGAATAGTTCCACTAAAACATACCTCACCACACTACATTGGTATGATAGAGCAGAAATACAGAGTAGCCAGTTCAAATACAGTAACTGATTATAAATGTAATCCCTAAGTGAACACAGACTATCCAGTTGCAACTCATTTGGTTTTCTAAAACTTGATATTTACCCTAACACTTAAGGAGTTTTTTTTTTCTTTTGACCACCAGTTTATAGTTTATTGTTTGCCCTTCATTCAGGTCCCTTTCTCTATAGCAAAGTATGAAGACATAATCCATGACTCATGCAGATGCCTAAATTTTTTTGGATATGATTATTCTCTCTAAAAGTAGTTAAACAGAATCTTAGAAATTTAATAATTCAGAGGAATTGTTCCTGAGATATTTATAGTCAACAACTTGTTTACTACTATTAGATGTTCATTTCCTCAGTTCTGAAATAAGGAAAAGGGTCATAGTATACTCTTCATGTGATTACTTGGGGAAATTAAATTAATACTCCATCAACTGAACACCAAGTGAAACAAATGATAATCTCCCTCACTTGGTAATTATCTCATATAAGCCTAAGAGACTGAAAATAATGGATTATGTATCATAGATCTTCAAGAATATTTTTGAATAACTCAAAGCAAAAAAAGTTAAATTAATAAATTTTAATCATGTAAATTTCACAAATATGATTTATTGGCTACTCATTTCATACAAATCAATATAAACCAGAATATAAACACTGGTCAGAAGTGTGGCACAAAGTTTAATATGCATTAAACATACCTCCTAAACAAAGAAAAAAAAAAAAAAAAGGATTTTCTCACTAGGAGCTCTGGTCTGAAGCACTGGGTGCAAGACCTCCACAAACAGCACGCTATGAACAAGTGAAACTGGATGAAGCACAAAGGAAAAAAAGGGTCCTTTGAAGCACAAAAGTTTTGAATTTTGATGAAGTGTGATTTATCATTGTTTTCTTTTTCTTTGCTTGTGTTTTTGGTGTCACATCTAAGAATCATTTGCCAAATCCAAAGTCATGAAGATCTACACAGAAGAGTTTACTCTTATAGGAGTTTGAATCATTAGGCCTCATATTTAGGTCTTTGAATCATTTTGAGTAAAATTGTGTATATGAATATCCAATGTCCTAGCACCATTTGTTGGAGCATCAATTATCTTGATATTCCTGTCAAAAATGAACTGACAGGGCTTCCCTGGTGGCACAGTGGTTAAGAATCCGCCTGCCAATGCAGGGGACATGGGATCGAGCTGTGGTCTGGGAAGATCCCGCATGTTGCGGAGCACCTAAGCCCATGTGACACAACTACTGAGCCTGTGCTCTAGAGCCTGGGAGCCACAACTACTGAAGCCCGCAGACTAGAGCCCGTGCTCTGCAACAAGAGAAACCTCTGCAAATGAGAAGCCCAAGTACCGCAATGAAGAGTAGCCTCCACTCACTGCAACTAGAGAAAGCCCACACGCACCAACGAAGACCCAACACAGCCAAAAATAAATAAATAAAATAAATAAATAAATTTATTTTAAAAAAAACTACTTTTTTTTTCTGTGTAAAAATGTTTATTTGTACTAATGCTTAGAATACAGGAATTAAGGAAAGAAAGAAAGAAAAAAAATAACACCTCAACTCCAAAGTGACAGTGAATTAGGGCCTGCCCACAGCCAAGGGGAAGGACACCCCAGGGTGTCCTGGCATGTACTGTCCCCTCCCCTCACTACTTAATGTCAGTGACACCAGGCAGAAAATTGAAGAATCATGGTGTGAAGACCTTACCAGATGCTAGCAAGTGTGCAAGGGAAGAAAGCGATGTCTATGTGGCTTCCCCACCACCCAGGAGCCAGGATACACAGAGCAGGAGGCAGAGGCTCCCAGTTCAGTTGATGGCAGGAGCTGAATGCCCAGGTCCAGGAAGAACAAAAAGGGGATTTCGGAGGTAGGCTTTTGCATCGAGTTAAAAAACAGGCACATTATCCAACATCTCTCTGTGGCCCCCAAGCAGTTGGCCTGGCCCCCTGATACTTCCCCTCTCCCCACAGAACCAAAGGGAATAAGGAGGGGAAGCAGAAGACAGGAAACAACAAGGGTGTGGAATGCTTCAGTCACTAGAGACCAGGGCCTGTGAGAGTGAGCCAGGCGAGCACAGGAAGAGTCAAGGTGAAGCCGCTACTTGAAGCTGTCCTCTCCATTGGAAATGGCAATTAGGGTCAGATTTCCATCCACTGCCTTTAGAAAAACCACGTCCTTCTTGCTCTGGCAGCCCATCTGGGTCATGAGCCTTGTGACACTTGGGTCTTGATGGTAGGCGATGGTCTCAGAGGAGAAGTCAATGCCCTGGACTGGACAGCAGGGGGACTTTTACTCAAGGGGTCTTTACTGCCAAGCTTCTGTCAGCACTTTATCAGCTGTAATCTTCACAGTCTGGTACAATAGGAGGTGCATCTTGTGGTTTATTCTTCCCAGGGAAGTTTCATAACAGCAGTTTTGCTGCCACTCAAGGGAATGACAAGCCTAACAGTGATTTACAGCCAGCGTTTGGAGAACTGTGGAAGCTGGATCTCTTCGGATGTGTTATGTTCTGCCTTTTCAATAAATATGAGCAATAGTTCAGCCAAAAAAAAAAAAAGCTATATTTTTTTTTTTTTTCACATTCAGGCTTGTCCTATTGAACATTCTTTCTTGGGAGCCAGTACCATGTAAAGAAGATCAGGCTAGACTCCTGAAGGACCAGAGGCCACATGGAGAGAAGCACTGGTAGGTGAGAAGCCATCCTAGATGTTCCAGTTCAAGATGAACTTGGGCTGAATGCAACCACGAGTGATCTTGGCTACACCATGTGGAGCAGAAGAACTGTTCAGCTGAGCCCAGTCAACTCACAGGACAAAAAGAATTTCTCTGGCATCAACACAACTGGTTGGTGCATGACTGCTGGATATGACGCCATAATATTGGAGCTCCTGGTTAGACTACAGAATTAAAACAACATTCATGATGATGATGAAAAGGTCAAGAAGAATGGATCCATGAAGGTTCTTTTTAAACCTGAATGTTCTATAAAAGGAACCCTTCAATTCTCAATGCATCTGGGTCCTTGCTTCTATATTAGTTGTCTGTACAACTATGTTTAATATGCATTAAATTCCATGAATGCTCAGTGAAGGAGGTATATGGATTGCAGCTGTCAGTAATATACACTCAGGAACTGGAGAAATTATGGGACATTTCCATTTGAAAAAAAAAATCGTATGATTATCTACATGTGTAGCATTGAGGAGTAAAGTCTACAGTGTATGTAGTTTATATTTCAAAAGACCAAGTTGAGTATAGAAGTAGACATGCATGTTCTGTTCTTTTCAGCAAAAGTTCCTTTGTCTTTCCAGCCACCATGTGGAAAAAATCAGTTGTGCCTTGATTTACAAATTTATTTCAATATCCCTGATCTATAAATGTGTTCCTTCTTTTTAACATCTTTTGAACAAGTTAAAAAATCTACCTGGTTCTTTATCATGAGTTAAGCAATATCTTTAACACATGTTTATTTTTATATCTGCATGATATCTATGGTTTTTATTTTTTCTGAAAATTATTTTTGCAATAGTCACTAGTAAAGTCAGTATCCTTCCACTAGGATGGCTTTTCTGCATGAAATGGGAAATAGAGGCATTTCAATGCCTTGTGGTGCTTATAATGAAATCTGCTTCTTCCGTCCCTTTGGTGTCATGAACAAAGAGTTAGCCAAAAAACTACTTCACCTCTTCACAACACCCTCACCAACTGCTGGCAGAAATCAACAACACAGTTTTTCACTAACTATAAATAATAAATAAGAGTGTGTTGTCTGCATTCCTTAGTAATGAAAAAATATATGAATAAAGTTAAATGGTTCTTTATTTGGGAATCCCAGGTACTTTGTTGGGAGTACTAGAAATTGGAATTGGATGTCAAAATCATTAATTCCTGTATAAGTGACAATCATTTCCTCAAAAACCTAGGAAGGATTTTTGATGTTTCTCTATTTCTTATTGCTTGATGAGACTTTCTAGAATAATGAGAACATCTCCAGCTTATCTCATCACCAGTAAATACTTCAAATTGAGTGTGGAGCAATTCCAACAAAATATCTGATTGCTTGTAGAGATTAGGTACATTTAAATAAATTAGAGACTTCTATCATGTATATTGAGCACTTACTCTGCAATATAAAGGTTCTAAGTACTGAGGTTATAACTGTAAGCAAAAAAAGAAAAATAAATTAATGATAAACGAATATAGTACAATATAAAATCAAGTAGTGCTAAATATTATAAGGAAAAATGTAGTATATAAGTAATACCTAGTGTTACGTGTAGGGCAGATCTTAAATTCAGGTGATCAAGGAAGTCACTGAAATCATGTAATTTGTACGTAAATTGAAATGAAAATGTTTGAATATACTTAATAAGAAGATTAAATGCAACAGTTGATTGTTTCTTGTCTTTATTAGTTCAAACGGAGAGAAAACATACTGAAAATGACACAAGAGACCAGTTCTTAGTCATGCTTCATAATGGCACAGAGCTAATCCAACTGCCAACTTCCCACTGATTTCAAAGGCTCTCTATGCCCAGATCAGCTCTGCAGAGATTCAGAGCTAAGTGAGAAATTGAATTAAACATACTTGACATCCAATATGCTTGATTCGGTATTTTTAACACAGATGAACATAACATTCTCTCAGGTTAAAAAATTAAAAAATGGAGAATATTTGTATGGCACTATTGAACTTGAAGTTGTTTTTGCAGATTTCTCACTGGTGAATTTTTTAGTAAATAATGAAAGAATTCTTATTTTTCTTCAAATAAAGTATTACTGAAAACTTGCATGGAAATAGAACCACTCCGCATCACATATCTTGAAAAAAGATTTTTACATACTAAGAAAAAAAAAATGATTGATTTACAAGCCTAAGAGATATAATTGGATCATTTGATATTATTGTGCAGTACAAAAAAATACACGTGGATAGCTATAGTTCAGAAACTCTTTATTTAAAAAAAATTTTGTGTGTTTTTAAGTAAATCTATTGACAGTGGTAGATGTCTGATTGAAGAAAATGTATCCACTAAATTACACAAATATCACATGAAAATTCAGGTTCATCCTCAAACACGATAAAAATCTCAGCATATATCGTTTATTTAGAAAAAAATATTAAATTTTAGTCTCCATCGTTAGGTATTCACATCACTGCAGAGTCTTTCCTTAAAGAAACATAGTAGGTTTGAAACACACATAGGCATCTATAAACAAAATGTTTGAATATATTCTCTGAGGGGTAGAATCTTCTTAGATGACAAATTTCAAAAGATGCCAAATGATTTTCCCTCAGCCATAATTATCATCATATACTATATTTGCTTCCAAAATTCTCCTAGTTTTAAACTTCATTTATATCTCTATATGTGTTTTGTCTTATTCTATTTGTAAATAGGCCTTGAGAGCACTTATCACAACAAAGATTCTCATTGTTTGAATCCTAGGATATCAGAAACATGTTATCAAACACCTTTTACTTATCACATGAATGAAGGAATAAGACTTAATCCCTAGGAATTCATGTCTAAGCCTTAGATATATAATTTGTGATTAAAATAATAAAATAATAAAAAATAGAATCAGTACACATTTTGCAATTATAAAGAATATAAGATTTAATTGACACATAGCTCTAGTACCGTAGGCATACACACGTTATATATCTGTAAGATATAGATGTATTACTTGTTAAGCATTATCAATCATGTTTTTCATCTTATCGATTACAAGCTTTTCTTTCCATGTTCAATGTACATTCCCAAATAATAGTTTATATTTAAAAAAATATGACAGGTTGTTGTTTACCAGAAAAATTTTATTCTTCACAAAAATGAAGGGAATGTTTTCTGTCTTGATCTATCTTTGAACAGAGAAATCCTACTGATTTTATGATGAGCTTCAAGGGGCACAGAGCAAGATGAAACAAGCCTAGCACTACTGAAGTCTGCCATCCTGCAGGCATGATTTGGTATATCACCGTGGTCTCTTAAAAGAGAACAATAATATATGGTGTTCGGGAAATTAATACTATGAATTTCCCTCCATTTATACTCACAGTGATAATTTTTGTGAGTGACTTTCTTGTTCCTGAAACAAAATTCATGACTTGCAACTTGTTTTAGTAATGAAACATTTTTGTAACTCATATAAGAAAGTAACATAGAAAACAGAACAAGTTATATCTGTAGATTAAATAATTTGTTGCATTATTTAGGATAAATTCCATATTGTTCTGGAAGTGTGTTTTTAACCATGCACTCAAAAATTTAGTCATTCAATCAACTTTTCTGTAAAATTGACCAAATTCTTTATATTGGACTAAATATGAAAGATACAAAGGTGATTTAGACAAAGTTTATTCTCTATGGATGTTTACAACCTGGCATGGAGAAGAAAAAAAAAACTTGGTAAATATGTAAAGTAGGGCTTATCAATACAGCTTTCGGCAATGATAGAATTATTGAATGTCTGTGCTGTTCATTAGAGCACCCACTAGTCATGTGTGGCTATTGATCACTTGAAATGTGGCTAGTATAACTAATAAACTAATATTTAAATTTTATTTAAATTTAACTAATGTAAAATAAATAGCCATATTTGTTTAGTGCTCATCTTATCGAACAATGCAGATATATGATAAGACATTTTAAATGTTATTGTATATTGGGAAATAAGTATACATTATACATTTTCATTAAAAAAAAAAAAAAAAAAAAAAAAACTTCTGATTTTTTAACATCTTCCTTCTTTGGACTTAGCACTTTTTTTAGAAGATGGGGATATATCTGAGAATAAGACATAGAGAGTAAAGAAGTTCATTTCTAGAAGAGTGAAACAGAAAATAAATATGTACTATGTCTGGTGAGATAACTGTTATGATCAAAGAAGCTAAAAGAAGGTAGGATAATAAAATGTGTCTACAAGGTACTCCTTATATGTGGGGGGCAAGTTAGGCTTTTATGATAAATTAACATTTGAGTACAGATTTCAGCAAAATGAGAATAGAGAATCATGTTGATATTTGATGAAAAAATTTTCAGGGAAGATACAATAATGACAGGTGCAAAGGCCCTGTGGCAGACACACTCTAAGGAAGTTCCATGATCCCCAATTCCTGATATCTAATGCCCTTGTTTCATCCTGAGTGTGGGCAGAAACATGACCTGCTATTAATCAGTAGAATAATGCAAATGTAATTGGATGTCACTTCTCTAATTATGTTGCAAAATGTTGTAGTATCTATCTTGTTAGAACACTATCTCTTTGACTGGCTTTGATGACACAAGTAGCTATTTTGAAGAGGCTCACGTGGCAAGAAGCTGAGGACAGCTTTCAGCCAGCAACCAGCTAGGAAATGAGGGCAGCCTCTGGTAGAGAGCCAGTTCCTTCAGAGCCGCTGCAGAAACCAAGGTCCTCAGACCAAAAAGCCTCAAGGAACTGATCTGTGCCAACATCTGAGTTTCAAATCAGATCCTCCCAAATCTAACCTCAATGAGACTGCCACCACAGCTATGTTGCTTGCAGCCCTGTGGAGCCCTGAAGAAGATGACCCAGTTAGGTCATGCCTGGACTCCTGACCTTCGGAGGCTAAGATGTTAAACGAGTATTTTTTTTTTTTTTTTTAAGTGAGAACTATGTTGTTTTTTTTTTGTTTTTTTTTTTTTTTTAATTTATTTATTTTATGGCTGTGTTAGGTCTTTATTTCTGTGCGAGGGCCTTCTCCAGTTGCGGCAAGTGGGGGCCACTCTTCATCGAGGTGCATGGGCCTCTCACCATCGCGGCCTCTCTTGTTGCAGAGCACAGGCTCCAGACGCGCAAGCTCAGTAATTGTGGCTCACGGGCCCAGTCGCCCCGCGTCATGTGGGATCTTCCCAGCCCAGGGCTCGAACCCGTGTGCCCTGCACTGGCAGGCAGACTCTCAACCACTGTGCCACCAGGGAAGCCCTTAAACGAGTATTTTAAACTGCTCTATATCTATGGCCATTTTGTTAATGCTGCAGTAGGTAACTAATACAGACCTTAAGGAAAGACCGTATTTTGCATGTTCTAAAGCAGAATGCTAGTGAAGGGGGTAAAAGAGGAAGAAAAAAGTCAGAGTCTGAGAACTAATTTGAATTTTGATTTAACTTGATTAAGAATAAGATTATAGCCCCTTAAAGTGTTTTATTCAGAGGCTTATCATGCTGTGCATTTAGAAATATCCGTATAGATACTGGGTGAAGAAAATTCCACCAGAGGCGGGGCGGGGGGCAAACATAGTAACAAGGAAGCCTGTTACTTGGCTATTGGAATAATTTGGATGAAAAATGAAGATGGCCTGAACTAGAGTAATAGTTGTGAAAGTGCTGGGAAGTGGAAGAATTTTGAATAGTTTGGAAAGCATGGCACAAAGGATTTGCTATTACTAATGAATTGGAATGTGGATTATGAAAGAATGAAAGAGATTACAATGACCCTAAGATTTTTGGCTTTCTAGCTTTGTACAGCAATTTTCATTGAACACATCTATTTGTGATAATTTTTAATATAATTATTCAAAAATATATTTTGATTACTTAATTCAATTGTACCTATATTTAAATGCCTACTTACTATATGTCAGAGTAAAGTAAATGACATTACATATAAACATAAACACAAATTGGGCAGGCCTACCAAAATCTATTATCAAACTTGTGTGTTTATATATTTTGCCTCGTACTATTTTAATAGGGATTATTAATATGAAATCAGTGTATTTAAACCATAAAGAAAAGGAATGTGAATATATTGTAATGGTATATCATTGAGGAGGAAAACAAGTGCAAAAATTATTAAGTTTTTACTTGCTTATTAATTCATTAAAATTTTCCATACAAATAATAAAATATATTCTATCATCTGTTAAAATAACTACATAGTTGTTTTAGTGTTATATTTAAAAATCAAATACAAAATCTAAAATGCAGTGAAAAGTGACCTCATGATTCACTTTTTCTAAGAACAATCAAATACTGATTACAAATACAAACATATTTACATACATAAACACAAAAAGTATTTTAAAGTGTATAAACCCCCAAATATATCATGGATACATATTTTTGGCTTCATTTGTATAATCTTGTGTTATTTTTGTTCAACTTTCTCTTTTCTTGCAAACACAGAACATGTACAAAATTTTCAGTAATAGAAAATTAGATAATTAGAATAATTACATAATTATAAATTAAATGAAATAGTCTTTACAAAATAAGTAAAATCATATTTTCCTAAACAGGTATATTTAAAACCATTCTTCTTAGGCTCAGCCCTATTATCTCAGGAAAAGAGATGAACTGCAATAGTAACTTAATGTTAACATATGAATAGCATAGACAGGATTGGTCTTTGATCATGCAAGAGTCACTTCTTTTATGAAGTGGCTTAGTATTTCTTCTTCAAAAATCCTCAACACAATGCAATAGAGCAAAATAAAATAATATCTTTAATATCTATCTATCTATCATCTATTGATCTATTTATCGATATTTATCTATCCATCTATCCATCTATTTATCCATCTATCGATCATTTATCTATATATGTATAGTCATACACATACATATATGTCTGGAACAATGTTTCATGAATTTATTTCTGGAATGAATGTGTTTTCATCTTTGACTTATTTAGCAAATAACAGTTTTAAATAATTCACACATGATTGTTGCAGAATACTTATTACTTATTTAATAAAGTTTAAGTACACTGGAAATCAAGCATAAAATTGTTTGTAGTACAGACTTTTGAAGATTAGTAGCTCTTAAAAAAACTCACGTCTTAAGAAAAGCAGAGTAAGATTTTTACCCATGATATCTCAGCCACATGTGTAATTCATTGGCCTAGAAATATTATGGTGGTAGATCCCTAAATCACTTGACTGTGGATATAAATATATTACTGATTAGTGGAATGTGTTGTATGAGGTTACAATGGGAGGGATAAATTAGGCAAAATCAAAAGTGTACATGTACCCTTTATGGATAAAAATATGTAATAGACTAAATTAACTTTAAAGCATATTGCATGGTATTTTGAAAAGCATTATAAAGTTTTACAGAAATAATTCAAATAACATACTTCTAAGAATAAATTTTTAAAAGCATAATGAGCTGTGTCCCTTTCTGCATTTCAGGATCTCTTAAATATAATATTTCAGTGAAAAATTACACATCATATTTTATTTCTCTAGCAATAAATGGAATATTTTCAAACTATTATTTGTATTTAGTATTTTTCTTTAGATCTTTTTCTTTCTCTTTTAAAATGTGGTTATATGTGATGCTTATGGAAATCAAGAGTTATAGATACTCAAACTGGAACACTGGTGCCATTCCTTTTCTCCTTTAATCATGAACATAAAAGGAAAGAATATAGGCTCAGCCACTTGCAATGAAGTTACATGTTAGGCAGTAAGTAAATAGTTTTCATATGTAATCTCACTCACAGGTTATAAAATAAAGTGCAAAATGGAATAAAAGTGTTGATAGAAAGTAAACCAATGAACAAGTGACTTTTGTCTGTCTTCCCCCAAATGTGGTCTATGAAAATTCTGATGAACATCTACTAATTTATTATTTCTGAGCATTAGGTTTGGACATCTGTATTTTAACACAATCGTTATGCACAATAACATTCAAAATGCACTTAGTTTTGCTGTCTAAAAATATAGACTATTTGTAAATTGGATTTTATAGTTTCATAACGTTACCTTCCTAGACTCCCTTGTTGCTCTTTGTTTTATGATTAGTTTGAAATATGGAGTCTCATAAATGGGGAATGAGGGAATTAAGAAATATATTCTTCTACCAAAATACCATGAATCTGAAATATTATTTAAAAAGCATCTTATTTTGTTATGAAATTATCATGTAATTATAGATAACATGTAAACAATTATTATCTTTCTTTGTTAAAATCAAAGAATAAGAAAAAAATGCATGCCATTTAAAGCAGCTGACTTCCTTAAAGAAAACAATTAATTCTGAATGTCTTTGTATTTGAGTAATATTTGTCTCTATCGGGAAAAAAAATTCCTAATGCACTCTCTCCAGGGAAGGGCTATCAAATGTTTATTTAGAAATTAATTTTTTTTATTTTAGTAAACTCTCATTAAAAAAAAGAAGCCTACATAAAATGCAGACAAAAGCATTGTGCCACTTTCTGCAGCCTCCCTTAAATCACCCTGTGGAATTCTCCAAGACTTTACAGAACACAATTTGAAAACCATCCTTCTAAGCACATAAGCAAACTAAAATTCCTTCAGTGTATATAGGTAATGAAAACATGTGATAGGAGTTAGGTGTAAGATAATAAGTGTGATATTGTTCATGCTGCAATAAACCATTAGAATGCTTAGACACACTGCCTTTAAAACACTGTAATCAGAAGCTAAAAATTGCACAGCTGGGGGCAATTCATGGCATTTGCTACCACCGCTTCTCTATGTTCTAGAGAATGTACCGTGTCTGAAGTTTCAACAAACTCAACTACTATTTAATAACCATTGCTATTGTTAAGTTTCTTACAAGTGTTTAATCTGAAAATTATATTAATTTTGTTTCTCCAGAATCTCCAATATGGTGATGTTATTCATTTATTTACATTCAACTACAAGTAACTGGATCTACCTTCGAGTCTGCAGAAAAATTGTCTTCCAGAGTGAAAGCCCAGGTTATAATCATCACAGTTAAAAACTCCAACATTACTGATTAAAAGATTAATAATCTTTCTTAATGTTAAATATTTTTGCAAGTAAAATTATGAACTAAGTTTATAAGTATATATAGAGAGGGATATTTTTATATAAGGGTATTCAAAATTGATTTTATTTTATTTTCCTAGTATATGTGAATACATGTTTTCAGATTTGTACTTTTCTTAATGAAAAGTAAAGATATAAAGCTTAAATAGACAATGTTCAAATGTACACTATAAGAGCAAGTAGTTACTATAGAATGTAACTTCCTTAAAAGGCAGAAATATTATTTAATAACCACAAGTGTATCTTATCTAATAGCAAAAATGAAAAAGGAGTTTCATACTAAGAACCTAGAAGACAACATTTGCATTTGCCACACAGTACTAAGATGTACTGAAATTATATTTACAATATCCACCCAAAGAAGAAAGCATATGATTGCCAACTCCATTTTATTCTGAAAAATTCTGAAAAATATGGATACTGTAATTAACAGCTACATAATATCACCCCAAAGAAGGGTGCTTAGGAAAACCGTGACTCATAAGACAACAGAGCTGACATATTTGTCATACCTGTGATGGTCAGGTATTAAAAATAAAGAAAGAAATAAGTAGAAAAACAGCACTGTCTCTTCTGTCAATTTATGGCAATTTTCAGTGTTTTTAAAAAGCATCTTTTCTGCTTAGTCTAATCAGTAGTCATTTTCTAGCTGGTGTACTAGGGACCCAGCTAAAACATTCTCTCCCTAAATGTGATTATAAGGCCCCCTGTAGAGGTAAAAGAAATCTTGCCATTTCTCTTGTTTGACTTTTAAGCCAATTTTAAAGCCCCCAAAAGGATCTAAAAATCAAGTATTATTTGATAGTTCCAGTCGTAGCTATGTTACTGCGTCCAAGCTCCTACTACTTGCTGCACAACAGGCCAATAAATCAAGAGATGAATTGCTGGGGCAAGGAATAGCGACTTTATTCAGAAGGCCAGCAGACTGAGAAAATGGTGGACTAGTGTCCCAAACAATCATCTTTCCCAGGCTTGGATGCTAGTTTCTTTTATAGAACAAAGAGGGGTAAGGTAAACAGGTAAATTTAAAAGTTGATAAGTTGTTGCAAATATTTCCTGGTTCTGGCCAGACTCTGAAAGGGATATGTTACTTTCTTCCTTCCTGCAGGCATTCACAGGTGGGCCTGGTCAGTATGTTTCCTGTGAACTTAAACAATGGCATTTTAGCTTAACATTCAGGCAGTGGAGGTAGGGTTTCCTGGAGGTGTGACATTATGTATACTTTAATCTACAGGCAACATTCCTTTAGTGATTAACTTGTAGAAAAAGCAATAGAACACAAAGATTAAAGTAAAAGAAAAGATCCAATATGGAGTCAGATTTGTTCTTCCCTATTACAGCTACAGGTATAGGAAGGGAATAACTTAGAATGTAGTCACCATCACAAAGAGCAACAGTGTGTCTCTGCAGTGGAGTTACAGAAAGCCCAGCACCACATTTTAATACAAAAACAGAACAACCCTTTTGAGCAACTGCACTGGACACAATGAATCCAGGAATTAGAATGGCACAGTGCTGGATATTAACATTTGCAATTATACTGACAGAAGAAAATATGATTTTATCATGCGTTGAAAATAAAATGTGTACTAATTTGTTCACTTAGTCATAAGTAATCTCTTTAGGTGATACTGTGATATATGAATGTGCCTCTCTTAACATGACACAGAAAAATGTGAAAAAAGAAAATGTTAGTACAGAAACCATATATCTATAGAGGAGAAACCACATTAGACTTAAATTTTCCAGATGTCTGAATATTTTGTGTTTTAAATCTAACATTTAAAAAAAAAGTTTCAGGAAATGAGATGATTTTCCCTTTATCCACACAATATTTAATAATCAGGAAATTTGTTTCATATTACATATAATATAAGCATATTTTATATAGGTATAGGTTGAAGCCAGAATATTTTAGTATATAGTATGTGATTTTTTTACCTACAAAAGGAATAAACAACACATTAATATTGCTTGATATATATATATATATATATATATATATATATATATATATATACATACATACACATATATGTATACATATATTTTTAGGACACCTCTAGTGAATTGCTTGTATTTGTTCAATTTCCACCTGGGCGATGAAGGTGACCATCTTCACTTTCTCTATCAATTTGAAAAAATTTCATTCCAGTTAAAAGTAATGTTAAAAAAAAATTTAAAGTCCAGCATTATCTTTTATTTCAAAGTATTGTGCATGATTTAACTCTACATAAAACATGCTTTAAAAGAATAAAATCTTCCTGTTTCTCTTACTCTAACTAGTTATTTGGAATAGCTACAGAATTTCAAATCTACTGACAGGCCAGGAATGCTAAACATTGGACTTGAGGAGATTTCCTTGCTATCTGCGTGTCTGCTGGTTCCTTCCTGTATTAAGGCATTTAATTATGGAAAAACAGATCATAGACCAAGCGTGTGCACTAACCCCAAGTATCTGGGGTTCAGTCCTTAGTATACCCAGGACTCCCTTCTATGATGACCATGTTTGGGCATTCATCCTGCATAGATGTCTTTTTCTTTTTTCTTTTTCTTTTTTTTTTTTTTGCTTTACTTTTTATTTAAAAAAAATTTAGATTCACTGAATCTAAAAATTGCAAATATAGTACAGAGAGGTCCCATGAACCCTTCACCCTGTTTCTCCCAATGATTGTATCTCATATAACTAATATTTAATATTAAAGCTAGGAAATTGACATTGATAAATGTTTGTGTATAGTTCTATGCAGTCTCTCTTGTGTATAGATTCATGTAAGCACTTGCACAAGCAAGATGCATGACTAGTTCCATCACCACAAAGATCTCTCTCTCTAGCCACTGCTCTATGTACTTCTCCTCCACCATCCCTAACCCCTGTCAACCACTAGTTTATTCTCCATCTCTATATTTATGTCATTTTGAAAATGTTATATAAATGGAATCATGCAATATGTGACCTTTTTAGATTGGATTTTGCAGTGAACATCAGTGCCCTTGAGATCCATCCAAGTTGCTACATGTAATTATAGCTCACTCCTATTTTTTCCTGAATATTTCATGGAATGGATATATCACATATTGGATAACTATTCACCTACTGAAGGACATTTTGGTTGTTTCCTGTGCTTTGACTATTAAATATGAGTAAGGCTACTATAAACATTAGTGTCAGAATGTTTTGTGGATATAAGTTTCATTTCTCCGGGATAAATGTCCAGGAGTGTGATTGTTGAGTTGTATACAATTGTATGTTTTACAGACAGCCAAACTGTTTTTCCAGAGTGTTGTCCCAATGTACATTCCCACCAACAATGTATGAGAGATCCAGTTTCTCTGTATTCTTGCCAGCATTTGGCAGTATCACATTTTTTTTTTTTTCTTTTTGAGCTGTTCTGATAAGTATGTATTAATTGCTGTCTGAGTTTGCATTTCCCTATTAGCTACTGATGTTCAATACCTTTTAATATTTCCACATACCATTTTGATGAATCAGTGTAATGTCTCTTCTTTCACCACTTTTCTAATTGCATTTCTTTTTTATTGTTGAGTTTTGATAATTCTTTCCATTTCTAGATATTACCCTTGCATTTGTGGGATAGATCCCAATGGTTAAAATATGAAATTCCTTTTATTTATTTCTAAAACCTGTTTACAAATAGTTTAAGGATTGTTGTGTCTATATTTTTGAGCGATATTGGTCTTTAGTCTTTTTTTTTTTTCTTTTTGTACTGTTTTTGTCTGGTTTTGATATAAAGATAATACAAGTTTCATAAAATCATTCCACATGACTGTCAGCTATTAAACTTTTGAATAGAATAAGTTACCAAATGATCCAAAATTTTCAAATGTCACTTTTTCTCTTTTTTGTGTGAATTTTTGTACATTAAATTTTTTTAAGACTTTATATTTTTAAAGCAATTTTAGGTTCAGAGCAAAATTAAGCGGAAGGTACAGATATTTCTTGTATATCCCTAATCTCTAGCCAGGCATAGGCACTCCCATTATCAACATTTCCCACCAGAGTAGTACGTATACTATAACTGATGAACCTACATTGACACATCATAATTACCCAAAGTCTATAATTTACATTGCAGTTCAATCTATGAGTTTGGACAAATGTTTAATGACATGTGCCCAACATTATAGTATTGTACAGAGCCTTTTCACTGCCCTAAAATCTTCTGTGTTCTGCCTATTCATCCCTCCTCCCCAACACCTGGCAACCACTGATCTTTTCACTCTCTCCATAGTTTTGCCTTTTCCAGAATGTCACATGGTTGGAATCATACAGTATGTATTCTTTTTTAGGTTGACTTCTTTTGCTTAGTAATATGCATTTAAGATTCCTCCATCTATGCATTTTAATTGCTTGATTTCATTTTAGTAATGAATAATGTTCCATTGTCTGGATGTACCACAGTTTATGTATCCATTTACTTACTGAAGAACACCTTAGTTACTTCCAAGCTTTTACAACTATGAATAGAGCTATTACAAACAACTGTGTGCAGGTTTTTGTGTGGATATAAGTTTTTCATTACTTCGGGTAAATACCAAGGAGTATGATTGCTGAATCACATGGTAAGAGTATGTTTAGTTTTGTAAGAAACTGTCAGTCTTCCAAAGTGGCTGCACCATTTTGTATTCCCACCAGAAATGAATGAGAGTTCCAGTTGCTTCTCTGCATCCTCACCAGCATTTGGTATTATCGGCATTCTGGATTTTGGCCATTTTAATAAGTGTGTAGTGTTATCTTACTGTTGTTTTAATTTGTATTTCTCCGATGACATATGATGTGGTGCATCTTTTCATACGCTTATTTGCCATCTGTATGTCTCCTTTGGTGAGGTATCTGTTAAAGGTTCTGGTTCATTCTTAAATCAGGTTTTTTTTTTGTTTTATTATTGTTGAGTTTTAAGAGTTCTTGTGTATTTTGAATAGCCATCCTTTATCAGATGTGTCTTTCACAAATATTTTCTCCCAGTCTGTGGCTTGTCTTCTCGTTCTTTTGACATTTTCTTTCACAGAAAGGCAATGAATTGGACAGAATTCAGAGCAGAGTTCTAACTTTAACGAAGTCCAACTTATCAATTATTTCTTTCATGGATATTCCTTTGGTAATGTATTTAAAAAGGCATAACCATACCTGAAGTCTCTAGGTTTTCTCCTAAATTATATTCTAAGATTTTTATTGTTTTATGTTTTACACATAGGTATATGATTCATTTTGAGTTAATTTATTTGAAGATTGCAACATCTATGTCTAGATTCTTTTTTTTTTCTTGATGTGGATGTCTATTTACATGAAATGTTTTTAATATTTATCTGTAATATAGCCACCAAATTACTAAAAAAGACTTAGCATCACAAGAATATATAACATTTTTAACTGAATACACAATGAACATTTAAACATTATTTGTATAAATATATTTCATAAGATAGCATAAGTGTATATATAAACAAAAATCTGCCTTATATGTTACCCAGAATATATAATCATACAGGAGAATAATTACTATGCATTTATTAATACATACTGGGCAGTTACTTATGAAGTGTTTTAAGTTAAAATATACCTGTTTTATTATTAAAAATTACTGTCACTGAAGAAAATGCCAATGCTATACATAGATAAAGTGGACGTTTTGTGCTTATATCCAGAGAAAATTAAGTTAAATTTGCACTTGCACTCAATGATATATAAAATTAAAGCACTGTGTTTATTTAAATAAGAACTTTGATTCTGAAATTGTTCCACTCTTTCCTGTGACATCAAATTTTTTCAGTCATGAATTATTTCTATTATCATAAAATTGTGCTCCAAATTTCCTATCTTAAAACAAAATTCCCTGAAAAAAATGTCTCTTACTCCTATATTTCCTTTCTGTGATACTCCTTACTATACTCTACACAACAAAAATTCTGCGTTGTCCAGAGTTTTTCTCTCGACACTTTCACCTTTAATTTTTTGTCAACTACTCTACTTGCACTTTGGCTCCCACTACATCAGTGAATTGTATTTATCAGGTTATAAAAAGCATCCCTATTGTCTAGTCCTGTGTCCATTTCTGTTTTCTTCTCTATTTAATGAGTTTGATCCATTTGCCCACATCTGCCTTCATGAAACATTTTCTTCTCTTGGCTTCATCCCTAAATCCATAACTGCTATCTAATCATGAGAAAATATCATAAAAACTCCACTAGAGGAATATCATACATATCGACCAGTATTTTTCAAAAAGGGAGAATGTCATCCAATCGAGAGCCCTGAAATACATTCACACAAGTATAGTCAGCTGATTGTTAACAACAACAACAAAAAAAAAAAACAAAGAAAATTCAATGGAGGAAAACATAAGCTTTCAATAAATAATGCTGGATGTACATATGGACAATTGGATGTCCATATAGGAAAAGAAAAAGAACATATATGCAGGCTTTATACCTTTCAAAAAATTGAATGAAAATGGATCACAGACACTAATTTAAATTGCAAATTATAAAATTTTAAAAGAATACACAGTAGAAAATCTAGGTGATCCTGGGTTTTGCAATGAGTTTTTAGGTACAACACCAAAAGCATGATCCATAAAAGAAAATAATGATAAGTTATCATTTATTAAAAATATAAATTCTTCTTTTTGAAAGATACTGTTAAGAGAATCAAAAGCTAAGCCACAGACTTGGAGAAAATATTACAAAACATGTACTTTTATACAAAGTAGGTCAATGGATAAACTGTGGTACATCCATACAATTGCTTATTATTTAGAGATTTAATTTAATGAGGTATCGAGGCTCATTTAATTAAATCTCTAAATAATCACCAATTATTATAATAATAATCCATCAAAGAGACATTGATGGATTGAAAGAAACCAGTCTGCATCCCTTCACTGTTCAAAGTAGAATGCTCCCATGAAAAAGATTAACTCACAAAAAATAAATTATATGTTACATCCATCTGAACTTTAATATGTGAATGTTTGTGATTTACTACACTTGCCTACAATGAAACAAAAATTTTCACGAACAATTCTAGTATTAGTATGCTTGGGTAATAGTGAATAACTTGGTCAGGTTAGTTGCTAAAGCTATCTTCACCTTTTTAATCATATTTATTTTTATATGATTTACACATTTCCTCTGTTTCATAATTATCAGTCATTTGATCAGGATTGGTACAGTATCTGTTAAGAGTTTTCATTAAAATTTGGTATGTAACTTAAATTTCTCAAGTCAAATGGCTCTACAAATCACTGCCAATGAGCTTATTGACATTATAACTAATTGGCCACACATTATTTATTGATTAAGAATCTTAGACAGGGAGACAATAAGATTTAGAATTCAGTATATTTTAAATAGTTCTGTATATGATTACAATGCATAGCCAGATTCAAGAACTTGCAGGAAAGAATAAAAACTTCAAATATGGAAAAACTTTAGAATGAATTCCTTTTCTGTGACCTGCAATAATTAAACTGAGATCAAGTATTTGACATCTCCAAACCTCCATTTCTCTATTTCTTTAACATTCAAACACTGTGAGTGCTCCAGAGAATTTTATTCATGCTTTTCTCTTTCCTCCATTCCCCTTCCCTCTTATCTCTTCCCTTGCCTCACTTTTGTATTTTCTCTATCTTCCTAGGTGACCACATCCAATTTTATGGATTTAATTACCTTTTATATGCTACTAATTAAAAAACTCCAGCTCAGAGCTTTTCCAGAAACTTCACAATCTTATTCAATACATTTTTCTGCCTTTTTGACATTTCCACATTGATAAATTTATAAATGTCCCAAATCCAACCTGTAAACAAATGAATCTCTGGTGATCTCCTTCCCCCTTTTCCTCCTGCAATTGTCCATCTCTCCATCCTTCCAATTTCTCAAGTCCATAATCTTGAAGTTTTTCTTAAATTAACTCTTTTTGTCACACTCCATATCCAGTCTACTTGCAAATTATTTTTGACACTATCTTCAAAATGTATGAAAGAAGGCACTTATCTCCTAATCATCTACTAATTCCTGAAAAATCTCTCACTTAGACTATTTCATCAGCATCTTCACTGAGCTTTCTGATTCTACGGCGCCTCTTCCAATAGTCTACTCTTCATAAACGAGCCAGATCTAGTCATCCGAATTATGTCCTATTTTTTTTGTTGTTCAAAGCTCAATGGCTTCCCAAAACACTGAAAGTGAAAGACAAGATATTTGCATTGATTCCCACCATTGGTCACATCTCCTATCTGACTCCCTAGCTTACTGTCCTCAAGGTACTCTGACTTTCTTGCTATTCTTTGATCATGCTTTGCACTTATTATTTCTTCTTCCCAGGGTACTCTTCATAGATATGTTCGGCTTGCTTCCTGAATTCTCACATGGCACTCTTTCTGGACTCTCTGATCACTACACAAAATAGCATCCCCCCAATCTCCGATACTTTCTACCTCCCTTAATCATTCTTAGTTCTTCACCATGATACTCATCATCAACTGATGTACAATACATGTATTTGTTTATATAATTGTTGTCCGTCAATCCCCACAAAACTATAAGCTGTAACACTGAAGGGGATTTAGTTGCTGAATCCTCAAGACCTAAAATAGCACTTGACACAGAGTAGGCTCTCATTAAATATTTGTGAGATGAAAAAAAATTACTATTTTCATCCCTGATATGAAGTTAAGAATTCTAAATTACAGGTTGTCAGTGAATTTTAAATTATTCCCTTGATACATGATGGATGATCAGCGGATATTAGTTTCTTTCTTTAACTCTCTGGATTGCTTTACATTCATATTATATGGATAATGTTTATTGAATATGTATCTATAACAGTATTTACTACTCTTGCAAATTTGTCAGAACAGGAATTCAGGCATTGTTGAATTACAGGGAATTCTCTCTCTGATTACATATTCTAAAGTGTGTCAGCTGCAATTGCCTGTCTCTTTGCACTGGCTTCTTTCTGTCTCATCTATGTAGTGGCCATGAAGAGACTTTACCCTTTAATTGACTCAATTTTACCTGAAGAAAAAAATTGAAAGTCTTATAATTATTAAATATATGTATTTCCATACAGTTTGTTTTGTTGTTTGTTCATTTTTAATGATCAACTCTTCAAAATTTTATCTGGCCTTTGAAGAATGGGGTTTGTTTGAACAGATTACATGTACTGTAGTATAGACTCCACCTGCAGCAGTTTTCAACTCCTGGATAAAATCATTTAAACATAAACTGGTATTGCATGTCCAAAGGGAAATCCACGATTTTAAATATCTATGAAATGTCTACTATTCCTTTTGTTACATATGGCGGGTCCAGTCTTTCCCTTTCATTTCTGTATTTTATGATTACTTTTAACTATTTGAAATGAAAAAAAGTTTTCTTCATTTAAAAATCATCAACACTGAAATTATACATTTATTTAACAATAAAAACTTACTTTTGATGTAAAAAGGGGAATCTACTGACTTTTGAAAATAAAACATTGTAAAATCTATTTATATTTACTTTACTTCCTATTTCCCTAATAATTTTTATCTTGAGGGTAGCATATGAATAAACAATTTTGAAATAATACACATGCTTCTAATATCTGTTATAATCATTCATTATATTTATATTATATATTTAATTATACATTTATGTTAATGCTAAAAGTGTAAGATTAATACAATTTGAAGACCACTACTCTAGATTATCTGTCTAAAACAGTGTCTGACACACAGTAAACATTTAATACATATTTGTTGAATTTAATTGGAATCAAATTTCCTTGCTTTGTCTTATTTCTGCACTCTGAAACATTGTGATTATACCTCTAAACCAAAAACTTATCGTTTCCTCTTGTATTTATTCCTTAATTGATTAGACAAATATTTGTTCTATGAACTCTCACTATGTTAGGAATTTGGTATGCTAAGTTGAATTAAATATAACCTTTGCCTTTAAACAGTTTATATCATATTGGGAAAAAATTAATTCTGCACAGCAAAAGAAACAATCAAGAAAATGAAAAGGCAACCTACATAGTGGGAGAAAATATATGCAAACCACATATCTGATAAGGAGTTAATATCCAAAATATATAAAGAACTCATACAATTGATTAACAAAATAACAAATAATCTAAAAATGGGCAGAGAAACTGACATACAAATGGCCAACAGGTACATGAGAGGTAGATATTTAAATTGGTGTAGCCACTATGAAAAACAATATGAAGTTTCCCCAAAAATTAAAAATAGAACTACCATATGATCCCACAATCCCAGTTCTGGATATATATCCAAATGAAATTAAAACCATATTTTAAAGTTATATCTGCACTCCCATGTTCATTACAGGATTATTCAATAGAGCCAAGATTTGAAATAAACTAAGTGACAGTCAACAGATGATTGGATAAAAAAGATGTAGTATATGTGTACAGTGGATTATTATTCAGCCATAGAAAGAAGAAAACCCTGATATTTGTACCAACATGGATGGTCCTTGAGGACATTATGCTAAGTGAAATAAGTCAGACAAAGATGAATACTGTATGATATCACTTACTTATGAAATCAAAAAGCCAAAATCATAGAAACAGAGTAGAGTGGTGGTAACCAGGGTCTGGGGAATTGGGAACATAGGGGGATGTTGGCCAAAGTGTACAAACTTCCAGTTAGAAGAAGAGGAAGTTCTGGGAATTTACTATTGTGATTATAGTAAACGATATTGAGTAATATTCATAAGGAAACATGGGTAAGAGATTTAATAAAACCGGAGAAGTGTTTTTCCTGCCTTTAATGAGGGGGTATTTGTGTTCAGCAGTAAATTTAATTTTAAATGTATCACCAACAGTTAATAGATATGAGGAAAAGACCATTCCATGCAGGGTACTTTTTTTATATGCAAAAAAGTACAGATCTTTTGACAGATTCAGAGTAAGGCTATTTTATTTGGGCTGGAGTATATAATATAAATAACAATAATCACAATAACAACAATTATTTTTGCTTTTACTGAATGCTTTGCTTCCTAGCTTTGTTTTATCCCAGATACCCAATTTTATGTGTTTGCTTAGATTAATTTTCATGGCAAGTGTTAAGTACATTTATTAAGGATTTTTTCTTAATTATTTCTATTTTTCTTAGGAAAAAGCCCACATTTTTCACCTTATCTCTACAAAGAGTAATAACTGTGTGAATTTTAAGATTCAGATTCAAAGGCTTGAGCGTATGTTCATAATAAAACCAGGGCATCATGTGTGATAACTTTTTAAATGTTTAGTTTTATAAGCAGAAATACAGATTTGAATATACGTAAACTACAATCCTCTTACTTTCATTTGCAAAGTTAAAAAGAAGGCAGGCTGGTTGGAGTGGTCCTATTTTTTTTTAAATCACATCAATTCAATTAATATGATAAGCAGTTTTGTTTGAATTGGCTGATATTTGTTGATGACCCTAAGTAAGTTTTTAAAAAGTAGGTCTATTGTGCTTTCACTCAATTCTTATTTTCACTTCTGGATTCCATTACCTGAGAAGTGTTCTATTAAATAAAGCATAGCCTGATAATATTTATGCATTCTGGTAACAAACATTTCTTGAGCACTGGCAATGTGCCATATTTTCTTTATAAATAGTGGGGAATAAAGATGGCCGCATTTTGAAATATTAATTTTAAATTTGAACACTTTTGAGGCTCAGAGAGAAGCATTTCAATTGGGGAATCTATAAGTTGTGAGAGAAGTGATGTGAGAACTCTTTGGGACTGGCCTTTTTTTCCTTTTCTCTTTCAATAATGTCATATAGGTTATTGACACCTCCCTCTACTTACTAGAAATGATTAATCAAGCACCTGTAGTTAACTACAGGTGATATCATAGCTTAGTTCTTGTTTTCAGAGATTTTACACTTATTTTATTAACATAGTATCTAGCTGTGTGCAGAAAAAAAATTTATAGGCACAGACTCAGTCTATTGAAGAAAAATAGAATTAATGTAATTCATAAACATGGTTGAACTGGTTAATGAGGCAATAAAACTAGTTCTAATGACAGCAATCTATTTATCTCAATAAATAAAATGCACCTCTGCTCATCATAGTAAATTAAATGACCATGGCTAATGAAAATTTTAATTCTTATTTAACTGAAAACTTGAAACTACTCCCTACTATGCATTATTGCTATTTGTTAAGATGACCATATCTCACATACAAATCCCTTTCTTGATTCCTATTTGACAAAAAGTTCCGTTTCATTTAATTTTTTCTAGGCAGTTGGAAATCTTGAGTATCAGGTTAAATATTTTAAGATTACAAAAATAACTGAGTTGAAAATAAATTTAAAACAATGTTTCTAAAATGAATATTGCTGAATCCTCAAATATACTATTGGGTTTGTGTTTAATGACTTTAGAAACAGTACTGGATTTCCCATAAATTACAATACAGGGTTGCAGGAAATGTGAAAGCAAACTGTGTTCTCAAGATCCCCAAAATAGTCAAGCACAAGAAATTGAAAAAGTCATGGGATGTTAAATCTCCTGCTCACTAGAATTTGATCATCCGACTTGCCTCCTAAATGACCATTATAACAATGAAGTAGTGAAAATATTAGAGAAAGATTTAATTATAGTAAGTATTCCTCAACGATTAAACTTAAATCCAGGAAAAATACAGAGGGCTAGACCCAGATGAATAAATTACAGATGTTAGAAATACACAGATAAGAAATACAGGTCTCTAATATCTTGTCATTATATCTAATGTGGAAATATGTAGAAAACCAATTGCCTACCTCAGAATAAAAACTCAGTAGGAGATTCAGTAAAGAACAGGACTTGACAATTCCTTCCCTGAGATTGAACCCCCCTACCCAGTCACTGCTGGAGGCCATGGTAACTTTGATTGTCAAGTCTTCTATTTGTAGTGTTCTAATTGCCAGCGACTGTTCCAGGTAATCTGACATTTAATCAAAAGTCAGTGTACATTCCTTTAAATCAATTTTTTAATGCTAAAGTGGATATCGGGTGTTACATTACTATTAGACATAGAATTCAGCTACCTCTCAAGTTAATCAGAATTTTGTGTGTTTCTCCTGGGAACACATATTTCCATCTATATTTAGATATCTATGATTAAAATGTTTTTTTTTTTCAAGTAGCATTTTCCCCCTAAAAGTTATTCAGAAATAGTGCTGCACCATTCATGCATACAAATACAAAAACAACAATTAAACTGCAAAATAATGTGTGTTTGTGACTATATATATATTGCATATAAACACACTCATATATACATCTATGCATATAAGTGTGTATGTAATAAGAGGTACATGAATTTGTGTATGAGTGTGTATGTGTAAAGAAACACACACTCACATACACATTTATGATATTTTAATGTAACACATAGCTTTTTGGTAATATGAAATGGTTAAAATTGTAAAATATTCCTTTTCTGGTTGTATATTCAGCAACATGTTCCTCCATACAGATGCAGTAAACCAGTTTCACCATAATTTGCAAGTAACAAATGTAATTGAATTACACATACCATGTTTAACACAATGCAGTTAAGAAGTGCAAATTCAAGCTTAGAAGAGGAGCTGTTCTTGGAGTATTTCAAATCAAATTTTCAGGGGAATGAAAGCAATCAGAGAAAAATAAACTATTTTTCCACATTAGAAATATAAACAAAAATATACATATATATAGATAGCAAATGAACATATTTCCTTAAACTAGCAAGAGCTAAACATTATTCATAGACTATGAATATCACACTCTATTTATTTTAAACCACAAACCATAATATATATTGCTATATAATCTAATCTTACTAAATATAAGATATTCAGATAGAATGCCCAATTTTTCCATTTGTAAATGTCATTACCATAAGAAGCATGTCCAATTATGTAAATCAGCTGAGAAAAGTGACCTACTCTTTGGAACTCAGCAAAGCTGGTTATTTACAACCTCAGGCACTCCTATCAATCAAAGCCTTTCATGCCCAGAAAATAAAGATGAAATTTTCAGGTTACTGTGTACCCAAAGAAATGTGATCATATGATATTGTTGATGAATACCTAAAGTGTTATTGCAGACAAAGTATCTTTCAATTCATGCTGAATAATCAACTTTAAAAGGAAAAAAATAGCGAGCCTAATATTGAAGGTTCAAATACTAAGAACAAGTTTTCAACAATCAGCAAAAATTCAATAAAGATAGCATTTTTCTTTCATTATAACAGCTATTGATATCATTTCAATGCCCCCAATTAAAATTAAGAGCATAACATAATACTATCTTACAAAAAATCTGTACAGATATACGCTAAAAATACTGACCTAATAGTTCTTAGTAACTTCAAAGAAGAATAAAGTCTGAAATAAGAGGAGATGCCCCCTTTATAGCAATCAACTGACAATGTCTTATGGCAGGGGCATAGAAAAGAACTACAACTGCTATGAAATTATTCCCAAGGGCAGCTCTGTCATGAGACTGGAGCTATTCATTCTTTAAAGGAACTTCCAAAATCACATAGTATTTTACCCATTATAATGATGATGAATTTCAGAAGAAAGTATAAACAGCATGGTAAAGGAAAGTCTGTATTATATATATGTAAAATATATATGCATATATATTTTTTATCAAACTTAAATTGGTATTGCATATAGGATAGGCAGAGGTTAAGATTTCAGGAACTTTAAAATTTGTACATTTTCTTCTAACATGAATATAAGAAAGAGACTTCACCAGATGTCTCAAAAGTGTGCGCTCACACAGACACACACACACGTATTTATTAAATAGCAATAGTAATATGCATAATATGGCAGTAATATATATTATCTATACATATATAAACAGTTCAATTATTTACTAAAAGCTTGCTTTTCATCTCAGTGACATAAAATAATATGACATTTTTTACTTATCTCCAGATATATTTTAGTTTTAATACCTTAAAGAAAATCTAAATCTTACTGAATAAGAAACTAAAGTATAATATATGGCCAGGCAACCAATTAATCAGTGCATACTGAGTGCCTTTTATTTAATTCTAAAAAAAATTTCTATACTAGGAACTGCAAGATATAAAAAAATATAAAATCTGAATTATTCTCCTGGAATTTTCAAGCAATTTGAAAATGAAGAAAAAATAAAACTTAAAAGTTTGAATATAAGCGTTATATTATTATGTGTTAAAATATAGGTCAAAAAATGGAGCTCAGATGGAAATTATGTATTCAGTAGTTGAAGAAGTGCCAATACAGTAAGTCCTTAATTAATAAATGCTGTTGAATACATGACTGAAAAATTATGAGAAGGAATATGCAAGAGTAGGGAGGTAGGAGGGAAGAGAGTGAAAAATACTGACCATTTTTAGCTATATTTTAAAAGATGAATTAATTTACAATGAAAATAAAGTTGCAAAAATGGTATTTTGAAGGTTTAACTGAAACACACAAGGAAACAGAAGTCAGTACAATATGCTTATAAAATATGTAATCAATTTCTTTGAAGACCTGAGTGAAGAGTAGTAAAAATAAAGATTGAATATATACAAAATGGTGGCCAGAATCATAGCAATAATAAAGATTTTACACCAATAGAGTCTAGAAAATTAAAATGGGCTCTTTATTGGTGTGAATTACAGTTTTATTAGAGAAATATTAAATAAAACACTGAGATCATAATTCCGTTTTAATATGAAGATCATTTATATATAAATTGTAGTGACATTCTTAGCCAGAACTAAAAAATAATACACTACGATATAATGGAAAAAAAACTGTACTAAAGCAAAAAAGCTTGGCCATGCTCTTCCCTTGGTTCTTCATTTAATAACTCTTTATATGCAAAATTTGCTGCTCAAAAGTTGTTAACTGTATCTACTAAATCAACATATTTGTGTTTCAGAGCCTCCATCTGCAAAAGAGGATTTATAATGCTTTCTTCTTCCTAAGGTTGTTTTATGGATTCAATTAGATAATTAATATAAAGCAGTTGGAATTTAGAACACCACACATATCTGGCACATAGAAAGTACTTAACAAGTGTTATGTTAAAATTATTGATAATCACATTATCTCCACCACCACTTTCCTTCATTTTGATTAGATTTTTAATTTTGGCTCTAAACTGTTGTCCCATTTATTTACATCTTTTCATAAGAGTACTTCCTCCACATTCCTATGAATAACTTAACAAAGAAAAACAAACATGCACTTGTTGACAAAATTGTGGGGAAATGTAGTTCTAAAAACTGGTACAAATTTTAAGAAAAAAGAAGTCAGCAGCAACATGTATTACATGCCAAAAGACAGCTCATATATCTTGACCTGGTATCACTACTACAGAACTATTAATAAAAATGTGTAGGAGTTATATGCAAAATGACATACAAGTATTACTTATAATGTAGTACTATTGGAAGCAATTGAAATGTTCATGTAGATAAATGGTTAATTAAATTATAAATTATGGCACATCTTCCTAATGAAAAACTATATGCCTATTAGAAATGGTAATTAGAAAAATTATGAAGTACTATTGAGAAAAATGAGTATCATATGTTAAGTGAAAAAGACATTGTAATATGAATGTACATTACATTAAGAAGGTAATTTTGCAAAGGATGCATATGCGTAATAAAAAACACTGAAATGGGATGCATACAAAATAAAACATTAGCTATGTTAACCTGGTGGAACCAATGATTTTTCCTATTTTCTGACACTCTGTAATATCTAAATATTTTTCAAATAAAAATTATTCCATTTTCCCTTGGTTGCTTAAAGACTCAACGCTAATTCCTTATTATTCAAAAAGGAAAATATCAAATTCTTATCACGTCAGGGAAAGTATATCACCAATTTGTCGTAATCTACTTTGTAAGCTCATATCCTGTTATTCCAGTTCATGTGTATGATTTTTCTGTTATGTGAAGTTTCTTATTATTTCTCTAAATGTCATGCATAGAAAGTTCTGCTCTTGAAGGGAGTGAATTATGGATTAACATAAATATGATAATAATACGAATCACGCTGTGGGGTTTCAAAAATGATATAATTTAATACCTATGCTTAATTTTGCTCAGGTGTAAAATAGGGATGAGGGGTGATAAAAGTATGTACAACATAGACTTGTTAGTATTAAAAGAGTTAATACAAACAGGGCACTTAGAAAGCTTACTGGTATTTGATCAGTACCATCAAAAAAAAAAAAAAACCAAAAAACTAAAATTTTTTTAAAATTTAGGTTTAATCAAAAATAGCTAAACTCATTCAACACTTACACTTTGTGTTTTTCCTTTCTTTTTAAGCAATTCCATGTATGCTTATGTTTAACCCTCTCTCAAGAATTCTATGATAAGGATTCTATTATTATGCTGATTTATATATGAGGAAACCAAGGCACAAGTGAGTTGAATAACTTATCTGTTATAAAAGAGCTAAGGGGTACACAAAGGAAGAGGTTCTTTACTTAATACTGGACATATTTTGTCATTATTTTTGCTGTTATGAAATTAGGAACCAAAAGAAGAGCATAGCCAAGTTTTCTGACCTCCAATCCAATTTTTTTTTCCCATTATATCATACTATATTATTTAGCAGTCCTGGAAAAATTGTCGTTCTAATATGTTTGGATATGATGTTCATAGAAAAAATGATTTATAATCTGTTAATTTTTATTAAATTATCATCTAATAAAATTCTAGTTAATTCTTATTTTCAGAGAATGTTTTTAGGTAGTAGAAGCTTTAAGTGCCCTGGGTAATACATGAACTTCTGTTCCTCAAAGTTATAAATTTTTTCTCTAAATATAGATAAAAAGAGGTACGGGGTTTTGCCATTGTAACCTTTTTTTTTTTTTTTTTTTTTGATGTAAAGGTTAGTAGTATTAAGAACAATCATACTGTTGTGAAACCATCTCCCCCATCCATCTCCAGAATTCTTTTCATCTTGCAAAACAAACTATAACCATCAAACAATAACTCCACATTACCTGCTCCCTGCAGCACTTGAAAAACACTATTCTACTTTAACTCTGTGAATTTGATTAGCTACTTTATACAAGTGAAAGCATACATTATTTGTCCTTTTGTGACTGGTTTATTTCACTTAGCATAATGTCCTCATGGTTCATCCATGCTGTAGTGTAACAGAGAAGAACAAACCTGATTCCATATTAGATCTATTCCTTTTTCTCTAAGCTTTGTGCTCTGTTGCCTGTGCTTAGCCACTCACTCCGCACCTTTGCAAAAGAATGTTGCCCATAGCCTGAAATATACATGATAGCACATTCTCAAGGCTCTACCTACCAGGCTTGATCTTTAAAGGCATAACACTTTTCATTCATATAGAGATAAAAAGTTGCAAAACAGAGAATTTATTTTGTTGGAGGTTTATAAGAACATTGTGACCAGACAAAGTGGACAGCTATAAGAACAAAGGGTTCAGGCACCAAACCTTTGCAGTAACCAGCCACACCCCCTCCCCTTTCAGTATAAGAGAAGCCTGAATTCTAACTCAGGAAAGATGGCTCTTTGGGGCACTAGTACACCATCTTCTCAGTCTGCTGGCTTGCCGAATAAAGTCACTATTCTTTGCCCCAACACCTCATCTCTCAATTTATTGTCCTCTCATGGGGCGAACAGTATGAGCTTGTGTCATACTGTAACAGTAGCATATATCAGATTTTTTTCTTTTTTAAGGCTAAATAATATTCCATTATGTGTATAAACCACATTTTATTTATCCGTTTATCTGTCAGTGAACACTTGGGTCACTCCCACCTTTTGGCTATGGGGAATAATGTCACTAAAAACACAGGAGACACATATCTCTTTTGAGCCCTGCTTTTAATTGTTTTGGTTATATACCCAGAAGTGAAATTGTTGTATCATATGGAAATTCTTTTTTAATTTATTGAGGAAACACCACACTGTTTTCTATAGTGACTGAACCATTTTACATTTCCACCAACTGTGAACAAGACTTCCAGTTTCTCCAAATCCTTGTCGATACTTATTATTTTCTCGGTTTTGATAGTAGCCATCCTAATAGATGTGAGGTACTATCTCACTGTGGTTTTCATATGCATTTCCCTATGATTAGTGATGTTGAACATCTTTTCATATAGCTGTTGACCTTTTGTATATGTTCCTTGGAGAAATGACTATTCAAATATTTGTCCATTTTTAAATCAGGTTGTTTGTTTTCTTATTATTCAGTTTTAAGGGTTCTCTATATATTCTAGGTATTTACCCTTTATAAGATATATGATTTAAAATATTTTCTCCAATATGTAGGTTTTCTTTTGATGCACAGAATTCTTTTTTTTAATTTTCATCAAGTCTATTTTTTCCTTTTGTTGTCTGTGACTTTGGTATCATATACAAACTTTTTTCTATCCTTTTATTTTTAACTTGTTTATGTCTTTAGATCTAAAGTGAGTCTTTTGTAGATAGTAATTGGGATCATGTTTTTTATCCATTGTGTCCAGTTATATTTTTATCCACAAAATAAAAACTTACACATTATTTGTTTTCTCAATATTATTGAGTTATAGTTGATAATTAAAAATTGTATATACTTAATGTATATAACTTAATGATTTGATATATGAATACACTGTAAAATATTCACAACAATCAAGCTACTTAACATATCCATCACCTCACATAGTTAACTTTTTTTTTTTAGTGAGAACACTTAACAACTACTCTCTTTGCATATTTCAAGTATGCAATACCATATGGTTAATTATAGTCAAATTATTGTACCTTAGATCTCCAGAGCTTACTCACCTTGGATTACTAAAACTTTGTACCCCTTGATCAGCATCTCCCCTTTTTTCATGTTTCTTCCCTCAGCCCCTGGTAACTACCATTCTATCAATACTTTTGGTTTTTATGAGTCTTACTGTTTCAGATTCCACATATGAGTTCATGCAGCATTTGTCTTTCTGTGTCTGCTTATTTCACTTATCATATGTCCTCCATGTTCTGAGGGTGAGAATGTAAGTTGGTACAGATATTATGGAAAATAGTATAACAGTTCCTCAAAAAATTAAAAATAAAACTACATTATTATGATCCTTGCAAACCACCTTACCTTCTGAGTATATATGCAAAAGAAATGAAATCAGTGTCTTGAAGAGATATCCTCACTCCCATGTTCATTTCATCATTATTCACTGTAGCCAAGATATGGAAACAACCTAAATGCCCACTGATGGATAAATAGATAAAGAAAATGCGTATGTATATACACACATATATTTTGCATTTATGACAACATGGGTAAAACTGGAGGATATTATTCTAAGTGAAACACACATTTTTCATTACCCTAGTTAATATTTGCTATCATATATATATGTATTTATGTATGTATGTGTGTGTGTGTGTGTGTATATATATATATATATATATATATATAAAATAATCAATACGTTTTCAGATGCAATATTTTCTTTAGGACTTAGATAGTTTCCACAAACTGCAATTCACTTCTTCAGTTTCCTGAGGATGTACAAGGAAGTTCCGATCTGAAACAGCATCATGATTGGGCTAAACATTTTCAGAAATCTCCTCCACTACCGAAATTCTCTAAGTTATTAAGTTGACTAGAGGAAGTTTCTTGGTGACCTAGTGTTAGGATTCTTGACTTTCACTGCCATGGCCCAGGTTCTGCTTCTAAGGCTGAATATTGCTGATGGCTGATGTAGAATTTCAAAGAAAGAGATTCTAGACAAAGACATCCATCTAGCTAGGTCCCCACAAGATGGCAAGGACTTATTCAGAGTCAGGATCACTGATTCAGCTAACAGAATAAATGCAAATAAATTAATGAATACAATAAAATGTTAATTTTTCCAATGCTATATATGACATTCCAAAGAGGGTCTTCAGCCTGACCAGCCCAGTCTACTCCTGCGGATACGCTACATGGAAGGCCAAACACTCATGACGTGGTTTGGTAAACAGAATGTAAAAATATACATTTTTAATAATGCAACTCAAAGTTATAATGTCAGGCTCTGGAAGACTTATGTACATATCTTTGCCATAGGATTATACTTGGCAGGCAGGTCAGATGATGGGATCAGTCTAGCAAGCCATTCTTTCTCCTACACAGGGCTTGAATGGATAAAGCCCCTCTGAATAATTTAACATTTTGGTTTAGACTCTGTCCTTGAATATTATATTAACTTAAAATTTTATTTGCACTATGTTCTTGATTTAGTTCACAGATTTGTGTTCTTAAAAGACAGTCCTTAATACATTTGTACTCAAAGAATTTTGAGTATAAATATATTTAAATCTCCAACTTACTTGAATATTTTAGATTCTGATGTGATTTGGTGATTCGTGTCATTTAATTTTTCTGTATTTTTATGATATATCTGTAAAACCAGCTGCACACTGGAATGCTGTCATAAGTTACACATGTCATTTTCTTCACTTACATGAGGAAAGAGCAGCAATATTGATCATCATTGAGTTTAAATACGTGTTTGAAATGTAACTGTACCATGTGTGACAATAAGCAATGCGGGTTCTATAGAAGTGGGACAGAAAGTGCAATTGTTCAAATTATGGAAGGATAATTACTGAAATACGGGAGAAGTCAATTAGAAGATCACAGGGATACCCGTATCTTGGCTGCTGAGGGCTCTTGAAGCTTTGAAAATATCCCTCCTCTACACAGTAGAAGAGACTACCTTATGCAGGTCACTCAGTTTAATATGATAGACCAAATTGAGCACTTTCATTTTCAGACTTATCTACACTGACAAAACATTCTAAAATAGGGGATTACTAGTGTTTGAAGCCATGAAAATTGGTCCCCATTTTCAAACCAGATAGCTTATCCTAGCTGTTACAGTCTTCCTCCTCAAGTTAGTTTTATTTAAGCAGTTTAACAGTAATAGACTTATTTGAGCAAAGGGTGTATTTGAAGTTGATGTGTGCTCAGAAGTCATTTCAATATAACATGTTCTTGCCTACTTCAAGCATATGTTTTAAATTGTTCAGAAAAGAGTTACAAAATCTATGGCTAATTAAAAGCTATTGAGAAGTTATAGGTTAAGGTTCAGTCATCCATATCTACCCAGTTAAAAGAGAGAGAGATGGAAGGAAGAAATCCAGTATGTTGACTAACTGGAAGACAAATAAGTAGGTAGATAGATAGATAGATAGATAGATACATACATACATACATACATACACACACACATACATACATACATATGTGGCCCTGATATTTATTTCCTTTATCTGACTAGTTATTTATCACTCTATGTTAGATAATACTTTTTACACTGTTCTTTATTCTTGAAATAGTTCAGATTTACAAAGTGATAGTAAGTTTGAGAATCGGTTGATGTCAAAATTTTTGATTGGCAGTTGTGGCCCTATGAACTGGCTAGCAATTTGGCTTTCACAGAAAGAGCACAATTATTAAAATCAGTAACAAAAAAGAAAAAGAAAAAATTATGGATAAAGGCATAACATGTAATTTTATTGATATAAATTTTAGAACTAACCAGGTTTACTCTAATATGAAAATGTTTCTACTCATATAGCATTTTCTAAGACATTATTGAATTTCATTACAGCAGTTCTTTATTATAATTTATAATCATTCTTGAGGTTCTGTTATATAGGTACATTTGTCCATAGTGCTATAATTACTGTTTTCAAAGAGTGTTTAAAAAATAAATTACTGAGAAAAGTATGATAAGGAATTCTCACCTAAGCCCTCACATAATTCAATTCATTATTTATGCTTTGAATATTGAAGTATTTAAAAATTATTGTAGAATTATGAGACACTACAACCAGAATATTGAGTTGTTTCCTCTGTGCTAAGCCTCAAAAATTTTTAAATCATCCACAGTCATGTTAAAAATGCTGTTAATGTTTTTAATTTTTAATTTTTTATGCAATTTTGGAAGGTTACTTTCCATTTACCGTTATTATAAAATATTGGCTATATTCCCCTTGATGTACAATGCATTCTTGAGCCTATCTTATAGCCAGTGCTTTGTACCTCCAACTCCCCTGTTCCTATATTGCCCCCCCCACCCCACCACTGGTAATCACTAGTGTGTTCTCTTTATCTGTGTGTATGCTTTTTTTTTGGTTATATTCATTAGTTTGTTGTATTTTTTATATTCCTCATATAAGTGATATCATACAGTATTTGTCTTTCTCTGTCTGACTTATTTCACTTAGCATAATGCCATCCAAGTCCATCCATGTTGCTGCAAATGGCAAAATTTCTTTTTTATGGCTGAGTAGTATTCCATTGTGTATATGTAAACATACATATATATACATACACACACACAACACGTCTTTATCCATTCATCTGTTGATGGACACTTAGGTTGTTTCCATATCTTGGCAATTGTACATAATGCTGCTATGAACATTGGGGTGCATGTTTATTTCCCACTTAGTGTTTTTGGTTTTTTCAGATATATAAAATATAACCAGGAGCAGAACCACTAGATTATATGGTAGTTCTATTTTTTTAATTTTTTTAACTAACTTCCATAGTGGTTGCACCAATTTACATTCTCACAAACAGTTTATGTGGGTTCCCTTTTCTCCACATCCTCACTAACATTTGTTGTTTGTAAACTTTTTGATGATAGCAATTTTGACAGGCATGAGATGATATCTCATGTGGATTTGATTTACGTTTCCCTGGTGATTAGTGATGCTGAGCATCTTTTCATGTGCTTGTTGGTCATCTGCATTTCCTCTTTGGAAAAATGTCTATTCAGTTATTCTGCCCATTTTTAATCAGGTTGTTTGTTTTTTTGATGTTGAGTTTTATGAGCCATTTATATATGTTGGATATTTATCTCTTATCGGGCATATCATTGGCAAATATTTTCTCCCATTCAGTAGGTTGTTTTTTCATTTTGTTGATGGTTTCTTTTCCTCTGAAAAAGCTTTTTTCATTAGGTCCCATTTGCTTATATTTGCTTTTATTTCCTTTACTTTAGGAGACAAATCTAAAAAAACATATTGCTGTGACTTATGTTCAAATAGTGTTTCCCTCTAGGAGTTTTATAGTATCCAGTCTTGCATTTAGATCTTTAATCCACTTTGAGTTTATTTTTGAATATGGTGTTAGAGAATGTTCTAATTTCATTCTTTTACATGTAGCTGTTCAGTTTTCCCAGCACTACTTATTGAAGAGACTATCTTTTTCCAGTTTATGTTCTTGTCTCCTTTGTCATAGATCAATTGGCCATAAATTTGTGAGTTTATTTCTGGGCTCTATATCCTGTTCCATTGATCTATGTATCTGTTTTTGTACCAGTACCGTACTGTTTTGATTACTGTAGCTTTGTAGTATAGTGTGAAGTCAAAGAGTGAGATTCCTCCAGCTCTGTTCTTCTTTCTCTAGATTGTTTTGGCTATTCCCGTTCTTTTGTGTTTTGATACGTATTTTAAGATTATTTGTTCTAGTTCCATGAAAAATGCCATTGATATTTTGATTGGGATTGCATTGTATCTGTAGATTGCCGTGGGTAGTAGGTCATTTTAACAATATTGATGCTTCCAATCCAAGAACACAGTATATCTTTTCATCTGTTTTTGTTGTCTTCAATTTCTTTCATCAACATATTTTAGTTTTGTAGTACACATCTTTTGCCTCCTTAGGTAGCTTTATTCCTAGATATTTTATTATTTTTGATGAAATGGTAAATCAGATTGTTTTCCCATTATTGAATATTTACTATTTCCCAGAATTTCTAAATGCATTGGTGCCTTATAGTTCTCATACCAACCTAATGAACTTGATAATATCCTGACTTTGCAGATGAGCAAACTGAGACTCAAATCAGCTTTCCTAAAACTGCAGTTTTTAGGAGAGAGTACAAGGGATCAAATCCTTGGCTGTTTGATTCAAAAGACTATATTTGCTTTTTTTTACATGTGGCAAAAATGAAATTAGAACACTCTCTAACACCATAAACAAAAAATAATCTTGAAATGGATCAAATACCTAAATGTAAGGCTAGACACTATAAAACTCTTAGAGGAAAACATAGATAGAACACTCTTTGACATAAATCACAGCAATATCTTTTTGATCTACCTCCTAGAGTAATGGAAATAAAAACACAAATAAACAAATAGGACCTAATTACACCCAAAAGCTTCTGCACAGCAAAGGAAACCATAAACAAAAGAAAAAGACAACCCACAGAATGGGAGAAAACATTTGGAAAAGAAGCAGCCTGACAAGGGATTCATTTCCAAAATATACAAACATTTCACACAGCTCTATGTCAAAAAAACAAACAAACCAATCAAAAAAATGGGCAAAAAATCTAAATAGACATTTCTCCAAAGAAGACCTACAGATGGTCAAAAAGCACATGAAAGATGCTCAACATCACTAATTATCAGAGATGCAAATCAAAGCTACAATGAGGTATCACCTCACACCAGTCAGAATGGCCACCATCAAAAAGTCTACAAACAATAAATGCTGGAGACGTTGTGGAGAAAATGGAACCCTCCTACACTGTTGGTGGGAATGTAAATTGGTACAACCATTATGGAGAACAATATGAAGTTTCCTTAAAAAACTAAAAATAGAACTACCATATACCCTAGCAATCCCACTCCTGGACATATACCTGGAGAAAACCATAATTCAAAAAGATACATGCACCCCAATGTTCAGTGCAACACTATTTACAATAGCCAAGACATGGAGGTAACCTAAATGTCCATCAACAGATGAATGAATAAAGAAAATATGGTACTTATATACAGTGGAATATTACTCAGCCATAAAAAATAATGAAATAATGCCCTTTGCAACAACATGGATGGAACTAGAGATTGTCATACTGAGTGAAGTAAGTCAGAGGAAGGCAAATATCATATGATATGGCTTATATGTGGAATCTAAAAAACATGATACAAATGAACTTACAAAACAGAAATAGAATTTCAGATGTAGAAAACAAACTTTTTGTAACCAAGGGGGAAGTGGAAGAGGGATAACTTCAGAGATTGGGATTGACATATACACACTACTATATGTAAGATTGATAACTAATAAGGACCTAATGTATAGCACATGGAACCCTACTCAGTACTCTGTAATGACCTATATGGGAAATGAATCTAAAAAAGAGTGGATATATGTATATGTATAACTGATTCACTATGCTGTATGGCAGAAACTAACAAACACAACATTGCAAATCAACTATACTCCAATAAAAATTGTATAAAAAGATTATATTCTCATCCCTTGGATTCTCCTGTTTTCTGGTTATTTAGTCTGAGTAGAATTATACTATTTAAAATACTGTTAAAGTCAACTACAGAAAAAGTCCATATAATACACAATTATATTCTTTCTGTTGACACACAGCATGTACTTTGTCAATATATCTGATTCCTTGTTCCTTGCAGATGGTGTATCCAAGCTCTCCCTTACCCCACTCCTCAGGCTGGTCATCTCTATTTGATGGAGTCACACAAAGAGTATCCAATCTAGTATGTACTCTCACAGATGAGGCAAATTTAGTACATAAGTCTAACACATAGACAACAATAATCAATACGAGATGTGATAAATGTACAAATTCTATCAGAGCTCTAAGAAGTAATTGATTCTGCATGTGAAGGTAAGGAAATGCTTCCAGAAGTCTTGCAAACTGAGGAATGAAGCCTAGAAATGTTAGTTAACTAGTTTAATTTTACTAACTGGTTTGTTAGAAAAGACCAATCTAATTGTTTTCTAGAATATATACCTAACTTCCACAGAAACATGTTTTTGTTTGTTAAAAATCTACATGTTTTTAGTAGCATAGTTGCCATACCAAAAAATAAAAAATAAAAAAGTGAGCATTTTGTCAAATATATAAATTCTCCTAATATTAAAAAACAAATGCTAAAACAAGAATCCAAGACTATACAAAGTGAATTCATTCTTGCTTATGATTTTCTATGAAATAATTAAAATAGGTGGGGGGCAAAAAGGATAATGTTGAATACATGCATATTCAGACAGTTAGAATGCAGTTAGAGGGAAATGCAATCTCAGAAAGCACTTTATAGCAGGGTCTAAAGTCAGAAACTCAATAGAGATGAGTTCCTTAAGGTTATTGCCAAGCTCCTAAGGCACATCTGAGCTGGTGGACCAGAATCATATATATTGTTACACAGAAAATAAAGTAAAAGGAAAAATTAAAAAGTCAGAAAACACTCTATTGTTTAAGCAGTCTTTTTTAGGTAACCACATATTTTTTTCCCTATTTGCAGTAGGTCCTGGCTCTTAAAGGTTGTAAACTATGCTTTTTTTTTTTGCCTCTGCATCACTTTTCAATGAAGTCATCTAATTTAATTTCCTCTCAGGGTATTCTGACAAGGCTGGGGTCTATTATGAAAGACATAAAATAGACATATTTGTTATGTGACTTGTTCTCCTTTCCTGTTAAACTTGCTGTAATGGCTAACTGAAACTAATGCCTGAACAAACATCCCCTGGGCACAATTGCACCTTTTCTTTCTTCAAACTGACTAGCCTCTTGTTAGCTTCATGCATTTCTTTGTCTGGGTTCTCTTTTCATTTTACTGTAAGTTACATTATGGTACTTTTTTGCCTCCTCTTTATTTTTTCATTTTTGTACATTCATCTTGGTTTGCCCTTCATGTCTATTGTTTCCTCCATATATTTAAAAATATAGGTTTAAAAAAAAATTTAATTCATGTCTTTATTCATTCTTGCTTCTCTTTTTTCCCTTCTAATCCATTTTTGTCTTTTTTTTTTTTCTATAACTTCTCTTATGCTGCCTCCTTGTCCTCTTTTCTGATTCTGCAATTTATTATTTTTTTATCTTCCCTACTCTCCTTCTTAAAAATACCTTCTAATGTTTTTCATCTTTGATATTTTCAATACTGTTTTATCTTTGTTCTTATATTGCTTTAACAACACTGTCCTCATATCTTCATGTTGTTTAGTCTTGTCCATTGCTTATTGCTATCAATAAGGAAGAAGACAAAATGAACTATAAGTGTTTTCTTGCCTCATATTTATTAATTTATACTACCTTATCAGCCTGGCCACTATTACTCACTATTTTGAACAGACTGAACATGAGCTGGTGAGATTTCTTGGACTCAGATAAGGTAAGTGATATTTTAATTTAGCAATCATAAATGACAAATACAATAGATTGCCTTTGTTACTAAAAATGAAATTGTTCCATAAGAGTAAGTAAGAGATACAATTACCCATGTTAACACTATTGTTACAGAACATGCTACTTACTATACAGAAACAAATTAAATTTAGATTGAGCCTATTTAAATCTATGTCATGTTCTACTGCAATTAGGAATTTCTATGGAGGTCTAGAATTAGGATTACTATTTTTATTTTAAATAATTGCCTGAACGTGTTAAAACTTCATTGTCCCATGCCACTGTGATGTAAAAAATAGCCCATATATAAGAATATATATTAAAGAGAACACCAAACAGTTTTCTATAGATTTTTGGATATAAGATCTTATCCAGTGACAAGTGAAGGAATAATAATATGTGGGAAAGTACAGGGACTTGGAAAATTAAAATGTGTTTGATACACGGAATCAAGCTATTCATTAATTATTCAGTTATATATTCAAAGTAGAAGTTTATAAAAGTTGTCAGGTATTTGGAAGATTAAATAAAACATATAATGTAAACAATTGTACCTTGTAAAATATAATGCATGAAGTGAATGTTTATTATTGGTATGAGAAGGAAAAAAGAAACATTAGCAAATGTTTACTTAAGATCCAGTTAGACATTGTAACCTCCAGAATTAAAGACCTATCATTCTGTGTGTTTTTATAATAGACTAAGGGGATTATTATAAGGCTGTGTATGCTTTGGAAATATATGTATTCACTTTATTTGTATTATATAAATAATATCCATTTGGTAAAGAGAATGTCATAAGTATCAAATAGCTTAAAGGACTTTAGCCAGACTGTTGAAAAATTCCAGATCATTATTTCTCATGAATGTTAGAAAACATTATGCAAATATGGCACAAATTATAAAAGCAATTATTTTTCAAAATATCAAAGTTAGTTTTTGCATTTTTAGCAGGAGTCAAGCTATCATATTATGTTGACAGAAATTTCTGATAGTAAGATTGTTTTGAAACTCAATCCTCAAATTACAGTTACATTTTGACAGCTTTTAAACAGCACATGACCTGCTCAGAATAATGTAAATACAGCTTTTACTCAATTTCTTATTATTTTATTGGATATAATTTAGATAATTTCCAAGATAAAAAAGTTCATTATCACTTATCCATAGGGAAAATGTTCATTAGGTCTTGAATAATGCTTTTAGTTCCACAGAGGAAACAGAAAACTAGACTATCTAATATTCACATAGTCATTGAATCTTGATCGTTTCCTTCGGTATATGGAAAATATCAACTATCCTTATTTTTCACAAATTAAGTATATTTTGATGCTGAAATCTTATCTCGTTGGTTTGGGGAGAAATTTTAAGTCTTTCCTTACCCAGAGTAGTGCAAAGGCCTGGAATCTATTGATACATATCACCTTAGATATGATCTTTATGTTTTCATTGGTCTATACCAGCTTATTGACAAAATAACTATTATTCTAGTCTACAGAGTGACTTCAGTTCTATGACTCTTTTCCTTTCATATTGTTAGTGGGGGACATGAATCTTTTGTGAGGATCCACTTTGTGGGATAGGTTGTTTAGTCATACCACACAAAACCAGTGGTTACCTCTTTTCAGTATTGTAACTGAATGGTCTTCACACTATGCAGCTTGCAGGACCCTAGAAGTTTACATTCTTCCACCATAACATCACAGAGTGAGTGCTATTTTTGTTGTTTGATTGTTCTGTTTAGTTCTGTAGTAGAGAAAAACAAACCTGATGCCATATTGGATCTATTCCTTTAGCTCTAATCCTTGTGCCCTGTTGCCTGTGCCTAGTTATGCTGGTTCTTTGTAAAAGAATGTTGCCTATAGCTTAAAATATATATGATAGAAAGGTATAACACTTTTCATTCATATAGAGATAAAAAGTTACAGAACAGAAAATAACATTTGTCTTGTTAGAGGTTTACAGGACTATTGTGATCAGACCTAAGTGGACAACTGCAAGAACAAGGGATTCCTGCACCAAGAAGTCTGCAACAACAAGCTACAACCCCTCCCCTTTTAGTATAAGAGCAACCTGAATTCTAAATCAGGTAAAATGGTTCTTTGGGACCCTAGTCCACCATCTTCTCAGTCTGCTGGCTTTCAGAATGAAGTATCTATTCCTTGCTCTAACACCTCATCTCTCGATTTATTGGCCCATTGTGCTTGTGGCAAGTCTGGACTTGATAACAGTTCCAGTTAAAAAGAATTACTGACTCACTTTTTATTTTTTCTCAAAGTCTTCAATCTAATCTTTTACACCAGGATATATAGCACAATGTCTTAGAGGTTTAGTTTGAATCGTTTGCACAAGTGTCTTCTGAGGGAAGGGGGCCATGAGGAAAATCAGAAAGTAATCATAAATTTGACCCCCCTCACATGTGCTTTTATTTTTAAAGCAGGGTTCTTTGCATGCTGTGCTGAATAGTAACATAAGTATGGCATAGAGACCTGTGTTTCTATGCTAATTGCTCCCCATAAGCATCTTTGCAAGTTAGAACTTCTGATGTAATATTTGTGAGAAAATCTAAGAGCAGAAAGAAAGATGAAGTAGAGTATGTTGGACCTTGTTTGATTTATGTTTTCCATAATTTTATGAAGTAAATTATTTTATAAGCCATCTTGTGTCTATCTAGAGAAAATTAAATTTTAAATTGATCTTTTCACCCATCCCTATGATATTGGCATAAATATTATCATGGAAAAATGATTTCTTATTTAGATATTATTTTTCAGTTTGAGGCTATGGGAGGTTTGCAAGCCTTGCTGTCTACATTCTAAGTGACTATGTTTAAGCATGACATTAATATATTAATTATTTCCAGAAAACATGTGTTCCTACGTTAGACATTTTCAATCATTAGTCAGCCAGTTGGATCAAACGACAATAACCTGGAAATTCAACTATCAGTTTATGTTTCTCTATCTGATCTTATCATAATCCTTTGCTTTCTAGGGGAACATCATAGTAGAAGAGAAGCTTCGGAATATGAGCAGGAACAATATTATGATAACTCCTCAAATAATGAATAAATGTTTTCCTTTGAAACATTAAATATGTGTTGTTGTTCTATTTTGTTTTGTTTTGATGAATGTGTAGGTGTACGTGGGGTCTGTGTTCAGAGGAGAGGGAAATAGCATGAGGATAACATTAAGAGTTATCTACCTCCTTAGCTCCCCAAATAACTCTATTTAGGTGGGTGCTAATGGTGCAAATAAGGAAAATACACTCAATCATCACCTAAAGAAATCTCTACCATTGTCTATTTTTAAATCTCTGACAGGTCCAAAAATCCAAATAAGTGAAGGCTGGTTTGAAGAGGGTACGTAAGAAATAAAGTAGTTTATATAGATATAGGAAATAAATTAGGAGGCAGCTGCAGTAGTCCAAGCAAAATTAATAAATATATATATATAATTGAAATAGCATTGTAAGTAAGAATGTTAAGACTAAAAGGGGTGTTGGACTTGGCAGAATGTGGAAAAATAAAAGAACAAGCAGACCAGATTATAAACAGCAGGATTTGTTGACTAATTTAATATGGAAGTAATAGAGAAGAGGATATGACAGAGTTTAGGAATAGTAGTACATTAATGGTGACATAACTAATGACTAGAATCACAAATATGTTACATATTTACAATATTTTGTTTTATCATGCAATATGATCTAATTGTGATTTTAGGCACAAATAATAAATATCATAAAGTATTCCTCAGTTTCTGTCTTAAAACTAACTGGCTGCTATCTAAGTCCATGAGAATTGTGAGAAAATGTTCCTGTGTTTCTTTTCAAGCCCCTGTGCTGGATTATATTGTGGTCATTCTAACCTTATTTACTGGACTGTGAAGGCAGCCATCCTGGAAGGACAGCTTTGAACAAGCTGTTAACTCACCACTTTGGACAGTCTCACATTTGCCCAACCCCTCTAGTTCCCTGAGAAACACCATGTTTGGGGTCAGGACATGATGATTCACCCTAAAAACCTGGTTTCTTACCATTCTCTTAGGAGAGCCTTTTCCTCATGTTCTCAGAAACTGCTATGCTTCTAAGCATTTAAGGCATGCAGGTATAAAGGGTTACCAAAATAGGTATAGGGAAAATTCTAACAAAAAATAAAACATCAGCACTTTTTAAAACAGGTTTTGAAAGTAATTTTAGAATTACTTTGTTGCGAAAACATATTTTGTTGATGTAAATATAATACAGTATACAATGGAATCCTATAGTAATGCATAAGTTTTATATAAGCATTAATATTATACTAGCACTGAAAAATAATTTAAGGTTATGTAATCAGAAACAATCATGTATTTGCATACTGGAAAATACTAGGCTACAAAACCCTGTATAAGCAAATACCATAATATATTTGAGTAATGGTGGTAACTAGAAAGCAAGACATAATATACAATAAATTTGAATGAATTTCTACATAGCACATGCAGACTCGGTAAATAAGAGTAAACATTCATACAAAGCAAGCAGGAAAATATAAATTTTAATGAATTCTTATATAGTTAGCCTCAGTACATGTAGACAAACAAATATTTCACTAAAAATAGTTCCCAGTGCATAAAAAAAATGTATTTGAAGGAATTCTAATGGCATGCCCATTGAGTCAGTGAAAGTAAATATAACTAAATATTAGTTTACTGTAAGCAATAGGAAGTATTTAAATTAATGTTTACTAGTAACAAGCGTTAAGGAATATCATAGCTTTATGACAATAGCAACAAGATCCTTTAAAAACGATCTCAAAGATTTCAATCTTTATTTTTAAATCTAAGAAATCACATCAGCAAAGCCAAGTCATCATACCATTAAGGCCTGAAACCGCGGTTGTACACTAGCCATTTTTGTCAAAGGATTTTATAGCAGGAGGGGATCTGGTCCACTCTTGGAAAGGTCTCATAGAATGTCTGCAGACCTTTTCTGGAACAACTCCTCTCCCTCAAAATCCTTCATTCACAATCTAGAACTGGAGGTTGGGGAGTATGCAAGATTAACCAGACTCAGCATAGCAATTAGTATCTGTAATAAATAGCCATTGTAGCATACTTTTCATCTCTTTTCTCCTGGGTGGGAGGGGAATTCCATTTTCCATGATTGTAAAGTATATACTTAATGCTGACATTTGTGATTTCATTTTTTGATACTCAGATCTTGGAACTCTTCAAATGTCTCAATCAAATATGTAATGGCCCCAGTGCAAGCAGTGGGAATTATACCTTCTTCTTCTCTTCATGTGTAGTATCAAACTCAGTGTATCTTTAAACTTGAAACTCTTTGTTACTTATATTCTAAAGGAATAGAGCATTTACAATTGCAATAGGATTGCAGATCTTGTGCTATTCCTGTTGTTGGAGACACAGAGAATGGTGGTAAGAAGCCACTAAGGCAGAAAATCTGCAAGAGATTGGAGGGATATTCATTCCATCAATTTAGATGAGTTCATTCCATCTATTTAGAAAAGCTCTTTGTCCCATTCTTCTTCATTTTCATATAATACTTGCCTAAGATAGAAGATCCTTGAGCAGCAGAAACTTCATCAGTAATATTGACTATCAATTTACACAAGTATTCATTTCTTTCCCTTTTCACAGTTTTCTGTTTGCTGTATAATAAACACCTCTTATTGGTTTCTGCATCTTCATTGCTCAGACTATCATAATTAGAAGAAATCCTAAAACTGCTGTATACCCACAGCCTCCACCAAATAAACTGAACGCCCTTTTCATCCACTGTGATTACTAGCAATGACACTGAGTAAATACTTTCTAAATAAGTATAATAAGCTCTTTAATTTTAAATCTTTCCCCATGCTGAACTTTCGACCTGACAGTCCTGCTTGTTGTAGACAGCCCGTCTGTCATTAATAGTAACCTGTCTCCTACAGGCATAGAAGCTTAGAGCTGCCAAGTTCTTGGACTTGACAGAGTCCTAAAACTATAGGTATATCCATAAGAAGTAGCTGAGTAAATATTAATGCTGATACAATTTTAACTGTTTTGCCCCCCTCAACATCAATTACAGAAAACAGTCATGTTTAGTTATCCTTCTCATGGTATGACTCCAACTTTCACTAAGAGTATCCCAAAGGAGTGAAAGGATCTTAGAATATTCATATTATCATTAATTTCAAAATGTGCTATTTGATACGAATATTAAATTATTTGCTGTTTATTTATTTCAAATATTATCATTGAATAAATTTATTCCAATAGCCATGCCGGATCATAGATTAACAACAAAATACTCCTTATACTGTGAACAAGTAATACAGCCTTACATATGATTCATCTTAGCTGACTCCTGGGCAGCACTGAGTGAATAGTTAGTGCTGATTCATAGGTGGTAAGAGTGGGGTAAACAGAGACCGCCAAGTTTTTCTGACAGAATGAGTTCTTCTTTTTACAGGGTAATACTCAACAAGTATCTCTTTAGAATCTGCTCAGTGCAGCCTACTGGATTCAATATTATAAGGATATAGAGAAACAGTGATACTTATATTGTAGTCATTATAATTAAGCTAGGGTTATAAAGATTAAATATCTGTGAGTAGATAAGAAAAGATAAGATAAATAGGTTGGTTAGAGAAACTTCATAGGAAAGCAAGCTTTGAATTAGTTTCTGTTGGAAAAGATGGAAAGGAATTGTCAGAGTTGTGGAATAAGGTTTTTTTTTTTTTTTGAGAAATAGCGTGAAGAAGGGCATTCCAGTAGATAGTAAGTTGTAGAAGACACATTTGTATAGAAGCATATTTTCTAGTAGGTATTCTTTAATAAAATATTCACTAAAGATGATATTTTCTCCTAAATTTAACTCTCTCTTATTTTGTAGCAGAATCTATGTTAATATTTCTTGCTCTATTCTTACAAAACTGCATTAATATCTTACTGATTACTTCAAAAGAAATTAAAGTAGCACCATCTCTACAAGGAATAAGACTAAATTTTACCCATTAAATAACAAAATGCTAGGTAAGAGAAACAATGAATCTTGTGGGCACATTTATATGTAAAGAAAGTCAAATGACTGTGGGATGGTTTGGAGAAACCTATATCCTATATTTTGGGTGGGTAAAAGATAATCATCAATACAGCTTTCAAGCACCTTAGATCTGTTATCTGGGGTATTTAGTGAAATAAATTTAATCAATTGATAATATTTGGAATAAGCCACAAATAAAATGTTTGTTATATATATATTTGCAATTAATCATACTATGAATATTCTAAAATATAAGGTAATGATTACACTTTACAAATTCAAAAAGAAAAAAAGACTAGTAAGTATATAAGACATTTTTAATTCCAATAGTAGTCAAAGAAATCCAAGTTAAATTAAAATGAGACTCTTATTGAAAAGCTGAATATTTTAAAAATGATAATGTTTAGTGGTGATGTGCTAAAGAAGTACTTTTATGAATATAAGAGTAACAGAAGACTCAACTAACAGAGGATAACAGATAGGTATTTATGTCTCATAAAACAAAAACACTGAGGTCAGGCTGTTCAAGACTAGAATAAGAGTTTGAAGATGTCACCCACTAGGAATCTCAGCTTTGCATCTCCTTTTTCTCCACTACATGAATCCTTTGTCTTCATGGCCGTCACTTCAAGATCACAAGATGGATGCAGCAGAATTTTACTGCTGCATAGCTTTTATTTATAAGTACTATAATTATTATTTTTATAGTGTGTATTTTACAAAAATAGAATTCTATTTTATGTCTTATAACCTTGCTCTTTTGACTCAATTTTATATTAACTTTTACATTGGTTGTATCTAGTTATTGAACGAAGCTAAGTTCTTTCTTCTTACTGTATGCTTCACTATGAACCTTCTCACTTAGGTGTCCATGGATCATCTTTCTTCTACATATTTTCCGTCCCTTTATATATCTGTACTTTCTTCTTAATAATATTGTTAGATATTTCTTCTAGATTATTAATTCGCTTATTAGCTCAGTCCAAATATGCTGTTCAATACATACCATGAGGCTGTAATTTAACTGTTTAATTTTTATAACTAGGAATTTTGTTTTTCAATAAAGCTTAAGATTGTCTCATATTTTTAAGTCTTCTTTATAATTTTCAGCATATTAACCATATTCAATTTATATCCTAGGACTGATAATTACAATATCTGAAGTTTTGCACTCTTGATTCTATTTTTGTCATTAATGATTTGGGTGTCTTTCCTTAAATGTTTTGTGATATTTGATGATGAAATGCTTATTTATTGTAAATTTTGCCTGCTACATTTCTTTGAGTCTAAGTATGGAGGTAGATTCCTCACATAAGTTCCACATTCGTTTTTTTTTTTTTTTTTTTTAACATCTTTATTAGAGTATAAATGCTTTACAGTGGTGTCAGTTTCTGCTTTATAACAAAGTGAATCAGTTATACATATACACATGTCCCCATATCTCTTCCCTCTTGCATCTCCCTCCCTCCCACACTCTCTATCCAACCCCTCTAGGTGGTCACAAAGCACAGAGCTGATCCCCTTGTGCTATGCAGCTGCTTCCCACTAGCTATCTATTTTACATTTGGTAGTGTATATATGTCCATGCCACTCTCTCACTTTGTTCCAGCTTACCCTTCCCCCTCCCCGTATCCTCAAGTCCATTCTCTAGTAGGTCTGCATCTTTATTACTGTCTTGCCCCTAGGTTCTTCTGACCATTTTTTTTTTTTTTTTTTAGATTCCATATATATGTGCTAGCATACGGTATTTGTTTTTCTCTTTCTGACTTACTTCACTCTGTATGATAGTCTCTATGTCCATCCACCTCACTACAAATAACTCAGTTTTGTTCCTTTTTATGGCTGAGTAATATTCCATTGTAGATATGTGCCATGTCTTCTTTATCCATTCATCTGTTGATGGATATTTAGGTTGCTTCCATGTCCTGGCTATTGTAAATAGAGCTGCAATGAATATTTTGGTACATGACTCTTTTTGAATTATGGCTTTCTCAGGGTATATGCCCAGTAGTGGGATTGCTGGGTCATATGGTAGTTCTATTTTTACTTTTTTAAGGAACCTCCATACTGTTCTCCATAGTGGCTGTATCAATGTACATTCCCACCAAAAGTACAAGAGGGTTCCCTCTTCTCCACACCCTCTCTAGCATTTATTGTTTGTAGATTTTTTTGAGGATGGCCATTCTGACTGGTGTGAGGTGATAACCCACTGTAGTTTTGATTTGCATTTCTCTAATGATTAATGATGTTGAGCATTCTTTCATGTGTTTGTTGGCAATCTGTATATCTTTTTGGAGAAATGTCTATTTAGGTCTTCGGCCCATTTTTGGATTGGATTGTTCGTTTTTTTGATATTGAGCTGCATGAGTTGCTTGTATGTTTTGGAGATTAATCCTTTGTCAGTTGCTTCATTTGCAAATATTTTCTCCCATTCTGAGGGTTGTCTTTTCGTCTTGTTTATGGTTTCCTTTGCTGTGCACAAGCTTTTAAGTTTCATTAGGTCCTATTTGTTTATTTTTGTTTTTATTTCCATTTCTCTAGGAGGTGGGTCAAAAAAGATCTTGCTGTGATTTATGTCATAGAGTGTTCTGCCTATGTTTTCCTATAACAGTTTGATGGTGTCTGGCCTTACATTTATGTCTTTAGTTCATTTTGAATTTATTTTTGTGCATGGTGTTAGGGAGTGTTCTAATTTCATTCTTTTACATGTACCTGTCCAGTTTTCCCAGCACCACTTATTGAAGAGGCTGTTTTGTCTCCACTGTATATTCTTGCCTCCTTTATCAAAGATAAGTTGACCATATGTGCATGGGTTTATCTCTGGGCTTTCTATCCTGTTCCATTGATCTATGTTTCTATTTTTGTGCCAGTACCATACTGTCTTGATTACTGTAGCTTTGTAGTATAGTCTGAAGTCAGGGAGCCTGATTCCTCTAGCTCCGTTTTTCTTTCTTAAGATTGCTTTGGCTATTCGGGGTCTTTTGTGTTTCCATACACATTGTGAAATTTTTTGTTCTAGTTCTGTGAAAAATGCCAGTGGTAGTTTGATAGGGATTGCATTGAATGTGTAGATTGCTTTGGGAAGTAGAGTCATTTTTACAATGTTGATTCTTCCAATCCAAGTAAATGGTATATCTCTCCATCTATATGTACCATCTTTAATTTCTTTCATCAGTGTCTTAAAATTTTCTGCATACAGGTCTTTTGTCTCCTTAGGTAAGTTTATTCCTAGATATTTTATTCTTTTTGTTTTAATGGGAAATGGGAGTGTTTTCTTAATTTCGCTTTCAGATTTTTCATCATTATTGTATAGGAATGCAAGAGATTTCTATGCATTAATTTTGTATCCTGCTTCTTTACCGAATTCATTGATTAGCACTAGTAGTTTTCTGGTAGCATCTCTATGAGTCTCTATGTATAGTATGATGTCATCTGCAAACAGTGACAGCTTTACTTCTTCTTTTCCAATTTGGATTCCTTTTATTTCTTTTTCTTCTCTGATTGCTGTGGCTAAAACTTCCAAAACTATGTTGAACAATGCTGAGAGTGGGCAACTTTGTCTTGTTCCTGATCTTAGTGGAAATGGTTTCAGTTTTTCACCATTGAGGATGATGGTGGCTGTGAGTTTGTCATACATGGCCTTTATTATGTTGAGGAAAGTTCCCTCTATACCTACTTTCTGGAGATTTTTATCATAAATCGGTGTTGAATTTTGTCGAAAGCTTTCTCTGCATCTATTGAGATGATCATATGGTTTTTCTCCTTCAATTTGTTAATATGGTGTATCACGTTGATTGATTTGCATATATTGAAGAATCCTTGCATTCCTGGGATAAACCCCACTTGATCATAGTGTATGATGCTTTTAATGTGCTCTTGGATTCTGTTTGCTAATATTTTGTTGAGGATTTTTGCATCTATGTTCATCAGTGATATTGGCCTGTAGTTTTCTTTCTTTGAGATATCCTTGTCTGGTTTTGGTATCAGAGTGATGGTGGCCTCGTAGAATGTGTTTGGGAGTGTTCCTCCCTCTGCTATATTTTGGAAGAGTTTGACATGGATAAGTGTTAGCTCTTCTCTAAATGCTTGATAGAATTCACCTGTGAAGCCATCTGGTCCTAGGCTTTGGTTTGTTGGAAGATTTTTAATCTCAATTTCAGTGCTTGTGATTGTTCTGTTCATATTTTCTATTTCTTCCTGGTTCAGTCTCAGCAGGTTGTGCATTTCTAATAGTTTGTCCACTTCTTCCAGTTTGCCCATTTCATTGGCATACAGTTGCTTGTAGTAATCTCTCATGATCCTTTGTATTTCTGCAGTGTCAGTTGTTATTTCTCCTTTTTCATTTCTAATTCTACTGATTTGAGTCTTCTCCCTTTTTTTCTTGATAAGTCTGGCTAATTGTTTATCAATTTTTTTTATCTTCCCAAGGAACCAGCTTTTAGTTTTATTGATCTTTGCTATCATTTCCTTCACTTATTTTTCATTTATTTCTGATCTGATCTTTATGATTTCTTTCCTTCTGCTAACTTTGGGGTTTTTTTGTTTTTTTTTTTTTTTTTCTCTAATTGTTTTAGATGTAATGTTAGGTTCTTTATTTGAGATGTTTCTTGTTTCTTTCTTTTTTTTTTAACATCTTTATTGAAGTATAATTGCCTTACAATAGTGTGTTAGCTTCTGCTTTATAACAAAGTGAATCAGTTATACATATACAATATGTTCCCATTTCTCTTCCCTCTTGCATCTCCCTCCCTCCCACCCTCCCCATCCCACCCCTCTAGGTGGTCACAAAGCACCGAGCTGGTCTCCCTGTGCTATGCAGCTGCTTCCCACTAGCTATCTATTTTACATTTGGTAGTGTATATATGTCCATGACACTCTCTTACCCTGTCACATCTCACCCCACCCCCTCCCCATATCCTCAAGTCCATTCTCTAGTAGGTCTGTGTCTTTATTCCCGTCTTGCCACTAGGTTCTTCATGGCCTTTTTTTTTTTCCTTAGATTCCGTATATATGTGTTAGCATACTGTATTTGTTTTTCTCTTTCTGACTTACTTCACTCTGTATGACAGACTCTAACTCCATCCACCTCATTACAAATACCTCCATTTCATTTCTTTTTATGGCTGAGTAATATTCCATTGTATATATGTGCCACATCTTCTTTATCCATTCGTCTGTCGATGGACATTTAGGTTGCTTCCAGGTCCTGGCTATTGTAAATAGAGCTGCAATGAACATTGTGGTACATGACACTTTTTGACCTATGGTTTTCTCAGGGTATATGCCCAGTAGTGGGATTGCTGGGTCGTATGGTAGTTCTATTTGTAGTTTTTTAAGGAACCTCCATACTGTTCTCCATAGTGGTTGTATCAATTTACATTCCCACCAACAGTGCAAGAGTGTTCCCTTTCCTCCACACCCTCTCCAGCATTTATTGTTTCTAGATTTTTTGATGATGGCCATTCTGACCGGTGTGAGATGATATCTCATCGTAGTTTTGATTTGCATTTCTCTAATGATTAATGATGTTGAGCATTCTTTCATGTGTCTGTAGGCCATCTGTATATCTTCTTTGGAGAAATGTCTATTTAGGTCTTCTGCCCATTTTTGGATTGGGTTGTTCGTTTTTTTGTTATTGAGCTGCATGAGCTGCTTGTAAATCTTGGAGATTAATCCTTTGTCAGTTGCTTCATTTGCAAATATTTTCTCCCATTCTAAGGGTTGTCTTTTGGTCTTGTTTATGGTTTCCTTTGCTGTGCAAAAGCTTTTAAGTTTCATTAGGTGCCATTTGTTTATTTGTGTTCTTATTTCCATTTCTCTGGGAGCTGGGTCAAAAAGAATCTTGCTGTGATGTATGTCATAGAGTGTTCTGCCTATGTTTTCCTCTAAGAGTTTTATAGTGTCTGGCCTTACACTTAGGTCTTTAACCCATTTGGAGTTTATTTTTGTGCATGGTGTCAGGGAGTGTTCTAATTTCATACTTTTACATGTACCTGTCCAATTTTCCCAGCACCACTTATTGAAGAGGCTGTCTTTTCTCCACTGTATATGCTTGCCTCCTTTATCAAAGATAAGGTGACCATATGTGTGTGGGTTTATCTCTGGGCTTTCTATCCTGTTCCATTGATCTATATTTCTGTTTTTGTGCCAGTACCAAACTGTCTTGATTACTGAAGCTTTGTAGTATAGTCTGAAGTCAGGGAGCCTGATTCCCCCAGCTCCATTTTTCGTTCTCAAGATTGCTTTGGCTATTCGGGGTCTTTTGTGTTTCCATACAAATTGTGAAATTTTTTGTTCTAGTTCTGTAAAAAATGCCAGTGGTAGTTTGATAGCGATTGCATTGAATCTGTAGATTGCTTTGGGTAGTAGAGTCATTATCACAATGTTGATTCTTCCAATCCAGGAACATGGTATATCTCTCCATCTATTTGTATCATCTTTAATTTCTTTCATCAGTGTCTTATAATTTTCTGCATACAGGTCTTTTGTCTCCTTAGGTAAGTTTATTCCTAGATATCTTATTCTTTTTGTTGCAATGGTAAACGGGAGTGTTTTCTTAATTTCACTTTCAGATTTTTCGTCATTAGTGTATAGAAATGCAAGCAATTTCTGTGCATTAATTTTGTATCCTGCTACTTTACCAAATTCATTGATTAGCTCTAGGAGTTTTCTGGTAGCCTCTTTAGGATTCTCTATGTATAGTATCATGTCATCTGCAAATAGTGACAGCTTTACTTCTTCTTTTCCGATTTGGATTCCTTTTATTTCTTTGTCTTCTCTGATTGCTGTGGCTAACACTTCCAAAACTATGTTGAATAATAGTGGTGAGAGTGGGCAACCTTGTCTTGTTCCTGATCTTAGTGGAAATGGTTTCAGTTTTTCACCATTGAGGACAATGTTGGCTGTGGGTTTGTCATATATGGCCTTTAGTATGTTGAGGAAAGTTCCCTCTATGCCTACTTTCTGCAGGGCTTTTATCATAAATGGGTGTTGAATTTTGTCGAAAGCTTTCTCTGCATCTATTGAGATGATCATATGGTTTTTCTCCTTCAATTTGTTAATATGGTGTATCACATTGATTGATTTGCGTATATTGAAGATTCCTTGCATTCCTGGAATAAACCCCACTTGATCATGGTGTATGATCCTTTTAATGTGCTGTTGGATTCTGTTTGCGAGTATTTTGTTGAGGATTTTTGCATCTATGTTCATCAGTGATATTGGCCTGTAGTTTTCTTTCTTTGTGACATCTTTGTCTGGTTTTGGTATCAGGGTGATGGTGGCCTCGTAGAATGAGTTGGGGAGTGTTCCTCCCTCTGCAATATTTTGGAAGAGTTTGAGAAGGATAGGTGTTAGCTCTTCTCTAAATGTTTGATAGAATTCGCCTGTGAAGCCATCTGGTCCTGGGCTTTTGTTTGTTGGAAGGTTTTTAATCACAGTTTCAATTTCAGTGCTTGTGATTGGTCTGTTCATATTTTCTATTTCTTCCTTGTTCATTCTCGGCAGGTTGTGCATTTCTAATAGTTTGTCCACTTCTTCCAGTTTGCCCATTTCATTGGCATACAGTTGCTTGTAGTAATCTCTCATGATCTTTTGTATTTCTGCTGTGTCAGTGGTTATTTCTCCTTTTTCATTTCTAATTCTATTGATCTGAGTCTTCTCCCTTTTTCTCTTGATGAGTCTGGCTAATGGTTTATCAATTTTGTTTATCTTCTCAAAGAACCAGCTTTTAGTTTCATTGATTTTTGCTATTGTTTCCTTCATTTCTTTTTCATTTATTTCTGACCTGATCTTTATAATTTCTTTCCTTCTGCTGGCTTTGGGGTTTTTTTGTTCTTCTTTCTCTAATTGCTTTAGGTGCAAGGTTAGGTTGTTTATTCGAGATGTTTCCTGTTTCTTGAGGTAGGTTTGTATTGCTATAAACTTCCCTCTTAGCACTGCTTTTGCTGCGTCCCATAGGTTTTGGGTCGTCGTATCTCCATTGTCATTTATTTCTAGGTATTTTTTGATTTCCCCTTTGATTTCTTCAGTAATCACTTCATTATTAAGTAATGTATTGTGTAGCCTCCATGTGTTTGTATTTTTTACAGATCTTTTCCTGTAATTGATATCTAGTCTCATAGCGTTGTGGTCGGAAAAGATACTTGATACGATTTCAATTTTCTTAAATTTACCAAGGTTTGATTTGTGACCCAAGATATGATCTATCCTGGAGAATGTTCCATGAGCACTTGAGAAAAATGTGTATTCTGTTGTTTTTGGGTGGAATGTCCTATAAATATCAATTAAGTCCATCTTGTTTAATGTATCATTTAAAGCTTGTGTTTCCTTATTTATTTTCATTTTGGATGATCTGTCCATTGGTGAAAGTGGGGTGTTAAAGTCCCCTACTATGATTGTGTTGCTGTCGATTTCCCCTTTTATGGCTGTTAGTACTTGCCTTATGTATTGAGGTGCTCCTATGTTGGGTGCATAAATATTTACAATTGTTATACCTTCCTCTTGGATCGATCCCTTGATCATTATATAGTGTCCTTCTTTGTCTCTTGTAATAGTCTTTATTTTAAAGTCTATTTTGTCTGATATGAGAATTGCTACTCCAGCTTTCTTTTGATTTCCATTTGCATGGAATATCTTTTTCCATCCCCTCACTTTCAGTCTGTATGTGTCTCTAGGTCTGAAGTGGGTCTCTTGTAGACAGCATATATATGGGTCTTGTTTTTGTATCCATTCAGCCAGCCTGTGTCTTTTGGTGGGAGCATTTAATCCATTTACATTCAAGGTAATTATCGATATGTATGTTCCTATTCCCATTTTCTTAAATGTTTTGGGTTTGTTATTGTAGGTGTTTTCCTTCTCTTGTGTTTCTTGCCTAGAGAAGTTCCTTTAGCATTTGTTGTAAAGCTGGTTTGGTAGTGCTGAACTCTCTCAGCTTTTGCTTGTCTGTAAAGGTTTTAATTTCTCCATCACATTTGAATGAGATCCTTGCTGGGTAGAGTAATCTTGGTTGTAGGTTCTTCTCCTTCATGACTTTAAGTATATCCTGCCACTCCCTTCTGGCTTGCAGAGTTTCTGCTGAAAGATCAGATGTTAACCTTATGGGGATTCCCTTGTGTGTTATTTGTTTTTTTTCCCTTGCTGCCTTTAATATGTTTTCCTTATATTTAATTTTTGACAGTTTGATTAATATGTGTCTTGGCGTGTTTCTCCTTGGGTTTATCCTGTATGGGACTCTCTGTGCTTCCAGGACTTGATTAACTATTTCCTTTCCCATATTAGGGAAGTTTTCAACTATAATCTCTTCAAATATTTTCTCAGTCCCTTTCTTTTTCTCTTCTTCTTCTGGGATCCCTATAATTCGAATGTTGGTGCGTTTAATGCTGTCCCAGAGGTCTCTGAGACTGTCCTCAGTTCTTTTCATTCTTTTTTCTTTATCCTGCTCTGCAGTAGTTATTTCCACCATTTTATCTTCCAGGTCACTTATCCTTTCTTCTGCCTCAGTTATTCTGCTATTGATCCCATCTAGAGTATTTTTAATTTCATTTATTGTGTTTTTCATCATTGCTTGATTCCTCTTTAGTTCTTCTACGTCCTTGTTAAATGCTTCTTGCATTTTGTCTATTCTATTTCCAAGATTTTGGATCATCCTTACTATCATTATTCTGAATTCTTTTTCAGGTAGACTACCTATTTCCTCTTCATTTGTTAAGTCTAGTGTGTTTTGACCCTGCTCCTTCATCTGCTGTGTGTTTTTCTGTTGTCTCATTTTGCTTATCTTACTGTGTTTGGGGTCTCCTTATCACAGGTTGCAGGTTTGTAGTTCCCGTTGTTTTTGGTATCTGTCCCCAGTGGCTAAGGTTGGTTCAGTGGGTTGTGTAGGCTTCCTGGTGGAGGGAACTAGTGCCTGAGCTCTGGTGGATGAGGCTGGATCTTGTCTTTCTGGTGGGCACGTCCACGTCTGGTGGTGTATTTTGGGGTGTCTGTGGCCTTATTATGATTTTAGGCAGCCTCTCTGCTAATGGATGAGGCTGTGTTCCTGTCTTGCTAGTTGTTTGGCATAGGGTGTTCAGCACTGTAGCTTGCTGGTCATTGAGTGATGCTGGGTCTTGATGTTGAGATGGAGATCTCTGAGAGATTTTTGCCGTTTGGTATTACGTGGAGCTGGGAGATCTCTTGTGGACCAGTGTCCTGAAGTTGGCTCTCCCACCTCTGAGGTACGGCCCTGATGCCTGGCTGAAGCACCAAGAGCCTTTCGTCCACACGGCTCAGAGTAAAAGGGAGAAAAAATAGAAAGAAAGAAAGAAAGAAAGGAAGGAAGGAAGGAAGGAAGGAAGGAGGAAGGAAGGAAGGAAGGAAGGAAAGAAAGAAAGAAAGAAAGAAAGAAAGAAAGAAAGAAAGAAGCTATAATATAGTGAAGTAAAATAAAGCTATTGTAAAGCAAAGCTATACAGACAAAGTCTCCCCCAGAAGCATATACATATACACTCACAAAAAAAAAAGGAAAAGGGGAAAAATTAATATATCCTGCTCCCAAAGTCCACCTCCTGAATTTGGGATGATTCGTTGTCTATTCAGGTATTCAACAGATGCAGGCACATCAAGTTGTTTGTGGAGTTTTAATCCGCTTCTTCTGAGGCTGCTGGGACAGATTTCCCCTCCTCTTCTCTGTTTGCACAGCTCCTGGGGATCAGCTTTGGATTTGGACCCGCCTCTGCGTGTAGGTCGCCTGAGGGCGTCTGTTCCCCGCCCGGACAGGACGGGGTTAAAGGAGCAGCTGCTTCGGGGGCTCTGGCTCACTCAGGCCGGGGGAGGGAGCGGTACGGAGGAGGCGGGGCGAGCCTGCGGCGTCAGAGGCGTCGTGACGTTGCAGCAGCCTGAGGCGCGCCGTGTGTTCTCCCGGGGAAGTTGTCCCTGGATCACGGGACCCTGGCAGTGGCGGGCTGCACAGGCTCCCGGGAGGGGCGGTGTGGAGAGTGACCTGGGCTCGCACACAGGCTTCTTGGTGGCGGCAGCAGCAGCCTTAGCGTTTCCTACCAGTCTCTGGGGTCCGCGCTGTTAGCCGCGGCTCGCGCCTGCCTCTGGAGTTCGTCTAGGCGGCGCTCTGAATCCCCTCTCCTTGCGCGCCGCGAAACAAAGAGGCAAGAAAAAGTCTCTTGCCTCTTCGGAGGCTGCAGACCTCCTCTCCGGCTCCCTCCCGGCTCGCCGCGGCACGCCAACCCCTTCAGGCTGTGTTCACGCCGCCAACCCCAGTCCCCTCCCTGCGATCCGACCGAAGCCCGCACCTCAGCTCCCAGCCCCGCCTGCCCCAGCGGGTGAGCAGACAAGCCTCTCGGGCTGGTGAGCGCTGCTCGGCGCTGAGCCTCTGTGCGGGAATCTCTCCGTTTTTCCCTCTGCGCCCCTGTTGCTGTGGGATCCGCGCTGATAGCTGCGCGGCTCGCACCCGTCTCTGGATTTCGTTTAGGCAGCGCTCTGAATCCCCTCTCCTTGCGCGCCGTGAAACAAAGAGGCAAGAAAAAGTCTCTTGCCTCTTCGGCAGCTGCAGACTTTTTCCCGGTCTCCCTCCCAGCCAGCTGTGGTGCGCTAACCCCTTCAGGCTGTGTTCACGCCGCCAACCCCAGTCCTCTCCCTGCGATCCGACTGAAGCCCGAGCCTCCGCTCCCAGCCCCGCCCGCCCCGGCGGGGGAGCAGACAAGCCTCTCGGGCTGGTGAGCGCTGCTCGGCGCTGAGCCTCTGTGCGGGAATCTCTCCGTTTTTCCCTCTGCGCCCCTGTTGCTATGGGATCCGCGCTGTTAGCTGCGGCTCGCGCCCGTCTCTGGAGTTCGTTTAGGCGGCGCTCTGAATCCCCTCTCCTCGCGCACCAGGAAACAGGGAAGAAAAAGTCTCTTGCCTCTTCGGCAGCTGCAGACTTTTTCCCGGACTCCCTCCCGGCTAGCTGTGGTGCGCTAACCCCTTCAGGCTGTGTTCACGCCGCCAACCCCAGTCCTCTCCCTGCGACCCGACCGAAGCCCGAGCCTCAGCTCCCAGCCCCGCCCACCCCAGCGGCTGAGCAGACAAGCCTCTTGGGCCGGTGAGTGCTGGTCGGCACTGATCCTCCGTGCGGGGATCTCTCCGCTTTGCCATCTGCACCCCTGTGGCTGCGCTCTCCTCCGTGGCTCCGAAGCTTCCCCCCTCTGCCACCCGCAGTCTCTGCCCGCGAAGGGGCTCCTAGTGCGTGGAAATCTTTCCTCCTTCACAGCTCCCTCCCACTGGTGCAGGTGCCATCCCTATTCTTTTGTCTCTGTTATTTCTTTTTTCTTTTGCCCTACCCAAGTACGGGGGGAGTTTCTTGCCTTTTGGGAGGTCTGACGTTTTCTGCCAGCGTTCAGTGGGTGTTCTGTAGGAGCAGTTCCACGTGTAGATGTATTTCTACTGTATCTGTGGGAAGGAAGGTGATCTCCGCGTCTTACTCTTCCGCCATCTTCTCTCCTCCCCCTCTTGTTTCTTAAGGTAGGATTGTAAAGCTATAAACTTCCCTATAGCTGTATAGCTATAAACTTCCCTCTTAGAACTGCTTTTGCTGCATCCCATAGGTTTTGGGTGGTTGTGTTTTCATTGTCATTTTTTCTAGGTATTTTTTGATTTCCTCCTTTATTTCTTCTGTGATATCTTGCTTATTTTGTAATGTGTTGATTAACCTCCATGTGTTTGTATTTCTTACAGATTTTTCCTGTAATTGATATCTACCCTCATAGCATTGTGGTCAGAAAAGATCCTTGAAATGATTTCAATTTTCTTAAATTTACCAAGGCTAGATTTGTGATGCAAGATATGGTCTATCCTGGAGAATGTTCCATGAGCACTTGAGAAGAATGTGTATTCTGTTGTTTTTGCACAAAATGTCCTAAAAATATCAGTTAAGTGCATTTTGTTTAATGTATCATTTAAAGCTTGTGTTTCATTTATTTTCATTTTGGATGATCTGTCCATTGGTGAAAGTAGGGTGTTAAAGTCCCCTGCTATGATTGTGTTACTGTTGATTTCCCCTTTTATGGTTGTTAGTATTTGCCTTATGTATTGAGGTGCTCCTATGTTGGGTGCATAAATATTTACAATTGTTATATCTTCTTCTTGGACTGATCCCTTGATCATTATGTAGTGTCATTCTTTGTCTCTTGTAATAGTCTTTGTTCTAAAGTCTATTTTGTCTGATATGAGAATTGCTATGCCACCTTTCTTTTGATTTCCATTTGCATGGAATATCTTTTTCCATCCCCTCACTTTCAGTCTGTATGTGTCCCTAGGTCTGAAGTTCATCTCTTGTAGACAGCATATATATGGGTCTTGTTTTTGTATCCATCCAGCCAGTCTATGTCGTTTGGTTGGAGCATTTAATCCATTTACATTTAAGGTAATTATCGATATGTATGCTCTTATAACCATTTTCTTAATTGTTTTGGGTTTATTACTGTAGGTCTTTTCCTTCTCTTGTATTTCCTGCATAGAGAAGTTCCTTTAGCATTTGTTGTAAAGCTGGTTTGGTGGTGCTGAATTCTCTTAGCTTTTGCTTGTCTGTAAAGGTTTTAATTTTTCTGTTAAATCTGAATGAGATCCTTGCTGGGTAGAGTAATCTTGGTTGTAGGTTTTTCTCTTTCATCCCTTTAAATTTGTCCTGCCACTCCCTTCTTGCTTGCAGAGTGTCTGCTGAAAGATCAGCTGTTAACCTTATGGGGATTCCCTTATGTGTTAACTTGTTTTTCCCTGGTGCTTTTGATATTTCTTCTTTGTATTTAATTTTTGATAGTTTGATTAATATGTGTCTTGGCGTGCTTCTCCTTGGATTTACCCTTTATGGTACTCTCTGTGTTTCCTGGACTTGATTAACTATTTCCTTTACCATATTAGGGCAGTTTTCAACTATAATCTCTTCAAATATTTTCTCAGTCCCTTTCTTTTTCTCTTCTTCTTCTGGTATCCCTATAATTTGAATGTTGGTGCATTTAATGTTGTCCCATAGGTCTCTGAGACTGTCCTCAATTCTTTTCATTGTTTTTTCTTTATTCTGCTCTGCAGTAGTTATTTCCACTATTTTATCTTTCATGTCACTTATCTGTTTTTCTGCCTCAATTAGTCTGCTATTGATCCTTTCTGGAGAATTTTTAACCTCATTTATTGGGTTGTTCATCACTGTTTGTTTGCTCTTTAGTTCTTCTAGGTCCTTGTTAAACGTTTCTTGTACTTTCTCCATTCTATTTCCAAGACTTTGGATCATCTTTACTATCATTATTCTGAATTCTTTTTCAGGTAGACTGGTTATTTTCTCTTCATTTGTTAGGTCTGGTGGGTTATTGCCTTGATCCTTCATCTGCTGTTTGTTTCTCTGTCTTCTCATTTTGCTTAACTTACTGTGTTTGTGGTCTCCTTTTCACAGGCTGTAGGTGCATAGTTCCCACCTCTGTGGCACAGCCCTGACTCCTGCCTGGAGCACCAAGAGCCTGTCCTCCACATGGCTCAGAATAAAAGGGAGAAAACAAAGAAAGAAAGAAAGAAAGAAGATAAATTAAAATAAAGTTATTAAAATAAAAAATAAAAAATAATTTTTAAGAAAAAAAATTTTAAGTAAAAAAAAACCAAACAAACAAAAAAAAAACGGACAGACAGAATCCCAGGCCAAATGGTAAAAGCAAAACTATACAGGCAAAATCACACACAGAAGCATATACATACACAATCACAAAAAGAGAAAAAGGGAAAAGAATATATATATATATCATTGTTCCCAAAGTCCACTTCCTGAGTTTAGTATGATTCATTGTCTATTCAGGTATTCCACAGTTGCAGGGTACATCAAGTTGACTGTGGGGATTTAATCCGCTGCTCCTGAGGCTGCTGGGTGAAATTTCCCTTTCTCTTCTTTGTTCACACAGCTCCCGGGGTTCAGCTTTGGATGTGGACCTGCCTCTGCGTGTTGGTTGCCTGACGGCATCTGTTCTTCGCTCAGACAGGACGAGGTTAAAGGAGTAGCTGATTTGGGGGTTCTGGCTCACTCTGGCCGGGGGGAAGGGAGGGATACGGATGAGGGGCGAGACTGCTGCAGCAGAGGCCAGCATGACATTGCACCAGCCCTAGGCGCGCTGTGCCTTCTCCTGGAGAAGTTGTCCCTGGATCATGGGACCCTGGCAGTGGCAGGCTGCACAGGTTCCTGGGAGGGGAGGTGTGGATAGTGACCTTTGCTTGCACACAGGCTTCTTGGTGGCTGCAGCAGCAGCCTTAGCGTCTCATGCCCGTCTCTGTGGTCCAACCTGATAGCCGTGGCTCTCGCCCTTCTCTGGAGCTCTTTTAAGCGGCACTGTTAATCCCCTCTCCTCGCGCACCAGGAAATAAATAAAGAAAAAGTTTCTTGTCTCTTTGGCAACTCCAGACTGTGTTCATGCAGCCAACCCCAGTCCTCTCCCTGGGATCCGACTGAAGGCCAAGCCTCAGCTCCCAGCCCCCACCCGTCCTGGCGGGTGAGCAGAGAAGCCTCTTGGGCTGGTGAGTGCTGGTCGGCACCCATCCTCTGTGCGGGATTCTCTCTGCTTTGCCCTCCACACCCCTGTTGCTGCACTCTCCTCCATGGCTCAGAAGCTCCCCTCCTCCTCCGCCAGCAGTTTCTGCCCGCGAAGGGGCTTACTAGTGTGTGGAAACCTTTCCTCCTTCACAGCTCCGTCCCACTGGTGCAGGTCCCATCCCTATTCTTTTTCTGTGTTTTTTCTTTTTTCTTTTACCTTACCCAGGTACGTGGGGAGTTTCTTGCCTTTTGGGAGATCTGAGGTCTTCTGGCAACGTTCAGTAGGTGCTCTGTAGGAGTTGTTCCACATGTAGATGTATTTCTGATGTATTTGTGGGAAGGAAGGTGATCTCTGCGTCTTACTCTTCCTCCATCTTGAAGCTCCTCCCACATTCATTTTTATTAGCTACTTAGTTGACCACTCCAGGACCCCCTAAAAATAAATTCTGATCTTGAGAATTTTGGAGCATAGTGGCAGTGTTTATTTGTGCTACAAACCCATATCCAAACTAGACTGTAGATAGAAATTCTCAGGAAAAATGATTTGATTTGATTTCTCCCATTTTCACTTTTGAGGATAGTAATTTTTATTTCAGTCCTCAAGGAGGGCTTAGTTAAAGGACATGTCATTCCTTATTCACTCTTAGGGGAGGGCTAGTCCTATGGAAGGACAGTTTAGGGAGGATACTTAGTAGCCTACCCACCTTAATGATTGTTTCTTGGTTTTGTTTCTTAGCCTTTGATTCTTGTGAGAGAGATTCTGTGCTAACTTGTTTGGTAGCCAAGCATTTTTCAACTGGTTTTCAGTTCAACAATTTATTTCAGTCATTTTTTGCTGTTATTTATGCAAGATTTTTAATATATTTCATCAGGATAGTCAATCCAGGTATTTAGTCTAAAATACAAGAAATGGACATGTGTGCAGTGCCTCAACAGAGTGTAGAAATAATTAGTTTTGACTTGAAATTGAGTGGAAAGTAATAACATTGTCCTATTAATTAAAGGCCTAAGAATTAAATTTTGGCAATATTTAATAATATTTTCTAACCATATTTCATATTATAAATCTAGTATATTTTTATTACTTTGATTTTTTATATTAACTATTTTAAACCTGAATTATTTTTAAGGAACTATTACATTGTTTGCCTCAAGTAACAGCTACTTTTATTTTCAAATGGATAGACACAAAATGTATATGATGTTGACATTGATTTACCTAAATTATTCTAATCAATTTCAATCACAATAACTTCATTTTAAATGTTCATTTTTAAATTAATTGGAATATAAGACTTGAAAAAATGTTGATTTTCAAGCCCAAAATTAAATTGGTAGGATTTGTTTTAATTTTTTGGGCCAAGTTTCTAGTTTCTGTTCCAAATGGAATGAATTAACTTTTTGCAAAACTAATTTCTACAAATTAGCCAAAGTATATATTTTAAAAATATTTAAAAATAAAAGTAACATTTCAAATACAGATAAAAGGCTTTAAACAATCTTAAACAGTTTTGTAATGCTAGCAAAATATTTCCTAAGGGAACACAAATAATACATTTTTGATGTTCAACTCAGATGTACACAGCAGAGTATCAAAGAAGGGTCCTTTTTTATTAGTAATATTTCACTAAAACTTGGAATAGAGTCCAGTTTTCTTTTTAATCTATTCAGAATTTATTTGGGAACAGTAGGTGAAAGAAGAATATGTAAAGGAATTATCCAGCTCTACACTGTATTTCAGTGCCGTTCAGATGGGAAACAGCATTTCAATGTGTGTGCCGTTTGTTACTGCATCCTGCTTATGGTGTCTTTCTTTTCTTAGAGCTGTGCTCTAGAATTCTAGAAAGAGGTTATAAGCAAGATGCGGTAAACAAATAGTGTTAGAATGGTGAGTGAACACTTACTCCCTACTTCTTTCTGTTTTCAGAAGGATCTCCACCAAAATGAAAAGCCCTAACCGTCTCAGTCCACCTTACCCATACTTCCTCGTTCCTACTGAAATTCTTCACGTATCTGTCATGTTGTTGATTTTATAAGAGCAGATTTTTCCCTGGTGGAGTGAAGCTTGCAGTAATCTCACAATGGCTGTTATTGTGTTCAGAGACTAATCCTTGTGTTCACTATACAGGATGCCTACATACTTAGCAATGTCCTCCACCTTATACTTCATCTATAATAACATTCATATTTTTGGGACAACCCTGGTGGAGCAGTGGTTAAGAATCCGCCTGCCAATGCAGGGGACATGGGCTCAAGCCCTGGTCCAGGAAGATCCCACATGCTGCAGAGCAACTAAGCCTGCATGCCACAACTACTGAAGCTTGCGCACCTAGAGCCTGTGCTCTACAACAAGAGAAGACACCACAATAAGAAGCCCATGCACCACAAGGAAGAGTAGCCCCTGCTTGCCGCAACTAGAGAATGCCCACGTGCAGCAAGGAAGACCCAACACAGCCAAAAATAAATAAATAAATAAATTTTTTAAAAATAGAAAAAAATAATGGATTTTACCAGTTTTTTTAAAAAAAATCATATTTTTGTATCTGCTACCCTTATCTTCTGTTTGTCTCTTCATTGGTTCTGAGTTTGGGTAGAAAATTGGTCAATATTCATGTATTTGTTCCTTCTCAAACCCCAATATGATATAAATATCAATATATAGAATTTCAGGACTTAAGACTTGTACTAAATATCTTATTGAAACAACAAGAATTTATTTAGAAAATAGATAACATAGTATAATCCTCTAGCAACTAATTTATGTATTACAGTTACTGAAAAACAGATAACTGTATAAAATGACTTTTTCATGTATTTCTGGCTAATTTCTACTTTTAGTCATTCTGTTTTTACATAAATTATAGGGGAAAGAGTCTACTTTAAGGAAATGCTTTATTTTGTGAAAAATGCAAACAAACTTAAAAACTGTTTATAAATATTTCTTCAATATTCATGAAAGGAAAGTAGCCTGTTAGAAAATAAGTATCATAAGTGAAGGATATAATAGCTGACCAGAGATAAGACATCTAACATTAATTTGATTTTACTTTATCTAGTCATCTGATATTGCTGAGGAATTATTGTTTCTAGTAATACAAAATTTGCAGAAACATAAATTATTTTTTCTTTCTTTTTTTTTCTGTTACAAAGCCTATATGTTTTTGGACATATTACTATTAAAAAAAATCTTTGCTGAGGAGGAGTAGGACCTATTGTCCAAAGGAAAATCTTGAGAGAAACTTCTCCCATAGCCAAGATTCATGGGTCCAGGAATCAAGGGGTATAAATAAGAGTGACAACACTCAGTATTACCCCTAGTGATCCTCTAACAAATTTTTTGCTTCTTGTTCTCACAACTTAATGTTCTGCTGGTCCAGACATCTTAATTCTAAAAGGAACTATGCTTTCACTGGATAACACAACAGTGATTATATTTAACTGTAAACTAATACTGCCACCTGGCCTGTTTGGGTTTCTTTTTGCATCATAGTATTTAAGTTACAGGACATCAAGGAGAAGAGTGAACATCACCCATGGACTTTGTATCCTCTGATAGGGAAAGAGTTACTGCATAAGCAGGACAGTTGTATCATTTTAGGCAGAAATATGACCATGTTATTGTCTTTATGTGGAAACGAATTATGGTGGAAGGAGGTATATATGAGTGGCAAGATAAAGAGTGGACTGTGATGATTAAGTTTATGTGTCAACTTGGCTAAATTATGGTGCCAACTGTTTGATCAAACATCAGTCTAGATGTTGCTGTGAAGGTACTTTATAGATATGATTAACATTTAAATCAGTAGGTTTTTAGTAAAACAGATTACCCTCCATACTTTGGGTGGGCCTCATCCAATCAGTTGAAGACATTAAGAGAAAGGTCTAAGATTTCTGAACAAGAAAAAATTCTGTGTCTAGACTACCTTAGTACTTCAGGTTGCAGCATCAACTCTCATGGAAATTTCCAGCATGCTGACCTGCTCTGAAAATGTTATTGAATTGGTTCAGCTGCTTACTGCTTATCAATACTCACAAATGTTGATAGAAAGGAAAGTGGCTTTAATCAGAGTGCTGGCAATCTGTTGAGACGGTGGACTCAGCATTCCCCAAAAACCACCTCTGAAGATTCTGCTCAACCATGAAATCTTTCATAGGGAAACAGGAAAGTAATTTCAGTTAATCATTGAGATAGGGGGTCAGAGTTGTATCCATCCCCCACTGTTTGCAGGCTTGTGTGCAGGCTTGTCGATGCCTCCTGATCTTTCTTTAGATGATATCTTGTTCACACAGTTTGCAAGATTACTGAAGGGGAGGCTAGGGAAGAGACCTAGTCATCTGTTAATTACTTATTCTTCATTTCTACTTCTTTGATCTACAGAAAGAACCAACATGTTAGGCAAATATTGTGTGATCAAAAAATTTGAAAGATATGCCAGGGCTGGAGATGAGTAGAGCATTGGGGTGTCTGGTTTAAGGTTAGTGTAAAGACAAAGGGCTGCCTCCTGCAGAGAGCTCTTTCTTTCAGAGAGCTTTTTCCTGCCAAAACGGCTTACAAAAATGTCTGACTTGCCAACCCCACAATCACTTGAGCCAAGTACTTAAAGTCAGTTGATAGATAGATATCTGCAGAACCCTGACTAATCCTCTGGAGAACTCTGACTAATGCATAAGGTAATATTTAAATAGCATATTTTGTTTGACACTTTATTTGATGACTCAATTTAACTATTTAAAATCATAGAGAATGAGTCATATATTTTTGTAGGCTACCAGCATCTATGAAAATCTAGATCCTTAGAGAGTTTTGGAATATTTGGTCTAAATTCTGTAAAGTTTACCAAAAGAAGAAAAACAGGTACACATTAAAATATGATGTTTTCAAGGATCACAAAATTTGCCAACAGATTTGAAATAAAAGATTCAAGGACTTTTTTTTCTTCTTTAGCTTCTGATCCCAGGACAAATATCACCTTCTTGTTTTTTTTTTTTTTAACTTTGGTTTTATTTATTTATTTATTTATGGCTGTGTTGGGTCTTCGTTTCTGTGCTAGGGCTTTCTCTAGCTGCGGCAAGTGGGGGCCACTCTTCATCGCGGTACGCGGGCCTCTCATTAATCGCGGCCTCTTGTTGCAGAGCACAGGCTCCAGATGCACAGGCTCAGTAGTTGTGGCTCACGGGCCTAGTTGCTCTGAGGCATGTGGGATCTTCCCAGACCAGGGCTCGAACCCGTGCTCCCTGCATTGGCAGGCAGATTCTCAACCACTGCACCACCAGGGAAGCCCAAGTATCACCTTGGTACTTCTTAAAAGCATTAAGTTACCTTCGGTCAGGCAAGCACTCTACACAATAGCCTTCTTAAGCACTTTGTCTGAGCTTTGTAGTAATTAAAAAAGCCCTAAAGCATCTCATAAAGTGTACATGATTTTAAAGCAAGAAGAATCTTCTGTATGGTTTTGAAATTGAAAATGTAAATTACAGAGAAGTGGTATTTTTAACTTTTCCATGAAGATGGAAAATAAAATCCGGAATTACTTAAGAGAGAAACAGATTAATGCTTTATTGCTATAGTTAAACATGTCAAATATGTACAATTTGGGGAAGAAAATTATCTTAAAATAATTTTGTATTAAGTATCATCTGCATATTGAGAGAGTGTGGTGTGGTTTATGTGAGGAGTGTGTTCTTAATAATTTGGGGTACTTAGTCTTTCATTTAGTTTAAGGTCCATGTAGGAATCTACAATTCTCTGAAACAAACTAGCCATTCTTCCTTCTTACCTCCATATTTGAGTGACATCTATGTTGGTTATAATGTCCAGGGTTCTCAACTTTATTTAGTGGTAGTATGAGGGAAAAGTACATCTATTTTGCTGGAAATAATAAATCCTTTCATGCTATTTAAAACTCATACAATTTATTTTGCATACAGCCTGTAAGTGTAAATAAAACATATTTTTTTTCCACTTAGAAAGAGCAGAGACCATTTCACCCCTCTCTCTTTTCTTACACTGTTTCCTTAGATACATGTTATATTTGGATCTTTACTCTAACCTTTGGAAAACAGATAAATCTCTAGGGATTAAGCCTTGTGTCAAATTTTTACAATGTAGAAAAATCTCCAAAGTCATGGTCCAAATAACCTCTACATATGTAAGCACACACCTCTGGAGTTAACTCAAAGCTCTTTCTACTGAGATGGACAGGTGACTGCTGCATGGTGTAGGCTTTGTCTCCTGAGGAGATAAGAGAAATTAATGTACTATTGTTACCGGGTTGACCTGCGCTGTGTCAAAATAGCTTTAACGGAGGAGGTCAGCGGAAGACCCAGACTAGCACTCTCGGTCCTTGTGACAGCAAGCAAAGAATTGCAGACTACCACTTCAAGCTTAAGTGCAAAGCAAAGTTTTATTAAAGCGTAGTTATACTCTCAGAGAGAGAGAGAGACAGCGGGCTATTTCTGCGAAGTGAAACCAGCATTTCTGTGGGGTCTTACGGGTGTTTTTAAGGAACGTTCTGTGAGGAGGCAGGGTGCAATCATGGGTGAGTGACAGGGGATCATTATTTGATTGACAGTCCCGAGCTATGTAACAAGTTCATTATTGCACATGCCCTTACTCTTGATTTGCTAAAAACAGCCCACGTGGGGGGCGGGGCAAAACCACATGCAGATTTTATTATAATGACGGTATAATGAGTTTGGGTTTACTATAGGTTATATGCCAGTCTGGGTATGCACAGCCTGGGGAAGTTCCCTTGTGTTACTGTGCTCCCTTTTCATCAGGATAATTTGCCCACTATATGACCATAGTTTTGCCCGTTCTGGGTGGGGTCAGGGGAGGGTCCCCAGATGGTTGAGGTGTAACTCGACTACTCCCCTCTTGTCTTTTCACCACAGTCACCTCCTTGCTGCTAATGTCTGACTAACTACCTAACATTATCCTCTACTTTGCTGCATAAATTATGTGAGATTTTGTCCTAATTTTGTAGTCAGTTTCATGCTACCTTACATGCATATGATCTATGATTGTTTACTGCCAAATAGAAATTGTCACTTGCCATCTGTCTCTAAAAGGATTAGGTCACTAGCCATTGCAGTTGCTGACCTGCTGACCTTCAACACACCCTGAAAGGAGTTCAGGGTCAAGATCAGGAATGAGGCACTCTGTGCTCTGGGAAACACTGGAAGAACAGGCCTTCAGATAGTTAGATATTTTCAGAAGTTTCTATGAGCCCAAATTCTTATATTCTTACATCTAGAAAAGCACTAAAATCATTAAGGGAGACATCTGTTCCTTGTGACTAGCAGCAACCCTCTGCCAAATGTGTGCTTGACTGCACTTATCCCCCTTCTCTAAATTCATATATAATGCTGACCTTCCCTGCTTACTTCTTTGGAGCAGTTCCTCAGAATTATCTGTGAGGCTGTCTCCCAAGCTATAGTCCTCATTTTGCCCCAGATAAAACTTAACTCACAATTCTGATGTTGTGCATTTTTTTTTCAGGTGATATTACCCAACAATAAATTGTGTCTTCTCCCTTTTCCAATATGAAAAGAAGGAGTCTTTTTATTGGCAGGATTGTTTTATTTGTCCAACAGTGTTTTAATATGAATGTTTGTCTGATAGTTCCTGAATTGAGTGGACCAGTTGAAGGTTTTTGTGGCCACTCAACAGTCAATGAGAGAGAATTAATTATAAAAGTAGCTCTTCTAGCTTTCTTTTCTTTAGGGAATGCTATCCATATGGTGAATAGTCCTCTCCAAACTCTAAATTTTATTATTAAATAAGTATGTCAATACTGGCTCATCAGGATTACTATTAGTTTTAATGTTAAATGCTGATATGTCTCTGTCATGTTAGGAACAGTTATATATATATATATATATATATATATATATATATATATATATATATATATATATATATATATATATTATGTGGACAAGGAAGTGCAGGGATTAAAAGTATCTTCCCTCTCTGAAGTCTGGAACACTGTTCCCTTCTATGATACCACTGCCCTTCTCATCTCTACATCTCCATCTCTCTCTGCCTGAGGCTGAACCCTGGGGATGGGAAAGCAAGGATCTTTTAGATGGGCAATTCCCTTACTTTGGAGGGTTCCCTGCAGGGAAGGATGAGGGTTAAACTGCTTTAACAGGTGATGAATTACCACCTCAGTCTGAGGATATTGGATGAAGCATCCTGGCTCAGATTTCACTTAAAAAAAGATTCCTTTCACACACCAAGTAGCTAAAGAAGCAGAAAAAAAAAAACAAACAAAAAAAACCAACCAAACAAACAAAAAAAAAAACTGTTCAAGCTGAGGATAAATGAGAACCTGCACAAAAGACAGTGATCCTGTATAAATATATCAGAATGGAAATTAGCTGTGCTACTCACTTGGAAAAGAGTAACAAAAGTGTAGTTAGACTCTATATACTTCATGGAAAAAAAAAAAAAGATAATGCCATATAACTCTACATTTTTCTTGCTAAAATGCAAGGAAAGCAAGCTTTTTAAATTTGGATCACCAGTGAATCTGATGCAATTAAGAAGCTACCAGAGGTCAACTGGAGGACCTGAAATCTTTAGAGTATATATGCCTTATCCCCAGCTGATATCACAGATTTAAGGTTTTCTTTCCATGCTCCAGGAAGTGCTACGTGAGTCTGTGGAAACACTCCTCAGAGTGATCTCAGGTGGTCTTGGCCTGCAGCAGCTTGAAGCAGGGTTTCGGTTTCAGGCCAGAGATTGAAGTCAGGCTGTGGCAGTGAGAGCACCAAATCCTAGCCACCAGACCACCAGGGACCAGTGGCCAGTGACAAGACCCTGGCCCCTCAGCTGTGTAGAAATAAATTTCCACATAGAGACAGAAAGTAGTGAGGCAAGTAAAGTGTTCATTAGGAGGAAAATGAGTACAGTACATGTGGATAGACACACGGGCAGACTCAGAGAGAGAGAGTCCCGCCCTCGTGGTAGTTTGAATCACTTTTATGGGCCATTTCTTCCAGGTTTCCTTTGACCAATCACCTTGTTTTGCCTGGTTCTGAGTCCGGAATTGGTATATCTCAGGGTCCTCCCCTTGTGTGTGCCCATCTCTTAGCCAGGTTGGATTTTAGCAAAGAGGCCTATGGGTAGTTGACATCACTTACTATGAGGTGACACCTCCTCCCTTTTGACCTCCAAGGAGACTTTCTGCACATGTGTAGTCGGGGAGATCTCCTTGACTTCAAGAATGAGGAATATGTGGTCTTTTATCTCTTATCTGGGCAGTGCCCAGCCTGCTCCATCATCCTGCTTTTATGGAGTTTCTGCTATTATGGAGTTTCTGTCCATAAGGGAGAAACTGTTGAGACTGGGACCCATCTAGCTTCTGCCTCAAGATTGCTTACACCTCCATACACACACTACAAGGTTATACGTGTTGACACACACACCTACTGTGTTGAATTCTTCTGACAAAAGACTGCTTGTTTATTGATGCAAACACTTTAGGGACCTATTAATCCAACACCCCAGGAGATGTCATGGCCACAAAAGTTTAATTATCCATCAACCCTGGAAATGAAGGCAGGGATAAAAGCACAGGGCCCACCAAGAAGAATTGCAAACAACTATACTTCAAGCCTTTCTGCGAAATGGGAGCTGAGAGGAGTGCACCTTTGTACTCAGTAATCAGGTGAGTTCCCCACTAATTTTCGCCAGTGTTGAAATTTCCTCATACTTTACAGGAATGGATCCAGGGACAGGTCAAAATTTCCCTCTGGTTTTGTCTACTTTTTTTGCAGCTCTTTTCAACTCTTTTTGTGTACTATTCTACTTCAAGTTAGTGAAAAAAATAAAAGGTTGGCAAGAACAAAGATTATTGCTAATGGAAATAACTCCTACTCTGGTCGACCTGTGAAGGGAAAGAAGGAAGAGGAAAATTATGTGTCACTATTGTAGGGAGCTAGGGTTTTGGAAAAGGGATTGTAGAAAGAAGATGCAGATGCTATCAGAAAAACCAAGAGACAGAGCCACTCAGTAGGGAATAATTGAAAAATGGCTCAAAATTGACAGATTGGGAAAATCTTGGAGTTAGGAACTGGTGAACCATATGTTTCTATAACTTTTCCTCTGGTTAAACTTTCTTACCTTTCCTGATAGATACTTGTACTCTGACATTTCCATTGAAATTTCTCTCTTTTTCCATCTGATGACAGATCAATACAGGTCCTTCCTATTTCTGATTACCTTTCTCCTTGTTCCTTTTTCACCATGGTTCCTGTACAGATAGATAGGACCACTGAAAAAGGGACATGCTTTCTTAACTTCTCCTGATTCTCCTGTATTCTACTGAGGAAAATCTTACCATGAAAATTAAAAGCTACCATATTCAGTACTCAGGAACATGAGGCTTGATTTGGATATTAGGTACCTTCATTTTATAAAGGGGGGCATTAGGAGTGAGTAAGAATCTCACTCCAATCTCAGGTGCACTCTTAGCTGAAACATCATTTTGGGCCCTAGGGGATGATAATACAGGCTTACTTTTTTTTATTTTTTAGAGTGATAAAGCTTTTATTTTAAAACACACCATTTTTAAAAATTGAAGTATACTTGATTCACAAGGTTGTGTTAATTCCCACTGTACAGCAAAGTGATTCACCTATATATATATGTATCTGTGTATATATATATATATATATATATATATATGTATGTATATATATAATATATATATATATATATATATATATATATATATATATATATATACACACATTCTTTTTTTAATATACTTTTCCATTATGGTTTATCATAGGATACTGAGCATAGTTCTCTGTGCTATACAGTAGGAGGACCTTGTTGTTTATCCATGATACAGGTTTAATTGCAGATATTGAGCCAATAAAGTAGCTTATCAAAAGGATAAACTATGGACATGTGTAAACAATATCCTGTGTCAAAAGCTCAATTAGAAGGAATCAAATCAATTATAAAAGAATTAAAAATACAAAGGATACAAAATCTTAGGGCAATAAATAATTTTGGAATCAGTTTCAATAGTTCCTTTATTCCACATAAAGTATGCTTTTTCAATTATCCTTTGAATAGCTTATATTATCTGCTGATTCATCCACATCACATAAATAAAATACAAATTTAACACTTGTACATTTTCATGATTTTCTCCTTTCCTGAAAACTATTTCTTAATATTTTTAGAGGTCTTCCATTGGGTTGCCTACTGGATTCACCTACGAGAGCCTGGTAAACTTTGTCAACAGGGAAGTGTACATCCTGGGTGGTATAAAACCACTTATCTTTTCTCGATTTCTAGAGGTGAATCCAAAGCAGCAATAGAATTCTGATTGCCTCTTTTTCAAATTTTAATTTTCCACTTCAATAATTTTGTTTTTGTTTCTTCAAAATCTAATAAGTCAATCCCCATTTAGAATTTGGCTCTAGGTTCTGTCACTTCATGATCTCTGTAAATTGATGGGTGATTTATGGACATCTATGTTCTGTTGGGTGAGAAATGACAGAATTTTATTTCATTTTTCTTAGATTTTCTGTTTGACAACTTGCCTCTTTTCATCACAAATCAATTAAATCAATTTTGTGCCCACTAAAAAGACTCACTCACAAAACTAATTCATTGGTCAGTTTTGTATTTCTGTGTTTGTATTTGACTCATGGCTAAAATTTTAGAACTGAAAAAATAAGCTGTCTTTCCCTGTCTTTCTGTCTCTTTTTATGTTCATAATTCAGAAAGTTATTAGCCATTGTGTGAGCATGTATTAATTTCCTGCCTCCTGATGATATTTATAAATTAGATTATAAAAGCTTCTTAAAGAAGCACTACTCAGATTGGCTTATTGAAATAAATATGTGATTTATAAATTGAATATTACTAAATTTCCCAGAAAATAACAAAGTTGTACTTATAATACTTTCAATGTGCTAGGAAAGTATTAACATAGAAACATTCCTAAATATTTTAAGAATCCAAATTCACATAATTTCGGTAAAATTTTTGCTACTGAGACTTTAATAATTTTGGTTTACTAAAAATAACTATGTCGTATCTGGTTATCAATGTTATATATAGTACCAGCATACATTTGTATTCTAGTTGGATACGTTCTTCTTACTGATTAACAACTCCTATGTAATGTTTCAATTTAATGTTTAAAATTATGAGAAAAATTTTGTCTGTTTTTAACTAAATTGAATTGTTATTCTGATGAACATTAATACAACAGTAGTTATATTCTTAGTATATAAATTTTAAAATAATTTCCGAGAGTTGTAGGTAGCTTAAAATCATGGACTACTATTAAACTGAGTTAATGGTACCCATTATTAATACCTAGGTTATTTTTATGTAAGAAAGAATACTGAAACATGAATTGGTAAGTACAATTTTGTATAATTTTACTATTTAATTTTACACTAAAGGGAGGCTATGTATTTGAGTCTGTAAATAAGGGTTATTTTTTGTCACTTTGAGAATGTGATAATATTAAGAGGTGGAGCCTTTGGGAAGTTATTAGGATCAGGTAAGGTCACAAGGGTGGAGGCTTCGTGAATGGGATTAGTGTCTTTAGAAGTCACAATGGAGCCTGTTTCCTCCCTGTGCTTTCAACCATATGAGCATGCAAGAACAAGTTGGCAGTCTGCAACGCAAAGGCTCTCACCAGAACCTGACCATGTTGGCACCATGATCTTGGACTTCCAGCCTCAAAAACTGTGAGAAATAAACTTTGGTCATTTATAAGCCACTCAGTTTATGATATTTTTTTACAGCAGCCTGAACTAAGACACCAACTTTATCTAAAACATGGTGGCAAAAGACTTTAACACCTACAGAAGCTAGGAGTTTCCACTTAGTTATGGCTTCAGGATGGCCTGACATTTTTTCTTACTCAAAAGCAGATTCCTAAAGAGTGGTAAAGTCTCTGTTGACAGTCACATTTTGGGAAGATAAGAGCACATCAAATCAGAAAAAAAAATCTTTTATTTCCAATATTACTCATAAATTACTCATTAATTATAAATTACATAAATATTTGCAAAAGTATTTCACTTAGCATAATGCCCTCAAGGTCCATCCATGTTGTTGCAAATGGAAATATTTTATTCTTTTTTTGTTTAAATAATATTCATATATATATATATGTATGTATTTATATCTCACAATTTCTTTATTCATTCATCCATCAGTGAACACTTAAGGATGTTTCCATATCTTGGCTATTGTAAATAATGTTGTAATAATCATGGGGGTGCATATACCTTTCCAAGTTACTGTTTTCATTTTCTTGGGATAAATACTGAGAAGTGGAACTGCTGGATCATAAGGTAGTTCTATTTTTATTTTTTTGAGAAACCTCCATACTGTTTTCCATAATGACTGTATCAATTTACATTCCCACAAACAGTGCACAAGTGTTCCCATTTCTCTACATCATCACCAACACTTATTTCCTTTTTGATAATAGCCATTCTAACATGTGTGAAGTAAGATCTCATTGTAGTTTGGTTTTGACTTGCATTTTCCTGATGATTAGGGATGTTGAGAATCTTTTCATGTACCTATTGGCCATCTGTATGTCTTCTTTGGAAAAAATGTTTATTCAGATCTTCTGCCCATTTTTTTAGATTGTTTTGGTGTTGTATTCATGCTACTTAATTTCTTATTGCTTTATGTTTTGCTATCAACTTGCTAGATATTTCTATGGCTACATGTTGTCCAGGGAAGAGTAAATATGACAGTGAAAACCCTTAGAAAGTTGTAATGTTGCCATAAAAAGTAACAAAAGAGCAATTGTAAGGGTAAATGAAAATGATTTTCTTTGTTTATAAAGGGCAAAGAGACGACTTCCCCTACCTTTTCTGAGTGTTTCCTTGGAGACACAGTAAATCTGATTGTTCCAACATTGGAAAATAGAAAAACCTCTCTAGGTGTTAAGGCCAGCCTCAATTTTCTACAATTTAGAGATACATCCAAAGTCAAATGCTAACTAATCTTTAGATATGTAAACAAGTACCCCCAAAATTAAATCAGAGTTTTCTCTCATGGGATGGATAGGAGACTGTTGTAAAGTGCAGCCTTTGTCTTTTCAGATGAGATAAATTGTTGTTCTGTTTTCTTCTTTAGTGTATAAATTGTGTGAGATTGTGTCCTAATTTGTAGTCATTTTCTCACTACCTTACATGCATGTGATCTGTTAATGTCTACTCAATAATAAATTGTTTGTTCTCTCTTCTATATTGGTATGGAAGGATCTTTCTGTTGCCAAGATTGCTTCATCTTCCAAGTAAATTCCACTAAATTGTGTTTGTAAATGCACTGCCTATAACTTAATAACGGTTTTTGAAGAAGGCATTTTCCCTCTCTAGGAAAATGTATACACACATAGATTTTATTTATGGCTTTAAAAACTTATGACATATACTTATGTCTAAATTGCTCCCCACCCTCAACTTAACCATATAAACTCAAGTACTATTTTACCCATTTGCAACTAAATTACAGTCATGACACAACTCATAATCTTACATACATGTTTAAAATATAAAGATATTCTCCTACATTACTCCAATACCACTGTCATACCTTACAACATTATCCATAAATCCATGATATCATCTAGTACTATGCCCACAAGCAAGTTTTTTTTTTCCAATTTTCTCTATAGTTCTATATAATCCAATTATCCCTTCTTCCAGCAAACTGAATATTTTACTTGTGTATTTCATAATCTCCTGCACTAGTTAACATCTTTAGAATGCTATTACAGTAAGTCCCCTACATACGAACCTTCAAGTTGTGAACTTACAAAGATCCAAACATGTGCTCCAGCCCCTGTATGCCAGCTGTTGTACTATACTACTGTACTTTTCAAGGTACTGTACTGTAAGATTAAAAATGTTTCTTTTTTTGTGTTTGTTTGCTTTTTATAAACGTATTATTTGTGTGAAAAGTATAATAAACCTATTACAGTACAGTACTGTAGAGCCGATTGTGTTAGTTGGGTACCTAAGATAAATTAGTTGGACTTACGAACAAATTGAATTTACGAATGTGCTCTCGGAACTGAACTTGTTAGTATGTAGGGGACATACTGTACTTCTTTTTCACCCACTTCCAAATTCTTTTGTTCAGTTTAAATGCCATTGAATATATACCTCCAAGGAATTTTTAAATTTTATTATATGGAAACTGTAACACGGTCCCTGTCCACAGATTTATACTAAATTTAGAATAACTATATATTTAACTTTAAACATAACTACATGTTCTAAGTATAAATAGTTATAATGAAAAAATTAAAATCAACTTTTTGAAGTAAAATTCACTTGTGATTATTAAAATATTTTTAAACCCTTTACTTTCCCAGTCTTAAGATTTATGATCTGAATTATTTTTCATTACACCAAGATATATGCAACCCAAACAGATTTACTCAAAGAGTCTGTATAATTGGTTTATGTTTTGTCTTTATGCAGCTCATTAGATATATTTATAGTACTATTATAAAGAATGTGGTATGGTGGAAATACCTTGTTATAGTGATTTTATTTAATTGTCTCTCATTATCATCTCCCTGACATAAAAAAAATAAAGCCACGAATGAAAAGTCATCTACTTTCTTGCTCCTTTTCCCATGGAGTATGTTTATTCTACATAGAATATTATAAGATTTTTAATTTGATATCATTTATATTATTTGTGCCATCTGCAAGGTCATGTCTAGGTTTGTGTCTTCAATTTACATATGCATGTAAGTATGCATTCATTCAACAAGCATAAATGTTTAAAATCAGAAGATGTACATTGTTCTTCAGAATAATGAAAAGTTCACCCTTTTTACTTCTTTATTTTTCTCTACACAATCATCAGTTCACATATTCTGGTTTTGCTTTCTGGATCTACAATTATATTATTAATGTATTACACCCCCTTGATTTTTTCTCATATTTTTTTAACTTTTCACTTATTTCTATTTTGTACATGTTATGAAATATTTCTCCCATTGAAGTTTCCAAAACATTAGTATTTTTATTAAAATAAAAATTTTATGAAAGTAGAATTTAAATCTAAATAATCAGATCATAAATATTCAGCTGAATGAGTTTTGACACTTGCATATACTCATGTAATCACCTGAAAAAACACAAACTTTCGTTACATGTGATGGACTATGAGAAAATCTTGGCAGGGGGGACTGTGGGTGGGACTTATTTTTTTTTTAATTGTAGTTGCTTTACAATGTGGTGTTAGTTTCTGCTGTACAGCAAAGTGAATCAGCTACATGTATACACATATCCCCTCATTTTTTGGATTTCCTTCCAATTTAGGTCAACACAGAGCACCAAGTAGAGTTCCCTGTGCTATACAACAGGTTCTCATTAGTCATCTATTTTATACATAGTAGTGTATATATGTCAATCCCAATCTCCCAATTAATCCCACCCTCTCTTCACCCCTTGGTATCCATACGTCCATTCTCTACATTTGTGTCTCTATTTCTGCCTTGCAAATAAGTCCATTTGTATCATTTTTCTAGATTCCACATATAAGCAATATTATAGGAAATTTGTTTTTCTCTTTCTGACATACTTCACTCTGTATGACAGTTTCGGGGTCTATCCACATCTCTGCAAATTGCACAATTTCGTTCCTTTTTATGGCAAATATTCCATTGTGTATATGTACCACTTCTTCTTTATCCATTCTTCTTTGATGGACATTTAGATTGCTTCCATGACCTGGCTATTGTAAATAGTGCTGCAATGAACATTGGGGTACATGTATCTTTTTGAATTATGGTTTTCTCAGGATATACACCCAGTAGTGTGATTGCTGGTCATATGGTAGTTCTATTTTTAATTTTTAAAGGAACCTCCATACTGTTTTCCATATTGGCTGTGTCAATTTACATTCCCACCAACAGTGCAAGAGGGCTCCCATTTCTCCACAGCCTCTCCAGCATTTATTGTTTGTAGATATTTTGATGATGGCCATTCTGACTAGTGTGAGGTGATACCTCATTGTACTTTTGATTTGCATTTCTCTAATAGTTAGTGATGTTGAGCATATTTTCATATCTTTGCTGGCCATCTGTATGTCTTCTTTGGAGAAATGTCTATTTAGGTCTTCTACCCATTTTTGGATTGGGTTTTTTGTTTTTTTGATATTGAGCCTCATTAGCAGCTTGTATATTTTGGAGATTAATCCTTTGTCAGTTACTTCATTTGCAAATATTTTCTCCCATTCGGAGGGTTGTCTTTTGGTCTTGTTTATGGTTTCCTTTGTTGTGCAAAAGCTTTTAAGTTTCATTAGGTTCCATTTGTTTACTTTTGTTTTTATTTCCATTTCTCTAGGTGATGTGTCAAAAAGGATCTTGCTGCGATTTATGTCAAAAACTGTTCTGCCTATTTTCCTCTAAGAGTTTTCTAGTGTCTGACCTTACATTTAGGTTTTTAATCCATTTTGAGTTTATTTTTGCTTATGGTGTTAAGGAGTGTTCTAAATTCATTCTTTTACATGTAACTGTTCAGTTTTCCCAACACCACTTATTGAAGTGACTCTTCTCTCCATTGTATATTCTTGCCTTCTTTGTCATAGATCATGTTACCATAGGTGCTTGGGTTTATATCTGGGCTTTCTATCCTGTTCCACTGATCTATATTTCTGTTTTTGTGCCAGTACCATTCTCTCTTGTTTACTGTACCTTTGTAGCATAGTCTGAAGTCAGAGACCCTGATTCCTCCAGCTCCATTTTACTTTCTCAAGATTGCTTTGGATATTTGAGGTCTTTTGTGTTTCCATAAAAACTGTACAATTTTTTGTTCTAATTCTGTGAAAAATGCCATTGATTATATCATAAGATTGTATTGAATCTGTAGATTGCTTTCTGTAGTATAGTCATTTTCACAATATTGATTCTTCCAATCAAAGAACATGGTATATCTCCATCTCTTTGAGTCGTCTTTTGTTTATTTCATCAATATCTTATAGTTTCTTAAATACAGGTCTTCTGCCTCCTTAGGTAGGTTTATTCCTAGTATTTTATTCTTTTTGTTGCAACGGTAAATGGGATTTTTTTAAAAGAATTTCTCTTTCTGATCTTTCATTATTAGTGTATAGGAATGCAAGAGATTTCTGTGTATTAATTTCATATCCTGAAACTTTACCAAATTCATTGATTGACTCTAGTAGTTTTCTGGTGACATCTTTAGTATTTTCTATGTATAGTATCATGTCACCTGCAAATAGTGACAGTTTTACTTCTTCTTTTCCAATTTGGATTAATTTTATTTCTTTTTGTTCTCTGTTTGTCATGGCTAGGACTTCCAAAACTATGTTGAGTAAAAGTGGTTAGAGTGGACACCCTTGCCTTGTTCCTCATTCTAGAGGAAATGTTTTCACTTTTTCACCATTGAGAATGATGTTTGCTGTGCATTTGTCATATATGACCTTTATTATGTTGAGGTAAGTTTTCTCTATGCCCATTTTGTAGAGAGTTTTTATCATAAATGTGTGTCGAATTTTGTCAAAAGCTTTTCTTGCATCTATTGAGATGATCGTAAGGTTTTATACTTCAATTTGTTAACATGGTGTGTCACATTGATTGATTTTGCATATGTTGAAAAATCCTTGTGTTCCTGGGATAAATCCCACTTGATCATTGTGTTTGATCCTTTTAATTTGTTGTTGTATTCAGTTTGCCAGTATTTTGTTGAGGCTTTTTGCATCTATGTTCATCAGTGATATTAGCCTGTAATTTTATTTTTATGTTATGTCTTTGTCTTGTTTATTTATCAAGGTGAGAGTAGCCTCAAAGAATGAGTTTGGGAGTATTCCTCCCTCTGTAATTTTTTGGAAGAGTTTGAAAAGGATAGGTGTTAGCTTTTCTCTAAATGATTTATAGAATTTGTCCGTGAAAGCATCTGGCGCTAGACTTTGGTTTGTTAGAAATTATTAATCACAGTTTCAATTTCGTTACTTGTCATTGGTCTGTTCATATTTTCTATTTTTTCCTGGATCAGTCTTGGAAGGCTATACCTTTCTAAGAATTTGTCCATTCCTTCCAGGTTGTCCTTTTTATTGGTATATAGTTACTTGTAGTAGTCTCCTATGATCCTTTGTATTTCTGGGGTGTCCATTGTAACTTCTTCTTATCTATTTCTAAATTTATTGATTTGATTCCTCTCCATATTTTTCTTGATGAGTCTGGCTAAAGTTTTATCAATTTTGGTTATCTTCTCAAAAAACAGCTTTTAGTTTCGTTAATCTTTGTTATTGTTTTATTTGTTTCTATTTCATTTATTTCTGCTCTGATTTTTATGATTTCTTTTCTTCTAATAATTTTGTGTCTTGTTCATTCTTCTTTCTCTAGTTGCTTTAGGTGTAAAGTTAGGTTGTTTATTTGAGATTTGTTTCTTGAGGTGGGATTCTGTTGCTATAAACTTCCCTCTTAGAACTGCTTTTGCTGCCTCCCATAGGTTTTGGAGTGATGTGTTATTGTTGTCATTTGAGTCTAGATATTTTTTTTTTAATTTCCTCTTTGATTTCTTCAGTGATCCATTGGTTATTTAGTAGCATATTGTTTAACCTTCGTGTGTTTGTGTTTTTTACAGTTTTTTCTGTAATTAATTTCTAATCACATGTTGTAGTCATAAAAGATGCTTGATATGATTTTACTTTCCTTAAATTTATGGATGCTTGGTTTGTGAGCCAAGATGTGCTCTATCCTGGTGAATGTTCCATGTGCACTTGAGAAGAAAGTATTTTCTGCTGCTTTCAGATGGAACGTCCTATAAATAACAATTAAATCTATCTTGTCTAATGTATCATTTAAGGCTTGTGTTTCCTTATTAATTTTCTGTCTGGATTATTTGTCCATTGGTATAAGTGGAGTGTTAAAGTCCCCCACTATTATTGTGTTACTGTCAATTTCCCCTTTTATGGCTGTTAGCATTTGCCTTATGTATTGAAGTGCTCCTGTGTTGGGTGCATAAATATTTAAAATTGTTATATCTTCTTCTTGGATTGATCCCTTGATCATTATGTAGTGTCCTTCATTGCCTCTTGTAATAGTCTTTATTTTAAAATCTATTTTGTCTGATATGAGAATTGCTACTCCAGCTTCTTTTGATTTCCATTTCCATGGAATATCTTTTTCCATCCCCTCACTTTCAGTCTGTATGTGTTCCTAGGTCTGAAGTGGGTCTGTTGTAGACAGCATATATATGGGTCATGTTTTGGTATCCATTCAACCAGTCTGTGTCTTTTGGTTGGAGCATTTAATCTATTTACATTTAAGGTAATTATTGATATGCATGTTCCTATTACAATTGGAAATTTTCTTAATTGTTTTAGGTTTGTTTTTGTTGGTCTTTTTCTTCTCCTGTGTTTCCTGCCCAGAGAAGTTCCTTAAGCATTTGTTGTAAAGCTGGTTTAGTGGTGTTGAATTCTCTGAGCTTTTACTTGTCTATAAAGCTTTTGATTCCTCTGTCAAATCTGAATGAGATGTTTGCTGGTTAGAGAAATCTTGATTGTAGGTTTTTCCCTTTCATCACTTTAAATATTAAATATTTAAATACTTAAATAAATAAAGTGATGATCTCTTGTGACTATATACATCTTAGCCAGAAGCCAAAGCCCTAATTAGAGTTAACACCATTTAAAATCCCCAAGTTTAATATTTGTTCTGTTTCTCACATCTACCAGGTAGCATCATATTTATCTCTAGGTTCTTGTCCACAATATCTGGGGACAATTTGTAAAGTTTGTACTTCACCAAGTTACTTCAGTTCATCAAGTGAAAATTCCTACCCTTACTTTGTCCAAAAAATATTTTATTTCTTCTATTTCACTTTGTATTTTCTTACAGTTTTTTTCTTTAATGCTATTAATGTGTTTTTGATCTCTTTGTCAATTTAATTTTCTCTCCATATGGATTTCTGTTCCTACTAAAAAAAACACATTGATTAAATCTACTAGGATGCTCAACATTTACTATATATTTTTAAGTATGACTTCAGAAGCATGCTATTAGAACCAGTCAAAACAAGAGCTAAGTGGAATACAATCGTTTGTTGTATTTCCTAATTAACCACAAGAACTATGGGCCTATGTGATAGAAAAATATGAAAATATTTTAGAACACAATGAAGCAGTAAACAGTTTGATTTGACCCAATTAATTGGTAAGGATCTGGGATTGAGGTTAAATAATTTTACATACAGTAATTAGACAACGAAGTTGGTAAAAATGAAAAGAAAAAAAGAAAAAAAGTAGTTTATATATTTTGTCTGCCATCACAAAATACCATAGACTGGGGAATAAACCACAGACATTTATTTTCTTAAAGTTTTGGAGGCTTGAAGTCTGAGATCAGGGTGCTGACATGGTTGTTTTCTGGTGAACCCCATATTCCTGGCTTGTAGGCACCCACCACTTAGTGAGCTCACATGACATTCTTGCATGCACATGATGGAAGGGGGGAGAAAGAGAGAAAGCTCTGATGTTTCTTCTTATAATGACACTAACCTTATCCTACAGAGTCCCATCCTTATGATCTCATGATCCTTAATTACTTCCTTATAGGTCATATTTCCAAATCTAGTCACACTGGGGGTTAGGGCTCCAACATATGAATTTTGAGAGAACACAATTCAGTCCATAGCACCACATGGCATAAAAAGAAAAAAATGATGACCATGGCAGTATTGGACATTAGATAAAACATGTAGTTGTTCTATAGCTCCAGCTCTCAATCCCTGTCCAAAAGAAAACATGGTTTGTGGGAATGCTTACCCAGCTGAGAAGCTAACCCATAATTGTTTTAAAAGTAACCTTTCATTCTCTGTTTAATAAGTACATTACTGCAAGCCATGGTAATGTTAAAGAGAAATAAGGTAAATTAAAATTACAGTGTTCATTTTATGCACATAGTTTTAGAAATTGATGATTATTTGGTAATTTAAAATATTTAAATTATTTAAAAAAAAATTATCCACACTCCACCAGATGCAGAACGGCTCACAAGAAAGACAAGATCCAGCCTCATCCACCAGAACACAGGCACTAGTTCCCTCCACCAGGAAGCTTACACAACCCACTGAACCAACCTTAGTCACTGGGGGCATACACCAAAAACAACAGGACCTACGAACCTGCAGCCTGTGAAAAGGAGACCCCAAACACAGTAAGTTAAGAAAAATGAGAAGACAGAGAAACACACAGCAGATGAAGGAGCAAGCTAAAAACCCAACAGACCTAAAACATGAAGAGGAAATAGGCAGTCTACTTGGAAAAGAATTCAGAATAATGGTAGTAAATATGATCGAAAATCTTGGAAATAGAATGGAGAAAAAATAAGAAAAGTTTAACAAGGACCTAGAAAAATGAAAGAGCAAACAAACAATGATGAACAACACAATAAATGCAATTAATAATTCTCTAGAAGGAATCAATAGCAGAATAACTGAGGCAGAAGAACAGATAAGTGACCTGGAAAATAAAATACTGGAAATAACTACTGCAGAGCAGAATAAAGAAAAAAGAAGGAAACAAATTGAGGACAGTCGCACAGACCTCTGGGAAAACACAAAATGCACCAATACTCAAATTATAGGGGTCTCAGAAGAGGAAGAGAAAAAGAAAGGGACTGAGAAAATATTTGAATAGATTATAGTTGAAAACTTCCCTAATATGGGAAAGGAAATAGTTAATCAAGTCCAGGAAGCACAGAGAATCCCATACAGGTTAAATCCAGGAGAAACACGACAACACAAATATTAATCAAACTATTAAAAATGAAATATAAAGAAAACATATTTAAAGCAACAAGGGAAAAACAACAAATAACATACAAGGGAATCCCCATAAGGTTAACAGCTGATCTTTCAGCAGAAACTCTGCAAGCCAGAAGGGAGTGGCAGGACATATTTAAAGTGATGAAAGGGAAATACCTACAACCAAGATTACTCTACCCAGCAAGGATTTCTTTCAGTTTTGATGGAGAATTTAAAACCTTTACAGACAAGCAAAAGCTAAGTGAATTCAGACCCACCAAACCAACTTTACAACAAGTGCTAAAGGAACTCCTCTAGGCAGGAAATACAAGAGAAAGAAAAGACTTACAATAGCAAACCCAAAACAATTAAGAAAATGATAATAGGAACATGCATATCGGTAATTAACTTAAATGCAAATGGGTTAAATGCTCCAACCAAAAAACATAGACAGGCTGAATGGATACAAAAACAAGACCCGTATATATGCTGTCTACAAGAGACCCATTTCAGACCTAGGGACACATACCCCCTGAAAGTGAGGGGATGGAAAAAGATATTCCACTGAAATGGAAATCAAGAGAAACCTGGAGTAGCAAATCTCATATCAGACAAAATAGACTTTACAACAAAGACTATTATAAGAGACAAAGAAGGACACTACATAATGATCAAGGGATCGATCCAAGAAGAAGATATAACAATTGTAAATATTGATGCACCGAACATAGGAGTATCTCAATATATAAGGGAAATACTAACAGCCATAAAAGGGAAAATCGACAGTAACATAATCATAGTAGGGGACTTTAGCACTCCACTTTCACCAATGGAGAGATCATCCAAAATGAAAATAAATAAGGAAACAGAAGCTTTAAATGATACATTAAACAAGATGGACTTAATTGATATTTATAGGACATTCCAGCCAAAAACAACAAAATACACTTTCCTCTCAAGTGCTCATGGAACATTCTCCAGGATAAAGCATATCTTGAGTCACAAATCAAGCCTTGGTAAATTTAAGAAAATTGAAATCATATCAAATATCTTTTCCGACCACAATGCTATGAGACTAGATATCAATTAGAGGAAAAACTCTTTAAAAAATACAACACATGGAGGCTAAACAGTACACTATTTAATAAACAAGAGATCACTGAAGAAATCAAAGAGGAAATCAAAAAATACCTAGAAACATATGACAATGAAAACATGATGACCCAAAACCTATGGGATGCAGCAAAAGCAGTTCTAAGGGGGAAGTTTATAGCAATACAATCCTACCTTAAGAAACAAGGAATATCTGAAATAAACAACCTAACCTTACAACTAAAGTAGATAGAGAAAGAAGAACAAAAAACACCAAAGTTAGCAGAAAGAAAGAAATCAAAAAGACCAGATCAGATCAGAAATAAATGTAGAAGAAATGAAGGAAACAATAGCAAAGATCAATAACACTGAAAGCTGGTTTTTTGAGAAGATAAATAAAATTGATAAACCATTAGCCAGAGTCATCAAGAAAAAAGAAGACTCAAATCAATACAATTAGAAATGAAAGAGAAGTAATAATTGACACTGCAGAAATACAAACGATCATGAGAGATTACTACAAGCAACTATATGCCAATAAAATAGACAACCTGGAAGAAATGGACAAATTCTTAGAAAAAGCACAACCTTCTGAAACTGGACCAGGAAGAAATAGAAAATATAAACAGAACAATCACAAGCAATGAAATTGAAACTGTGATTAAAATCTTCCAACAAACCAAAGCCCAGGACCAGATGGCTTCATAGATGAATTCTAACAAACATTTAGAGAAGAGCTAACACTGATCCTTCTCAAACTCTTCCAAAATATAGCAGAGGGAGAAACACTCCCAAACTCATTCTAAGTGGCCACCACCACCATGATTCCAAAACCAGGCAAAGATGTCACAAAGAAAGAAAACTACAGGCCAATATCACTGATGAACATAGATGCAAAAATCCTCAACAATATACTAGCAAACAGAATCCAACAGCACATTAAAAGGATTATACACCATGATCAAGTGGTGTTTATCCTAGGAATGCAAGGATTCTTCAACATATGCAAATCAATCTATGTGATACCCCATATTAACAAATTGAAGAAGAAAAACCATATGATCATCTCAGTAGATGCAGAAAAAGCTTTTGACAAAATTCAACACCCATTTATGATAAAAACCTTCTGGAAAATAGGAATAGAGGGAACTTACCTCAACAAAATAAGACTGTATATGACAAACCCACAGCAAACATTGTTTCCAATGGTGAAAGACTGAAACCTTTTCCACTAAGATCAGGAACAAGACAAGGTTGCCCACTCTCACCACTGTTATTCAACATTGTTTTGGAAGTTTTAGCCACAGAAATCAGAGAAGCAAAAGAAATAAAACGAATCCAAATCAGAAAAGAAGTAAAGCTGTCACTGTTTGCAGATGACATGATATTACACATAGAGAATCCTAAAGATGCTACCAGAAAACAACTACAGCTAATCAATGAATTTGGTAAAGTAGCAGGATACAAAATTAATGCACAGGAATCGCTTGCAATCTTATACACCAATGATGAAAAATCTGAAAGTGAAATTAAGGAAACACTCCCATTTACCATTGCAACAAATAGAATAAAATACCTAGGAATAAACCTACCTAAGGAGACAAAAGACCTGTATGCAGCAAACTATAAGACAATGATGAAAAAAATTAAAGATGATACAAACAGATTGAGGGATATACCATGTTCTTGGATTGGGAGAATCAACATAGTGAAAATGACTATACTACCCAAAGCAATCTATGGATTCAATGCAATCCCTATCAAACTACCACTGACATTTTGCCTGGAACTAGAACAAAAAATTTCACAATTTGTATGGAAACACAAATGACCCTGAATAGCCCAAGCAATTTTGAGAAAGAAAAATGGAGCTGAAGGAGTCAGATTCCCTCACTTCAGGCTACATTACAAAGCTACAGTAATCAAGACAGTATGGTACTGGCACAAAAACAGAAATATGGATCAATGGAACAGGATAGAAAACCCAGAGATAAACCCACACACATATGGTCACCTTATCTTTGATAAAGGAGGCAAGAATATACAGTGGAGAAAAGACAGCCTCTTCAATAAGTGGTGCTGTGAAAACTGAGCAACTACATGTAAAAGAATGAAATTAGAACACTCCCTAACACCATACACAAAAATAAACTCAAAATGGATTAAAGACCTAAATGTAAGGCCCGACAGTATAAAACTCTTAGAGGAAAAGAGAGGCAGAACACTCTATGACATAAATCACAACAAGATCCTTAATGACCCACCTCTTAGAGAAATGGAAATAAAAAGAAAAATAAACAAATAGGACCTAATGAAACTTAACAGCTTTTGCACAGCAAAGGAGACCTAAACAAGATGAAAAGACAACACTCAGAATGGGAGAAAATATTTGCAAATGAAGCAACTGACAAAGGATTAATCTCCAAAATTTACAAGCAGCTCATGCAGCTCAATATCAAAAAAACAAAAAACCCAATCCAAAAATGGGCAGAAGACCTAAATAGACATTTCTCCAAAGAAGATATACAGACTGCCAACAAACACATGAAAGAATGCTCAGCATCATTAATCATTAGAGAAATGCAAATCAAAACTACAATGTGATATCATCTCACACCAGTCAGAATGGCCATCATCAAAAAATCTACAAGCAATACATGCTGGAGAGGGTGTGGAGAAAAGGGTACCCTCTTGCACTGTTGGTGGGAATATAAATTGATACAGCACTATGGAGAACAGTATGGAGGTTCCTTAAAAAACTAAAAATAGAAGTATCATACGACCCAGCAATCCCACTACTGGGCATATACCCTGAGAAGACCATAATTCAAAAAGAGTCATGTACCACAATGCTCATTGCTGCTGTATTTACAATAGCCAGGACATGGAATCAACCTAAGTGTCCATTGACAGATGAATGGATAAAGAAGATGTGACACATATATACAATAGAATATTACTTAGCCATAAAAAGTAACAAAATTGAGTTATTTGTAGTGAGGTGGATGGACCTAGAGTCTGTCATACAGAGTGAAGTAAGTCAGAAAGAGGAAAACAAATACCATAGGCTAACACATATATATGGAATCTTAAAAAAATATTAAAAAATGGTGATGAAGAACCTAAGGGCAGGACGGGAATAAAGACAAAGACCTACTAAAGAATGGACCTGAGGATACCGGGAGGGGGATGGGTAAGCTGGGACAAACTGAGAGAGTGGCATGGACGTATTTTCGCTACCAAATGTAAAATAGATAGCTAGCGGGAAGCAGCCGCATAGCACAGGGAGATCAGCTCTGTGCTTTGTGACCACCTGGAGTGGTGGGATAGTGATGCTGTGAGGGAGGGAGACGCAACAGGGTAGCGATATGGGGATATACGTATATGTATAGCTGGTTCACTTTGTTTTAAAGCAGAAACTAACACAGTATTGTAAAACACTTATACTCCAATAAAGATGTTAAAAAGAAAAATATTACTATGTCCTCTTGAAAAAGAAAAAATAAAATTTATCCAGATGATTAACAAAATTTTCTATTATTAAAATACTTAATCAAATAATTGAATTTAGCTTATCATTTTAAGTGGAGAAGTATAAGAAACTTTAATAATTTCAAAATAATAGTGAACTATTTACAATAACTTGAATTTTACTATACTCACAAGTTGAATTTGTCATGTACAAGTAATATTTAGTAATAATAATTGTTTGATCTGTGTTTTTTGCTTATGTCACCCAAAATATTATGGGAAAAATAACTTTATTTTCCTTTCTCAACACCTGTACAAACTGTGTCCCAAAATATTCCATCTTCTTAATGTCACACATATATTAATGGATTGAGTTAGGTTTTGGATCTAGGTATCTAATTCCAGCATTCATACTCTAAATAACTATGCAATACTGCCTCTCACAGTAAGAAGTGCTATCATTAAGTTATTAAATGTTCAATGTTATCATTGCTGATTAATATTAACTTTAAAAATGAATAATGAATGAATTATTGAATTCATGAATTAATGAATAAACAAATGTACATAAAATCTAATGAGTTTATTTTACTAAAGTGTATCTTACTTAAAGTGATTTTTAAATTTACTGTATTTAAAAAAAGAATAAATACATTTATATGACAAATCTTAGAATTTAATAAAAATATTTTTATTTGCTCACTTAAATTGATCATTAATTTTGAAAACAGTAGTAACCTCCAAATAGCGACTTATTTTTATATAATAGCTAACCACATATTGACATGATTTTGTTCTGAGAATTTAGAATGTTCTATATCTCTTTTCTGCTGTAAATGCATTATGTATGAATTTCAGGGATGTATTTCTTTATTTTTGACATTTAAATGGAATTAATTTAAATTAAATTGTTCTCAGATGGGATATTTGGAACATAGTTTTTCTGCTCACTGTCTAATGATAATCAAAATGATGTTTAGGATTTATAGCTGAAAGAAATGAAATCAGCACAATTCCCAAACTAATCCCAATTAGCAGGCACTCAACTAGTGTAGTTCTTCTTCACTGCAGGGACAGGATACTGAACACTCATAAAGTCTCTTAAACTCTATAACCCTCTGCATGCACAGCAGCCTCCACAAGTCCTACTGTTAACGTTCATTCATATTCTGGAAACACTTGTGTCATCCATACTTTCCAGGTTGCAGGCAGTACATGTCCACCTCTATCCCACATGGCTTCCATTCTTAGGCATTTAAGGCCTCTCTTATAGTGTGTCCCATATCAAATTTAAATTGAATGATGTTTTTTCTTCTTGAAACCAACAAAATAATATATATTGACAGGCATTATAGAAAAGATTAATACAGGATATAGGTGAAAGGAACAAGGGAGATTGGCATTAAAGCATCCACAAATTATATCATACACATGACTGTATGACTGTTTCCCATGCTCAGGACGGCATGGTACCTAACATGAAATAGGGTGGAAACTGCCATAGAAAGAAAATATTCTGAAGAATTTTACCCTAGACTAATACTCTTTGAAGATTTTTCCTTCCTGTTTAGCATAGATACATTTAATTGGTCAAGGTCTAAGAAAATTTGTAGGATATTTCTAAGAAAGAGAAAGGTGTAATTTATTTGCTTTTTGATTAAGAATACCCACTTTGGAGGAAAAAAAATGTGGCTTAAATTCCCATCCCCTCTACATAATAGATGAATTTGATCAACTAGATTAATGTTTCTGAACTTGAATTTTTGATATATAAAACAAATGCATTTCACTTCATATATTTAGATTTAAAAGATTATATATATGTACTCATATATAATATATATAAATATATGCATTTTGCACAGTTTACTGCATGTAATAAGGACTACCTGAACTGTATTATCTCCCATTACTCTAAATTTCTATAGCTTTGTTTGGACTTTTCATATGCCTTTTGTCATTTGATACATAGTTTTACCTGTATTTGAATATTCTGATAAGCTTTCAACTATTTAAGATCATGACTCAATTTTATTTTGGTGCACCAGCATCATATATATAACATAATAATAAAAATAACGCACATTTATAAGGCATTTCCTGTGAGTCTAATAGAGTTGCAAATATTCACCATAAAATTTAAAAAAACAGGGAAGTTTAGTTTTGGGGGGAGTGAAATTATATCTTAATATCTTAATAACATCTTCTCAATCATATATTTATTATTTAATTGTGAAGTCTTTATACTAATATTACATTTGAGAATATGGATTTTATTTCAAAACTATTAATAGGCTATTGTAGGAAACTCAGCAGTCACATCACCCAGATTATGAATGCTTTTTATCCCATTTCTAAGAATTCATACCACCATAATTTTGTAACTGAGTCTGTCATAATGAAATGCCAGTCTCCAAATATTAAACAAATTAAAACTGTGATTCTAACATAGATCGATGCATTTTAAAGATGATTAGCCTATGTATTCAAATATAGAATTCAGGGATCTACTTACTGGATGAAGCTTCAGTAGTAAATATTGGGTCAGGCTACGGAATTTGAACTTGTAACAATAATAACAGATGCTTCTGATAAAGGAGATATTCTGCTGCTTTAGAAAAATATTTGTCCCTTCATTTAATACCAATGCATACATTTCTAAAATCAAATGCATTATTTGCATTAAAATTATTTTATTAATGTTTGCAATTACTTTAGAGAGTCAAATGAAGTGTTGTTGACAGGCATCTGAGAGATCTAGGGGATTATCTGTCCCTGACTCAAGAGTATACCACCAAGGTACCTTCTAGTTTCCTTCTTTTAGTCACAGGAAACACACATCTTACAATTTTAAATTAGACATTTGTATCTTGCTCTTAGCTATGAAATAAAATTTTCCCTAGTCTCTTGCAAAATCCCATTCAATCAAAAAAACTGTATTTAAAAAGTGACTGTCAATTCTATGGTAATTTTTTTATGTTTTTTATTTGTTTGCAAGATATTTGCTTAGAAACAGGACTGTCCAGTTCAATATTAGACATCAGCAACCTATTGTTGCGTAAATAGTTGGTAGTTATTTACAGAATTTATTTGTAATTAAAAATTGACTTTAAAAATCCATACAAATTATTTTAGTTGACTGCTACACTAAATTGAACATCAATTCCAGCTACGGAAGCAAAATACTGTGAAAAATCCAATTTACTTAATTGTGATATTCAACAGGTTCGTGAGTAAATCTGCTTTCATATTGGTACATGATAGGCACAATCAATAAGATCGCTTTATATTCCTATATAAGCAGCATATCTTTATGAGGTAAAATAAACCTAGGACAAAATAAGTGAAAGTTTTCATAAATTGCAGAGCTTTCTTAAAAGAAATTGCAAATTCGAAGTGTCATGGTACAAATGATGATCAATAGATTTAAATATATCTTCTTTATTTGTTCCAGGTATCAGAAATGAAATATTTTAAAAATAGTGCCTAGGTATAATTTTATGACTTGCATATTTTATTTAAATTTGAATTTGATTTAAATTAGAAGTTATTTAAACTATTCATTAAATTGAGAAAAAAAAAAAAAAAAAACACTCTTTTTGCACTGCCTGTTGATTCAAAAATCCAAGTTCTGACAAATTCCTGGTTCATTTAAAGTAAATTCCAAATTTCTTACTAAGGTTTACAGTGTTGTGCAGGATCTGAACTTTTCTCCCTTCAAGACTGTATTTTATACCATTACCTCCTATCTCATTAGTCTCTCTCTCTCCTCTCTCTCTCTTTCTGTGTTTTGTGGTAGGTTGTGAGCTATAAATTCTGGTTAACCTCATGTTTTACCCTGTAATTATCTTGACATACTCCAGATCATTAGACATCCAGAAACTTCTCTGAGTTAATGGGCACCTGAATCTTTGAGAATTGTATCTCCTTACCTCTGTTTCACACATCTTACTAAAGTATATAAAATGTTTGTTACTTCTTGGTCATTAGCTTTAAACAACTTAATACACTCAATGTAATGGACAAATGTGTCATTTTGAGGAGTAAGACAGTTAAGATTTTCATGGTCTATATTATGACAGAGCAAAGGAGAGGTGAGAAAAGACTGTAAAAGTCTATTTTTGGCCTTGCCATATTAAAAAAAAAAAATGACTACTTTTAGTCCTTGTAATTTTTTCAAAAATAAATAAAAAGAAACATTTTCCATGTTTAAAGCTATAAACCAGGGGCCAGATGCTATGTTACTTTGCTCTAGCAAGGGATTCTATCTAGATCCACAACAGAAAATGGAGTCACAACCTGATCAGGTACGTGATAAGTCATAATAATTCACCAATATCCACCTGTCTCCTTACAAGTCAATCAGATGAGTTGATGGGGTTGTGACAATATTGGCTCTCCTTCCCCTTGCATCTTTTACGTCTTTGTGGCACTTTTCTCTACAATTTCTGGAGAGATTTTGTTTACTATCTTAGGAGGGAAGGGACATTCCAGAGGCTTCTACATGACCCTTTCTACTATTATGAGAGTTCTTCCATGGTTCAAAGTGCTCAATGAGGGAATTCTGTCAGTTGCTAACTATTTAAATTATACATTTCAGAACTGAAGAAAAAAAAATCATAGTGTGCCTGTGGGCCTGCTGGGACTACTGGAATTTATATTAAGTCTGTATTATTTATCTTATTGCTGAATGACAAATAACTCGAAAATGTAGGGTTTAAATGATTAAACACAACACTAATAATTTATTATCTCTCGTAGTTTATGTTCAGAGTATTTTGAGAAGAACTTGGCTGCACAAGTCATACAAGGTTTTGTTAATTCTTTAGCAATTATGTGCTGGCTATGGCTTCGTTTGAAGGTTTGACTGAGGCTTGAAGTAGCCTCACACATACACATGAGGATCAGTCCTAAACCTCCTATGGCTCCTCACCTGGAATCAGTTGACATGGCAAAAAATGTAATCTTAGTTATTGTTGGTATTCAACCGCCAATGAATATTTGTGACAGCTTTCTATGTTTTCTGTCACCCATCACCAAACATTTATCAGAGAGATGTCCCTTTTCCTTCTCCACATGGCACTTCAGATATGGACTCATTGTTGCTTCCATATCACTAGTGAGGCAGGAGACTCTATGGATCTATCCTCACAGAACACTCTTCAGCATTTCCTTACTTGGGTTTGGTTATGTCCTGAGCTGTTGCCTGAAACCTGGGTCTCATTCCCTTCTTATACAGAACTCACAGAAATTTCCCTTTGTCCTATTCCATCAAAGGGTCTTAATTTTAGGGAGAATCCCTGTTTTTCACTTTATATCTTCAAGACATTCCACCTTTTCCTGAAATACCTTATTCCCCCCTTTTTTACTACTCTACAGACTGCATGTATCCTTTAATATATATAGTTTCACAAGGAGATGCCAGAAATCCTTTTTTTGTTTGTTTGTTTTCTCTCCTTTTGTGACTTTTGCTTTCTCTCCTACTACATCTGTCTTTTGAACAATGAAACACTGCTTTTATCCCTTCTGGCTGTGTGAACTTGGGCAGATAGTTAACAATTTTTGTACCTCCATTTCTCTATAATATTCTGCAAATAATATTTCTACCTCACATAGCTTTTAGGTGGATTAAATAAATCAATATAAAATTATTAAAGGAGTACTCAGCACAGAGTAAGCCCTATATGTTTTTATTGTTATTATAATTACATAAATAATAATAATTTGTATTACCTTCATGAATGGGATGGTGTGAAAATATTCAGTAAAAATCACCAACATCGCAAAATTCGTATATCAAATATATAACCACATTTTGATATAGTTGATATTTGTAGGGAAAAATATAATTGAGAAATTGTACTGTGAATTGACAAATATAAAAAAGCAGTCAAATCAATTTTATACCAAATAAAGCTTTACAACTAAATTATCCACTTAATTGTCTCCATTCTCCAATTTATTTTATCAATTAAGTTCTTACCCCCAAAATAATTGCAGTCATTCAATACTTTGATTTAAGAATATAAAAACAAAAACATTACTAGGATTTAGCAAAGATAGTCATCTTTACAATGCTTCAGAAACTCATTTATTCCCCAATGAATACTAAACACAATACCATGTTATGTCTAAATCTATCTGTTAAAAAATTCACATGGAAACTACTTTTGGTTATTAGATTTTGAATTAGGTAGAGTACATCATTTATACCATCCAGGCATGTAATCATTCATTGATTTAATATGCATTGTAGGAGAGCCATCAAGGGAAATAGAGGGTTGATATTACAATGTGAAATTGCATAAAAGAAGATGAATGATAAGGAATTTACCATAATTGTATCTGTTTTTTCCCTCACACAGGGTCTTGGCTCAAATGGTCTTGGCTCAAACTCTATAAGCAGAATTTAAATACTCTATATTGCTAAAGGGTTATATAACATATTTTTAATTTAAAATGTTCAGTTGTTAGAGAAACAATTTAAAAACACTGAAGTGCTTTGAAGTGCTTTTCAGATATGAATCTATATATATTTTAAAACTGAATTGTTGGATATAAATAGATTCATACAATAATAATGGAGTTTATAAAAAATTCATAGGCACAGATTTTTATTTCAGTCTCCAGCCCCCCACCCCAACACAGATATACAGTTTACAAACTATAGAATCACTGGAGAAATTAAATTAAGAGAAAGCTCTTCTTTTCCCTCATCAAGTTTATCAGCCTGACAGTTTATGTGTTTGGTAATAGTTTGGTCTTTTTTATTATTTTGTTATTGGAGAAGGTTAATATATGGAGTATGGGACTAGCCAGGAAAAATATTTTGTTATGAAACAATGTCTGGAAGAAGAGAGTGTCTGTAGTTGACCCAGAGAAGTGTGGATGAGGTCATTCAGAGAACCAGAATAATGCCTTGATTAGGAGAAAGGAATAACAGGAAGATTCATACAAGGATTCCAAAGGAGAATGCAATTCATACCGTCAAGAGTTTATAATGTGTAAGAAGTTAAAGATGAGAGAATAAGTCTATTTTTCTTATTTTCTTAAGAAACTGTTAAGACCAGTGAGACTGAAATTTGCCTTAAAATAACACAGCTCATAAGTGGCAGAGAAAGAGCTTGAGCTCAGACTTTCTCACAAGAACATGTGTCCATTTCCTCCTTGAAGACCAGACAATATCTGGTTGAGGACAGGGAATTATTAGAATTTAATATGTTGTATCTGTACCAGGAGAAATTTACTTCAACATGAGCATGAGCCAGGGGGTTAATTAAAACAATTGGCATAAGACAAGAAAGGATCATAAAGCAAGGAGCTCACTCATCCCCAAATCAGCAGATAGACTCACTGATGTCACCTCTCTTTCTCCTCAGGATACAGCAGGATAACTGATGTCTGAAAGATAAACAATTACTCATTTTTACTCAATCCATGCGGTGTAAGATATAATGAATAGATAAATGATAGATAGACAGACGATAAATAGATAGTTGCCCCTACCTTTATCCATGACCATTTTCTCTGAGACCACCTCCTTCCTTCCCTCCTTGCTTCAACCAGTTCTTCAAAATAAATGTCGTTAACAGCTTCTTTTTGTAAGACCTTTTAAATTGCCCCCTTTCTCCTCAGCCACAGTTAAAGAGTCAAGCTTCTCTCCTTTGTCCCACCATGGTATCTTATGCATATATCTGATCTTTATCTTATGACAGTATAATACTTGCAACTTATTGTATTTTTGCTTTTTCAATAAAATCTGAACTATTCTGTGCAAAGACTGTGTTTTATTTGCCACTGGGCCAAGAACGGAAATTATTTAGAACTTAGAGGTACAATTTTTTAAAGGAATGCTAGTTAATATTAATAAAAACTCCAATATATGATAGGTTTTTTAAAAAAAAATCAAAGTTTATTTTTCATTTATGTAAAATATAATAGATGGTGGGATTTTGCTACAATTCATACCCTTTAGGACATGGATGTTCAAGAAAATGCCATCTTTACTATGTGTCTTAGCATTGACATCCAGCCACCAGTCCAGGGAAAACGTTGTGGAGAGTATGTGGTAGATTTTGTATGAACAAGTCTGAAGTAGTGTACACTACATCTGTTAATATTTCATTGGCCATAACTAAGTCACATGGCTACAACTAACTGTAAGAAAGGTTCCGAAATGAACTCTAGTGTGTAACCTAGTAAGAAGTTAAAAAAAAAAAGTTTTGGTGAACAACTAGAGAGGCTTTACCACAGAAGTGTTATGTAAATTTTAATTGAATGATTTAATGAATGAAAGGATAACTGAATAAATGTATGAGTGAAATCAATATTTAATCAACCTGGTCAAGCTTCTCTGGAATCACCACAGCTTCCCACTATCTTTTCAAACTTTAAAACTTTATGGCATTTGGTTTGTGCTGTTCTCTGCAGTAAGACTGGGTATTGATAAGCTTGGAATGAATAGAAAAAAAAATTCCAGTTTTCAGACTTATAATCTTTAAAATATAATAGTTAAATGACACATTAGATGCTTCAGATAAATTCCCAATTCTCAAAAATGCTAATGCACAAATATTGTTATGTTATTTTTCAGATAAATATATAAGAATGTCATGGGTTATTTGCCAGTCTTACTCAGCTAAAACTGGGAGACTATATAAGCCAAAGCCTGTCTCTTCTCATGGCATATGGCTACCTCACCAACGTGCTCCTCTTTAGCATACAGTAGATTTACACCCTCTGCTCTCTCATTCCTGAGAGTACACTGACCAATTTTAGGTGATGTATTCTGGATAACGATCATAGAAAAGTAAAGTTCTTCTCTGATTTTTTTAAAAAACTCTTCTGGAAATAATGATGTATAATAAAATAAGCAATCCTATGGACGGTTATGCAAGACCAGAAAATAAGCAAGACAACCATGTTTTCACATGTTGTGTAGGATATTTAGAAATTATAATAATATTTGACATATTGATATTTTACATCTGAGCACCAGTTTTAACAAGAACCAAGGAAGCAGATGTCTTGTGATGTGTCTGCTTCTTTTGTAGTTTTATGCATTTTGAAGCTTTCTTGGGGAAAATAAAACAAAAGTTTGATGTTTTACCTCCTTAATACACTATCCTTTGCATCTGTGTCTACCAGATATTAGACAATAACATCTTGCCAGCTGCATTTTGTCAATTTTAAGGGAAATTCTACCTCTGCCTGCACACATGGCTCTTCTATTAATGCCAGCAAAGGGTGAAGTAGAATATAGTCAAAAGGATCATTAAGCCATTTTTATCTCGATGTGATATTATAAGTTCATCATTACTTAGAATAAAGGGGAATATGTAAAGAAAGTAAAGATTGCATTCTATGTGGTGTGTATTAAATAGCGAAATATACACAGCAGATGTACTGAACTAATGTTATGATAATATCAGAAGGAATTACTGAATTACTAATGTATGATCATGACAAAAATTGAAAAAAATTTTTAGAGTATTAAAACATTTGGAGAAATCAGTCAACCACTAATCATAACTATTTTTACTCAAGCATTTTGGAGAACTAGCAGATTATACAAGAATATATATTCCTATCACTATATATCAGTAAACCTACATTTATCTTAGAAGATAACTACTCATGAAAAATATTGGACCAACAAAATTTATTACAATTTTTTTTTATTTTAGCACTCCCAAAACTATGTTGAATAAAAATGGTGAGAGTGGGCCTCCTTGTCTTGTTCTTAATCTTAGAGGAAATGCTTTCAGCTTTTCACTGTGGAGTATGATGTTAGCTGTGGGTTTGACATATAGGGCCTTTATTACGTTGAGGTATGTCCCCTCTATGCCCACTTTCTGAAGAGTTTTCATCATAAATCGATGTTGAATTTTATCAAAAGCTTTTTCTGCATCTATTGAGATGATTATATGGTTTTTTTTTTCTTCAATTTGTTAATGTGGTGTATCACATTGATTGATTTGTAGATATTGAAAAACATCTTTGCATCACTAGGATAAATCCCACTTGATCATGGTGTATGATTCTTTTAATGCATTGTTACATTTGGTTTACCCGTGTTTTGGTGACGACTTTTGCATCTATGTTCATCAGTGATTTGGACTGTAATTTTCTTTTTTTGTGATATCTTTGTCTGGTTTTAGTATCAGGGTGAGAGTGACCCCATAGAATGAGTTTGAAAGTTTTCCTTCCTCTCTAATATTTTGGAATAGTTTCAGAACTATTCATTTAGCAATAAAACATTTAGCAATAAATACTAGGTAGAAAGCATGATGTCATAGATAATGTAAAATAACTGAGATGGTTCTTGTCCAGAGAGGGATAGGTTCTATTAACTATAATAACTGAAAAAGAAATAAATCATGGAGAAGTCAGACAGCAATTCATTTATTCGATAATTTTTAGTGAGTGCCCATGATATGCAAAAAGTATTTTAGCTATCTAAATACTTGGAATATGTCTGTGGGGAAAACTGAAGGAAAAAAAAAAAAAAGCCAAGCCTGAATATCAAAGTCTATATCCTGTAGATGGTGGGAGAGATTATTCAAACAATCCTGATTCCTTGATAATGTTCTTAAACACCTGATTGGCAAATGTCCAAGGTCTTTTTTTCAAATTCCCAGAGGCCTAGTTACCTCATGGTGCCAACTTCTATTTGTATTACCACTTCTAGAGAGGAAAATAAAAGTTATTTTACACAAAGCATGAAAAATCTTTGACTAATAATAGGAACAAATTCTCTACTATATTTTATAAAGTCAATAGATTATTGATTCTGGACTCTCAAATTTTTTTGACTATAATAAAACAAATTAAAGAATAAAAACATGAGTTTACAGGCAAACATAGTATTATTGCATAACAGATACTATATTAATTGAGTACTCTATGTCATTTCTGTTTATTATTATTTAATAGAACCCCAGCTTTGATTGAGCTGTAATATGAATATACTTGGGAATAAATCATAATTAATTTAAGCCAATATTTACCAGTAATTGATCTAGGGATGGTTATCTGATTGTTTGTCACATAATACCTGGAGCTCAATTAACCATAATGCAGAAAGAAGCAACAAGTTTCAGAATCAAAGCCAACATACTGGGGAAGATTTGAGCAAGTCTGCATCATTGAGTAACTGAAGAAAATCCTGGTCTGCCTGCCTCCAGATACCTTAATAAAAATAGAATTTTTTTTATGATTTGATCTATGCATAGTCTGGCTAAAACATATGCCATGTGGATGGTGACAAGGGATTACATTACAGACAAGAAGATCTAGTTTCCTTACAGGAAAAATGAAGACCAAACATTGAATTAAGTTAACTCATAGGGAGATTATAAAATAAAGCCTTTAATTTTATTCATTTATATATGCACTTTTATTACAAAAAAAGAGGAGGAAAGTAATAATTACTTCTGGCATTTCTTAAAATGGAAAATGTGCCTCAAATATTCTGTGAATTATAGTAAGGCATTCTTAACTATAAGTGAAATTATGAATACACATTTCTTATACAAATTATTAGCTTCTTTTAAAAGTAAGTGTGCAAATTTATTTCCATACCCACAAATCTAAAGCCTGTATTATTCAGATTTATATAGATCATTAATCCTAAAATTTTGACTTCCACAGTACCTCTGCACTTTTGACAGTTATTGAAGACTTCAAATAGTTTTGTTCATGTGTGTTATATTTATTTATATTTACCAAAGTAGAAATGAAAATTGAGAAATTTAATTATTTACATCATTTTAAAAATTAAAAATAGTAAACTTGTTAACATATTTTATGAGAAATATTTTCCAAAATCATAAAATAAATTATTAGAATAAAGTTATTGTTTTATATTTTTTCCCAAATCTCTTTAATATCTGGCTCAAAGAAGGAAAGCAGTTTTCTCATCTTTGTTTTTGCAATCATATTGTTGAGATATGCTGTTTTGATAGTAGTATCTAAAAAGAATCCTCACAAAGAAATGTTGTTGAAACAAACCAGCCTTTTCAGATAATTGTGGAACTGTTTGATACTACGCCAAAACTCAACTAGCAGTAGTTTCTTAAAATATAGTTATAATGTTGAATCTGAAATTGTCTGAAATTATTGAACTCTTTTACATTCAAATGCATTGTTCTGTCTTCCATTTGAATGCACATTTTACCCATGTATGAATGTGCAGCACTTTGTGTGGCTCATTTGGGAACTATTTACTCACTTTTCAAATTTTCTGAATTTTGATAAATTCCATTGTGATATACAAAATATAACATGAATTGATATCATGACGCATCAGAGACATCTTTAAGTATCAAGATGCTACCAAGTTCACAATACAGGTAAAACTTTCCAAAATCCAAATGTTACTTGAAATCTTAATTTATAATTAGTTAAAAAATAATACTGAATCATTTTCGTTGAAATAGCTCAACTATTTTATTTTAAAGGAATTTCTGCTAAGTAGCCAAATCTGAAAAACCAGAGTGTTTCTATTAGTTGTTATTTCATGTAAAATTGTTTCTCATGAAAATAGAATCTGGTTTATCTTTTAAACTAAAGTAGAATCACAATTGTTTCCTTTGGAGATAACCATCATACTTGGTAGCAAAAGTAATTTATTTGTATCTCCCATTCAATCATACTGAATATTAAAATGTTATGTACACAAGGTCTGCAAATTAATAAAATTGAGTATATTTACAGCTTCATCAAGGACATTATTCAATAAAACTGGTTTTTGTTGTTGTTGGTTGTAGTGTTAATGGTGGTATTGGTGGTGTTGGTAGTAGTGAGCCTTCACCATGCTTACCCCTCCCAGGATATGACGTTGAAGGATTCAATGACTACCAGTGCAGTTTAGTGCCACCACCTTTATAGGTAATCAGTCATCAAGTCTTGCTCAACACTATTTTGCAACATTGCTGGAAATATCAATACAGAAAAAAGGCAAATATCATCTTAGCATTAGCATAAAAGTAGTTTTAATCTCATGAACTCACTGAAATTGTTCCTGGTTCACACAGAGGTTCACAAACTGCTCTTAGAAGAGTACTGATGTAAAGCAACCTATAAATGCAGTGATATTAGTGCATTATTCTATTGTTTAACTTATAGCCTATTTATAGTAGCAAGCTTAACCTATACAATTTAATTGATGTGAATTACGAATTAAATAATGGCACTTGACAGCATTTTTAGAAGGTAATGAAACTTCTTTAAGAATAAGAGAAAAAGATTTGTTTCACATTGTTTTAGTTTTTGATTACAAATCAGCAATAAAAACCATTATATTTCTAGAACAAAAGTTGTTTCATGGTTAAACTTTCAATTTACCTGAGACTCAGCATAGCAAACAACAAATTTCAAGTTTCAATTTCACTCCTATAGTATACGTTCAATTGTGTGTCTTGAAACACAAAAAATATTTCATTTATTCCTTTGTTTTGTTCCTCAAAGAAAACAGAACAATATAAAATATGCTTCTCATAAAATGGAAAGTCAGTACAAATGAAACATACTTCTGGGTATAACCAAAATTAGTTTACATAATTTCAGTATAACTTTACTGCAAAACAAGAGCTTCAACATATGTTACACATACTGATATACTAAATATAGATACATTTAAAGTCTTCGCTATTGCTTCCCTGGAGCGGAGAATTCTAGTATGCACCGTGCATTCTTTAGTATAATTGAAAATAATGGTTTACAGTATGAATTTGATAATAAATTATAGAATATAAATCTGTAAGCCATATTATATAATCAGTCATCAGTGGAAAATACTTTGAAGGATATGTTTTAATTTCAGATTTTAATTAGTGCAGTGTATTGATCTTAAATTTTATGCATATTTAAGAGCTTTCATGGATTTGCTTTTAAAAAGAAGCTGATTCTCTAAAATTATTTAGAGGAATATTTGTAAGTGAAATTCTTTTATTTATTCTTATCTACAACAGTCCCAATTAAAGCAGTATTTTTTTGTAAATATTTATAAGTGGTGTATCTCTGAGTAATATTGAGAAATAGGCAAATGACAGGCTGATTTTATGCAACTATGCAATTAAAATAATTTGCTCTGACTGTTTTCATAGGGTAAGAAACCCATAACCTTACTTCTTTACAATTTCAATTAGACCTCAAATTAATTGAAGACAAATTGCTTTGTTTTCTTATATGAAAATAAAATGAAAATGATAAAAAAATGTATTTTACATGGAGTTATAAAATATAACAGTAGTCAGGTCAATGTGCATCCAATTTAAAGTATTAAGAGAAAGTAGAAAAAACAGTGTAAAGCATGTATTTCTTACTACTTTTCCTTTAAATCTAGGTATTGCTATACCCTTGAAGCAATCTGTATTTGTTTTTTTTTTCCCTCAGAAGAGAGGTGGGAGAAATCCAGAATTCAGTGACAGTGATTGCAAGAAATTATCACCAATAATCAAGTTATATCATTACTTTTTATTTTGTCTCATAACCACTGAAAATGTGATATCAATCATATTGTCACATTTTCAACCAATTTCCACTATTACTATTTCTACATTTTTCCTACATTAATTACTGATTCACAATTAGCAGAGAGAAAATCATGCTCTGTCTAAATTTTTCCATTTGAATGCCAAATTATGTGGGAACTTTATTTCAAACATGAATAATTCATCTTATATTTTATAAGTTTTATAGATGAGGAATGGAATGTATCAGGAAATATAAAGGCTTTGGTCAATGGACTTCATTTTATACATTTATTTTTATTTTTTTCAGCTTCATTGAAGTATAACTGACAAATAAAAATTGTATATACTTAAGAAAACAATATGGTGGTTTATTAAATGTTTATTGAACATCTACTGAATGCTGAGTGTTTGAAATGGATTGGATAGTAAAAACTAGACTGGAACCCGGCACTCAGGCTAATTACATCCTAGTGGAAAAGACAGACATTTATCAAATATTCACAGAAATTAATGTAAAAGTGCAACCATAACATGTACTTTGAGTGGTACATGTTTTCATTAAAACATGTCATAGGAGATATAGTAGAGAGGTCATTTATGTTTATTTTAGGAAGATACAATTGAACTGACATATGAAATACAAGAACAAGTTTACTACTTAATAAACATTTATCTCAGAGTAGTAGAAAACAGCTTTACATTCAGATGAAACAGCATGAGCAAAGACGCTGGCAGGAGAAACTAAAAGATGGCCAGTGTGACCTGAGTGAAGAGGTGAGAGATGACAGCTAATGCAGGAGGTAGTGGTGAAAACAGATGAAGAAAGTTTTTAGAACATGGTAATGAATTGGATATGCATGTCTTATGTAAAACGAAAGGTCAAATAAGACTCCTAATTTTCTGACTTATGCAGTGATATAAATTCACTGGGATAGATGACATGGGACATGTGAAGTGAATCAAGGTTTATCTTTTGGAATGGAGAGGAGAAAAGGTGGTATGGAAAAGAGAACAAAAATCAGAAATTTGGTTTTGTACACTTGAAGTTTTATTTTCCCTGAAAATACCTAAAAATAAATATGAAATAGGACAATGAATAAAAAAGTGGAATTAATTGAAAAACTTTTAGGTAAATTTTCTAGTCATCTTCATAGAGGTAAATATTGCAACTTTGGGCTTTAGAAATAAATAGTGAGAGGAGAAAGGGTCTTAGTACCAAGACTTGGGAGAACTCTAGGAAGCTAAGTTTGAAAAGGAGAAAGAGGCCAAGAGGGCAGGGGAAGCCCAGGACAGTTTTGTGGTACAGAAGTCAAAGTAAGACAATATTTTAAGAAGGAAGAGTGATCAATAGTGTGCATGTCACAGAGAGATAAACTAAATAAGGTGTATGCCTTATATAAGGTACCTAAAATAGTCAAACTTATAGAAACAAAGAGTATAACGGTGTTTGCCAGGGACTGGGGAGAAGGGAATTCATGGAGAGTTGTTATTCAGTGAGTATAACTTTTCAGTTACTCAAGACAAATAAATTCTAGAGTTCTGCTGTATGTTATTGTGCTTATAGTTTACAAGACTATAGTTGTACACCTAAAACTTTGTTCAAGTGATAGATCTCATTTTATGACTTCCTACAATTAAAAAATAAATAAATAAATAAACGAGTGGTGAGTAAAAATATCCATTGGCTTTAGAGACATGGCAGTGAACTATAACATTTATATGAGGGTTTTTGAAAAAATGGTAGCATGAAAGCCAGTTCAGAGTGGATTAATGAGTGAATGAAAGGTGATGAAACACAGAGAGCAACTCTAGGAAGACTGAATGAAAGAACAGGTTAAAAAGGAAGAGTTTAAATCCAAGAGAGCACTATAGGTAACACATTCTTTAACAATGCCAGCTTTACTTTCTAAGATTAAATAAAAATACTAATAGTTTTCAAAGATTAAACATTAAACAGATGTTATCGGTCACATATGGAAAGTACTGGGAGAGAAACTTTTGTGGGTTGGAAATTTGGATCAGGATCATTTGTAGTAAGACATAACATGAGATCTATTATATTTTCTGCCAGTATAATATACATTGTACTATTAGATTTAGAATCCTACATTAAAAAAGTCAATATTTTTAACATAATTTATAATATAATTAACATATCCTAGAGGAACTATGGCCTCTGGGATAACTTAGCATTTAAAGGAAAATTGATGAAATATCAGAATAATGCAATGACTCATTATTGTAACAATGAGTACCTAACTGAACTTTGTTTAGAATTTTGATTTTTAATCACATATTTATTGACTATATTCTTATAATATGGAATTTTGGTTTACATTTCCAAAGCTGATACACACATTTATATAAAAGTAGATATGTATGTATATACCTGCACACACAGTTTCAGAATATCTCTTAGATATATCAGTATTTTATATTACCTCTTCATTAGTGATATGTTTTATACGTATTGATTTTTTTAAATCATTGGATTTAAAATCAATGGACAAGTTTTATTTTTAGTAAGCTTTTGATATCAAGTGTGTGAAATGTTCCTTTGGTAGTGAATATCACTTTATCTTTACTTAGATTTTCCCATAATTTTTTTTTTTCAGATAAAAAATAGAAATTCATTTTCCTAGGAGAAAATCAACAGTGGACTCTGCATAATAAAATGTATAACAAAAGCAGAGATTTAAAAAATGTATTCTATTTTATGATGCAGTAATTCATGGTAGGGTTGACCTAACCAGTCAAGATACATGGCAAGTAGATGGGGTGTGAGACATACTGTTGGGACAAACTAATCTGGAGTAGCTGTCACACTGCACACATGCAGGGTGATCATTTAATTTGATTGAAGTTTAAATTTTTGACCTACATGGAAGTCTAATCAAGTAGCAGAATATGATATCTGAAGTTCACAAAATCAGGCTAAATGTGGTTTATCTAGAAAAATATTTGGTATGTCGACTAAAAAATGTATTCAAAACCTAAAAGTTGAGGGTTATGTTTTATTCGGTCAGAATTTTTAGGACTTCAAGCCCGGGTGGGAGCATCTCAAGTAACCTTGAGAGAACTGCTCCGAGGATGCGAGTGGGAGGAGCTAGGATATATAGGAGTTTTGCAACAAAGGGCAGGTAGTCTGAATATCAAAAGATTATTGTTAATTAAAGAAAACCAGATATGTCAAGTTAAGGAATTTAGCACTTTTCTATGTATGGGAAGATGCAAGAGTCTGAGCTCACTGAAATCATTCCTTTGATATGCACCTCAGCTACCTGGGGCCAATATCCTGTGTTTTCACAGCCTGAGTTTCTTTAGGGCTCACCTTGGGGAGTGGCTACAGTCTGATGGCTGCTAGATGGCAGGTATTCTTTCCTTCCTGAGTTCCCTCAGGACTCAAAAGTTCACAGTTGGAAAAGGCTGTAATCACTGATGACTGTGACATAATTTGTTTACTGATATGGCAGGCAGTATTCCATTTATCAAGTATAAGACAAATCCAATAGCATAATGAGGATGAGTTGGACCATGGCAAGATAGTGACAAAGGCTGGGAGAATAGTTCCTGCTTCTCAGTAGCTAGCAGAGACCTTGTCACCAAGCTAGATTTCAAGAACAAGACTCAAGTTTCTGAACATTGGGTAATATTCAGATTTATGAGGAACTCAAATTTTGGAATAACCTAAATTGTTAATATAAAGCATTGGTTCAGGTGTGTAAGACAGGAATTTAGTACCATAACTGGAGCAAAAAGTCCCCAAAGTTGAGGAAATTAAAGGAGCTAGCTATATATTTGGATTATCAAAATTAAACTAAAATTATTTACTATTTATAGAAAAATAAAATAAAGACTACTCAGAAGCATAATATGTCCTATTTGTTAGCCTTACTTGTCCATGGAGACTATACTTGGGGCTTTCCTAGGAGGAGGTGAAGATTAAAAAGAATCCTAACAGCACAGGCTCAGGAACTGAGTGTCCTTACCCATGTTTCTGATATTAGTACTTGCTTGATATTTTATACTTTTGGGTCTGGTGGAAACCTTAGTTTAATGGATGAATCCTGTTTATACCTGATGATAAAGATTAATGAAATGGAGTCTTAGAAACAGAACATCAGTGAATATATTTTACAACTCTGCACACTTTCCCTCTTTTCCACCTGTAGAAATACTTTATTATTGAGCTTTAGTTTATTGTATTGCAAAAAGAGAAATCACAGTAAGCAGATATACATACAAAAGTTATCTAAAAAATACAAAATAATATACTAGTCCATCCATTAATATGATATATCAAAACTATAAGCTCTGATTTAATAATTTTAGAGCACATGATGAAAGTGGATATCAGAAATAGGGGTCTAGCTTTTCTTCTGTTGGTTATAAGTGATCTTGGATATTTCTTAAAGGAGACAAAAAAGTAACAACTTGACTCAATGGTGTGACTCTTTATCCTCATTTGTTGTACGTAAACAAAAAGGCAAGTGTCATTCATTTCTATTCAGTTTCCAGATTAAAGATAAGAGTTGGGAATTGACACTTTTTTGCAAAATAGCATAGTATTGTAGTAAGATTCCTGTTACTGTTACAAAACATTACCACAAACAGTTGCTTTAAAGAAAGAAATTTTACGATTGCATTTTTGAGGTAAGAAATGCAAAATGAGATTATCTTGACTAAAGTCAAAGTAATCGCATGACTCTACACTTTCTGGACGCTCTAGGAGAAAATCCATTCCCTTGCCATTTCCAGATTCTAGAACCCGTCTGCATTTCTTGGCTTGTATCTCACTTCTTCTGTCTCCAAAGCAAGAAAAATAGCATCTTCAAATTCCTCTCTGATTCTTCTTCTATACTCACATCTCTTCCTATGACACTTTTAAGGACTCGTGTGATTACATTGGGCCACCCCAGGTAATTCAAAATAACCTTCATATCCCATGGTCCCTAATCACATCTGCAAAGTCTTTTCTTGCTATGTAAGGTAACACATTCACAAATTCCAAGGATTAGGATGTGGACATCTTGGTGGAGGCATTATTGTGCCTACCACAGGTATTATATTACTTTTCCATTAACAAAATACATCTCCTTACCTTATTAAATAAAATGAAGGGAAAATTTTTATAAATTCCAACATATATTTAATGAAGCCTCATTAACAAGATCCTCATTATCACTTTTTCTTTGAATACCTGAATCCTCTCTTTACCACAGTTACTTGTAAGCACTCCACTGGCACCTCCTTAGCATATTTTTACTATACTTTACAGCTGTATGAATATACACAAAATGTTTTATATGATATATATATATATATTTATAAAATCTCAAAGGTTTAGCTGATTTCAAATCAAAAAGTATATTAACTACTTAATTCAAAAACAAAAATATGTTGTCCAATAGGCAAACAACATATTCTTCTCATTATCATCTTACTCTAATTTTCATTTCATTTGTTTCAAGCCATGACAGGTGCTGAAAGCTAATAATACATATTCTAACAACAGATATGCGAGGTCATTAATACTGGAATTAAACTCCAGAATCAAATACCAGATGAATAGGTTTCCTCCAGAATGTTAGGGTGTATCCCTGAGTATGAAATATCATAACTAGGCCATCTGTTACATTTAAATTTATAAGGCAAAAAGTGTTACATAACTTTGGAGGGAGAACTAAAATTTAAAAAAAAAATCATAAATGAAACTTAAGGTTTTAATAAAGAGAAAGTTAACTTGTGTATGGATGCGGATTGGCTCTGGAGATTGGGTCAGAATGGGGGAGTAGAAGGACATGCGCTCTTCTTCTTGTGAGAGCACCAGAATCACATCTAAACTGCTGAACAATCATTGACAGAAAGACACTGGAACTCACCAAAAAAGATACCTCACAACCAAGACAAAGGAGAAGCTGCAATGTAATAGGGTGGGGGGAGCCACGGGGGAGAGCCGCAATCACGATAAAATCAAATCCCATAACTGCTGGGTGGGTGACTCACAAACTGGAGGACAATTATACCACAGAAGTCCACTCACTGGAGTGAAGGTTCTGAGCCCCAAATCAGGCTTCCAAACCTGGGGGTCCAGCAAGGGGGGAGGAATTCCCAGAGAATTGGACTTTGAAGGCCAGTGGAATTTGATTGCAGGACTTCAACAGGACTGGGGGAAACAGAGACTGCATGCTCTTGGAGGGCACACACAAAGTAGTGTGTGCACCAGGACCCAGGGGGAAGGAGCAGTGGACCCATAGGAGACTGAACCAGACCTATATGCTAGTGTCAGAAGGTCTCCTGCAGAGAGGGACAGGACAGTGACAGCAGAAGTTCTGGGAAGTACTCATTGGCATGAGCCCTCCTGGAGTCCACCATTAGCCCTACCAAATAGCTTGTAGTCTCCAGTGCTGGGTTGCCTCAGGAAAAACAGCCAACAAGGAGGGAACACAGCCCCACCCATCAGCAGACAAGTGGATTAAAGTTTTACTGAGCTCTGCCAACTAGAGCAACACCCACCTCTACCCACCACCACTTCCTTCCATTAGGAAGCTTGAACAAGCCTCTTAGATAGCATATTCCACCAGAGGGTAGACAGCAGAAACAAGAAGAACTACAATTCTGCAGTCCATGAACTAAAACCACAATCACAGAAAGACAGACAAAATGAAAAAGCAGAGGACTATCTCCCAGATGAAGGAACAAGATAAAACCCCAGAAAAACAACTCAATGAAGTGGAGATAGGTAACTTTCTAAAAAAAAAAAAAAAAAAAATCACAATAATGATAGTGAAGATGATCCAGGGCCTCAGAAAAAAAAAAAAATGGAGGCAAAGATGGAGAAGATGCAAGAAATGTTTAACAAAGATCTAGGAGAATTAAAGAACAAGCAAACAGAGATGAACAATACAATAACTGAAATAAAAAAAAAAAGTACACTAGAAGGAATCAATAGCAGAATAACTAAGGCAGAAGAATGGATAAGTGACCTGGCAGACAGAATGGTGGAAGTCACTGCCACAGAACAGAATAAAGACAAAAGAATGAAAATAAATGAAAACAGCCTAAGAGACTTCTGGGACAACATTAAATGCACCAACATTCATATTATAGAAGTTCCAGAGGGAGAAGAAAGAGCACAAAGACACAAGAAAATATTTGAAGAGATTATAGTCAAAAACTTTCCTAACAAGGGAAAGGAAATAGCCATCCAAGTCCAGGAAGCAAAGAGAGTCCCAGGTAGGGTAAACCCAAGGAGAGACATGCTGAGACACATAGTAATCAAATTGACAAAACTAAAGGCAAAGAAAAATTATTAAAAGCAACAAGGGAAAAATGACAAATAACATACAAGGGAACTCCCAAAAGGTTAACAGCTGAGTTTTCAGCAGAAACTCTACAAGCCAGAAGGGAGTGGCATGATATATTAAAGTGATGAAAGGGAAGAACCTACGACCAAGAATACTTTACCCTGCAAGGCCCTTATTCAGATTCAAAAGAGAAATCAAAATCTTTACAGACAAGCGAAAGGTAAGAGAATTCAGCACCACCAAACCAGCTTTACAACAAATGCTAAAAGAACTTCTCTAGGCAAGAAACACAAGAGAAAGAAAAGATCTACATAAACAAACCTAAAACAATTAAGAAAATGGTAATAGGAACATACATATTGATAATTACCTTAAATGTGAATGGATTAAATGCTCCAACAAAAAGACACAGACTGGCTGAATGGATAAAAAACAAGACCAGTATATATGCTGTCTACAAGAGACCCACTTCAGACCTAGGGACACAGACTGAAAAATGAGGAGATGGAAAAAGATATTCCATGCAAATGGAAATCAAGAGAAAGCTGGAGTAGCAATACTTATTTCAGATAAAATAGACTTTAAAATAAAAAATGTAACAAGAGACAAGGAAGGACACGACACAATGCTCAAGGGATCAATCCAAGAAGAAGATATAACAATTATAAATATATATGCACTCAACATAGGAGCGCCTCAATACATAAGGCAAACGCTAACAGCCATAAAAGGGGAAATCAACAGTAAAACAATAATAGTGGGGAAATTTAACACCTCATGTACACAAAAAGACAGTTCATCCAGACAAAACTTTAATAAGAAAACACAATCTATAAATGACACAATAGACCAGATAGATTTAATTGACATTTATAGGACATTCCATCTGAAACAGCAGGTTACACTTTCTTCTCAGGTGCACATGAAACGTTCTCCAGGATAGATCACATCCTGGGTCACAAATCAAGCCTCAGTAAATTTAAGAAAATTCAAATCTTATCAAGAATCTTTTCCAAACACAACGCTATGAGATACGAAATAAATTACAGGAAAAAAACTATAAAACACAAACACATGGAGACTAAATGATATGCTACTAAATAACCAAGAAATCACTGAAGAAATCAAAGAGGAAATCAAAAAATACCTAGAAACAAATGACAACAAAAACAAGATGACCAAAAACCTAAGGGATGCAACAAAAACAGTTCTAAGATAGAAGTTTATAGCAATACAGTCCTACCTCAAGAAACAAGAAAAATCGCAAATAAACAACCTAACCTTACACCTAAAGCAATTACAGAAAGAAGAACAAAAATATCCCAAAGTTAGCAGAAGGAAAGAAATCATAAAGATCATATCAAAAATAAATGAAAAAGAAATTAAGGAAATGATAACAATGATCAGTAAAATTAAAAGCTGCTTTTTGAGAAGATAAAGAAAATTGATAAAGCATTAGGCACACTGATCATTAAAAATAAGGAAAAAGACTCAGATCAACACAATTAGAAATGAAAAAGAAGTAACAACTGACACTGCAGAAATACAAAGGATCATGAGAGATTACTACAAGCAACTGATATGTAAATAAAGTGGACAACCTGGAAGAAATGGACAAATTCTTAGAAAAGTACAACCTTCCAAGACTGAACCAGGAAGAAATAGAAAATATGAACAGACCAATCACAAGTAATCAAATTGAAACTGTGATTAAAAATCTAACAAACAAACTCCAGGACCACATGGCTTTGCAAGTGAAGTCTATCAAACATTTAGAGAAGAGCTAAAAGCTATTTATCTCAAACTCTTCCAATAAATTGCAGAGAGAGGAACACTCCCAAACTCATTCAACAAGGCCACCACCACCCCAATACCAAAACCAGACAAAGATATTACAAAAAAGGAAAATTATAGACCAATATCACAGAAGAATATACATGCAAAAATCCTCAACAAAATTTTAGCAAACAGAATCCAACAACACATTTAAAACATCATACACCATGATCAAGTGGGGTTTATGTCAGGCATGCAAGGATTCTTCAATATACGCAAGTCAATCAAGGTGATACACGATATTAACAAATTGAAGAAGAAAACCATATGATCATCTCAATGGATGCAGGAAAATCTTTTGACAAAATTCAACATCAATATATGATAAAAATCTCGAGAAAGTGGGCATAGTGGGAACCTACTTCAACATAATAAAAGCCATATATGACAAACCCACAGCAAACATCATTCTCAGTGGTGAAAAACTGAAAGCATTTCCTCTAAGAGGGAACAAGACAAGGACGTCCACTCATCACTATTATTCAACATAGTTTTGGAAATCCTAGAAAGGGCAATCAGAGAAAAAAAAGAAATAAAAGGAATACAAATTGCAAAAGAAGTCAAACTCTTCCTGTTTGCAGATGACATAATACTATACATAGACAATCTTAAAGATGCCAGTAGAAAACTACTAGAGCTAATCAATGAACTTGGTAAAGTTGCAGGATACAAAATCAATGCACACAAATCTCTTGCATTCCTATACACTCACAATGAAAGATCAGAAAGAGAAATTAAGGAAATTACCACTGCAATATAAAGAGTAAAATACCCAGGAATAAACCTACCTAAAGAGGTAAAAGAACTGTACTCAGAAAACTGTAAGACACTGATGAAAGAAAACAAAGATGACAGAAACAGATGGAGAGATATACCATGTTCTTGGATTGGAAGAATCAATATTGTGAAACTGACTATACTACCCAAAGCAATCTACATATTCAATGCAATCCTTATCAAATTACCAATGGCATTTTTTTTATAGAACTAGAACAGAAAATCTTAAAATTTGTATGGAGACAAAAAAGACCTTAAGTAGCCAAAGCAATCTTGAAAAAAGCAAATGGAGCTGGAGGAATCAAGCTCCCTGACTTCAGACTATACTACAAAGCTACAGTAATCAAGGCAATATGGTATGGGCACAAAAGTAGAAATACAGATCAATGGAACAGGATACAAAGCCCAGAGATAAAACCACTCACCTATGATCAATTAATCTATGACAAAAGAGGCAAGGATATACAAAGGAGGAAATACAGTCTCTTCAATAAATGTTTCAGGGAAAACGGGGCAGCTACATGTAATAGAATGAAATTAGAACACTCCCTAACACTGTACACAAATATAAACTCCAAATTGATTAAAGACCTAAATGTAAGATCAAGCACTATAAAATTCTAGAGGAAAGCATAGGAAGAACCCTCTTTGATGTAAATCACAGCAAGATCTTTTTTGACCCACCTCCTAGAGTAATGGAAATAAAAACAAAATAAACAAGTGGGACCTAATGAAACTTAAAAGCTTTTGCACAGCAAAGGAAACTACAAACGAGATGAAAAGGCAACCCTCAGAATGGGAGAAAATATTTGCAAACGAAGCACTGACAAAGGATTAATCTCCAAAATATATAAACAGCTTATGCAGCTCAATATTAAAAAAAAAAAAAATCAAAAAATGGGCAGAAGACTTAAATAGACATTTCTCCAAAGAAGACATACAGATGGCCAAGAGGCACATGTAAAGCTGCTCAGCTCACTAATTATTAGAGAAATGCAAATCAAAACTACAATGAGGTATCATCTCACACTGGTTAGAATGGGCATCATCAGAAAATCTCTGAACAACAAATGCTGGAGACGGTGTGTAGAGAAGGGAACCCTCTTGCACTGTTGGTGAGCATGTAAGTTGATACAGTCACTATGGAGAACATTTTGGATGTTCCTTAAAATACTAAAAATAGAATTGCCATATGACATAGCAGTCCCACTCCTGGGCATATACCCAGAGAAAACCATAATTCAAAAAGACACATGCACTCCAATGTTCATTGCAGCACTATTTACAATAGCCAGGTCATGGAAGCAACCCAATTGCCCATCGACAGACAAATGGATAAAGAAGATGTGGTATATATATACAATAGAATATTACTCAGCCATAGAAAGGAACAAAATTGGGTCATTTGTAGAGACATGGATGGACCTAGAGACTGTCACACAGAGTGAAGTTAAGTCAGAAAGAGAAAAACAAATACTGTAAATTAACGCATATACACGGAATCTAGAAAAATGGTACAAATGAACTGGTTTGCAATGCAGAAATATAGACGAACTAGTTTGCAATGCAGAAATATAGACACAGATGTAGAGAACAAATGTATGGACACCAAGGGGGGAAAGCAGGGTGGGTGGGTGGTTGTGGTGGTGGGGTGAATTAGGAGATTGGGATTGACATATATACACTAATATGTATAATATAGATAACTAATAAAAACCTCCTGTATAAGAAAGTAAATAAAATAAAATTCAGAAAAAAAAACAAACAAACAAGAAATGTATTGACGGTTTTGAAGTGGAAAAATAACAAATCCGAGAATGATTTGAGATGTATTTTTTCATTTATTTTGATGGTAGACTATGGATTTATTTGACTCTAAGTTTTCAAATTTCAAATTCTATAAACACTCCTAGCAGTGTTTAAAATACCATGATAAAGAAAACGTTAATTATAGCAATCTAAAATATGTGAGAATAAACCTCAAATACAAATGTACCAAAACCACATCATATGTCATAAGATTCATACTGTTAGGTCTGTTTGCTTGAAAATTATTCAGGGAAGAAATATTGTGTTTAAGGAGAACTAGTTAAAATTCTTATATATGAACCAAGAATAAAATCTATTCAAATCTATCCAAACAATAGATTCAGCCATATGTTTTTAAACAAAGTAAAAGTCACTCTCATGTATAATGAATTAATTAGAACAAAGGTCTGGTTAGTTTAAAATTAGCTCGGGACAATTTTCTATTTTCTAATGCAAAATGTCTCTTTCCATGTGCAGTACAAACAATGCAAGTTATTACATTGAACCAAAAAAAATGCCATATTTCTTTATTCTTCATTGTTAGTTCTAGAAACTACAGTTAGAGATGTAATACAATATCACCAAAGTAAATAACACATTTATATAAAACAGCTAGACATGGTTGTTGCTTTTGTTTTATGTTCTACAAGGTATAAAATGATTGAATATTCATGTTAACAATCACAAAACTGTCTTATAATATATCAGTTTCAACAACAAAAACATATATGTACAAAATGTCCTGGATCCAAAATTAAATCCACAATAGAAAAATAAATCAACTTTTAAGATATATACCTCAATTTGATTGTAACTTTGCACTAGATATATCTGTGACATCTGGAGGTGTTTTATCCATAGGGGAGTCTCTGCCATGCATTGGCATTAATATGTAGTTATGAGTAAATTCAAAGTTTTAAATTATATTTGAATATAAGGAAACTTATTAATTAACCAAAATCTTGAAATGAGAACCTTTACTGACCAATAGTGTGCCTAGCTAAAGAATCTATAAAACTAAATGCTTAGAAGTTAAATTAATTTTATGGCATTGAATGCCAGTTGATACCTGACTTGATGATATTTCTGCTAATAAAGTCATAGTTTGCTTTTGTAAATTTCCTCAATGACCTTTGCTTCCTTTATTTCCTTCTCTGTGACACCAGCTGGGTGTGTCCTACAATTTAACTGAATTCTGGTACTATCTACCCTGAGATAACCTCAGATCCCACAGGTTAAGGACTCTGTCTCACTTGACAGCCAAACACACACACACACACACACACACACACACACTTCAGATGCCAATCTCAAGCCCCAGGTTGTCGCTTATGCTTCTGACCCACCAGCTATAAATCAGGGTTCCCACAGCCCCCTCCTCCTTGGGTTCAATAATTTGCTAGAGCAGTTTACAGAACTTAAGTAAACAGTTTACTTACTGTTATACCAGTTTAATATAAAAGGATACAATAAAGGATACAGGTGAACATCCAGATGCAAGAGATACATAGGTCAAGGTATGTGGGAAGGGGCATGAAGCTTCCATGCTCTATCCAAGTGTGTCACTTTCAGCACCTCCACATGTTCACAAACTCAGAAGCTCCCTGAGCCCCATAGTCTTGGGATTTTTATACAGGCTTTATCACATAGGTGTGATTGATCATTAACTCAATTTCCAGCCCCTCTCTTCTCTCTGTAGAATGGGAGGTGAGGCTGAAAATTCTAAGCTTCTGATCATGACTTGGCCTTTCTGGTGACCAGCCCCCAGCCAGGAGCCCAGTAGTCACCTCATTAGAACAAAATACACTGATCATTCAGAAAATTCCAAGAGATGTAGGGGATCTGTGTTGAGAACCAGGGTCAAAGACCAAATATCACCAAATAACCAGTTTTAACTTTTCTTGCAAGGCAGGTCTACTGGCAACAAATTCCCTCAATTTCATTCATTTGAGATTGTCCTTATTTATCCTTTAATTTGAAGGATAATTTTTCATGATACAGACTTCTAGGTTGGTGTTTTTTTTCTCTCAACACTTTAAATATTTCATTCCATTTTCTTTTTGCTTGCTCGGTTTCTGAGGAGAAGTTGGATATAATTCTTATCTTTGTTCCTCTATAGGTAAACTGCTTCTTTTTTTTCTGGCTTTTCTCAGGTTCTTTTTTTTTTTTTTTTTCCTTGATTTTCTTTAGTCTGAAAATGATATGCTTGAATGTTGGAGGTTTTTTTGACATTTATACTACTTAATGTTCTCTGAATTTGCTGGATCTATGATTTTGTGTCTAAAATTAATTTGTAGAAATTCTCATTATTGTTTCAAATATTTCTTCTGTTCCTTTCTCTCTTTGTTCTCTTTCTTATGCATATGTTACACCATTTTTAGTTCTCTTATAGTTCATCATAATTCTGTTTTGGTTTGCTTTTAGATTTTCAAGGATTCTATTACTACACTTGGAGGTATTCAAATTGTTGTTGAGCCATCTTGACCTATCACCTTGTTGTGTCTGATACGATCCTGCTCATGATGGGCAGTCTCAGTCATGTGGTCAATTTGTGTTTAGTGTTCAGGTATCTCCTTTCTAAATGGCCCCAAATCATGTCAAGCATTGTTGTTCAAAGAAATTCTCATCAACTCTACAAGTTACTTTTCCCCCTCACTCAGCTCCAACATAGACCATCTACTGAATTTCAAAGCCTACCAGGCAGGGTTGAGTGTACTGCAGTATGGAGCTGCCATACAACCTCTTCCTGCTATGGGTCTTATTCAAATCTAGCTACCTTTTCTGTTATCTAGTATATCTGTAGAAGCAGCACTTTTAAAAAGAGAAGAATGCTGCCTCCAGAACCTGAAGAGGCACCTCCTCTATGTCATAAAATATATGAAATGCCATTTTCCTTTTTACTCTCAAGTGAATGTACTGACATGCCACTGACCAATGGAAACTTAAACATGTTATAGATATAGCAGGCTGCTGAATCTTCACAGAGTTTATCTTTCGCCTTTGAGAATAAAGATGCCTTCCTAAACAACCAGTGTGATTTTCTAAACAACCACTTGCTTATTCTGACTTGTCAGCATAATATCACTAATGAACGTTTTAGTGATGTTGGTGTCTCCACAAAGATATTCCTCATAGCCCTGATAAATGGTAGTTCTTTTGGGATTTCCCATGGAATGTAATCTTCTGATAGGTCCTCTAGTCAGGCATATAATATCCATTTCAGCTTGCTTTCTTCTCTGAAGCATATGTCATGGCAATTCTTGCATTTCAACTTTGCTCAGTGTGGGACATCCTAGTAGCAATTCTCACCATCTCCTGAAAAATTGTTAGAGTGCTACATCCTGTATGGAGAGTATACTCTCAAAAACAAAAACAAAACACTCTTTCTTATCTAATTTTATATACTACTCTATGAGACAAGGATCCTCAAAGTTTACTCCCCTGCTCATTTCGTCGGATGCTGCTCTTATAAAGTAGCTAGCTATTATTTGGGAAATAGCCACTTTCCTCCCTTATGTGGATTGGCATATCTCAAACTGAGTCCTGCTGTAACTTAATCTTAATTTTAAGTCCAGTGGTCAGGAGGAAAGAAGGGAGCAAATCCTGAGTGGAGATATTTTTTCACTGTAGGGTAGAGGCTTCTATATTGTCTTTAAGTGCAAAACAGAAAGAAATTCTACTTTTTAACAGGTAGGAATGGATTAAATGAGCAGGCTCAAAACGTTCAAAGAAATCTTTAAAATTAAAATCTTCAGGGCATCCATGCAGATGTAACCATTTGTTGTGTCGAGGAACCAGGTTTTTCCAATTAGAACCCTGACATTGTCAAAAATAGTTGCTTTTGTTGGACATTTAATCATAAACGATGTTTAGCCACTCACTCTTACATCCTGGACTTGGTCTTGAACTTGTTCCTAGCCTCTACCATTATGATGTAAAAGATGGGAACTTCTTTGTATGAAATTAAGGATTCCCTCTAACTTTCACATCTTGCTTTGAACCTGCCAGTAGCCAAACTGTTTATTATTTTGCTTTAGAACATTAATGACAGTTAGCAATTGTCATCTGATCTTATTTTACTTATAACTTCTATTTCTTCTTTATATCTCAAACATTTGATACATAGCACCATCTATTTTATTCCCTTCTACGAGTACACCCTGCCAATTCACCATCAGTAAGGGTTTTGAAAGCTGAATAGCCAGGGGCTCTCTGTTTTCCATTTCCTGCTAGTGATGGCAGTTATCATTTCAAACTGGATTAGCTTATCATTTATTTTCTCAGCCTGCTTCTGGCATCAACTCTTGCAGTTCTCTAGAAGCAGAAGTTGGAATGGAGTTTGGGGTACCAATTATTTATTATGTAGGAACAACTGTGCAAGGAACAAAAAGAGGCATGGATGGTTTAGCAGTCATAAAGGCTTTACAAAACCTTGTCCAGATTAGTAAGGTGTTCTGGAGCAAATAGGTTTCCATGTTAAGCTGAGAAGTCCAGGCATTTACAGCCTTAAATTTTTCAGGAAATGACCTCAGGCGAGGCAGTTAGTTTCTGAAGCTGAGTTAGACCTAGAAGGAACTAAAAATGGAGTTTGAGTGCTGATCGCATTTCCCATAGACGAGTATCAAATCTTCTCTTAAAGGGGAACTGGACAGAGTATCTCTCTGTCTAACACACTGGCAAAAGAAACTGCAATGTGGAGAGGGTTTAATCAAAATATGCTTCTAGAAACTGAGCTTGAAATATTTCCTGGCTTATATTCCTGATATTTACAACATCAAGAATTCAATAAAGTCTTCCAAAATTCATTAGAGAAAGTAGTATCTATTTTCTTAAATTATTATGGCATCCAAAGAATCGTGGACATATGGGAAATGTAGAGAAAAGGCACATAAATGAGATTGGGGGGATGGAGAAAAGTGAAATCAAATAATAATTAAATGTAGTGATTGGTTTCTGTTCTGAATTTTGATGGTAGTTTTTTTTTTTTTTTTCTTATTATTATTTTAAAACTAGATTAGAGAGGAAAAAATCACCCAAGTAAGGGAACAGGATTGGCGAGGTCAACTTTTGTAGTATACAATTGGCTGAAACAATGCACGCTGGCAGTGACATATCTGCTTTAGCAATAGGTATTAAGCTAGTAGTTAATTTAGCCCCTTGATTGAAGCCCAAGTGAAAATTTCCAAGAAATGCACCAGGAAACACTGGATAAGTTATGCATGTTGAATCTTCAGGAATTTGTTAAGGAGTATTTTAAACACTAAAATGAAGAGTTTTAAATCAGCTTAATAATTTATATTCTATTGCTTTTGGTAATATTGAGAATAAACACTACACAGGGACTTCAGAGATACACAAACAAGCCTGATGCTGCTGACTGTTTATGTTTTATACTTTTAGATAAGAAAGTGACATAAAAAGCATGATTGCTTACAGGTATTCTGTTTATAAAATATGATTAAAGAAATAAAGTTTTTTCTACATCTTGAATTAAATATGAGTTACAGAGCATACACAAATTATACATTAAATGTTACAATGAATTCCCAAAACCATCTAAGGAAGTAAACATCTTAGAAAATGTAAAAAATTGATGCTTTTAAAAAATGCATAAATTTAAATGAAAAGAACATAATGAAGCTTTCTACCCAGGATCTTAGTCATTTTGCTGCTTCTGTTTCTGAAAGGTACACATTTGTCTGTGTGAACTTTGAAAGATAATATAGCCATATATAAAGGAAAAAATCAATGCTACATGTCAGCATGTGTATATTATAGCTGAGCTTAGAGAAAAAGAAAAGATATCCTATATCTATGTGCTGTTTTTGATATCTTTAATTGCTGAAATGTTGTTTAATTAAAGCCATCTTTCTAATAGAAAATATTTATTCTTCATTTAACCATCACTTAACAAACTAAATATGGCAATGTCCTTTTAAGATCTAATAGCATATTGAATTTTATAATTTTACCTCATCACGCAAAGACTGTAAACTTAATATTACTTTATAAAAAATGGTTGCAACTGATAGAGTATCTTTCATCCAAAATGTTTATTTTAGTTTATTTCTCCAAATGTTTTTATTATTACTCAGTTGTCTCAGGTATTTGAATGGGAATATAGCATGAAGGAAAAGTACCATTTACTGAATGTTATCATGGTCCTTGTGCTGAGCTAAATCTTTCACCAAAATCATCACATTTAATCTTAAAAATACACCCTGTGAGATCATTTTTTTTGCCCTTTTTGAAAAGGAAGACAACCTCTCCCTCCCTTAAATGAGGGGTAAGCTTTTCTCAAGTCCAAGAGGAGGGATGGGCTTTCATAGTTTCCAGAGAAATTCAACTGAAATGAAAATAAAACACCAAAAAACCTTAGAATAGTTTTATTCCAAGATCATCATTGTTAGGACACAATTTCCCATGAGTCTCTTGTGAGCAAGAGCAAAGGCCTTATAAAATTTTGTTTCAGACTACTTTCTCAAGACCTTTGTATCATAAACAGTCCTGTACAGTTTAGTATAAGCACTCCAGTTCCACTGTAGTCTCACTAATACTGATGTTGCCAGTTTTTAAGTTTTGCACTAGCATTTCTGGTTGGAGTACAGAGAGGCGTCACTGTGGTTTTAATATTTAGTGCTCTAATGATTAATCATTTGAACATCTTTCCATGTGCTCATTGGTATTTAGGATCGTCTCATGTAAAATTCCTTTCCATTTTTGACATTTTTTTTTTAATTGGGGGGGTCCTGATGAGACCACATGACCATAGTTCTCCAGCTTTACATGTTGGTACAAGTTCTCTGAGAAGGACTCAGCTTTCTCCACTCATCCCGCAAAAAGAGCGTAGTCACATCCTCGAAAATCACTGACACCTGAGACCTTGCTGCCGTCTGCTTAATAGCCATATCCTGTTTCCCGGCTGTTTCTCCTGAGAAGGGACAGAATCTCCAGAAAACATATCTCGCCCAGGCTTCTGCGGTTCCACAGCCTCTTGCCTGCGGAACTGCCCCCGCTGGATTGCTGCCTCAGGGGGCAGGACTCCTCCCAGGGTGATCCATGGGTCGACCTCAGGCCTGGAAGCTGCTCACTCCAGCGGCAAAACCTGGGTGCCCCATTTTTGACACTTTAAAAATGGATTGTCTGTCTTTTAAAAAAATTGAGTGTATTTTATGTATTATGTGTAAGAAAGTTTTGTCAGATGCACAGCAAATATATTCTCCCTTCTGTGACTTGTCCTTTCACTATTTTAATACTACATTTTATTTTATTTTTTTATTTTAAATTAAAAAAAAAATTCATTTTCATTTATTTTCTTTAGGGTTTCTCCTATGACTAACTATAAAAAGTATGAAATTTCAAAGCAAAGATTCCACTGAAAGTGGTACCTTCTCCCTCCTAACACATTATTTTTTAGGTTAAAAAGTATACATATTTTTTTTAATTTTTAAAATTTCTCTAATAATTAGAGATGTTTTTATCCGAGTGTAGTTTATTTACAATGTTGTGTTAGTTTCAGGCATACAGCAAACTGAACCAGTTATACATATATCCATTCTTTTTTAGATTCTTTTCCCATATAGGCCATTAGAATGTTGAGTAGAGTTCCCTGTGCTAATACTACATTTTAATACATAGAAGATAATAAATTAATGAAATTCATTTTAGAAATCTTTGCTGTTTTGGTTTGTATTGTTTGTGTTCTGGATTTAAAAAAAAAAATCCCTTTGACCCCCCCCATATCATAAAAATATTCTTCTGTATTATCTTCCAGGAGACATAATTTTGTCTTGCAACAACTTCAACTTGATTGTGATACTTTAATTTTTCAATATATAGTATAATTTCTTTAAATAACTTTTTTTTGGGGTTTTATATCTATTTTCATGACAAATATTAGACTATAATTTCCTTTTTTATAAATATCCTTGTCAGATGTGCATAAAAATATTATGCACTCTTTACACATTTTGTTGAGAAATGTTTTCTATTTCTTCTTTACTAAGAAATAACATATAGATTTAATATTATTTTGTTCTATATGTTTGGAAAATTCACAAGCAAAACAATGTAAGTCTGGAATTTTCTTCTTGAAAAGGTTTTTACATTCGGATTCAATATTTTAATAAATATAAAATTGTTCATACATTTGCTTCTCTTATAGTTTTCATTTGTTGTGCTTTTCACAGAATTACTCATTACAACTAAGTTCTCAATAAATGTATTCACAAATTTTTAAAGAATATATTCCTTCGTCTTTTAAAATTACTATAAACATCTATAGCAATGTTTCCACTCCATTTGATTTGGAAATTGCTAACTTGTCTCATTTTTCCCTTAAAAATATTGCTAGAGTTTTAGTAATTATTTTAGTTTTGATGGACACTGTTACATACCACCCAGATCCTTTTTCCCTTAGCTGCTGAGATTACTGCTGGAAGATGGACCTAGGCTATTAACCATCATTGTTGATTGCCTCAGAAGTGGAGTATTACTTCATCCAAGGTCATCAGTCTTTCCAGGAACAGATCCGTCCAAAGAATAATCAATACAAAGGTACAAAATCTCAGCCCATCAAGACAACTGGGGACAAATCTAAAGGGTTTTCCTAACACCAAAGCTCCCAATGAGTTGAACTAAAACCTTCATTGGGATGTATGGTTCTATAACCTGATTGTGCAGGACCTAGGGAGCTAGAACATAAATTTAGATAATAAAAAGCTTATCATATGTAAGCCTGCTCCCAATATACATGCTTTAACAAGAAAATTTGTATAAATATGCTGCTAGGATAAATCACAAAAGCAAGGAATAAACAGTGGCATAAACTGAGGTAAAATAATACAAAGACTGTAGTAGATGGTAAAAGAAGGGATTGAAAGGCTGAGAGAAATGGATCTACTGAGTGAATTCACTGAAGTCAACAAACACACCAGATGACTTTATTCCACAGGAGTGCTCAGATGATATATCTGTCACTTACCAAGACCCCAAGAATGTGCTGCTGAAGGGGCCTTGACATTACCAAGAAGTTTGCATGGCGACTCAGTTCTGTAGGCAAAGATTGATGGTAGGAGATGTCATTAGAATGTGTGACCCATTAATAGTAATGTAGTAATTGTAATAGAGTAGCAGCAATAGTATTAGTAATAGTAATAGAGTCTCCACACTACAGAGGGTAGGAGGTATCATTTAACTCAGAGTACAAGTGGGTTTATCATAATAATTGGCAGAGTAGAGCTTTTCACAGTCACTTAGCCTCCCTTCTGAATTTTCCTTCCTTTTTTCTAGTGTTTCAAACTGGATATTTTCTACTGGCCATTATCCAGTCCACTTATCCTCTCTTCCTCTGTTTCTAACATTCTTTCAAATTTAAGTTCTAATTTTTGAATTTTAATTATTGTGTGTTTTTAGTTTTAGAATTTCCACTTGCTTTTACTTTTCTGGCCAATTCTTCTTTCCATCGATTTTCTTCAATATTTTAATAACAGCTATAAATCTGTCTTTAAAAAACTACAATATATAAATGCCTCTAGGTCTGTTTCCATTGCATCTTTTCTCCTGTTGAATTTTAGTCATATGATCCTGTCACCTGGAATGACTGCACTAATTCAATGTTGAGTTTGGCATATGAAAAACTTATGGTCTGGGGGGAGCGGTATTATTGTTCTCCTTTAATTTTCCTCTGGAAGGCAGGTAAAGTACAAGCAGATCAGTTTGATCCAATCATGATTACATTTCAGACTTTGGAAAGGTTACACTATTTCTGGTTTGCCTTAATTCCTTGGACACAGAACTTTAGAGGAAACATCAAAAAGTTTGTGCTTTTACTAGAGCCCCACTATTTGGCATGCCCTTATTTCTGTGTCTTTACTTCCCTAACTGTAGGTCTGACAAAATTTTAGCTTGTTGTTTTTTAACACCACAGTAGTTGCTTTCTATATTGTGTTTCCTTCTCTAAATTGATACCTGACAGCTTAGGTTTCAGCAAAAACTTTGAAAACTAATTACATCCATAATGTAATGTGGATAATGTGATGCATTTTTCTCAGGTCCCTTTTCTCAAGGATTTAACCTCTTAAATTCTGGCTGACCCAGTAGGCTTGATGTGAACATTTTCCCAACCTTGTCTAGTGAGACGGTTATACTTTCTAGGCTGCTGTATGCCCCATGCTGTGAATGACTAAGTGTCTTCATGAGGATGGGGAGGAGAAACTATGGTAAAAGTAAGGCTCACTTTAATGGATTTATTTGATCTCCAAGATCTTTGTTCCTAAAGCTATGACAGTCTTGGTCGATCAATGCATTTCTAGCTTTTATTGTTCTTTATTGTGGAAGAACTCCATCATAGTCAGAAGAGATACCTTAAAATCCAAATGTTTTCTGAAATGTCAATCCATTTTATAGTTCCTCCATTCCTAGGAATGCTTCATTTCTCACGCCCATCTCCTCTTCATTAATACAGTTGTATAACATTTTCCACATTCCTTCAAAATAGAAATATATCTTCCCTCAGTTTTCTTTTTCTGTCAAATCTCTATTTACTGTAGCTTTCTTGTGGAAAGGATACATATCTTATATGTGTTGATGTTGAACAGACCTCATGCCTCATACTTGACTGAATCATTGCTGGTGCTATTGAAATGGGAGATGTTCTGTTTTAGGGAGTATATTTATCCACCTGATATAATTCTTAAGTTTTTAGCTATGTAGTGGATGGTAAGATTAAACTGTCACCAGCTGTTTAATTTTTTCTGCCTAGTTATTCTCTAAAATAAATTGAGAGTATTAGTTTACTCTAGTTGCTATACTTACAAAAAGATCCAGTTCAACCCATTAAGCATAAAGACAGAATAAAACAGAACTTTCCAAGTTTTAGTGCTTCTGTTTTTATGATCTTTGAAAATTTTATGAATTTTAAAAAAGGTTTGTGTAATATATTACATAAGGGGGTGATTATTTTCATTGTTGGAAATCATGTCAATGAATTAGAGATCTAAAATTCTCTTCACAAATAATTCATTTTAACGTGATCATATTAGCATCTTAAAAATATATGAAGTATACATTTAAGTGTAAATATTTGCATCTTTTCTGTTTAAACAATTGACAGAAAGGTACTTTTTTGAGAATAAGAACAGTTTCTTCTCTCATACATATGCCACGTAATAAACGTGTTAAGAAATGTGAGAATATGTTTGTCTTCCATGTTCTTGGTAATTTTTCCCCAGGATATCACTGATGATATGTAGATAATTTTGATTTCTTTAGAAAAAATAACATAAACAATTGTAGTTCCTGTTCCTTTGGTATGGGTGTTATCTTTGATATGAAGAATTCCCAAGTCTCCAGACTTCAGCAACTTCAATCCAGGGTTCAGACTTATGAAATGGCATCACATATGACTTTCAGCTAACATAATCTTGAAAATTTCAGGAAAACTTTCTAAATGAGTTCAGATAGAAGCTAAGGTCTGAAGAATCAACAGAGTACCCAGTAAAAGGAGTTAGTTGTTTTCCAGGAATATTTATCAGGTCCCAGGGAGCGAAGGGTACACAGAGGTTTCTGACAATTGTGTTAATGTTAGATTCACTACTTGTTTCTTCTCCTAAAAACACTCCCATAAGTCGCTCAGCCATTCAGATACACAGATAAAAATAACATATTATGTATTAGTTATTGAGAGATCATGTGGATTTGTTTCTTGTCATAAGTTTGATTTGTGACTATTTCTGTTTTATTATTCCATTTAAAATAAATGTGGATTAAAGAAACATATTAATTACAGTATTAATATTATGACAAATCCCTTTAATGTAGAATTATTTTTTTCAATATTATAGCTTGCTATTTTTATATTATGAAAAGTCTTCCTCTATTCCAAAAATAGCTAATCAGCATGGAATATTTAAACCATGGACAGTATGCTGTATGTTGAGCAATATTTCGAGCAAAAAAAAAAATGAATTGTGTCCATCATTTTATCTTTCTTAAGAATTTTTAAAGACGAACTCCTGAGGTGAGGATATTGTTAATATCTGAAGCAGAAGTGGATAGGTTGCAAGAAGAGTGATGAAAGTAGTGTGGGTCAGAGGAAGTTAGGGTAGAAGTCTCTCAGAAGCTCTAAATTATAAGAAAGTAGACAATTTGAGTTAATAAGAAGATACGATGTTGAAAAAATTAACATAAAATATAGAAAGTAGAGATGGTGCATTGGGCACATGTCCAAAATGAAGATTAAATAGCACGAGAAAGAGAGAAAAAAAGTTCTATAAGAGAAAAATCAATTCTTAAATCTTCCTCAGCTCCCATAAACTTATTTTTTTTAACGGTTTATTAATGATTACTTTATGTTCTCAATCTATATGAAATGTTACATTTTTAAACATGACATTAACTTAATGCTTCTATTGAAATAAATAAATTTGAGGATTTTTGTTTTGAGATGTTGAAGAAGGTTTAAGTTTGAGTCCTTTCCCAACTGTCCCAACATTAAGAGAGATGTTTACATATCAATATATAGTAACTAGTGACTGAAATCCATAACTGTATTATCTGAAATAAGGAAGCATGTTGCTTAAGAGTTTCTGCACCAAAAATTCTAACACTAATGATATTTATCAGTAGCAGATAATATAAATGTTCCTTTAAAGATGATTTAAAACTAAGTAGACGCTATAGTACTATCTTTGAAATTCAAAACCAATTTTAACTAGTCAGAAATTTTAAGAAAGAAATGCTCAGGAACATTTCCTATAGTTTACATTAAAATTCAGTAGGATCTATTGCTTGTTGACTACTGGTTCGTAATAGTATTTAACTACTGTGTTAGTGCAGAAGATATCACACTTAGTCCAAACCAAATGATAAAGGCTTTCAGGAAAAGAACTGTTAAATATATTTTATTATGTGAGAAACTCTAAAGATAACATCAGTGTTAGTAACAATGAACAGAATATTTTAAGAAATAGTAAATGAATCATCAGAAATGTATGTGGGAAAGATAAAGCACATAAACAAGGAAATATATGCAAACACATATAACATGGATCTAGAAAAACTTCAGACTTGACCATTGTGTCAAACATTTCATCAGATTAATATTAATTTTAAAATAGTAGTCTACTCTGGGACAACATTAAATGCACCAAAATTCGAATTAATTATAGGGGTCCCAGAAGAAGATGAGAAAAAAAGGGACTGAGAAAATATTTGAAGAGATTATAGTTGAAAACTTCCCTAATATGGGAAAGGAAATAGTCAATAAAGTCCAGGAAGCTCAGAGAGTCCCAAACAGGATAAATGCAAGGATAAACACACCAAGACACATATTACGCAAACTATCAAAAATTAAATACAAAGAAAAAATATTACAAGCAGCAAGGGAAAAGCAACAGTTAACATACGAGGGAATCCCCGTAAGGATAACAGCTGATCCTTTAGCAGAAACTCTGTAAGCCAGAAAGGAGTGGCAGGAGATATTTAAAGTGATGAAAGGGGAAAACCTGCAACCAAGATTACTCTACACAGCAAAGATCTCATTCAGACTCGATGGAGAAATTAAAATTTTCACAGACAAGCAAAAGCTAAGAGAATTCAGCACCACCAAACCAGCTTTACAACAAATGCAAAAGGAACTACTCTAGGCAGGAAACATAAGAGAAGGAAAAGACCTACAATAACAAACCCAAAACAATTAAGAAAATGGTAATAAGAACATACATATCGATAATGACCTTAAATGTAACTGGGCAAACTGCTCTAATGAAAAGACATAGACTGGCTAAATGGATACAAAAACAGACCCATATATATGCTGTCTAAAAGAGACCCACTTCAGACCTAGGGACACATACAGACTGAAAGTGAGGGGATGGAAAAAGATATTCCATGCAAATGGAAATCAAAAGAAAGCTGAAGTAACAATTCTCATATCAGACAATACAGACTTTAAAATAAAGACTATTAAAAGAGACAAAGAAGGACATTACAAAATGATCAAGGGATCCATCCAAGAAGAAGGTATAACAATTGTAAATATTTATGTACTGAACATAAGACAAACTCAATGTATAAGGAAAATGCTCACAGCCATGAAAGGGGAAATCAACAGTAACACAATAGTAGTAGGGGACTTTCACCAATGGACAGATCATCCAAAATGAAAATAAATAAGGAAACACAAGCTATAAATGACACATTAAACAAGATGGGCTTAATTGATATTTATAGGATATTCCATCTAAAAACAAAAGAATACACTTTATTCTAAAGTGCTCATGGATGTTCTCCAGGACAGATCATATCTTGGGTCACAAATCAAGCCTCACTAAATTTAAGAAAATTGAAATCCTATCAAGTATCTTTTCTGACCACAATGCTATGAGACTAGATATCAATTAAAAGAAAAGAATCTGTAAGAAATACAAACACTTGGAGGCTAAACAGTATACTACTAAATAACCAAGAGATCACTGAAGCAATTAAAGTGGAAATCATAAAATACCTAGAAACAAATGACAATGAAAATACAGCAAATCAAAACCTATAGGATGCAGTGAAAGCAGTTCTAAGAGGGAAGTTTATAGCAATACAATCCTACCTCAAGAAAGAAGAAACATCTCAAATAAACAACCTAACCTTACACATAAAGCAATTAGGGAAGGAAGAACAAAAAACCCCCAAAGTTGGCAGAAGGAAACATATCATAAATATCAGATCAGAAATAAATAAAAAACAAATGAAGAAAATGATAGGAAAGATCAATAAAATTAAAAGCTGGTTCTTTGAGAAGATAAACAAATTTGATAAACCATTAGCCAGACTCATCAAGAAAAAAAAAGGGAGAAGACTCAAATCAGTAGAATTAGAAATAAAAAAGTAGAAGTAACAACTGACATTGCAGAAATAAAAAAGGATCATGAGAAATTACTACAAGCAATTATATGCCAATAAAATGGAGAACCTGGAAGAAACGGACAAATTCTTAGAAAAGCTCAACCACCCAAGACTTAACCATGAAGAAATAGAAAATAGAAAGAGACCAATCACAAGCACTGAAATTGAAACCCTGATTAAAAATCATCCAACAAACCAAAGCCCAGGACCAGATGGCTTCACAGGCGAATTCTATCAAACATTTAGAGAAGAGATAACACCTATCCTTCTCAAACTCTTCCAAAATATAGGAGGGGGAGAAACACTCCCAAACTCATACTATGAGGCCACCATCACCCTGATACCAAAACCAGACAAAGATGTCACAAAAAAAAAAGAAAATTACAGAGGCTTCCCTGGTGGCACAGTGGTTGAGAATCTGCCTGCTAATGCAGGGGACACGGGCTCAAACCCTGGTCTGGGAGGATCCCACATGCGGCAGAGCAACTAGGCTCATGAGCCACAACTGCTGAGCCTGTGTGTTTGGAACCTGTGCTCCGTAACAGGAGAGGCCACGATAGTGAGAGGCCGGCGCACTGCGATGAAGAGTGGCCCCCACTTGCCACAGCTGGAGAAAGCCCTCACGCAGAAACGAAGACCCAACACAGCCAAATAATTAATTAATTAATTAATTAATTTAAAAAAGAGAACAGTCCCGAATCTTAACACAGTGTGCTGCTGGGGGATGTGAAAACTTCCAGGGACATGAAGGGACAATTTCAAATATTAAAAAAAAAAAAAAAGAAAGAAAACTACAGACCAATATCCCTGATGAGCATAGAGGCAAAAATCCTACACAAAATACTAGCAAAAAAAATCCAACAGCACATTAAAAGGATCATACACCATGACCATGTGAGGTTTATCCCAGGAATGCAAGGATTCTTCAATATACGCAAATCAATCAATGTGATACACCATATTAACAAACTTAATGATAAAAACCATATGATCACCTTAACAGATGCAGAAAAACGTTTTGACAAAATACAACATCCATTTATGATCAAAACCCTCCAGAAAGTAAGCATAGAGGGAACTTATCTCAATATAATAAGGGCTATATATGACAAACCCACAGGCACCATCGTTCTCAATGGTGAAAAACTGAAACCATTTCCCCTAAGATCAGGAACAAGACAAGGTTGCCCACTCTCACCACTATTATTCATCATAGTTTTGGAAGTTTTAGCCACAGCAACCAGAGAAGAAAAAGAAATAAAAGGAATCCAAATTGGAAAAGAAGAAGTAAAGCTGTCACTGTTTGCAGATGACATCATACTATACATAGAGAATCCTAAAGGTGCTACCAGAAAACTACTAGAGCTAATCAATGAATTTGGTAAAGTAGCAGGATACATACTTAATGCACAGAAATCTCTTGCAGTCCTATACACTATTGATGAAAAATCTGAAAGTGAATTTGAGGAAACACTCCCATATACCATTGCAACAAAAAGAATAAAATACCCAGGAATAAACCTACCTAAGGAGACAAAAGACCTGTATGCAGAAACTATAAGACACTGATGAAAGAAATTAAAGATGATACAAACAGATGGAGAGATATACCATGTTCTTGGATTGGAAAAATCAACACTGTGAAAATGAGTATACTACCCAAAAGCAATCTAGAGATTCAATGCAATCACTATCAAACTACCAATGGTATTTTTCACAGAAGTAGAACAAAAAATTTCACAGTTTGTATGGATACTGAGGAGACCCGGAATAGTCAAAGGAATCTTGAGAAAGAAAAACAGAACTGGAGGAATAATGTTCCCTGACTTCAGACTATACTACAAAGGTACAGTAATCAAGACAGTATGGTACTGGCACAAAAAGAGAAATACAGATCAATGGAACAGGATAGAAAGCCCAGAGATAAACCCACGCACATATGGTCACCTTATCTTTGATAAAGGAGGCAAGAATATACAGTGGAGAAAAGACAGCCTCTTCAATAAGTGGTGCTGGGAAAACTGGACAGGTACATGTAAAAGTATGAAATTAGAACACTCCTTAACACCATACACAACAATAAACTCAAAATGGACTAAAGCCCTAAATGTAAGGCCAGACACTGTCAAACTCTTAGAGGAAAACATAGGCAGAACACTCTATGACATAAATCACAGCAAGATCCTTTTTGACCCACCTCCTAGGGAAATGGAAATAAAAACAAAAATAAACAATTGGGACCTAATGAAACTTAAAACCTTTTGTACAGAAAAGGAATCCATAAACAAGACAAAAAGATAACCCTCAGAATGGGAGAAAATATTTACAAATGAAGCCACTGACAAAGGATTAATCTCCAAAATATAAAAGCAGCTCATGCAGCTCAATATCAAAAAAACCAACAAACCTAACTATAAATGGGCAGAAGACCTAAACAGACATTTCTCCAAAGAAGATATACAGGTGGCCAACAAACACATGAAAGGATGCTCAGCATTACTAATCATTAGAGAAATGCAAATCAAAACTACAATGAGGTATCACCTCGCACCAGTCAGAATGGCCATCATCAAAAAATCTAAAATCAGTAAATTCTGGAGAGGGTGTGGGGAAAAGGGAACCCTCTTTTAGTTTTGGTGGGAATGTAAATTAATACAGCCACTATGGAGAACAGTATGGAGGTTTCTTAAAAACTAAAAATGGAACTACCATATGACACAGCTATCTCACTACTCGGCATATACCCTGAGAAAACCATAATTCAAAAAGAGTCATGTACCACAATGTTCATTGCAGCACTATTTACAATAGCCAGGACGTGGAAGCAACCTAGGTGTCTGTCGACAGATGAGTGGATAAAGAAGATGTGGCACATAGATACAATGGAATATTTCTCAGCCATAAAAATAAATGAAATTGAGTTATTTGTAGTGAGGTGGATGGACTTAGATACTGTCATACAGAGTGAAGTAAGTCAGAAAGAGTAAACAAATACCATATGCTAAGACATATATATGGAATTAAAAAAAAAAAAAAGAACGGTTCTAAAGAACCTAGGGGCAGGACAGGAATAAAGCTGCAGATATAGAGAATGGACTTGACATGGGGAGGGGGAAGGGTAAGCTGGTACGAAGTGAGAGAGTGACATGGACATATATCCACTACCAAATGTAAAATAGATAGCTAGTGGGAAGCAGCCACATAGAACAGGGAGATCAGCTCAGTGCTTTGTGTCCACGTAGAGGGGTGGGGTAGGGTAGGTGCGAGGGAAATGTAAGATAGAGGAGAAATGGGGATATATGTATATGTATAGCTGATTCACTTTGTTATACAGAACAAACTAACACACCATTGTAAACATTTATACTCCAATAAAAATGTTAAAAAAAAAAAATAGGAGTCTAACACATTTTTCCAATTCCACCAAGATATTCTTAGAGACCCTCAAATTTTCAAATCTATTCTTCTTGGCTAATGCCATGTGAAAAGGATCCTTACTTATGGGGTGAACTGCATATACTCCTTGTATTTTTTGTGTTCCTCCTTTCTACTCTCAAAATAAAATATTTTCTAGGCTGTTTAAGCCAACTTAAGCCCTACTTTCTAAAAATATGCACTACCATCACCCTGAACTTTCCTAATATGATGCAACATATCAGACGACTGATTGTAGTGTGTGTGTGTATTATATATATATAGTGTTTTGACATCTTAAAAAGAAACCTTTCTGGCTGATGAGAGACTGCCCCTCCATAGGCCCGTCAATTCTTAGACATAACAAACGGTGCAGCTGAGATCATTATGTGGAACTATCCAATCCAGAGCCATACCTCCTCTTTCTGATCCATGTACCTCAAAGGGGAATATTCTTCTGCTATAATCATCTCTCGGTCAGGCATCAATCAGTTCAAGACCACTCCTATAGCCTAAAGCTCACTGAAAAAATTATTCAACTAACCAATATTAAGGTGTCTACTATGGCCTAATGAAAAGCCAATAAAAGCTGCTTTAAGCATCCCCATCCTCACACCTGTCTTCTGCCTCCTCACCACTCTGATGTTTTTCCATGTGGTTCTGCATGTCAGGCCATACCTCCTGTCTCTAGACTTGGGAGTATAATAAACTTTGTTTTCTTGAAAAACAACAGAGCCTCAGAAGTATTTTTTTAATTCTATCATTTCAGAAAATTTAAGTTTCAAAGTTGTTTGTTTAAAATTAAATTTGTATATATTTCATTTTTTTATACATCTTTATTGGAGTATAATTGCTTCACAATGTTGTGTTAGTTTCTGCCATACAAAGTGAATCAGCTATGCACACACATATCCCCACATCCTCTCCCTCTTGCGTCTCCCTCCCACCTTCCCTATCCCACCCCTCTAGTCATCACAAAACAATGAGCTGATCTCCCTGTGCTATGCAGCAGCTTCCCACCAGCCATCCATTTTACATTTCGTAGTGTATATTTGTCAATGCTACTCTCTCACTACATCCCAGACTCCCCTTCCCCACCTGTGTCCTCAAGTTGGTTCTCAACGTCTGCATCTTTTTTTCCTGCCCTACCACTAGGTTCATCAGTTCCATTTTTCTAGATTCCATATATTTGTGTTAGCATACAGTATTTGTTTTTCTCTTTCTGACTTACTTCACTCTGTATGACAGACTCTATGCCCATCCACCTCACTACAAATAACTCAATTTCGTTCCATTTTTTTGTTGTTGTTGTTTTTAATGATTATTTATTTATTTTTGGCTGTGTTGAGTCTTCGTTTCTGTACGAGGGCTTTCTCCAGTTGCAACAACCGGGGGCCACTCTTTATCGTGGTGTGCGGGCCTCTCACTATCGTGGCCTCTCTTGTTGCGGAGCACAGGCTCCAGACGTGCAGGCTCAGTAGTTGTGGCTCACGGGCCTAGTTGCTCCGCAGCATGTGGGATCCTCCCAGACCAGGGATCGAACCCGTGTCCCCTGCATTGGCAGGCAGACTCTCAACCACTGCGCCACCAGGGAAGCCCTTGTTCCACTTTTATGGCTGAGTAATATTCCATTGTATATATATGCCACATCTTCTTTATCCATTCATCTATTGATGGACACTTATGTTGCTTCCATGTCCTGGATATTGTAAATAAAGCTGCAATGAACATTGTGGTACATGACTCTTTTTGAATTATGGTTTTCTCAGGGTATATGCCCAGTAGTGGTATTTCTGGGTCATATGGTAGTTCTATTTTTAGTTTTTTAAGGAATATCCATACTGTTCTCCATAGTGGTTGTATCAATTTACATTCCCACCAACAGTGCAGGAGGATTCCCTTTTTGCCCCATGTTCTCCAGCATTTATTGTTTTTAGATATTTTGATGATGGCCATTCTGACTGGAGTGAGGTGATACCTCATTGTGGTTGTGATTTGCATTTCTCTAATGCTTAATGATGTTGAGCATTTTTTTCATGTACCTGTTGGCCATCTGTATGTCTTCTTTGGAGAAATGTCTATTTAGATCTTCTGCCCATTTTTCGATTGGGTTTTTGTTTTTCTGATGTTGAGCTGCATGAGCTGCTTTTATATTTTAGAGATTAATTCTTTGTCATTTGCTTAGTTTGCAAATATTTTCTCCCATTCTGAAGGTTGTCTTTTCATCTTGTTTATGGTTTCCTTTGCTGTGCAAAAGCTTTTACGTTGCATTAGGTCCCATTGTTTAGTGTTGTTTTTATTTCCGTTACTCTAGGAGGTGGGTCATAAAGGATCTTGCTGTGATTTATGTCAAAAACTGTTCTGCCTGCATTTTCTTCTAAGAGTTTTATAGTGTTTGGCCTTACATTTAGGTCTTTAATCCATTTTTTAAAATGAAATGCTATTCTTTTCCTTTTTATTTATTTATTTATTTTGGCTGTGAAAGATAATTAATAGAGATGCAATAAAAATCCTGAATTGAATATTTACACTTACACAAGTTTACAACTTTTAAAAGATTATTAATAATTTCTTAACTTCTTAACAATCTTTTTAATGCTCATCAATATATGTGTAGGCAATTAAAATACATGCTTAAAAAATTCCTTTCTACTGTGTGCACTAACTCTCAGATTAACCATCCTGAACTATCAAGTCACTACTTTAAATAAAATCCATATTTCCTGCCTTCACTGAAAGACTCCTCCATAGTTTGGCTCCAATCAATATTCTAAAAATCATTTTCCTCTTTACCTCAGTACCAATATTGATGCATCTAATATTTCCTGTATAATATGCTTTATTCATTCATATATAAGCTATTTTATCTCTGGAAGATCTTAATTATATTTATATTTATTCTAGTATTAAAATTAGTTTTTCACTTTTTCTAGTGTTCTTTTTTAATTGTACAATTTATGTAAATTTCTATTACCATAGAAGTCCAAATTAGTTTGAATATGATAAAATTGAATAAAAATTTAGCAAATCAATTTTCCCTTTATTAAAGAGTACCATATTTTACAGTATGTAGAGGTTACACAATTTTTCACCTGTGTTTATGCTCGCTAGCAAGACTTAGAGAAATGAAATTACATGTTTTAAAATATTTCATCATGTCTATAAAAATTACATACAAAGTAAAGTCATAATGAAAATGAGAGAATAAATTATTTTTGCTCTTACAATTTTTAAGTCTAAGAAGGAATTAAAATCTAAGATGTTGTATTTACATCTTTAGAATACAAAGAACTGTATAATCAATATTCAACTGTAGTCACTGTAAGCCATAAACCAAAAAAACAAAATAAAATTGATTAATAAAATTTAAAATCCATGCATTGTTACAAGACATTTAGTTATTTTTCTGTAATTTTAGGAAAATTTTCTAAAATTTTAGACACTTATGTGTTGCAGTAAAGTATATTGTTGAAATCTTTTCTCTTTGAGTGTGTTTGAGCACCACCTGATCCTTTTGTATTCTGGGAAAGACTGTGGCTTGCTTGGCAAAGCAGACACAAGCATAAATTTTAAAACATTGACTGAAATGCTATTATATAATTTTCAACAAACACTGCATTTATAGCTTTTCCAGCATCCTACAAAGATCAACTCTTGACTCTTGTAAGGACTTCACTGTAACACTATTGGTTGTATTTGATGCCTAATGTGAAATTAGTAAACAGCATATACTAGAAGGTTGAATACCTTTTTAATACATCCACTTTCTTATTTCTGTTTCTTATCAAAGGAGGGATTAAACACAACAAATATCTCAGGGCAACAAAAATTATAATAAGACAAATATGTATTTCCTAATAAAATAATCACCTACTATATTTCATAGCTATAGAAATGTACCCAGAGAAAAATAAACCAAAATAAATTGTCTGAAAAACATTTCTTGAAATGGTGCAACGTTTTGAATATTTTGATAGGAAAACTTGAAGTCTATAATGGCCTATTTCAAAGTGTGTGGAAGTTCCTAGTTATTTATGAATATTTGAAGTTATTTTCTTCATTTCTTGTTAATTGCTTGTGACAGCCAAGAGTTAAAATATGGGTATCCTATTATATAATGTAAGAGAACAGCTGCAACACAGTCTGCTTCTGCTGATGTTCTTGACAATGTGTCTCCTAATGCCCTAAAAACAATTTCTCTAGTCCTGGCTGTTACTTCGCACTTTCAGGCTTGAACAATTGGCCTACTGAAATATTCAAGTACCACGCTGAGGAAAATCCATTTCCACCCATCGCAAAGAGATAGCAAGACAAATCTGCAGTGAGGACAGAAAAACAAAGCAAATTATTGACAGTCACGGTTGTCCTGGTTTCTTGAGGAAAAACCGAAAAATGTTAACTTTTTAAAGAAATTATCAACTCTGTTCATAGGTAAAATTGTTCTAGGAAAATAATTTAAGGTATTCAAAGAAAGAAAGGGATTATAGAAAAGTCAAAAAAAGTATTACAAAGATGAAACAGGTAAAAATTTAATTTAACTCTAGCGTAAGTAGTAATTCACTTGTTAAAATTATGGAGGTCAATGACAGGAAAGCCTTTGAAGATATTTTGCCTGCTCCTTGGGAACTTTCAGGTGAGCCCCTATAACAGATTAAAATTTTTCTCTAGACAGGTGTCATATGACTTGAGTCAGGGACCTTTCCTCACTCCACCAAGATAAATTCTTCCACAGATCAATATCAGAATCAAGATGTACAGTGTGTCTCTTGCTAGTGAGGACTAGCAGTTCATGAAATAATTTTCCTGGGGAAGTGCTGATACCCACCATCTTTAATCTTTTAAACCTAGTTTAGACAAAACTCTTAATCTAACATAGGAAAATACACTTCCTGATCAGGTGTGAGCTCTGTGAACCTGTGTCTTTCCTTTTAAAAGGCTGTATGGTTGCATATAAATAAGTCTTGATAAATGATTCTTGGATCTCGATAGAAGTAGATAAAATCAAAGGCATAGTGGAAGGAAACAAATATATCTTATCTCTGTACATCAATTTATATTTACCATCACATATTAGCAATAGTAAAACTACTTAATCAAAAGTTTTGAGTTGAATAGAACTCTTCTATATAAGTACTTTCACTCATAATTAAGAAAAGGGCTCAAATCTGCTGTCAACATATCTAATTGATATGCTTATATAAATGAGCCTCAAGACAGAGTGAAAATGTGCTCAATTACTTGGAACAAATACCTCAGTACAAAAGAAAAGTAGAAAACACTCTATAACTAAATAGATTTTAGAATATGTAAAATGAAATCCCAGAGAAATTAAATAAAGCCAGGAAGCAGTGAGAAATGTTAATTCTCAACAGAAACAGCAAGAGACACAAATACACAGAAGCTTGTACTAGAGTTTTAATAATATTAAATGTTTATTAAACTTTTTAATTTTAGTTATACTTCAGAAAGTATAACTGAGCAGTTTATGAAAATAGAGAAACTTCATTACACAAGTAAAATTGTTAATGAATCTTAAAAGCTTATCTGGCAGAACATCTGATAAGAGGAGAGTTTACTCACTCATGAGAAAATAAATTGATGAGTGAAACTTGATATATATAAAAGAATAACCTGGTTTTGCTTAAGTCTGCCCTTCCCTTAGAACAGTGCCTATTTTAACAAGAATCACACTGATTTCCAGATTATGGAATCTAGAAATCAAAAAATATTTATTTTTCAAACAGTGTAAAAGTTCTTGATTTATTTTTTAAATTATGAATATGGCAGTAAAGAAAAACATTATTACTTTGATGCGGGTGGAAATCTGTATAGGGTAGCCATTGATAAAATATGGTAAGTTAGCTCTTATTTATGTAATTATTGCTAATACTTCATGTCAGTTCTTTAATTTTCTTTCCAATATGGATAGATTGTTTGTGCGTACTGTATTTGTATTTCATATGTTGTTGAATATAAAGTTTTCCAAATCATTTTTTTCACTTAACAATAATGTATCATACAAATATTCTTATATCATTATATAGTTAGAAAAAATAGTTTTAGTGATGATGTAATATCTCAACCATCATTTACTATGTTCACTGTGTTACATACCTACATAATTATATGTTGCTGAATCTCAGGAGACATGCAATTTTTACATATATCACTGAGTTTTTCTTTAAGACAGTTTCCTGGTTATAGGATCAGATTACAGATAAAAATTTATATTCTTCTTCCTACTCCATATAAACAGATATATAAATGTTTTTTTTTTAATTTTTTTTAAATGTTTCTTAATTAGATAAACATAAATAGAATCTACCTTAAGCTACTAGTGAACTTCACCATTCTGACAGTATACTTACTGCCATCTCTTTTCTTTCTTTCTTCTCTTTTTTTGGGGAAGAGGAGGAAATTATCCAGTCCTACACATTACCTTGTTTTGATAATAGGTGTGACATATATATTTTTGCATTGCATACGATTTCAAATTATCAAGTGATCCATCCAAGTTGTTGCTGATTTTAACTGAACAACACAGTCCTGTCGAGTTGAAAATAAAAGTTCTCTTTCACTTGATCTCCCATTCCCCAGCTTGTGAAATATCTAATACTGCTTGTTGCATATTATTCTAGCAATGTAGAAATTTCACCTTTATATGTATATTTAGATTTATAGGATTATGTAAATATTATGTATATTTTAGAACATTATATATATAATGCATAATTAAATAAAATCCAGAAATAAAAATATATGTACATGATTACCTTTAAGTATTATATAATAAATGCACAATGATCTATGACCTGTTTCTTTCTAAATTAATAATATCTTAGTAACATTGTTCAATTTAGCATATATTGACTTGCTTCATACTTTATTAGCTATGTAGTAATCCATTTTTGGAAATAGCAAATATAAATGCAGGTGTTATGGGTTGAGTTGTGTTCCCCCAAAAGATAAAGAAGTCTTAACCACCAATACTTCAGAATGTGAACCTATTTGGAACTAGGGCCATTGTAGATATAATTGGTTAAGATGAGGTCATACTGGAGTAAGATAGGCTCCTATTTCAACATGATTGGCGTCCTTACAGGAAGAGGAAATATGATGTGAAGAGAAACACACAGGGGAACATCATGTGACAACAGAGGCAGAGACTGCAGCTCTCCAACTGCAAGTCAAGAGTGTCAAGGAATGGCAGCCATGGTGAGAAGCTGGGAAAACAGAAGGGAGGATACTCCTTAACAGCTTCGGAGGGAACACAGCCCTGCTAATGGACTTGAATTTGGACTTCTAGCCTTCAGAACTGTGAGATAATGAATCTCTGTTGGTTTAAGCCATGCAGTCTGTGGTATTTTGTTATGGCAGCCCTAGGAAACTAAGACTACAGATTTGGAGTTTTTTGTTTGTTTGTTTTATTTTGCTATTGTGTTCTCTGTGTGTGTGTGTGTTTCTATATATGAGGAACTATTTTCATAGGATGGAATTCTTAAGTAGAATTGCATTGTTTTAGCAATGCCATCCAAACATACTGCCCCAATTTAGTATTGCACAATAAGTATATAACATTCTTTTTCCTCCAATATTGTACAGTCAAGGTAGGGTGGATTAATATTTAAATTTAGGAAAAATAACTACTTTGGTATTACATTAATTGCCATTTTTCTGCTCATTGGTAAAGTTGTATATTACATTACATGATTATTAACCCTTTATGTTTCTCCTGTTGTGGACCCCATATTGAAATATATTTCTGCCATTGTCTGATCGATTTATTTGCCCCACCATGTTTCACGAATTTATATATGGTGTATATTATATATCTTATCAGCTATATACACTACAATTAATTTTCCTTTGATTCACTGGAATTAATAGTACTTGAAATACCTATGGCTGCTTTCCCTTTAAAATGGTAGAATTGAGTAGTGGCATCAGAGGTGATATGGCCCCCAAAGCACAAGGTATTTTGGGTATAGCTTTTTACAAAACAAATTTCCGGATCTCTGTTCTACATGGTATTCAGAATATTTATGAGTGGTCAAAATATGATTGTATTGGCACAAAAAATACACAATCTAGAACAGAACCTGTATTATAGAATTTCAAATAAACATATATTGCATACATTTAATTAATTAAATGTATTAAATGAGTAAGGAGTAAGGATTAGTATTGATCAGAATAAGGATTTATCTTAATAAAAGATTAAATTGCCTCAAGAAGGTAAAGTGGTAACTTGATTTAAAACAAACAAACAAACAAAAAAACAAAAACTCCTTTGTAGGTCTATGAGAACTTATGGGGAAGGGCAAATGAGAAAAAAAGAGATGGACCTATATGGAGATTGGATTATTTAAGTAACACAAAAGAAAAGAGACATTTCACAGAGATTACCTCCTTTGAAAATGTTAAATATATTTACCAAAGCTGTACCGCAAAAAATACACAAATAATTTCCCCAGTAATGCTTGTATCATTTTATGGCAATGCCAATATAATAAAAAAGTCCTAATCATGAAGTAAATATTAATGTGCAGCTTGGCAGCACTGAAAAAATCGAGGATGTGATAGCAACATGTGGTCTTGCAGATAAGAACTTTGCCATGAAGGAAAAACATACTTTAGCTAAAACAATTTTCTTGAGTTTGCATACTCAAGATCTGCATCCTTGAATCTGCTTCTGCTCATCTATTTCTTCTCTTGTTCTCTGATAATGGCAGTATAATCATATTAAATACTACCATATAGTTTTAATTGTTCTATCTGCTTGCAACTCTCTAAGATAAACAATAAACAAAAACAAAATTCAGAAATGAGTTATCCCTGCCTGGTAAAATGTGATTGCTTAATCTTCTCAAAGTATAATGCTGTGAAATTTATTTCCCGTTACATACCATCATCCTACCACCACCACCACCACCACCACCACCACACGCACTACCTCTTCTGATAGAGTAGAGAATTAGATAAGGGAGAAAAAATGTTGCTGTGAGTGTGTGTAGAAATATGTGACAGAGACAATATTCCAAATCAGGGAGTAAAACAGATTATTTAACAAATTGCTGATTAAAAAGAATTCCAAGTCGAGAAACTAATCAAAGAAAAATGGGGTTAAGATGACCATTTATCTTCTTTATTCACCTCTTAATATAAAAAAGTCATTAATGAAAAATTACTGATAATTAACAAATAAATTTTTAATGTAAAACAAGCCTGAATTCCTGGGATAAACCTCATCAGTTCATGATTTTTATTTTTTTTTTTTTTAATATTGGTAGGTTTGCATATATTTTCTTAAGTGCTTTTGTTTTCTTAATGTCTTTCATTTTTGTATCTGGGTAATTCTGGTCTAATAAGATTTGTTGATAACTGTTACTTTCATTTTTTGAAAGAGTTTGTTTAGGATTGATATTATTTATTCCTTCATGATGGACTCAATTACAAGTGAAAACTTGTGGACCTATACCTTTTTTTGTGTAAAATCTTTAGTAAAATGAATTTCTTTATATATTTCTCATAGCTTCTGAGACCATAGTTCCTTTAAATTATTGAGCACATTACTAGTAACTTTTTAAAGACCCTACCTGTCAATTTCAATAATTGTTTCTTTTTTATTATCTTTATATAATTAATTTTTCTTGTTTATGGGTAATATTTTCCTGTTTCTTTGCATGTTTAGAAATTTATAATTAAATGCTGAACGTGGAAAATGATATTGTTTTTGAAAATGATACATTTTTGAATGTCTGCTTTCACTATTATTTTTTAAAGGGTGTTGCTTTTATTTGTCAAATATCTAAGTACATGTTGGAGTAGCTTGTTTTATATGAGACATATTTTTATACTATGTTGGGCCAGAACTAGATTTCTCTTTACTCAAGTGCTAATTTCTACTACAATGTGTGATAATTCTGGCATCCATAAGAAATAATCTTGGTGTTCAATGATATATCAATACTAAGACTGGTTAGGGCTCAAATGTCTCCATATCCTGTGTAAGCTATGGGAGTGGTTCTGCATCCAAGTGCCAAATAGCTTCTTTGTCAAGTTTATGAAGCCTCATACTATGCAATAGTATTTTATTCAGTAATAGACCTGAAGGAACCTCTATGTTGTTTTCTAGAATTCTTTCTCTGTTTTGCCTTTGAATAAGGCAATACATTGTCCTACAAATTTCAGCTGCTTCTACTTCCCCAAACTCCTACTCCTGTTGTGTTAACTCAGCCAAACTGACATGCTTTTCAGCTTATCTCATTTATTTATGTTTCCTCAAGGGTTATATTTTTGCACTGCCTGTATTCCAATGGCTTAAAAGAGTTGTTTTGAATATTTTGTCCATTTATCTAGCTTTTTAAGGTAGGAGGATACATCTGGTACGTCTTAAACCAGTAAGTCCAGGAGCAGAAATCACCTTTAGCAATGCCTGGGCATTTGAGGAACTACTTAAAATTTTTATTTACATATGCAATTATTATATTGGATAGTATTTTAAATGATTCTTCTAAATTTTTGTTGCCTTTTCTACAAAACAAATTAGGTATCTTTAAATAAACTTTTCATTAATAGAATGTCAAAAGGTTATGTTTTAATGCTTCTATTGACTTAATAACAAACCTAGCAAAGAAGAATAATCAAAGGGTATGCCTAAAATGAAATAACTGAATAAGTTAAGTTCTGAACATTCAAATTGTATAAAACTTTACTTTTGAAATTCTATAATTGCCTTTTGAAATAACTCAAAATCTGGAAAGAACATTTTGGTGAGCTCTAATTTGAATCTTAAAAGTATGTTTTCTGTCTTGAATGAAATATAATTGAAGAGGTCTATGATTCTGTGGCATCTAAATGTGACAATATATTCAGGCTAACTATGAGTAGATACAATTTATTTGATAAGTTTGTCTTGCAAATATATTTGTAAAAAATGATTAGAAGCAAAAGGGTACTATTTATCAAAAGAATTAACTCAAAATATTTAAACATTGAATATGAATTTATGTATATATATATATATATATATATATATATATATATATATATATGTAAGAATATTTTATCCAGAGCTACAAAATACCTCAGCACCTGTATAGACAGATTTTTGTTAAATAAAAATATTTTTGTTTTATAAAAAATATATAAACAAGTGTCAAAAACTTCAACCTTTTAAAAGACAAATTTGAAGAAAGCATTAGACAAATGTTGGGGAAAGTAAGATATTATTAAAAAAACATTTTCAGGAAAATAACAATGGCATAGAATTAGGGACAGATACTGCTATAAAGTGAATAGACTGTAAAGATGTTCTGAGAACAGTTAAGTACAATTTCTACTGAGTGCTTTTTATTGAGTTCTAATTAATACATAATAACAATTTTAACTATTAAAAGTATAGAGCTTGATGAGTTTTATGAATGCATATATCCAGGTAACCATTAGCCATATGAAAATATGCAATACTTCCATCATATCATAAAATTTTCTTTTCTTCTTTCCATGCAGTAGCAACACTAGTTGTTATCAGCTTAATATAGACTGCTATAACTAAAATACAAATTATATAAACCTCATGGTAACAGCAAAGAAATTACCTATAGAAGATACCTCCAAAGATAAGGAATCAAACTGTATCACTATAAAAATATCAATGAATCACAAAAGAAGACAGCAAGAGAGGAAGAGGGATAAAAGAATGGCAACACAGACAGAAAACAATGAACAAAATGGCAACAGAAAGTTCTTCTCTATCAGTAATTATGTTAAACTTAAATGGATTAAACTTCTCAGTCAAAGACATAGAGAGGCTAAATGAATAGTAAAATAAGACCCAAGAGATTAACTTTAGATTTAAGGATACATATAGTCTCTTGACTCTGAAAGTGAAGAAATGGGAAAAAAATCTATGCAAATAGCAACCTGAAGAAAGCAAAGGTAACCATACTGATATCAGACATAATAGACTTTAAGTCAAAAATTGTCATAAGATGCAAATACGGACATTATATATAATGATAATAGGATCAACTCACCAAGAAGATATAACAATTCTAAATATATATACACCTAACATAAGAGCAGTTAAATATATAAAGCAAATATTGACAGAACAGAAAGGAGAAATAGACAGTAGTACAGTAATAAAAGGAGATTTTGTTACTATACTTTCAATAATAGATAGAACATTCAGAGAGAAAGTCAGTAAGAAAAAAGTGAACTTGAAACAACACTATAGACCAAATGGACCTAGCAGACTTATACATAACATAGCATTGCATCCAAAAGCAGCAAAATATACATCTTCTTAAGTGCACAAGAACATTCTCCAGGATAGATCACTTATTAGGACACAAAACAAATCAATAAATTTAAGAAGATTGAAATCATGCCAAATATATTTTCTAACCACAATGGAATGAAATTAGAAATCAATAAGAGAAGGAGAACTGAAAAATTCACAAATATGTGGAAATTAAACACCACACTCTTGAAAAACAAATGAGTCAAAGAACAAATTAAAATGTAATTTAGAAAATATACTGAGACAAACAAACATGGAAGCACAATGTACCAAAACTCATGGGATATAGCTGAAGCAACTCTAAGAGGGAATTTCAAAGATAAAAATATCTGCATTATAAATATATATATAATAGACATATGACTTTACACCTCAGGGAGCTAGAAAAAATATATGTCAAAATTTGGCCAAAAGAAGGGAATAATAAAGATTAGAGCAGAAATAAATGAAATGTATACTAGGAAAACAATAGAAAAAAATGAAGGAAACAAAGCACTGTTGTTTTTTTTTTTGTTTGTTTTGTTTTAGTGAAACAAATGTTTATTAGGAGGAAAAAGAGTACATGTGAACAGGCACACACAGCCTGGCTCAGAGAAAAAGTCACACCCTCATAGTAGTTTTAATCACTTACATGGGGCATTTCTTCTGGGTTTCCTTTGGACAATCATCTTGCTTTGCCTGGCTCTGAGTCTGTATTTGGTTTATCTCAGGGTCCTCCCTTGTGTGCATGCATATCTCTTAGCCAAGATGGATTCTAGCAAAGAGGCCTATGGGTAGGTTGACATCACTCCTTTTTGACCTCTAAGGAGCATTTCTGTACATGTACAGTCGGGAAGGTCTCCTTGACTTCGAGAATGAGGAATATGTGGTCTCTTTTATCTGAGCAGGGCCTAACTTCTCCTATTATCCTCCTGCTACTGTCTTCATCCTGGAGTATCTGTCCACAGGGGACAAACTCCAGCTGCTCAGCCTGGGGATCATCTAACTCCTGCCTCATTATCATTTGGTTGATTGAAGTAAGACTTTGCACCAGTCCTGGGCAAAGTCCTGCTGGCCCTCGGATTCCTTCCTCACTCCTCTCCTACATGCTCCGAGCCATAGAGGGACTTCACTGTGAAAGAAGTTTTCCCAGGTTCTTTTTTTTTTTTTTTTTTTCTTTCACACACACACACTGTATTTTATTTTTACAAGAGATAAATAAACTGACACCAAGCATTGTAAATGGATGACCACAACAAAAGCAACAATGATTGCAATTACCAAACACGAAACACACTCATACTATGTCATAATATTGACATTCAGTCCAGTAATCCTCCCCTGTAACAGTTCCTTTACTTTGCAGTGAAAATTGATTTGTATATTTTTTGCCTCCGAGTCCTCGTGGGATTTTTTTTTTTTTATTCAAACAGAAAGTCATAAAAATTATAATCATCCTCATCAGTTCACTCAGTCCCATGTAATTAATGTTTTTTTTCATCTTGATCTTTTGTTAGCACTTTTATGAATTCATCAGTTTTCCATTAGAGTTCTGATAATGCTTATTCATTCAGTTCAGCAGTATAGTCAGTTACAAGAAACCTGTACTTGTCAGAGTCTTTTCCATGAATTCCTTGAAGATGAAACCCTTTTATAGGAACATTTTTGCAAAAGCATCACAGTACACCCAGGACTCTCTGTAAATGGCAAAAGACTTAAAAATGACCATGGTTAAAGATTTGATGAAATTTCATAATAATGCAATTGACAAGGAAATTTAGTTATTTCTGAGATATACATTTTAAAGTAATAACTAGAAATATGACATAACATTATACCAGAACATATAAGATTTTTAGAAATTTCATGTAATGTCTGAAACATTTATATTAACATATTTCCATACAAATAACCCAAAGAAAGTTTAGTATTAGTTGTTTTTGTTTATTTGTTTTTTAAATACTGCAGGTTCTTATTTGTCATCAATTTTATACACATCAGTGTATACATGTCAATCCCAATCGCTCAATTCAGCACACCACCATCAACACCCCACCATGGTTTTCCCCCCTAGGTGTCCATACGTTTGTTCTCTATATATGTGTCTCAATTTCTGCCCTGCAAACTGGTTCATCTGTACCATTTTTCTAGGTTCCACATACATGTGTTAATATACAATATTTGTTTTTCTCTTTCTGACATACTTCACTCTGTATGACAGTCTCTAGATCCATCCACATCTCAACAAATGACTCAATTTCATTTCTTTTTATGGCTGAGTAATATTCCATTGTATGTATGTACCACAACTTCTTTATCCATTCGTCTGTCGATGGGTATTTAGGTTGCTTCCATGCCTGGCTATTGTAAATAGTGTTGCAATGAACATTGAGGTGCATGTGTCTTTTTGAATTCTGGTTTTCTCTGGGTATATGCCCAGTAGTGGGATTGCTGGGTCATATGGTAATTCTATTTTTAGTTTTTTAAGGAACCTCCATATTGTTCTCCATAGTGGCTGTATCAATTTACATTCCCACCAACAGTGCAAGAGGGTTCCCTTTTCTCCACACCCTCTCCAGCATTTGTTGGAGAATGTTGGAGAAAACATCAGAATTTCTGATGATGTCCATTCTAACTGATGTGAGGTGACAGCTCATTGTAGTTTTGATTTGCATTTCTCTAATAATTAGTGATGTTGAGCAGCTTTTCATGTGCTTCTTGGCCATCTGTATATCTTCTTTGTAGGAATGTCTATTTAGGTCTTCTGACCATTTTTGGATTGGGTTGTTTGTTTCTATAATATTGAGTTGCATGAGCTGTTTATATATTTTGGAGATTAATCCTTTATCCATTGATTCATTTGCAAATATTTTCTCCCAATCTGAGAGTTGTCTTTTCATCTGTTTATGGTTTCCTTTGCTGTGAAAAAAGCTTTGAAGTTTCATTAGGTCCCATTTGTTTATTTTTGTTTTTATTTCCATTACTCTAAAAGGTGGATCAAAAAAGATCTTGCTGTGATTTATATCAAAGGGTGTTCTTCCTATGTTTTCCTCTAAGAGTTTTATAGTGTCCGGTCTTACATTTAGGTCTCAAATCCATTTGGAGTTTATTTTTGTGTATGGTGTTAGGGAATGTTCTAATTTCATTCTTTTACATGAAGCTGTCCAGTTTTCCCAGCACCACTTATTGAAGAGACTGTCTTTTCTCCATTGTATATCTTTGCCTCCTTTGTCATAGATTAGTTGACCATAGGTGCGTTGGTTTATCTCTGGGCTTTCTATCTTGTTCCATCGATCTATGCTTCTGCTTTTGTGCCAGTACCATATTGTCTTGATTACTGTAGCTTTGTAGTATAGTCTGAAGTCAGGGAGTCTGAATCCTCCAGCTCCGTGTTTTACCCTCAAGACTGCTTTGGCTATTCGGGGTCTTTTGTGTCTCCATACAAATTTTAAGATGATTTGTTCTAGTTCTGTAAAAAATGCCATTGGTAATTTGATAGGGATTTCATTGAATCTGTAGATTGCTTTGGGTAGTATAGTCATTTTCACAATATTGCTTCTTCCAATCCAAGAACATGGTATATCTCTCCAACAGTTTGTATCAACTTTAATTTCTTTCATCAGTGTCTTATAGTTTTCTGCATACAGGTCTTTTGTCTCCCTAGGTATGTTTATTCCTAGGTATTGTATTCTTTTTGCTGCAGTGGTAAATGGGAGTGTTTCCATAATTTCTCTTTCAGATTTTTCATCATTAGTGTATAGGAATGCAAGAGATTTCTGTGCATTCATTTTGTATCCTGCAAGTTTACCAAATCCATTGATTATCTCTAGTAGTTTTCTGCTGGCATTTTTAGGATTCTCTATGTATAGTATCACGTCATGTGCAAATAGTGACAGTTTTACTTCTTTTCCAATCTGTATTTCTTTTATTTCTTTTTCTTCTCTGATTGCCATAGCTAGGACTTCCAAAACTATGTTGAATAATAATGGTGAGAGTGGACATCCTTGTTTTGTTCCTGATCTTAGAGTAAATGCTTTCTGTTTTTCACCATTGAGAATGATGTTTGCTGTGGGTTTGTCATATATGGCCTTTATTATGTTGAGGTAGGTTCCCTCTGTGCCCACCTTCTGGAGAGTTTTTGTCATAAATGGGTGTTGAATTTTGTCGAAAGCATTCTCTGCATCTATTGACATGATCATATGGTTTTTATTCTTCAGTTTGTTAATATGGGCTATCACATTGATTGATTTGCATATATTGAAGAATCCTTGCATCCTTGGGATAAACCCCACTTGATCGTGGTGTATGATACTTTTAATGTGTTGTTGGATTCTGTTTGCTAGTATTTTGTTGAGGATTTTGGCATCTATATTCAACAGTGATATTGTTCTGTAATTTTCTTTTTTTTGTAGTAGCTTTGTCTGCTTTTGGTACCAGGGTGATGGTGGCCTCATAAAATGAGTTTGAAAAGTGTTCTTTCCTCTGCAATTTTTTGGAAGAGTTTGAGAAGAATGGGTGTTAGTTCTTCTCTAAATGTTTGATAGAATTCACCTGTGTAGCCATCTGGTCATGGACATTTGTTTGTTGGAAGATTTTTAATCACAGTTTCAATTTCATTACTTGTGATTGGTCTGTTCATATTTTCTGTTTCTTCCTGGTTCAGCCTTGGAAGGTTATACCCTTCTAAATATTTGTCCATTTCTTCCAGGTTGTCCAATTTATTGGCATAGAGTTGTTTGTAGTAGTCTCTTAGGATGCTTTGTATTTCTGCGGTGTCTGTTGTAACTTCTCCTTTTTCATTTCTACTTTTATTGATTCGAGTCCTGTCCCTCTTTTTCTTGATGATTCTGGCTAATGGTTTATCAATTTTGTTTATCTTCTCAAAGAACCAGCTTTCACGTTTATTGATATTTGCTATTGTTTTCTTTGTTTCTATTTCATTTATTTCTGCTCTGATCTTTATGATTTCTTTCCTTCTGATAACTTTGGGTTTTGTTTGTTCCTGTCTCTCTAGTTCCTTTAGGTGTAAGGTTAAATTGTTTATTTGAGATGTTCCTTGTTTCTTAAGGTACACTTGTATAGCTATAAACTTCCTTCTTAGAACTGCTTTTGCTGCATCCCATAGATTTTGGATTGTTGTGTTTTCATTGTCATTTGTCTCTAGGTATTTTTTGATTTCCTCTTTGATTTCTTCAGTGATCTCTTGGTTATTTAATAACGTAGTGTTTAGCCTCCATCTATTTTTGTTTTTTTTCGTTTTTTTCCCCTGTAATTCATTTCTAATCTCATAGCATTGTGGTCAAAAAAGATGTTAGATATGATTTCAATTTTCTTAAATTTACTGAGGCTTGATTTGTGACACAAGATGTGGTCTATCCTGGAGAATGTTCTGTGTGCACTGGAGAAGAAAGTGTAATCTGCTATTTTTGGATGGAATGTCCTATAAATATCAATTAAATCTATCTGGTCTATTGTGTTATTTAAAGCTTCTGTTTTCTTATTTATTTTCATTTTGGATGATCTGCCCATTGCTGTAAGTGAGGTGTTAAAGTCCCCCACTATTACTGTATTACTGTCGATTTCCTCTTTTATAGCTGTTAGCAGTTGCCTCACTTATTGAGGTGCTCCTATGTTGGGTGCATATATATTTATAATTGTTATGTCTTCTTCTTGGATTGATCCCTTGATCATTATGTAGTGTCCTTACTTGTCTCTTGTAACATTATTTATTTTAAAGTCTATTTTATATGATATGAGTATAGCTACTCCAGCTTTCTTTTGATTTACATTTGCACGGAATATCTTTTTCCATCCTCTCACTTTCAGTCTGTATGTGTCCCTAGGTCTGAAGTGGGTCTCTTGTAGATAGCATATATATGGGTCTTGTTTTTATATCCATTCAGCAAGCCTGTGTCTTTTGGTTGGAGCATTTAATCCATTCACGTTTAAGGTAATTATCGATATGTATGTTCCTATGACCATTTTCTTAATTGTTTTGGGTTTGTTTTTGTAGGTCCTTTTCTTCTATTGTGTTTCCCACTTAGAAAAGTTCCTTTAGCATTTGTCTTAGAGCTGGTTTGGTGGTGCTGAATTCTCTTAGCTTTTGCTTATCTGTAAACCTTTTGATTTCTCCATCAAATCTGAATCAGATCCTTGCTGGGTAGAGTAATCTTGGTTGTAGGTTCTTCCCTTTCATCCCTTTAAGTATATCATGCCACTCCCTTCTGGCTTGTAGTGTTTCTGCTGAGAAATCAGCTGTTAACCTTATGGGAGTTCCCTTGTATGTTATTTGTCATTTTCCCCTTACTGCTTTCAATATTTTTTCTTTGTCTTTAATTTTTGCCAATTTTCTTACTATGTGTCTTGGCATGTTTCTCCTTGGGTTTATCCTGTATGGGACTCGCTGTGCTTCCTGGACTTGGGTAGCTATTTCTTTTCCCATGTTAGGGAATTTTTCTACTAAAATCTCTTCAAATATTTTCTCTGGTCCTTTCTCTCTCTCTTCTCCTTCTGGGACCCCTATAATGTGAATGTTGTTGCATTGAATGTTGTCCCAGAAGTCTCTTAGGCTGTCTTCATTTCTTTCTATTCTCTTTTCTTTAGTCTGTTCCGCAGTGGTGAATTCCACCATTCTGTCTTCTAGGTCACTTATCCGTTCTTCTGCCTCAGTTATTCTACTATTGATTCCTTCTAGTGTAGTTTTCATTTGTTATTGTATTGTTCATCTCTGTTTTTTGTTCTTTAATTCTTCTCGGTCTTTATTAACCATTTCTTGCATCTTCTCAATCTTTGCCTCCATTCTTTTTCCGAGGTCCTGGATCATCTTCACTATCATTATTATGAATTCTTTTTCTGGAAGGTTGCCTATCTCCACTTCATTTAGTTGTTTTTCTGCGGTTTTATCTTGTTCCTTCATCTGGTATATAACCCTTTGCCTTTTCACCTTGTCTATCTTCTGTGAATGTGGTTTTTGTTCCACAGGTTGCAGGATTGTAGTTCTTCTTGCTTCTGCTGTCTGCCCTCTGGTGGATGAGGCTATCTAAGAGGCTTGATGGGAGGGACTGGTGGTGCGTAGAGCTGACTGTTGCTCTGGTGGGCAGAGCTCAGTAAAACTTTAATCCACTTGACTGTTAATGGGTGAGGCTGAGTTCTCTCCCTGTTGGTGGTTTGACCTGAGGCAACCCAGCACTGGAGCCTACCTAGGCTCTTTGGTGGGGCAAATGACAGACTCTGGGAGGGCTCATGCCAAGGAGTACTTCCCAGAACTTCCATTGCCAGTGTCCTTGTCCCCATGGTGAAACAGAGCCACCTCCCACCTCTGCTGGAGACCCTCCAACACGAGCAGGTAGGTCTGGTTCAGTCTCCCCCGAGGTCAGTGCTCCTTCCCCTGAGTCCCAATGCACACACTACTTTGTGTGTGCCCTCCAAGAGCTAAGCACTGGTTTTTGAGAACATAAACAAAATTGACAAAACTTTAGCTAGACTAAGAAAAAAGAGAAAGAGATAAAATTCAAATAAAGAAATTTAGAAATGAAAGTGGAGACATTACAACTGAAACCACAGAGTAAATAGGAGTAAATAGGACTACTATGAATAATTATATAAGAACAAATGGGATAACTTAAAAGAAATGAATAAATCCCTAGAAACATACAACATATAAATATTGAATTATGATGGAATAGAAAATATGAACAGACCAGTAACAAGTAGAAGACTGATTCAGTAATCAAAACCTACCAATAAAGAAAAGCCCGGGACCACATAGCTACATTGGTAAATTCTCCCAAACATTTAAATAATCTACACTAATCTTTCTCAAACTCTTCCAAAAACTGAAGAGGAGGGAACACTTCTGAACTCATTTTTTTTAAGCCAGCATTATCCTGATACCAAAGCCAGACAAAGACATTACAGGACCACTGCCCAAGTGACTGTCACACACCTGAGGCGACACCATGGGTGGACTCTGTGGGGCATGCCTCGGATTGCCTACTACCCATCCTCCAAGCCAGGTCTTCCCTGGATCTGGCAGCAACGGTAGGTAGATGGCAGGTTAGTTACTCCCAACAACTTGTGCAAAACTTTAAATTTCCCCTCACCTTTTCTTGGAATGACAGAAGTTTGGAGGATTTACTTCTAATTCTTATTTTAAAAATAAACAAAAGCCTAGCATAAAATGCCTCACACAAAGACTTTGATAAAGGCAGCTCTACATTCCAGTGCACATTATTTGTCAAAAGGGAAAAAGGTTTTCTCATTTTGAAATTCAACAAGACAGTCCTGGATGCTGTTACAAACTCTCAAGATGTATCCTTCAGGTGAACCTGCTATCAGAGTGACGGTACTTCCTCTTTCAGTAAAAATAAAAATGAAAGGGTCACCTGTTCTCCAGCCCTTTTATCTACCCCTGCATTTCCCCACCCCCACCCCCCAATACAAATAAGAAACACTGGGAAAAAAAAAAGACATTACAGGACAAGAAAATCAGTAGCCCTGATGAACATAGATGCAAAGATTCCTGAACTACTAGCAAACCAAAGCCAACAGCCCAATAAAAGAATCATAATTCAATGTGACCAGTGATATTTATACCTATGATTCAAGAACGGTTCAACATATGCAAGTAAAAAAGTGTGATACACTATATTAACAGAAGGAAGGATAAAAACTCTCAATGAATGAAATATAGAAGAAAAGAGGAGAAAAGTTTTATGATATTGATCTTGGCAATGATATCTTGAGTACGACACCAAGAACACAGCAACAAAAGTAAAAATAGATAAGTGGAACTATATCAAACTAAAATCCTTCTGCAAAGGAACCAATCAACAGTGTTAGTCAATGTTTTATAAATTCCTTTAGAATTAATAATAACAATGCTGAAAAATTAATAGCCTTTTTATGAAGGTGTTTTATATATATACATATAGATATAGATATATAGATAAAGAAAACCTCCTCCAGACAGTAGATAAAATGACCTATCACTGACAGCTTATTAAAGAGTCAGAGATTACTAGTAATTTGCTCTTTGTCTCTTGATTTGTTTCATTATTTTGTTTTGACTATAATATTAATATTTTGACCTCTTTTCTTTCCTTACTCCCACTTTGATTTCTTTTACTCCATATATTTATTCAATTAGAAACAATATCCAGTTCCCAATATGTTCATCACACAAAGACATCATCCTGCCTCATTTCTACCTTGTTTCAGAATCAGCATCTTATCCTGCATTTAACTGATAAACTCTGATTAGAGATAAAATATATTTTGTCAACATTAAATTTTATGTGCCTGGTAAATAAAATTATGAGTCTCTCAAAAATAAACTCTGGAACTCTAGTAAAACAAGTGATTTATACTTCAAACTTATATTTTTTAAATGGGGAAATGCTAAATCTTAAATTTACCTTAATATTTTAATTGATTTTAACTCACTTATATCAAGTGCAGAGTTAAATCTATACACTTCTAACATTTAAAAAAAATTGATTAAGATTTTCTCTTTCACTAAATATTAGAATTTTGTCTATAATTTTTTGTTTTGTTTTGCTTTAGTTTTTTAAACCTATAAACTTTTTTCTTTCTTTCAAGTCTTTTTTAAATTGAAATATATTTGACATATGACACTGTATATATTTAAGGTGTACAACATATTAATTTGATACATTTATACATTGTAATATGATTGCCATTGTAGCAATAATTGGCACCTCTATCACATTACATAATTATTCTTTCTTTTTAGTAGCTGGTATTCAGTCTTCACATTTTCACATAGTTGAGGTCATAATATCTATACAAATTTTTATAGATGTTTCATAACAATTCACAATGATGAGTACTAAGTGAATAACATTTTGTTAAGAATGTGATGAAAATTTTCATTCTTCAAATATGCACTCGCTCTTAAAAATATACAGGCAGTGCTGAATTGTCACAGTCATTAATAGGCATATCAGAAACACAGCATATATAGATCATCAAGAACTCATGTTAATCATTTCTTTCTACTGCTTGCCTGACAAAGTTCTTTCGACTATCAGTGGGATTAATGAGATTATTTAAAAGATCTCTATACTTCCACACAGAGCTGCATTAATACAAGTAAAGTGCAGCCCTATGAAAATTATAAACAGTGTTATTTTTGAAATACAGCAATGCAAAATTTCCCATTGTTAGAAAGGGGGAACTTAATACAAACAAACAAAAAAACCCATATTATTTCCATCTAAGATCTCTGGAGAAAGTAGAATTTATGGCATATCAGATTCTGATCTGCTGCTGAGCCATGGCATGGCCTGAATCTGATGTGAATGAATCATAGCTATGTAGCTTTTAAAATTAGAAGATGATATTTCTGACTAATAAGTTAAAAAAATATGAATGTACTGTCAGTTTTCAGACCAGAATGCAGCTAGAAGAAGATTTGGCAATACATTCAATGTAGGAAAGTTATTGCCACCAATTCTATTGCTGCTATTATTATTATTATTGTTTTGTGTGCCTGGTTGTGTGAATGACTTTTATTTGTTTACAGAAAAGAGTAGTTTCAAAATATATACAAATGAAGAGTTACTTATAATTGATTCTACCTGTACTAATTATTGGTGGCATATGCTGACACATTATTTTTCTTTTCATTGCATGAGCAACGTGGACATCGAGTGGAAGAATAGAAAACTAATTCTCACACGACCTTTGCATTACTTATATATTTGAAAAAAGAGACTTGGTGTTTAATGTTTAAAGAGTTTGTTTAAATATGATGATCACCAGGATATTTTTTAAACAGTACACTTCAATTTTTTTAATTTCTCTTAAAATATATTCAGATCACATGTGGAAAACTTGTTTATCAGTCAGGAAACTTGCTGTTCTGTGGCAGGCAAAAGGAAAGGGAGGGGCTCAGCTTTTAACAAAGCAGTTGGTAATATGCTCTGGTCTTTATTTGTCCTTGGTCAGGACCAGAATACTAACAGCCTGAAAGATGGATCCTTTTGTATTTCAGTGTTTCTGAAGTGTTCTTTAAGGAATTCTTTTATTACACTCACTATTTAAACAGCATGAGATTTCCTTTTCTCTTGAATTCTTTATATCTGAAGCATTTTACTGGCATTTTCATTCTTCAAGGATATTGGAGTCAACAATTTGTTATTTCTCCTTTGAACTGGGGAGTATAATCCTCACAGTTTGGGTGAGGAACCTGAGATAAAGGAACTAAGTGTGGGCAAACATTTATATTTGCCATTTAATTTATATATTTCCTCAATATTTTACACATTCTTGATATTCTCTTTGAAATAATATACTTCTTAGATCATAAATTCCTGAGACTGGAGATGTATAATTTAAATATGACTGTGTTTTTCCCATTCATACATAGTCAATAATGACTATTAAATAACTAGCGTGAAAAACAAAAACAAAAACAAAAAAAAAAACTAGTGCGTCCCAGCCCTGAGATATGTTCAAAGAGGATATAACTTATGTAACTTAATTATAATGAAGTAACCACTTGCTAAGTGCAAGGCGCTGTGGTCCATACTATGTATATGTGAGTCCCTTAATAACACCATTCAGGAGAGCATTACCCACTGGCCTGAGGAAATTGTTCTCCATTTTTGATTTGGTAAGAGAGAACAAGCAAGAACCGTAACCCAAGGGAACTCTGCATTGTAACTGAATAGCATCAGCATATTTTCTTATCTAGTCTTGCTAAAAGGAAGATTATTCAATTCTAAAAATTATCTTATGTGTGATGACGGGGGAAGTTCAATTCTGCAAGACATAAAAGAATTGGTGAGAATTTAATCCAAGAAATTGTGAAATCAACCTCCAGCATATTCCACAAAGGCCTTATCTCCCCACTAGGCAGCTTTTGTTATTAAACATTTTTATTAAAATTGAAAAAAATTAAGCATAACTATTGATATTTTGAATAGCAGTGTTACATTAGTATCATATTAGCTCTGTAGATGAAAAAAGTACAATGTATGCCACCACTGATAGAATCAAACTCACCTTCCCAGCCTTGATATCAGAACATAAGACAATCTGACACCTATGTCCAGCCTACATCATCCTTCTTCATTTACTGACAGAGATCCTCCACTTTAACTAATCTAACCAAAATGAAATATTGAATCTAGCCATTAAGTTTAGTCATGCCAGTTTTTTTAACATGGATTACCTTTGTCACATTTTCTGACTAATTTTTTAAAAACCTACTCATTGTTTTTAATAATAGTATTTTATTTAATATTGAATATACATATATAGATAGATATCCAATATTTAGTATTGTATTGATATGTACCTATATGTTAATATTAAATCAGACACTAGGGTGAAAAATGAAGAATATAAAAGTGTACTCATGACTCAGGTTAAGAAAAAATACATTTTAATCATATATAGAAAGCCTGTATACTCCAATTCCATCTCTACTTCCTCAGAGAGAATTTTCCTGTATTTAACCTTGTATTCTCTTTTATAATTTCACCACATATACTTATATCTTGAACAATGGAACACTTAATTTCACATGTTTTTCAAATTAGTTAAATAGAATTATGTATGCATTCTGAAACTTTGTTTTTAGTTAATATTGTCCTCCTGATAATCATCAATATTGTCCCATAGAGCAGTAATTCACTCTATATGGTATCCTATGCATGACTGTATTTCAATCTATTTCTCTCTGCTACTGTTGATAGATACATCAGTTACTACTTTTTGTTTTAAAAAATCGTTGCTATGAACATTTTTGTGCATTTTGCCTGGTGCATATGTAGAAGTCATTCTCTGCAAGAAACACTGTCATGAAATTACTGCGTTATAAAGAAATTTTCAAAATTCCTGGACAATGCTAGAGTGGTTTTCAAGTTGGATTTATGAAAATTCACCACCTTCTGCTGTGGATAATATTTATTGTTTCTCTACATTGTCACCAACACTGAAAACTTTTAGCCTTCTAATATGTTTGTCAAGCTGGTGTGTATCTAATGTGGTTGACTTTGTGATTCCTTGATCACTAATGTATTTCAGGCTTATAGACCATAGGTTTCTTCTTCTAGGCTATCCCTGTTCAAAATGTTTGCCCATTTTCATATTAGCAGGTTTGCCTTTTTTCTTCATTGGATTAAGAGTTCTTTATCCTTTATTATCTATGTGACTGCAAAGTCTTTTCCTAATTTGTACAACCAGATATACTTAATTTCAATGTAGTTAAACTTACACAGATATTTTTTATTCTGACTTACTGCTTTGTCATGTCAAGAATTTAATTATGTGGATCTGTTTTTGATGCATTCATCAAATGATTTATTTCTACACCCATAAATTATTGTTTGGTTAATGTAGCTTTATGATAATACTTGATAACTGGTAAGCTATATTTCTTACTGCATCCTGTTCATGATCTTTTTAAATGCCTTGGTTACTGTAAGCCATTGTTCTTCCATATACATTGTGATCAGCTTTTAAGTTTTCACATAAACCTGTGGTGTTTTCCTTTAATTTGTTTAGAATCCATGATAAATATTGGGATAATTGATATGTTTATGATATTAGATCCTACAGCCCAGGATGTGTATACTTCTCCACTTATTTATGTATCTTTAATTAATTCAAAAAATGTAATCAAATTATTTTTGAATGACAATTTTACTTATTTTTATGGTTCTTATATCTTTTTTTTATTGCATACTTTAAACCTTGATTTTATTTTTTTTTAAAAAGAACTTAAATAGAAAAATTGAACATTTACCAATTATTTTTACCATGAGAAAAGCTGTTAGATAAGGATAATAAAGGTGGGGAAGTTCACATTTATACATTTCTAATTCTAGGGTTTGCAAGGACTGTAAAGATTGTCATTCTGTCAGCTCTGGGTGACACTGGTTCAACCTTGTTGGAAACCACAGTTGGGTCAATGTGTGGTCATGTATATGCAGACAGAAACAGAGCCACAGCTTCCAAATAAATCAGGAGTCTTCCAGTTCAAAAAGCCATGACCTCAGGGCAAAACCAAATCCCAAACTGAGACAAATGGTCAAGGCTCAAGAGTGAGCTTTGGTGGCATGACGTACTGCCTGAAGTGTTATTTGTCATCCAGGGACAAAGATAGGCACCTTAGAAGTACTTTTATTGTTCTTTATGAACAGTATACTAGCTAGAACCTCAAGGATAGTGTTTAATAGTAGTGATGATATTTTGCATTCTTTATTTCCAAATCAGAAAAAAGTACCTCAATATTTTATTACATATTAGGTTTACCATAGACTTTCATTGATATAGTATCAGAATGAGAAGAACACTTTCTATTCCTAGTTTTCTGAGATTATTTTTTAGTCACACATGAGTACTGATATTTTTTTCAAATGCATTCTCTGCATCTATTTAGATGACCATTTTTTGTTCTCTTTTATTAACAGGATGACACTAATTGATCCACAAGCTATAAATTTTCAATATCATTCAATTTGTAATATTTTGTCATTTGTATTATACTATCTTCTTTAACTTATGTGTGACTCAGAAATGTGCTTATACAAATGTGTTTATATTTATTTGTGTTTGTCTCTATCATCTTATTTGTACTCTACCTCCCCATACCCCTGCTTTTCATATTTATTTTCCCTCTTTAATTGCTTTTTTTGTATTGATTTTTTTGCACTTACTTTTTTCTTCAAGTCATCTGAAAGTTGAACACTATAATTCTATTTGAATTTTTTTTAATTAAAAAATACCTATATCTGTTTTCAGTATTTGAACTTAATCAGTGTCTATACTCTCATTCCAAATAACACAAAAGGTTGTAACAGTTTGATTCTCATCACCTTCTTCTTGTGCATTTATTTATTTGGTGTTTTAGTTTGAAAACTTTGAAACTAAAAAGCAATTATTATTAATTTTTACATTCAGTAATCATTTATGTTTAACATATTTATCATTTTATTTGCTTATTAATGCTTCCTGTAATCCAGCTCTTCCACTGAAATAAATTTTATTTTTAATCATCTTTACAATTTCTGTTAATGAGAGTCATTTTAGTAAACACATCTTTTGTTTGATCAAAAATGTTTTTTTTTTTGTCCCTTTCACAAATGATGAAATGAGGCAATATTTCATCATATGGAAGCTATGTGTCCATTATCTTCTAACTTGCATTATTTCTGAGAAGCTGTGGTAGAAAATCTCAAAGATGGACCACAGTTATTCCTACCCCCTGAATCTCCTTATGTTCCCCTTCTGTAACTTATTCCAGTATGGGCAAGACCTATGACTTGTTTCCAACCAAGATAATTTGATAAAAGTTGCCACAGCGTTAAAAGTTGTAACACTTAAGTAACAGTAGTGTTACTTAAGATTATAATGTCAGTTTTTCGAGCTCTCTCCCTTGCTGGCTGAGGAGAAGCACACTGCCAAGCTATAATCTGGTTTTTGACAAGGAACTTAAGGCAGCCTTTGGCTAACAGGCAGTCAGATGCCCACGCTCTCAGTCTGAAAGCCTGCATGCAACTGAATGCTGCCAACAATCCACATGAGCTTGGAAGTAGCTCCTTCCCCAGCTGTACTTTCAGATGAGCACACAGACCTGACCAACACCATCACTGCAACCTTGCAGAGGACCAAGCTAAGTCATATCCAAACTTCTGGCCCACAGAAGCTGTGTGAGATAATAAATGTGGTTTTTATTTGTTTGTTTTGCTGCTAAGTTGGTGGTACTATTCTTATGCAACAATGTATGAAACACATTTTTAATACTTGAAAGAGGTTGCTGTGGTAACAAATATTTAATTATGTGAAGGTAACTTTGGAACTGGGCAATGTGCTGAGGCTGAAAGAATTTTGATGATATGACATATAAAGTTTAATTTGTCTTGAACATACTTTTATTATTATAAATCTGTATTTTGAGGATACTGTCACTGAGAGTGCAAAAGGAAGTAAAGAACATGTTGAAAATTTGTGTTTCCAATATGTCATGGCAGAAAACAGTAAAAGTTTGCTTATAGTTAGGTAGGAAGCAGAACATGTAAGTGATAAATTTGGTTGGGTAGCTAAGGAGTTTTTCAGGCATAGTGTTGAAGCTACTGTTTGTTTCTTCATGTTTCTTATTGTAAAGTATAATAGCTGACAGATACTTTGAGACACTGTTAAACAAAAAAAGGAAACCTGACTTGATTCCCAACCTCTTCAATTTCATGGAAGATCCAGAAATTGAGAAAATTACTTCAGTGAAAACTCTGCCAATTTAGTTGAAAGAGACAGAGAGGGCACAAATGAAAATAGTTTTTTTTGTGGCCCCAAATTCTATCATCAAGAAGCAAGTTGATAAAATGTGCTCAGTTTCAACATGTGATACATTTCATGAACTACAAAGGATGACTCAGAAGACAGCAAACCAGAGTACGGAAGGCAGAGATAAAAGGTCAATGAGAATTATTTTGTCAGACTGGATTTCAGAATTGCACTAGACCAGTGGCTACATTAGTCCTCCAAGATTACCCCTTTTTGGAAGGTAATTTTTATAACTATTATCTATACCTATCTTACTATTATACGTTGGATACATGTGTGAGAACAGATGGTAATCTGCAGCAGATACACTCTCAGATGGGTCCCAATTATCCCCCCATCCTTGTATAAGATCCTCCTCTTGAATGTGGACAAGACCTATGCCTTGCTTCTAACCAGAGTAATATTAATTTTATTAGGTTTTCTCCAAATTAAAAATTCTCATTTGAGTTGAGTCCCATTTGCCCAGGTATTAGTTTCTAATTTAATGTTTTTCTTGGAGAATTATTGTTCTAGTTGATTAAATCTACTTGGTTATGTTTTAAAGTCATTTGATCATTACTTGCACATTCAGTCCAATATTTTGTTTTATCAAACACAGTAAATATTTCACATTCTTGACTTCTAATATGCGATGTGATCATAACAGTAAAGATGAGCCTGCCTGTTATTTAATTCTTGCTTTTATTCATGCTTCCTATTTCCTTATATTTTTGAACTCCTACTTCTTGAAAAATTAAGTGTAGGCTTTGTGAATACCTAAGTTTCAGTTGTGTTCCTTAGAGAAGATGGGTGATTTTTTTATGGCAGGAACTTGTGCACAGTATAATTCTTATTACTACTTTACAATATATTCATGACTTGAAATTTTAATGATGAACAAAGTGACTTTTATTAGGGCTGAAAACTTGGCTGGGAGCTTGCTTGTGTTTACCAAATCTCTGTGGAAACTTTCCTGTGCATTTAACATATTTTTCAAGCAGGATATTTTCTGAAATCTTCTCAGCAGTGGGTAAGATTATTTAAAATTTATACTTCATTAATGCCCTGGGTTTTAGTATACCGGTTTTTTGCAGGAGGGAGAAGGAAGTGGGAGTCTTCTACTATGGGTGGACCCTGCACAATTTTCGCTAAGGCCATGAAAAACAGACAAACAAAATTGAATTCACCTACTTCCTCAAATGTCTTCAATGCAAATGCAAGTTTTTGTCTATTCTTGCCCCTCTGGGTTCCTGCTTTCACTTAATATTTGGCTTCAGAGTATTAACTGTGAACATTAAATGAGCATTTTAACAAAACATTTTAACAACATTTTTACATGTTTTCAGAGGATGGGTTGATCCGGGTTAAAAACCAGACAACCTGCTAGAAACAGAATTTCCTCCTCATTCTTCATACTTTTATTCAAATTTCACAGCCTTCATGACCCAAATCCCAGGTACCTCCAACTTCCTTAAATTCTTTACAAAACTTATAGTCTAAAACACTGCTATTGACGGAATTGTGTACCCTCAGAATTCATAACTTCCAATGTGACCACTCAGGAAGAAAGCTCTCGTCAAAGACCAAAGTGACCAACACTTTGACCTTGGACTTTCCACTCTACAAAACTGAGAGAAATAAATTTCTGTTGTTTGAGCTACACAATCTATGATATTTGTTATGGCAACCTATGCAGAAATATATGGATTTTAGTATTGGGGGTGGGGTGCTTCTGTAACAACTACTAAACATGGAAGTAGCATTGGAACTGGGTAATGGGTAGAAGGTGGAACAGTTTTGAGGTGCCAGTTAGAAAAAAAGGAAAAAGGATGTTAGGGCAACTCTAGCAAGGTCTCAGATGGAAATGAGGACATGTATTGGAAACTGGAGAAAAGACAATCCTTGTTATAAAATGGCAAAAACAAATAAAAATAAACAAACAAACAAAAAAACACACCTCAGCTGAAATGTGTTCTAGTGTTTCGTGGAAGGTAAAACTTGTGAGCAATGGAATTGGATATTAGCTGAGGAGGTTTATAAGCAAAGTTTTAAAGGAGCAGATTGGTTCCTTTTGACTGCTTATAGTAAAATGTGGAAAGTGAGAGATAAATTAAAGAAAGAAAGGTTAAGCATAAAGAAACCAGAACTTAAGATTTAGAAAATTCTCAGCTTATCCATATTTCAAAAACATGAGAAAGTGTGTTCTGAAGAGGACACTAGGGATGTAGCTGATAAAGAGATCATGAGTGTGACTCATGGACTTATCACCTATCTCAGTAGAAGCCAGGAATATAAATGAAATTATACCAGCAAAAAACACTGCCAGTCTGAATTAAAAGGGACAGAGACAGTGCAACAGAATAAAAGAAGTTTGTTACACTTCTTGTATTCTACAGGGTTGGATGATGGAGTTATTGGATCATGGCTACAAATGTGTGTTATTTTTCAAGGAAAGGAAGAATGACCCCAATGGTGATTCAGAGATTAGAGAGCTACATGGCTCCTTAAGATACAAGGATTGATGAAAGACTCTTCTACTTGTTAGCATTTTATGTTTTTTACAATCTTCTTGGAGGACCTACTTTTCTATCTTCCAAAGCATGACATGTATTGTTTTCCATCAGGTTTAATATTTTATAAATATTTGAAAACTGATTTTTTTTGGAAATGAAAATAAAAACCTTTCTGACAAGAACATGACTTTCTGCTTCTTCCCTACTTTTAGTGATTCTTACATTTTACCTTTTATTGGACATAGCTGGATTTGGCCACCAGATGGATCCATCTTAGTGTTCTATTAGATAAAAATCTCTGCTTTCATTAGAATAATCTTAGGGGAATATATGAGGGAAATTCTTCTGATGACTAGATGCTAGTATTCTTATAATGACTTTAGACTGAAATAAAATAGGTCATGGCTTGTAGTCACATAATTGAAATGATTCTTACCCTAAGTACATTATTGGTCCATATTTATGCCTGAATTTCATCTGAAAAGCAAGAATAATTTTTCTGTCAAATAATTCCAAAATGACATTGCAAGTGTACTCTTTACTTCAATTTTAAGGAGATTATTAGGCAAATCATTATCTAATGCAAAATTATTAATACTTCATGTTGACTTTTTTGAAAATTACACAAAATAATCCTACCATAAATGGTCCTTGGCATATTAGATTTTGCAAAAACACCATCCCTTTCTCTATCTTTATTTTCCTGACATTACATTTCTTAAGACAATTGCTAAATCAAGGGCAAGAGTTCTGGCCTTGACCCTACAATTAAGTCAAATATTTTCCTCAGCCAAGTCTCTACCATCCTCTAGGTCTGAATTTCCTTTAATACAAAATGAGAGTTCTGGTAAATAGACTATCAAACTTTCAATTTCCTCTAGACCCTTAGATTCTCTGCCATATATCTCATTGTTTTGATTGTATAGTGCCTACCTTATTACTTCTATATAGTTAATTACTTGACTAGTCACCATGACATTTCTTTTCTACATTTTCCTATTGTTATTAAAAGCTCCAATGATAAAATTGTTCAAAATTTGAAGATAACTTTCCTCTTATGGAATCATTCCAGCCCTGGAAGTAACCATCAGAATAGCGGACCTCAGAGTACTAGAGATGAGAAGCAAAACTTTTGAAAGTGATTCTATAGGAACAATAATTAGAAGTACACAACTACATTTTGACTCCCATGTCTTCTTGAAATTGGAAAGACATTGTTATACGTATAAGACATGACCTTAAAACCTCCCTTTAGTTATACAGAGATAATGAAATATGTCACTAGGGATTATAACTACAGGGGGAAATTTTCATTCCAAGATTCCTTTTTCCATTTCTGTTGGGTTTTATCATAACACATAACATAAAACTCAATCTTTTGTTGTTTTGTCAACTTGTCATAAAACTTTAGGTAAAATAGGAATATGTTATGGTTAGTAAAGCAACATCTTGCACTGTTTTTATTGTATCTTTATGCCCTAGGGAGGAAAAAATAGCTTCAAGATGCAGAGGAAAAGAAATGTTTATGCAAAAAGAGAGTTAGAAATGATACAGAAGTCTTTCTTTTTCCACCCCACTCCAGTCTCTGTGTATAGGAAGGCTGGGTGTATAATAGATTTACTTATAATTAAGCTTCACTCAGTGTTCAAGAGGCAAGGTGTTGATGCAAGAAAGGTTTTTCTGGGGTCTTTGATTTTGGAAACTTAAAAGAAATCAAGATTACGTCTACTGAGAGGCAGAGCAAATGCAAAAAGATGCATATTATCAGAATGATGTGGCAAACTTCATCTGAAGGAATAAGTGGCTAAATCTCATTGGGTCAGCAGAGTTGGAGAGAGCTGAATCAAGGAAGATCATGTGCTATTTGGTCTGACAAAACTTAACTGAAAGAGCACTATGTATTGCTGAAAAGGTTTTGGCAGTATAATGAAGACTGATTAGACACATAGAAATGTCTATTCCCACCTCATCATTATGGGCAGGGTGCGGGATATTGGTGAAAAGTTTAAATCTATGTTGAAATTATTAAGTCAAATTTCTGAAAAACTAATGGATTTAAGTAAGAAACCATCTTTGAATAAATTAAACTCCTTGTCATCAGTAAAGCTAAGGGTCGAAATACAGCAATTGCATTTTTTTTTTAGAGAAAATGCGTTTCTTAACAGTTGAATTATATTAATTGTTATAACTATAAAAGCCAACCGGCTACATCTACAACATTTTTGTTCATTTGATTGTCACATCAATGATTTGCATTGATATGACCACATCAGGTCAAAAGTTAACTTGAATTTGGAGTTCTAAGTGTCACTTAGCTGAAAAAAAAAAATCTCCACTTTCATATAACATTGAAAGGAAAAAGTGTACAAGGAGTAAAGAAAAAGATCTATTCAACTTAAATTAGCTCCATGCAAAGTAAATATTACTTGCTATAGAAAACAAAAAACAAAAAACAAAAAAAAAAACAAAAGACTTACACAGATGTTTTGTTTCTTAGGTAAAAATCACATTTTTAAGAGGAAGATTATTTTTTAAAAAAAGCAGAAAAAATAAAAAGGAAAATCTGTGATTTGTTTTGCCAAAGACATGTAAGTGACTTATGCATCATGAATCATGCAATGATATTAAGGATGGTAAAAACTAACAAATGTTTCACAGCATTGTCAAAAGTCATAGTGTTCAGTGTGATTGAACTGAGTCATGTGCTGTAAATGATGTGATGATACCAACATCTGTTTGTTCATTTTTTAAGAGAAGCTATATTCAAACATTATATAATTTAGTTAAGGAAAAAAAAAAAAAAAAGGAGATATGGGTTTAACCAAATAGGAAAAGAGGATGAAATTACAGTACATTTTATAAATAGTGTGTATGTTCTGAGGACAATAAAAAGATATACCATCTAAACACTTAAAGTGAAAATTTGAATGTCCCTATCATGTACCTAAGCACTGATGGTTAAATTAGATACAGAAAGATTTTTAAAAATTAAGTAATTTTATTGTTTAAAGGTAGTCATAGGTCAAAAATTTTTTTTTTAATTAAAAAAAATAAAGTAGTCTTTGGTCACAGCAAAATTGAGCACAAAGTACAGAGTTTCTATATACTACCCTGCCCTCAAGCATACACAGTATCCCCTATTGACATCCCACACTACAGTGGTACATTTACTACAATTGCTAAGCATATATTAACACATTATTTTGCTCCAACATCCATAATTTACATTAGGGTTCAGTCTTGGGGTTATATATTTTCGGGTTTGTATAAAGGTATAATGACACATATCCACCACTTCAGTGTCATACAGCATAGTTTCACTGCCCTAAAATTCTCTGTGTTCCCCTCCTTTCTCCTGCTAACTCCTGGAAAACACTGATCTCTATACTGTGTCCATGGTTTTGTCTTTTACAGAATGCCATATATTTGGAACCATACAATATGCAGACTTTTCAGATTGGTTTCTTACACTTAGTAATATTTATTTGTTTCCTCCATGCCTTTTCATGGGTTGGTAGATCCTTCTTTTTTTTTACCACTGAGCACTATTCCATTGTCTAGATGTACCACAGTTTATTTAGCCATTCACCTACTGAAGGGCATCTGGTTCCTTCCAAGTTTTGGAAATTATGAATAAAGCTGCTATAAACATTCTTGTTAGGGCTTTTGTGTGGACATAAATTTTAATTCACTTGGGAAAGTTCTAAACATGGACTGATATATATATACACTATTGATACTATGTATAAAATAGGTAACTAATGAGAACCTACTGTATAGCACAGGGAACTCTACTCAATGCTCTGTGGTGGCCTAAATGGGAAGGAAATCCAGAAAGAGGGGATATATGTATAAGTATAGCTGATTCACTTTTCTGTACAGTAGAAACTAACACAACATTGTAAAGCAACTGTACTCCAAAAAAATTTAAAAAAAAACATGAAATTGCTGGTTTGTAGAGCAAGCATATGTTTAGCTTTTTAAAAATCTACCAACATATCTTACAAAGTGGCTGTGCCAATTTTCATTCCCCCCAGCAATGAATGAGAGTTTCTCCTGCTCCACAGCCTGGCCAGCACTTAGCATTATCAGTGTTTCAGATTTTTGCTATTATAATAGGTATGTGGTGATAATACATTGTTATTTTAATTTTCAGTTCCCTAATGACCTGTTATATTGAGCACATTTTTATATGTTATTTGCCAGCTGTGTATTTTCTTTGGTAAGATATCTGTTAAGGTTTTTTGCCCATTTTTTAATCAAGTTGTTCATTATCTTATTGAGTTTTAAGAGCTCTTTCCATGTTTTGGATAATAATCCTTTATCGGATACATCTTTTTCAAGAGTTTTTCGAAGTCTATGGCTTCTATTGGGTTGACCAAAATGTTCATTCAGGTTTTTCCATCAACATCTTACAGAAAACCAAAAAAACCATTTTGACCAGCCCAATACTTTTATTATTTTGATATTGCCTTTTGTAGAGAAGAAGTTTTTAATTTTAATGAAGTGCAGCTTATCAAATGTTTATTTTAAGGATCATGTCTTTTGTATTGTATCTAAAATGGTATCAGGATAACCAAGGTCATCTAGGTTTTCTCCTATGTTAACTTCTAGAAGTTTTATACTTATGCATTTTATATTTAGCTCTATGATGCATGTTGAATTCATTTTTGTGAAAAGTGTGAGGTCTGTGTCTAGGTTGATATTTTTGCATGTGAATGTCCAGTTGTTCCAGCACCATTTGTAGAAGAGTCTATCTTTGCTCCATTGTATTGATTTTGCTCCTTTGTGGAAGATCAGTTGCCTATATTTATGGGGGTCTGTTTTGGGGCTCTTTATTATGTTCCATTGTTCTATGTGTATTAGTTCACCAATACCACTGTGCCTTGATTTTTGTAGAGTTATAGTTAAGTTTGAAGTCATATTGTGTCAGTCCTCCACCTTTGTTCTTGTCCTTCAATATTGTGTTGGCTATTCTGGAACTTTTGTCTCTCTATTTAAACTTTAGTATTAATAATATGCAGCAAATACTCAGTAATTGGAAAGATAATTTCAGGTGAGTCCAAGATTCTATTGTGTCTATACTATGAAACAAATTTGGATCATACCTTGTATTAGCTGATCTGCATGAGATTCCTCCATTGCATTATAGTAATATCATAGATGCTTTATAATCATTAACAGCTTAGGCTCTGGAATAAAGTTTCTGGGCTCATATCTATGCTATGTCACTTACTAGATGTATAACATTGCAATGGTTAAATTCTCTGTGCCATAATGTTCTCATGTGTAAAATGACAAAAGCTGGATCTATTCCATAAGGTGGTGGTGAGGATTATATGAAAGATGGCATTTATAAAATTTCTGTATCTGTTAGCCCTTGCTAGTACTTGTCTCAGGGGCCTACTTTTTCTGTTGTGCTAAGCTCCTATTGTTCCTGTCATATTTCTATATTGTGGTAAGTCAGGAATGTATGCTTATTTCTCTGTATTTGTGTTTTCCTGTCTACTAGTGAAGATGCTTCTTACCCACTCTCTATGTTTTTACTCTTAAACCCTCAAAATCCATTCTCCAAATAGCAAGTAAAATGAAGTAAAACTATCAATCTATTTAGGCTACATGTTTGCTTAAAATCTTCAAGTTCTTCTGATTGGTCTTACCATAAAATCCACAAATTTTGTTTAGCCTATAAGATTTGATCTCAGTTAAATACCAGTTAAAATATTTCTTTAGAAATCTCTTTTTGAACTACTATAAGAACCAATCCCAGCATCAACATTTTATCTCTACTATCAATACACACACTTGCCCACACACACACACACATGCACACACATATCACCACACTTATGCACATCATAGTAACCTGTTATAAAGCATTTTTCAGTTTGTTATTTTGTGGTTTATTTGTTTACTGGATTATGATTTTCACCACTATTTAGAAAGTAAACTCTATGAAATTATGAAATATGACTTTTTTGTTCATCTATAAGTTCAGTCTAATACAAGCCTGACCCATGGTATATAATATTAATAGTTATTAAATAAAAGAATACAAATAAAAATAGTTCCCTGTGAGCTGCCTAATAATTTTGTTTCAAGAGATTTCAATGTAACAGTAGCAATTCATTTTTTTCAGCTAAATGGCCATGATCTTGGATTTCCATTTATCTCTGTATACTCAAATGTGGACAAATTTTAACTTTTCAGACATTGCTGGGGTGGGAAACATGAGATAGTTGGAAGAAATCAAAAGGAAATGAGCTAGACATATACAATTATTTTTTCGCAGGTTTATATTCCTACCTTACTTCTATAATGCACATTGAGGATGTAGATTATAATCACCTAAGAAGTTTTTATTTTATTTTTTTAAATTATTTTTTATTGGATTATAATTGATTTACAATGTTGTGTTAGTCTCAGGTGTACAGCAAAGTGAATCAGCTATACATATACATATATTCACTCTTTTTTAGATTCTTTTCCCATAAAGATCATTAGAGTATTGAGCAGATTTTTGTGTGCTATACAGTAGGTCCTTATTAGTTATCAATTTTATATATAGTAGTGTGTATATGTCAATCTCAATCACTCAGTTTATCTCTCCCCCCTTCCCCCTTGGTAACCATCAGTTTGTTTGCTACATCTGTGACTCCATTTCTGTTTTGTAAATAAGTTGATTTGTACCATTTTTTAGATTCCACATATAAGTGATATCATATGATATATGTCTTTTTCTGTCTGATTTACTTCACTCAGTATGGCAATCTTTAGGTCCACCCATACTGTTGCAAATGGCATTATTTCATTCTTTTTTATGGCTGAGTAATATTCCATTGTATATATGTACCACATCTCCTTTATCCATTCATCTATCGATGGGCATTTAGGTTGCTTCCATGTCCTGACTATTGTAAATAGTGCTTCAATGAACATTGGGGTGCCTGTATCTTTTTGAATTGTGGTTTTCTGCAGGTATATGCACAGGAGTGGGATTGCTGGGTCATATGGTAGCTCTATTTTTAGTTTTTTAAGGAACCTCCATACTGTTCTCCATAGTGGCTGTACCAATTTACATTCCCACCAACAGTGTAGTAGGAGGGTTCTCTTTTCTCCACACCCTCTCCAGCATTTATTGTTTGCAGATTTTTTGATGAAGACCTTTCTGACCAGTGTGAAGTGATACATCATTGTAGTTTTGATTTGCATTTCTCCAATAATTAGTGATGTTGAGCATCCTTTCATGTGCTTTTTGTCCATCTGTATGTCTTCTTGGAGAAATGTCTATTTAGATCTTCTGCCCATTTTTTGATTGGGTTGTTTGTTTTGTTAGTTTTCTTTTAATATTGAGATGTATATCCAGATCTACAAAATCAGAATTTTCATAAGTGTAGCCAATCACTTATGTTTTCATGGAGCGCTACAGATTATCCTGCTTTGCATTCTGCCTGTAAACAGGGCAGCTGTGGGTCCAAATAATAGTTGGCTTTTAGAACAAATGTAAAACCGTAGTCTGCTATTTATGCTAATCCATTGAATATGAAATATCTGTTAAAACTTCTCAAAACAATCAGTTTTGAGTGATCTATACTTCCCAATGGAGGTATCAGATCAGACTGAATTAGATGAAGTGGAACTGCTGTGAAAAAGCCATTATTTATCTCCAAAGGAGTGAAACAGCGCAACAAATAGCACATGTTTTATCCCATCCATCATGCACACAATTTTAAAGAGGTTGTAAGAAAACTGCAGATTAATAATAGATTTCTCTCTCAGAATTTTAGAAAATGTTTTAACTTATCAAATTACAAATATTCAGAAAGACTCATTATATTTGAATCTTGGAAACAAATAGGCAAAAAGACTTTTGAGTAATCTTATACCACTATTTTTATCAACTATATACCCACTTAAAGGATATCAAAATCGTTCTCCAAAATGAACTTTGAGAAGTTACAGTAAGAGTAACATTATTATGGGAAATCCATCAGAAAGCCAACTTGATAGTCTGCTGCCCCAAACCATTGTAAACACAGGCATTGGTAACCGATAGACATATCAGTGGAGCTTAGGTACCAACCATTTAGTAATGGTAGTGAAATGTGGTCTCAGTGTGGTGTCTGATGACTCAGTTTCTTGTATATGGAGACATGGCTGAAGGGACTTGTTCAAGCCCTAGTATATTAAGGTATATTTGTAGATACAGTCATTCATTCAATCAATATTTATTGAGTGCCTACTATGTTCCAGGCATTATCTGGAGATATATCAACAATGATAAAAATAAAACCCAAGTTAGTTCTTCTCAGTTGGAGTGAGACATAGTAAACTAAAAAAATAAGTAAATCATATAGTAAATTACAAAGTAATAAAGTGCTGTGAGAAAAACTAAAGGAAGGAAATGAAACTGGGTGTACTGGAGAGAGTGGTTACAATTATAAATAAGGTGGTCAGGTGGGGTCTCATTAAAAGGATACTATTTGAGTAAATATTTGATGAACTTGAGGAAGTAAGCCAGTGGATATTATCAGAATACTTCAGGAAAAGGAAATAGTGCAAAGGCCTTGATGTGGGAATATGTCTGGAGTGTTCAAGGGAGAGTAAGGAGACTGAGTAGAATAAACTACTCAGTAAGGAGCTAAAGTTAGAGGGATTAACAAGAGACTGAATTACATAAAATCTTGTATGACATTTACTTGGAGTAAAATGTGGCGCCATGGAGGCAGTGGAGGTTGAAAATATACTGACATGATGTGATGATGTGATTAAATATTTAACAGGATAACTGTGGTGACTACATTGAGAATAAAGAGTAAGATTACAAGGATATAAGCAGGAAAAACAGATGGAGGTCTTTACAATCTACTGAGTGAAAAAAAAAAACCCTGTGTCTTGAACTAGAGTGATAGTGGTGGGAAAGTTGATGGTGACAGATCTGAGGCTTAATTGGAAGGATTTCCTAAATGATTGGATATAAATCTAGAGAAAAAAAAAGGTCTTTAATCTTGAGGACATTAACTCTGATTGGGAGAATGTGGTAGGAACAGGTTTGAATAAAAAGAATCAGAGCTGGACAATATTTTGTTACCTTTTAGGAATCCAATTTGATTTGATTTGTAAAGACAAGAGGTAAGTAGGTAGTTTTTTTTTTTTTTTTTTTTTTTTTGAATACATTGTGGAGGACTAAATTTCTTAAATATATTGGAATTTTTTTAACTGTCTATTTTCACCTATATTTAAACCAAATATTTTGAATATGACTTAACATAATATCTAATATTCCTTCCAATATCAAACTTTTATTTTAATCAATTTGTGAACAGTAAACATATATATCTATTCTAGTCATGAATATTCTAGAGGTTTTGACATAATATTTTTTAAAATGATTGTTTTTGCATTCACCATAAGTATTAAGCAAACAGGTAAACATTTTTTACTCATTTCTCTGGAAAAGATAAGAGAACTCTCAGATTAATAAACTGCATATTAATATCTATCTTTGATCATTAACAACTTAGGAGCAGTCTAATTTGGGTTGATTTGTTATTACTTTTTTAAAAAAAATGTATAAATCCCAGAAAGGGTCTCATTATAATATTTCATACAGAAAATAGCTAAGAAAAAGTTTTGATTTTGCTGATCATCTCATCTTAGTAAAATAAATACTAAGGCTTTCTTAAAAATTTACTTTTATAATATGTTACTTTATGTTAAATAAAACAAGTAAAATTTTTACAAAACCATGTTGCAACACTTCTGTCAAATCCTATTAATTTTTTTTTTAATTTTTATTTATTATTTATTTATTTATTATGTTTATTTTTGGCTGTGTCGGGTCTTCGTTTCTGTGTGAGGGCTTTCTCCAGTTGCGGCGAGTGGGGGCCACTCTTCAACGCGGTGCGCGGGCCTCTCACTATCGTGGCCTCTCTTGTTGCGGAGCAGAGGCTCCAGACGCTTAGGCTCAGTAGTTGTGGCTCACGGGCCCAGTTGCTCCGCGGCATGTGGGATCTTCCCAGACCAGGGCTCGAACCCGTGTCCCCTGCATTGGCAGGCAGATTCTCAACCACTGCGCCACCAGGGAAGCCCCCTATTAAATTTTTAATAAGGGACTCAGTACTAGAAATAAATTGTGATGTTTAAGTATGTAGTACTATACTTTATTGATTCCAATATACCTATAACATCAGGATAAGCCTTGTAATTTGAATTGGCCGTGCTTTTTTTTTTTTAATGGTACTTAAAGGTTTTAATTATTAAAATGTTAGACTGAATAAATTATAGTATACTAACAGTTATTTATTAAATTGTATCACGTATCTAACACCATACTAGTTTTTTAAATATGTATACAGTATTCTTTCTCTTTGTAAATGAAGATACTGAGTTCTAGAGAAGCACAGTCAATGCCTAAAATGACACAGGTAGTGACAGAAACAGAGTCATACCCAGGTCCTACTGTGTCCAAAAGTGTGATCTTATTCATTATACTGTATTTATTTCAACAAGTTTCCATGAATGTCATTGCCACATAGATTGAAGGTTTATGAAGCCCAGCCTTTAGCTTCTTAAGGCCAAGTGGAGCTATGGAGCTGAGTGGAGGCAAACAGAAGAAAGGCATATTCTGGCACCTTATATTTTTAGTTTCCTCAAAGCCAAATCTACCATATTTAATGACCAATTTTAATGCCTTGGCAGTGTCTTTATTTTCCCCCACAGTCAGTTATAATACATAGTCCAAGCTTTCCTGAGCCACCTCTGGCACAACTGCCTTGGGCATTCTTGCCAAGTAGTGGATCTCAATAAGAGTAACAAGAGGAACTTCATTCCTTGAGTTTACACTAAGTCACTTGGGTTTCTGAGATATCAACAATATTTGTTATACATGCTGCAAAAGTTGGAATTCACATCAGTTTCTAACTTATAATTTGAATCTCTACTCAGTTACATCAGGAATATGGGAGGAAAAAGAAAACTAATATTTATACCTGTTCTGTTCCTGACCAATATGAACAATACATATTCATGATTGAAACTACACCTCCAGCAGTGGACTCAGATGGAACATCAGACTCTATATCTATGCTTAAATCTCCAAAAAGGTATTTGGCCTGTAAAGCAAAAATATCACCTTGTGGTGATAAGCGTATTTAAATCTCAGTAGCACTACTGGAAGTGGCCTGTCACCCTGAACGAATATGGTCAGGACAGCCACCCAAGTCTTAAAGGATTATGGAATACCCACAAGTGAAAGCAGAATCATACATAACTGGATATTGCTTTCATCATGTTATTTAAAAATACTATGCATTTTTTGAAGTATAAACTATCAGGGTGACTTCCTTTCTGAATGATATGAGATTTCAGTAATTACCAAGGAGGCTCAATACTGATTTCCACTTGGGAAATAATCTGGTCCAAAAATTTTGCTTAAAGATAATTCTGATCTCAAGAAAGAACTCTAAAATGTGTGGATAAGGCAGTCAATTCCAATAACGAAACCGAAAAGGAAAAGGTAAAGTATATTTTGGAAACTAAAGGAATTGGAGGGGAAGGAATGTGTAAAATGGCAAAACAAAAAGATGACTCTAAACAAGCAGGAGTGAGGGGAGAAAAGGAGCAAGATATGGGTGTGAGGAAAGAACTGTCAGGAGTGAAATATTGCACATTCAGCTTCCTAGCCATTGAATTCTATGTGGCTTTCATTCTATATCACTGTGGACAGAGCTTTGTGGTTTGTGCCTCCTCCCAGCAATGGAAATTAGACTGAGAAAGTAAACTAGATTTAACTATAGTTTACTGGCTAGAGAAATGGAGGTAAAACAAATGAATTTAGTGTGACTTAAAAAGAAAAAAAAAAGGAAAAAATACATTTACTTAATGTTACCAGTGTTTTCAATTTCTACTCAATCACATGTTAAAGTGTTTAAATGGGACCTAAAATCTAAAAACAGTGTTCTGTTTGTTCTACGAGCAAAACAAATATCTGGTCAATGAAATGAAATATTTTAGGCAGCTTGTTCCTCTTTTAACCTCAATGAAAAAATTTAGAGTAACCCTTTATATCCCCTCATTTTCATATTCTCGCTATTTTTATGAAATCTAAAAGAATATAAAGCACATTTTTTCTTATTAGTTAATATTTAATTCTGATACATATTGTACATAGCAATGTTATCTTACAGATTTTTCTAGCATAAGATCTTGGTATAATTGAACACATATCAGTCATAATTATGTCATGTTAATGTCAATTTGGTTTGAATACAGTCTAGCTTTCTAAGTTGTATTTTTAGAAGGAGAATTCTTAATTATTTTTGTGTTTCATGAACATCCTAACTTGATGGTTTTGGAGTGAGTATTCTATGTATGCATTGTTCATTCATTCATCCTTCTTTGGCAAAATCACCCAACTAAAAATAATGTACCTATATCCTTAGTGCTGGATTTTCAGAGATAATTAAGTCACAAACTTAGAACTCAAATTAGTCAAATAGGGAAGACATGCCAAATAAAGAATTTGGGAGGATGTGATAGATAATATAAAAGAGATTTGTGCTAAGGAAAAACAAATGAAATAGAGAGTGATTCTTTCTGGATGGTTTGTGAAATGTTTTAGATAAGCATACTCAATCTGGTTCATGAAAATGTTTCACATATTCACAAAGAAGGCAACAGCAATGCAGTTATATTGTCTAATTGTATTTCTTTCTTTTTGGATTTGCAAAACTAACACCATTAATAAAATTTTGTTTAAAAATCACACACTGATAAAGTGCTATGAACAAGTGTCCATTATCCCCGCAGAGTTCTGATTGTCATGTTACACCTATTTTTTCTTAATTGTAATAGGTTTACCATTTTGAATATGTTAATTAATGTTTTGTATATTCATGCTTCTTTTCCATCAAGTCAAATTACAGTAATTACTGTGCCTATATAAAACATATATATCCAAACAACCAGCATTTTGCAAATAATTGAACAAAGTGTGCTCTATACTTTCTCTATGTTAAAGTACAAATTTTCTGTCTTAAGAAACATTTCCTTTTCAAAATTTGAGAAAAAAACACATTTGTAAATAATTCCATTGGATTAAAAGGGCTAACATATTCTATTGTTAAAAGGCCTCAACCTTAGAGACCAAAGAATTTTACAGGTGTCATTTAATAGAATGTATTTTTATTCTCTTTGAAACTTTGTACATATTTATTTCCTTTATTTCAAGTGCAAAACAACATTAGTCAAGTTATGTCAGTAAAATTCCTATCTCATTCAAATCTTATTTATTAGCTGTATTTAGTAAGTTAGAGATGGCTTAATGATTATTAATTTAACATAATATTACATAACATTAATTTTAACATAATAGTTTTACAACTATAGTGAAGGCATTTCCTTAATGCATGGCTACTTTTTCCCCATAGAACAAAGCTATAAAGAAAGGAGTGATTAATACCATAAATTGGATCTATGTTTTTCTATTAAATTAATATAATTAACATGAGGATTGGTTTAATTTTAATGTAAATAGTCACCTATAAATGATTTATCTATATTTTTAGATTAATAAATCTACTTTATTCTCAGGTTTTATAAATATGCATGGAGTTGTATAAATAGACAGATACAGTTTCATTTCTTAATGTATTGCTTTTTCTTCTGTGCCTTAAAATTCTCTTTAGGTTAGCATAATATTTTGAGTAAAGATTTCAAATATGCGTCAATTTAACTGTGGCTAATTACAGAAGTAATGGATATTTGTTGTTGATTCCCTTAACTTTTTAATTAGTGATGTACAAGAAATGTAATTTTATTTCAAGTTTCATTAGATGAAGAATACCTTTATAACCCCTTAATTTTTGGCCAGATCTGCTATTATATTGCATGCTCAGGATTTACATATTTGATATGTTCTGACTTTTTTCTAACAATTTGAGAAGAAAGCATCCATAAATTATTTACTTAAACATAAATAAAATATAGAGCATACTTTTTTTAATTATTTAAAAAATACTGATTGGATATATATGCTCTATATAAACACAATAATTAGATGCTAATAATTAGAGATTATTATGCACAATAACTAGATGTTAGAATTTTTAGTATAAATTGAAAGAAATAAAGGAAGAAATGAAATGTTTTAAACCCCAAACTTGTGTTTGGTACATAGTAAATGGTCATTAATTGCTTGCTAAATAAACATATTGTCACTTAACACATTTTTCTCTTTTAAAGTCATCCTTTCAGGTAAGTATTATCACTATCAAAGTTGGGGTCAGGAAGTTGCATCAAGAAGGCTAACGTCTCAGAAAAACAAACAAAAAAATTAACTTGTCAAAATATACTGTATAAGTAAGTTAAAGCTGACTACCAGCAAAACGCTGTGCCTTCCCTTTGATTCTTACACAGGATATTACACCCACAGCTAGGCAGCCAAATGTAATTAAACCTTTAACTCTAATACAAGAGAGAATAAGAGTTCACTCCACAACTGATTCCTACACAAAACTACTTTATTGGATCAGTTACATCCTTCTATAACTACACCACACCTGAACACATCTTTTGAAACCAAGATTATTATACTCATGGTGGTAAACTTTCTAAGAAGTATTATGGTGCTTGACAAGAAATTCTCAGAATCACCTTCAATTTTGTTTTCCATCGATTAATGGGAAATATTCTGTACCTACAGAATCAGTACTTTATTTATAAAGACTCAGATGTTTTAAATCATAATATGTGAGGATTTAAGAGACATTCTCAATAGATTAATCTATTTAAGCAAAAATTGAATTAATTTATTGACCACCTATTATAGGTAAGACACAATTTTAGAAGTGGTCACTGTTTTTTTAGAAGTTTGAGTTCACTATGCTTTCCAGACTGCAAATTTTAGAATTATCTGTGCAGAGAGATCTCCTTTTGTTAAAATCCCTCTTAGACTCATATTTTCTTGTCAAAGCTCACAGTGTAATATACTCTTGGTTTCTTATACGTACAGGTCAATCAAAATTAAGTGTTTCAATCTGACTTTAATTGAACTATGAAAGAATCAGTGTTCAATTCATTATTCAGATAACCATCAACTTTTTGCTATTGTGGTTATCACAGTAAAATTTCTAACTAAACACCTTCGTTAATTTGAAAATTATTATTAATTGCAGTCCACATCACAGTGGTTCAACTGAAGGAGATCAGACTTGTTCTAATTTTAGCTCAACCTGCCAATTGCTGAATTGTATAATTTCTTTTAACCAATATTTATTGAGTAACTGCCAAGTTATTTGCTGGATTTGGGGCATCCATAGACATATAAGCATGGGCCCTGACATCATAGGTGTAAAATCTTGAGGTGAAGGGAAACATCTATCAGTTAATCTCATTACAATCTATCAAGGTTTAAAATATACTCACAAGGGTCTCCTAAACCAAAATGGATGTGGCTGTATACTATGATAGAAGCAGTGCTGTGTGGTAGTAGAAAATCTGTTGATCCTGAAGTTCACGGTTCACCATATTTTATATGAGTACCATATATGTGTATCATTTCTATTTTCTGAATGAAATAAGAGCAAAGAATAAAGGTTAACTTTGCAAAGCTATTTTGGCAATTAAGGAAGTGTTACATGTGACAAGAGCCTTGTGAGGCAGCATGGGATTATAGGTGGGATTTGAAATTTACTGCCAAATGTACTAAGTCTGATAGCTGTGTGTTTAACTTGGAGAAATTATGAAGGTTCTAGAAGCCTCCACATCTTCATCTAAATATTTGAATATGTATTTATTATTTGTGTAGAATATCTACCACATAGAAGGCACTAAAGAAGTAAAAATATGAATGGCTCTCTCTTTATAAACCATGAAATTTGTACATATTTTCTTCCCACTTTTCACCACATCTATGACCCACACAACTGCTGTTTTGTGTTACTTCTATCCAGTCAATTACTCTCAATTCACTAACACTTTTCTTGTCTTAAATTCTCAAAAAGGCATCTAATGTACACATTCCAGAAAAAAATCTGAAGAGAAACTACTTTCTTTTCTAGCCCCCTTGTCTAATAATTTCCTATATAGGTGCTAAAATCCTGAGAATAATTTCTAGACTCATACAGAAGTTTATTGGATCATTCTACCTTAAAAATATGTTTCCCCAACTAAATGTTTTAAGTATATAAATGGATGATATGTGATATTATAACTGCAGACAGTACATAGATGGTCTTTTTTTCTTTTAACCCACTCAGCCACCTTATGTCTTTTGATTGGAGAATTTAATCCATTGACATATAAAGAGATTATTGGTAGGTAGGCACTTGTTGCCATTTTGCTACTTGTTTTCTGGTTGTTTCTGTAGTTCTCTGTTTTTTTTGTCTTCTTTTAGTGTCTTCCCCTGTGGTTTGATACTTTTTAGTGTTATGCATGTGTTTCTTTTGCTCTAGTTTTCGAATATACATTGTAGGGTTTTGATTGTGATTACCACGCAGTTCATATATGTTGACCTATAGCTATACCACCTTGTTTTAAACTGATAATCATTTAAGTCCGAAAACATTCTAAAAGCTCTAGATTTTTACCCCACCCCCATGTTTTGTGTTTCTGAGGTCATATTTCACATCTTTATGTCTATCCCTTACCTATTTATTGTAGTTATAATTGATTTTACAAATTTATTTTTTTAACCTTTGTCCTAGCTTATTTAAGCCTCTACTATAGATTTGCCCTTACAGTGGGATTTGTCCCTTCCCACAATTTCTTATTTCTTGCTGTAGTCTCCTTTTTCACTTAAAGAAGACTCTCTAACACTTTTTGTTCTGTCAGTTTAGTATTGATGAACTCTTTTAGTTTTTGCTTATCTGAGAATCTCCTTATGTTTCCTTCAATTCTGAATGATAACCTTGCTGGGTAGAGTATCCTAGGTTGTAGGTTTTTTTATTTTTATTTTTACTTTTTTTGCTTTTAGCACTTTAAATGTGTCGTGACACTCCCTCCTGGCCTTCAAAGTTTCTGCTGAAAAATCAGCTGATAGCCTTATGGGGGTTCCCTTGTATGGTACTTTTGGTTTTTCTCTTGCTGCTTTTAGAATTTTCTATCTTTCATATTTTCCATTTTAGTTTTAATATGTCTTGGTGTGGGTCTTTTGGGTTCAGCTTGTTTGAGATTCTCTGTACTTCCTATACATGAACATCTGTTTTTATTCTTCAGGTTCAGGAAGTTTTCAGCCATAATTTCACCCCTTCTGGAACCCCTATAATGTGAACATTAGTAGGTTTGATGTTGTCTTAGAGGTCACTTAAACTATTCTCATTTTTTAAAATTTGTTTTTCTTTTTGCTGTTCTGAGTGATTTCCATTATTCTATCTTCCTGATAGCTTATGCATTCTTCTGTATCACTTAATATGCTGCTAGTTCCCTCTTTTTTTTTTTTTTTTTTTTTTAGTTTCAGTTACTGTATCCTTGAGATCTGACAGGTTCTTTTTATATCTTCTAGTTCTTTTTTGAAATTCTTGCTGTGTTCATCTATTCTTTTCCCCAGCTCAGTTAGCATTCTTATTACTATTCTTTTGGACTCTTTATCAGGTAAATTATTTATGGTTTTATTAGGGTTTTTTCCTTGTTCTTTCATTTAAATCATATTCCTCTGTATTCTATTTTGTTTACTTTTCTTTGTCTCTATGAAATTGGGTGAAACAGTTACCTATCTTGGTCTTGAAGGCATGTTCTTTTGTGGGAGCATCCCTATGCCATCTGCATGTGCCCAGTGGCTTTGGCAGGAGAGCTGGATCCAAATTGAACACAAGCCGTGTCTTCCCCTAGGGGTGTCCTGACAGCCACCATCTTGGTGGGAGGTAAGGCTGGAGTCAGAGGGGCTAGAGCCAGAGCCAGGTGCAAGCCAGGGCTTCTCCTATGTTCAGTGGGTACATCTCCATTTGGGGGCAGGAACAGGGCCCAAATGTCTGAAGCAGGAGACCTAGGGGAGTTGGGTTTCTCCGAGGTGTTATGGCATTCTCTGCCTTAATTTGTGATGTTACCAGTGCCAGACGGCTTGGGGCTGCACTTCTGTGCTCCTTTCACTTTTCCCTTGATGTGCATGCCTTGGTTAGAGGCTGGGTCAGGTGCAGAGAGGTTGGTGCAACACCACTGAGCTGGCACAAACACTCTCCAAATTGTGCACAGGGACTTGTGCCTGCGATGGTAATCTTCACATTGGAGCTAGCTTAGCTCTCTCCAGAGTATGTACAGGGACACATCAGCTAGCAATGATTGCCTCAGCATTGGTAAGAGGCAGGGCAGTGGTCCCAGCTGGCTCCATTCCCTCCAAATGTGTGCAATCTCCTTGGCAGCATTGCCTTCTCCTTAGTGGGGAACAGCATCAGAGCAAGAGGGGCTGGAGCAGGAACCTGGTGTGGGCTGGGTGACATGCTGGGGTGGTCTTGGCAAGTTGGACAGAGCCCCAGCCAGTTTTCAATCTGCTGTGACTGAGAGTAAATACGTCTGTACATGCATTCTTTAAGAGTGGAGTTTCAGTTTCTTACAGCCCTCCAGGAAGCCTCACTGGTCTTCAAGCCAGCTAAGGGGGCTCATCTGTCCCGTGTCGGACCCAGTTCTGGGGTGTCTAACATGTGATTCGAACCCCTCACTCCCCAAGCCTATAATACCACTTTCCTTTTCTGTGTCTCCCCATTAGAGGTGTGGGTCCTAATCAGATTGCTTCTTCTGCCTTCCTACCAGACTCCATGTGGAGTTTTCTTTTTATTCTTGGTTGTAGAAGAGCTGTTCTGCTAGTCCCATGACAATTTCATTGAGAGTCACTCTATATGTAGTTGTAGTGTTGACGTGTTCAGGAGGGGATGTGAGCCCAGCATCCTCCTACTAGGCCAGCTTAATCTCTGAACCTAATTGTGTTGATAGTAACACCTAACAACATATCACAGGCCATTCAATTAATTTGTTATATATATCATGTAATATACATAATCATGTTTTATATATAATATATATAACATATTTTTAGCATGTAATATATAATGTTCTCTTTTGTGATGGAAATTTCATATGCACTCTATGACTTTGGGGAGGAAAAGTGAAGACAACACCTGCATGGTATCCAGAACTTGTTTAAAAAAGAAACAATTCACAATTCAATTCTCCACACAACAAAATGCTAACTTTTTGACTGGTCCTGTAGCATAAATAAGAGAGGACTCATATACTCTTTTAAGCTATAATGGAAATGCATTCAATGTAATTGATGAGTAGCTGACTGAGCATATATATCTATTAAGGCAATTTAAGTGTTGTAACAGATTTCTCGGAATCCCTTAGAGCACAAAATTATTTTCTGTATATTTTGAAAATTACCTTTGCAGCAAATAATGGAACAGAAAACAACAAAAATAATGAAGTTTATAAATGTTTCCTCAGTGTAAGTATTTGAACAATATTTCTGAAATGCATAGTTATATTTTATTCTCTCTGCTCCTTTGATCTTCATAGGCTCAGACTATGAGAATGAATATGCATATCTGTCTATCTATATATCTATCTCTGCCTATATATAAGCTCTGTATTTACACAAACATATATAAACAAACATACATATAAATATATATATGTATTAGAAAAGAAATATATTAAATATCTTTACACACAATCTACACAAAGACACATGTATGGGGTGGGGGGTAGGATATCACATATGAGAAGGAATATAAATATATCAGATTGAAATGTGCCCAGATGGAATAGCGTCATCCTAGTTATAGAATATGAGAACCCATAAACCACTGTTGCAACACATAGTGTAGGTAATAAATAGAGTGAGTATATACATGCTTTCATATATTTTTTTCCTGGAATGTAGTTAGTTATGTTGCAATTGACATGTACATATTGCTTATTTGGTTTTAACTAAGCAGCATTTTCAAATATTACATGTAGATAAAATGTAGGTAGCAAAGCTTTATATCCTTACTTGCTGCCTTTTAACAGTACCTACAATTTATTTATATCATACATATGCCTACTTGTCTCTCAGAATTTGTATTTTGGTTTAACTGTGAACATTTTCCCTGCATTCTAAACTCTATCTTTTTATGTAGTTTCACAATTTTGAAGTAGACTCAAAGATACAAGATTAGACAACGCTATTAATACATTGAAATATGAATTACTAAAATGATTTTTAATCAGCAAAATTAGTGGATATGGACTAAACATTAAGTCTCAGAACTGATAACAAATGAACATCTATCTTTGTAGTTTTGGGGTATCATTAACATAAAATCAGGGTCTCATAGGAACTGGCTTGACATGTCCTGCATTCAGTAGCTCATTGATAGCCTGATCAGTGTATTACAGTTTTCATTGTGGAGTATTTATGTATTGTATATTAAGGTTAAAAACTGAACTTGTGAAATAACCATCTGTTCTTAGATCTATTAGACTACCATTTGTTTAAAAGAGAGATTTTTAAATAGAGAAAAGTAAAATCAGTATTGATTAGAAATTCTGTAGAAAGTATTCTTAGAATAATAATTTCATTTATTTAGATTTAAGTATCAAGTGATGTTTATTGATAATTTAATTAAATGATGAAACTAATAAAATATTTCCTGTTGCAATTATAAGATGTTATCAAGAGAAAATTAATAATATAAAACATTGATTTACATATTATCTGAGACTATACAGTACCATAATGCACTCTACATAATAAGAAATACCTATTTCCAGAAAAAAGTGAGAAATATCTCTAAGGATGCATAAACATAAACATGTAAAATAAAAAAATGCTCTTAGTGAAAAACCAAATAAACAGTAGATTCATTTCAATTGCAATGTAAGAGACAGTGAAACAATCAACTTTCTCATTCTATGCATTTTGTTTGAATAAACACAGCTGAGGAGTAAATTGCTTCCTGTGCCAACTACATATTGAGAATGCTTATCTTTCACGATCTACTATGATGCAAAGCCACAATATCTATTATGTGTTTCTTATAGACCTTTATGTTTTGTAATTAAAATGTTTCTTCTCAGTATTGATTTATTCCTCCAGACTCTCAAAAATGTTGAGACCAAATTCTGTCATCCGACGTTCCTGATATTGTATCTCAAATTTGAAAAGTGTCCTATTAATGCCTCTTTCCTAGTCATAATTAACTGCTGAGTGAGGCAGGACCAGGAGCTTGAATATCACTAGATGTGTTTGTTAAGGTTCACATAAATCTGTTAATCAAAAATATCTTTGGCAGATGATGTTATATAATGTTATATGTCAATTATATGTCAATAAAATGGTTAAACAATAAATTTTATGTTATGTAGATTTTTACCACAATAAAAACAAATAGAAATTATTGTCTATGTGAAGAGAATTCAATAGGCAAAGAATATTCTTTTTTAACCAATGGTGTTGAAGCAACTGATATTTCCATGCAGAAGACTGAATTTGGACCCCTTCTTTACACTCAAAAATTAATTCAAAATGGATCTTAGACCTAAATGTAAGATCTAAACTATATAACTTTTAGAAGAAAACATAAGATTAAATGTTTACACAGGATTAGATCTTGGGTTAGGCAAAGTCTTTTTTAGTGTTCCTAAAACACAAGTGGCAAATGAAACTAGGTAGACTGGACTCCATCAAAATTTAAAACATTTGTGTTTCAAAGAACACCTTCAAAAAAGTGATAAGATAATCCATAGTATGAGAAAAACTATTTGTAAATTATATATCTGATAAGACTCCTGTGTTTCTTTTATTCTGTTCTCACTAGTGCACCATATGTTATCTATCTCACTAGTTTCTAATTTGCCATTTCTATATTTCTTTATGTTCAAATGAGCAAATATATGTATTTTTCCTAATTTTTCCTTCTTTATTTCACAAAAAGACACATACCATAGATATTCTTTTGCAGTTTGAATTATCCACTGGATGATATATCATGAAAATCACTCATATAACTTCACAAACATCTTCCTCCTATATAATTTTTTGCTAATGCCTAGTACTCCACTGGGTAGAGATACCATCGTTTATTAAGCCAATTCTCCTATTTATGAGCAGTTAAAGTTTTCCTAAAGTTTTGCAACTAAATCTATGCATTCTTTAATGGTATTGGCCACAAGCCCTTTTGGTCATTGGAGGTATATATACAGAGTAAATTCCTAGAAGTGAGATCATGAGTCAAAGTTCAAAATGTAACTTATTAGATATTTCCAAATTCTGCTTCATAAGGACTGTGCCAAAGTGCATTCTCATCAGCAATGTACACAAGTGAAGTTTCCCCACAACCAGCCAATGGAGCAATTTTTATTATTTTGCTAATCTGAAAAGTGAATATATTGATCATCATTTTAATTTTCATTTGTTGTATTATTAGTGAGAGGACCATATTTTCACATATTTAAGGACCATTATTATATGTTTTGAAAAGTGGCTATTCGTTAAATTTACCAAGTTTTCTATCAACTTTTTTAAACATCTCCTCAATCTTTTGAGGTTACTTTGAGCCTTTTGTCTACATTAGATATAACAAGTATTTTCCTCCAGTTTGCTAGTTGTATTTCTATTTTTAAAGCTGCTTTTGTTTTGGAATGTAGATTTTTTTTTTTTTTAATAAAGTGAAATGTATCAATCTTTTCTTTATTGCATCTGAATTTTGAATTGTACTTAGAAAGCCTTTCCCTACACTTGGATTAAAGAGAATTTCTTCTATTTTATACATTATTTGCAAGATGTCTTTCTTTATTTGATCCAGTTGAAAGTTATTTTGGGGTATGATTACAAGATTAGTCCTCATTCTCTCATTCTGTCTTTTTCAAAATAGCTAACCAGTTGCCCTGGCACCTTTTACTTTAAAAAATCTCTGCCCCAGATTTCTGAGGTACCACATTTATCATATAGTATTAAACTTTTATATGTATTTAGTCCTTTCTACTGGTCTACTTATTCACCTGTCATAATTTTATTATTTTGACCACAGAGTTTTCATAGTAACATAAGTCCTTCCTACAACTCAACTTTTAATTGTAGACCTCAACAACTTGACAAAAATTTTGTTACACTGCACGTGGAAGTTTTGGAGATATAGGTAATCTTTATTGAACTTGGAAATACAGGATATTCAAATATATTTTTTCTTTCTTGATATTTTTTGTACTCATTATGGAGAAAAAAAAAACTTTTCAAAAAGCTACACTTAAATCATAAGAGTAAGTTCAGAGCCTGGAAGAGATGAAACAGAACTGCTAAAGAAAGGCATTAACAGAAGAAATAAATTGCCTGAAAGTTAAAATCCTGAAGAAAGAAAATGAAGAAGGATCAGGAGATATTCTTCAAGAATATAATTGCAAATTTTGAATTGAGTAGCACTACTATAGTTTGTTTTCCAGTGTCTTAGTATTTACTGCAAATAAATAAAAGCATATGTACCGCCTCATAAAAAAAGGTTTGCACACTGATGTTTATAATATCTTTGTTCATCTAATAGACAATGTTTGAAACACTCAGGTATCCATCATTTTGAGAGTAAATAAAGAAATAATGATATATTCATATGATGGAAGACTACTTAACAACAACAACAAAAAATCAACATACAAAACTAATTCATGACAGAAAAAAAGAAAATCAGACCAGTGGCTGTCTCTGGTTGTTGAGGGTAGAAACTGTCTGAGAAGTGGTAGGAGGAAACTTTCTGAATTTATGATAATATTCTATATTGTGGTAGAAGTCAGCATTTTTGTATGCAAATGGGCATGCATTTGTATATGTCATGTATTTGTCAAAAGTTAGCAAGTATATACAAAGATTTGTTCATCTCACCTGATTGTAAAAGATTAATTGAAAAGAAGTATGTAAACTGATATTGAATTCTAGCTAATGATATGTATGTTGAACTATTTAAGGAGAAATGCAGGATTATATTGGTGTCTATAATTTGTTTTGAAGTGCGTCATAAAATAACATAGACTAAAATGATCAAAGATGGATAGATTATAAATGTGATAAAAGTCTATGTAAATATATTTAGGAAGGACGAATTATACTTCTATCTCTTTTCTCTGTATCATTTTAAGTCATTTTACATCTCTGGCTTCAATATTTTATCCATATGGGAGATATGGGTTTATGTGTCATGTTACTATTTAAGAAAGTTGATATATAAAATAAATATAATCCAGACAAGCATGTCCAAATATATGTGAATAACATAATTTCAGAGTATAAATTTAATTGTAAAAATAGAAATAGAAATAAGACTTCCATTGAAAGACTTAGACATTTGGGGAAAAAAATTAATCATGCCCTGGTCCTGGCAAAGGAGGTCCAGGACCTCCTAAGGTCCCTGGCAAAGTTAAGAGAATTGTATGTACATTTAGTGTTCACTGATGTAACTGCAATAATCACAGTCTTTCTCATGTCTCTATTATAACATTCAGACAATAATCCTTAAAAATGCCACAAATCTTGAAAAGAATATGAATCTTTAATTTTGGTTTACTTAAAGGGGTTCTCCAGAGAGTTTTAACATACATCTTTCCTAAAAAATCTTTAATCTCTTTCTCTCTGTGTGTCCCCATTGACTTGCAGTCTTTGAATCTTTTCAAATTCTCCTTTTACATACTTCTCCTTAACATACATCTTCCACAATTTTTAATTTTTTACTTAGGCTACATCTACCATATACAGTTTACATGCAAGAGCTATGTCCATTTATTTATTCATTTAATCCCCATTTCTTGAGTCAATTATAAACATTGAATTAGGACCTAGTACAGGTAAATGACTCCTTTCTCAATACAGTAACATTTTATAGGAGAGCTAAAAAAAATTAAGAACAAATACAGACGACTTTTGATGTATAAAGGGAAAAGAAGCTGAGACATGGTGAACATTTTATATGTGCTAGTAACTGATTCTGCATTTTGCATAGAATATTATATAAAATACATTGGGATAATATTTGGGATGGTCATAATTTTATCTCCATTTATTCTCAAGGAAAACAATGCCATGGAAATTTTGTAACCTATCTGTCATTACCTATCTCATTTGCTTTCTACTAAATATTTTCTCCTTCATCAGGAATTTAAAATGAGAAGTAATTATGAAGATTTTAGTATATAAAATTACTATATTATAGATGAAGTTAATGCCCTTTACAACATTAAAATTTAGTAGAAAAACAAATTTGTATGTTTTATAAACTACAAAGAGTAAGTTTTAAAAATAACAAAGAAAAGAAGCACATAATTTTGCCCCTTTGATCAGAGAAATAAGTCCACAGGGAACCAGTCTTGTGTTGAGCTCTCAAAGATGAATAGATGTGGCAAGTCAAACAAAGATCAGAGAAAGCAGAGGAAACAGGAGGTTCAAGAACACAGACACTTGGAAACATATGGCATAATGTAAGAGGAACACAGGGGAGGGTGGGACAAATTGGGAGATTAAGATTGACATATATACTACCATGTGTAAAATAGATAGTTAGTGGGAACCTGCTGTATAGCACAGGGAGCTCAGCTCGGTGCTCTCTGATTACCTAGATGGGTGGGTTGGGGGGGTGGGAGGGAGGTCCAAGAGGGAGGAAATATATGTATACATATAACTGATTCACTTCTTTTACAGCAGAAACTAACACAACATTGTAAAGCAACTATACTCCAATAAAAATTTAAAAAATAATTTTTTAAAAAATAAATTGATGGGAGATGAGGTACAATTGAAAGCATGGTAGGAATAAGACAGAAGAGATTTTTGGAACCAAAATTTCAGCTATATGATATAATAAGATGAGTGCTATTTCAGAAGTAAGGAAGGAACAGTTGTTATTGAAATGCATAGGGGGGACTGGTTAATATCCATAGGAGTTATTAAAGAGGGAACCTTGAAGTGGGCTTCACAGAGGAGAATTTCATTGTTTGATCCCTGGTAATTCCTTGATCCCTAGCAAGAAGGAGAGAACTTTCATTTTTTTTTGCATCTTCCAGTAAGTGGGGAAATGAGATTGAATGGAAAGGATATGAAAAGATGTGGTATTAAAAATACTTTACAAATATTATAGGACTTTGGTTATTTATCTCCTTTATTGATTGAAAAATACAAAAAAATTAATAGAGAGAATTTCCAGATTTAAGTGTATTAATTTCCTCTAGAGGTGAACCTTGGACACATCACAGGTTGAGTTCCAGACCACAGTAATGAAGAAAGTCACACAAATGTTTTGGTTTCCCAGTGTATATAAAAGTTACGTTTATACTATACTGTAGTCTATTAAGTGTGCAGTTGCATTATGTCTAAAAAACAAACTTTAAAAAACAGCATTAATTGAAAAACAAAGCTGTTAGAAGAATGGTGCCAATAGACTTGCTCATTGCAGAGTTGACACAAGTCTTCAATTTGCAATATCTGCAATGTGCAATAAAACGAAGTAAGCTTGTACTATATTCACATCTCCTCCAAGTCATATAACAGATATTTTCAGACTACTTGCTAAATATATTCTAACACATTCTGAATTATGTAGTGTAGATTTGATAAAAAATATGTTAGAACATTCTCATTTTTGCTTCATTAAAATACCCATTAAGAGGTTATTATCCAGTCCATTTTCACATTAGTCTGAATACCAATGTTTTAATGTTGCATTAGTTGGAATAGTTTTTGAATACTGCATATTCAATCTGAATAAATGTACCTTTGTCCACTATTTTTAATATCAATTGATATAAAAATAAATTATATATTTTAGCATATTTATTGATTCAATAAAACATTCATAAAATTTTGTTTAAAATTCAAGTTGTTTTACAACCTTAAATAAAATAAATGAATTATATTTTAAACTACTTAATGTTCTCAATTCCCTAATGGGAAATGTATTAGCTCTTGCAGCAACAAAATATTTCACAAGGTATGTTTTTATTACAGTTTTCAAAATTTCCTTCTTGCAATTCTAGGGAGGTTACAAGTTGTATTTGAGCACCTTCAATGTACTTATTTTTCCTGTGTTTTCTCAAATGGTTTCATACAAAATTAAATACGATATAGAAACTCATCCTAAAACACCAAATAATTCCATTGTCTGTTAAAATAATTTGAAAATAATTTCAAACGATCATTTCAGAATGATTTGGAAAACAAAATTCATCATTATATTATAAATATAAAAGAAAAAGAAGAATGGTGCTAAGATTTGCAGGCAAAAAGAAAAGAAAAAAATACTCAACTATGTACACCTTGATGAAATGCAGAAAACTGTTAAGAAAATTAGATGATTGAGGGTCTTGGTTTTTTTCTTTTGTTTTCAGTAGTGAATGTAAAAGTATACTGGGATATATGTCAATGTTTATTTTTTATTGTTTTGTAGTTGAAATTGGAATTAAATAAACATTATAGTAATCTATGAGGCAATTTTATTTTTGACAAATATCCCACTGAATTGTTAGCTTTATTGGCTTAACACAATATGTTAAAATTTTTTCTGTCCTTCCAAAAATACAGAAAGGAAGGATGCTATTTGCATTGTAGTTTGTAGTAAGACCCTCACATACTAGAATTTCATGGTTGAAGTCAATAATTACTTTAAAAAAGAGTATTTCTTAATTTGTGTTTTATGATGAGATTGGAGGCCAGGATTTAATTAAATTTAATAGTTCTTCTGGTCTCAAAATAACAAATTCTAGGAACAGTCATACAATAGCTGAATAATCGTAATCAATTTGTGCTACCAGAAGGAGTATCCCCTCATTGAACAAACCCATTTGGTACTCCTCTTATTATCCCTGCTTCTTAGAGATCATATTTTTGTGTAATCTCCATCTGAGTGTGGGAGACACCTGTTACTTGCTTGTCACCAATGGAATATGGCAAAGGTGATGAGAAGTCACTCTGTGATTGTTACATTATATAAGATTGTGTCTTGCTAACAGTTTTAATCAAGACTCTCTTCCTATCTGCATTTGAGGAAATAAGTGACTGTGTTGGGAAGTTAATATGGCAAGAAGATGACACCAGTAGCTAGGAACTAATGGTGCCCTCCAGCTGACAGCAAGAAATATTACCTTCGCTCCTTACGACAATGAGGTAATGAACTCTGTGCCCACAAAATGGAGTGAACATGGAAGTGATTCTACCTAGGCAAGTCTTCAGATGAGAATACAACCGAGATGACACATTGATTATAGCCGTGTGATACCATAATTAGAGAACCCACTATCTCCAAGCCTGGCTCCAGATCCAAAAAATTATAATAAATATCTGCTCTTTTAAAATTTAAGGTTTTGTAATTTGTTACAAAGTAATAGATAACTAATACAATTCCCAAAACTTTTTAAACAGGAGGACTAACACAACAATGTAAAGCAATTATACTCCAATAAACATGTTAAAAAAAAAAAATATTGCAAGAGCAAAGAGTAAAAAATCAGAACTTAGGAAGTGTCAATCTTTATCATAATTTAACCATTTTAGAACATAAAAAGTCATCTAATCTCTGAACAACAATTTTCTCATTTTTTAAAAAATTGAGATATAATTGACATATTAGTTTCTGGTGTACAATATAATAATCCAAAATATATAAATATTGCAAAATGACCACCACAACAAGTCTAGTTAACATCAGTCACTACACGTAGATATAATTGTTTCTCCTTGCAATGAGAACTAAAATTTACTCTCTAGTAACTTTCAAACATACAATACGGTATTATTAACTATAGTTACCATGCTGTATATTACATCTCCAGGAATTATTTATTTTATAGCTAGGAGTTTGTACCTTTGACCACCTTCACCCACTTGACCTGTCCTGAAACCTCACCTCTGACAAACTCCAATCTGTTCACTGTAACTGTGAGTTTGGGTTTTTCTTGTTTATTTATTTGTTTTTAATTCCATATAGTCATCATACAGTTTTTGTCTTTCCCTGTCTGACTTATTTCACTTAACATAATGCCTTTGGTATCAATCCATTTTGTGACAAATGGCAGGATTTCCTTCCTTTTTATGGCTGAATAACATTCCATTGTGTGAGTATATAAATATATATACCAAATATTCTTTATCTAGTTATTCGTCCATGGACTCTTGAGTTGTTCCATGACTTGGCTATGATAAATAATGTTGCATTGAGCATAATGATACAGATATCTTTTTTTTTTTATTTTTTATTTTTTTAAACATCTTTATTGAAGTATAATTGCTTCACAATGGTGTGTTAGTTTCTGCTTTATAACAAAGTGAATCAGCTACACATATACACATGTTCCCATATCTCCTCCCTCCCGCATCTCCCTCCCTCCCACCATCCCCATCCCACCCCCCCAGGCGGTCACAAAGCACCGAGCTGATCTCCCTGTGCTATGTGGCTGCTTCCCACTAGCTATCTATTTTCCATTTGGTAGTGTATATATGTCCATGACATTCTCTCACCCTGTCACATCTTTTTGAGTTAATGTTTTTATTTCATTTGGATAGATACCCAGAAGCAGAATTGATGGATCATATAGTAGTTCTATTTTCAAATTTTGAGGAACCTGCATACTATTTTCCATAGTGACTACACTAATTTACATTTCCCTTTTCTCCATATACTCATCAACATTTGTTATATTTTGTTTTTTTTGATAATAGCCATTGGAAAATGTGTGAGGTGATTTCTTATTGTAGTTTTGATTTGAATTTCGCTGATGATTAGTGATGTTGAGCATATTTTCATGTACCTATTGGACATCTGTATGTCTTCTTTGGACAAATTTCTATTTAAGTTGTCTGACCATTTTTAAAATTAGATTGTTTATCTTTTTGCAATTGAATTATATGAGTTCTTTATGTATTTTAGATATTCTTTATCATATATATTTTTGCAAGTCTCAATATTTTCTCCCACCTCATAGGTTTCATTTTGTTAATGGTTCTCTTTGCTGTGAAGATGCTTCTTAGCTTGATTTACTTCCACTTTTTTATTTTGGCTTTTGTTGCCTTTGCTTTTAATGTCAAATCCAAAAATTTTTACCAAGACCAGTGTCAAGGAGGTTACTACCTGTATTTTCTTCTATGATTTTTATATTTTCAGGTCTTATGTTCAAATCTTTATTGATTTAGAGTTGATTTTTGTGTATGGTGTAAGATAGGAGTCCAGTGTCATTATCTTGCATGTGGCTGTCCAGTTTTCCTAACACCTTTTATTTAAGGGACTATCCTTTCCTCATTGTATACACTTGGCTCCTTTATTATAAACTAAATAACCATATATGCATGGGCTTATTTCTGGGCCCTCTATTTGGTTCCAATTACCTATATTTCTGTGTTTTTGTTCATACCATATTATTTTGATAATTATAGCATTGTCATATAGTTTGAAATCAGAAATTTTGATGCCTCCAGCTTTGTTCTTCTTTCTCAAAATTGATTTGGCTATTCAGGGTCTTTTATGGCTCCACACAAATTTTAGGATTGTTTTTTCTATTTCTGTGAAAAATGACATTGGAATTTTGATAAGGATTTCATTAAATTTGTAGATTGCTTTGGGTAGTATGTACATTTTCACAATATTAATTCTTCCAATAATTATTAATCTTTTATCTTTTATAATCAGTGACTTTGACTATTAAAGAAAAACATGCCACATTATTTTTTTCAAATGGGAAATGTCCATGACATGATACTAAAAAATTACTAATTTTATGCAAATCAAAATAGAAATGATTTGTAAGTGTGTGATTTTATGGTTACCGTATTCTAAAAATATACTTTGCAATATATTTCATTGAAAAGCTTAATTTTTGTAGAAACTATAATAAAATGAGATTTCTTTAAATACAGTGATGAAAAGTTGGTGAGAAAGTTTTAAGAAACAATTTGGAAATAACTTGGGGTACACACCTCTTCCTACAGGCCTACATGGTTATCTACATTACAGTGGCCAGCATCATTATTTTCTCATTTTAATAAACACCACATGCATAGGGACAAGTCCTGGTTTATGTTATAAAGTAATTTTACCAGTTTTCTGTTATGCCTTCAGACTCCTAGTTAACCCATTTGTATTTTGAACTCTTTCTGTAATTCCAATGGAATAAAATGGTAATTGTGAACCCAAAGTGCATATCCAATAAGAAAATATATAGACATTTCAGAGTAGGATAGAAAGGAAAAGGTTTTAGATAATTTAGAAAATGTAAATGCTATTTCTAATCTGAGAGCCCTTATTGCTGTTATTGAGTGGTTTTATACCAACTGGGAAATCTAAATTATTTCTGTAAGACCTCGTTTCAATTAGTAAAACATAAAGTAAAATCGGTCTATTTTATCATCCTTCATTTCCCTAAAACATACACTATGGTCATCAAAGGCCCAGTGTGTGTTAACAGAGCATACCCACTAGTGTTATAAAAGACATGTGTCAGATGAAATGTCTGGCATCGTGTAGATATACCTTGATGTAAAGGCAACTACGAAGGACAAACCAGTTAACATTTAGAACATATAAAGTCAATTTTGAATAAAGGAAGAGAGAAAAGATAATAAGAGTATAAAAAAGAAGCAAAATTATTTCATACAATGAAATAAAGCAGGGGAAGAATGATGTGTAACAAATATTTGAAAGGCTGTTTAATCAAAGGAACACTATTTTATACCTTAGAATATTACATAAAAGAAAGTGAGAATAGATTAAAAAGCACACACAGAGTACATCAAAGTGACAGAAACCTTCAAACACTTTGCATTATTTCTCTTCAAATAAAAAGATTTTATATGATTATATTATGTTTAACTATAATGTTGCCACATATTTAGCAATGTTGTGGATTATGCTATTGAAAGGGCTTTCTGTACTGTGGAGATGACAGAGGTGTTGTCTATAACTAATAGTACTGGAATATCTAGTCAAGGACCAACAATGCAAAATGGACGGATAACTGTTTTCAGCAGCCTAGACTTTTTATATTACTGTACTTCTGATTCCCTTCAAGCCAGTTTTTCTCACTGGTAATGTCAATAGCCACTTGAATGGCTTGTCTAGTTTAATGAAGTTTTGATAAGTGATAGTTCCCTTATATGAAAGAATCTACTAAAGTATCAAGCAAAGCATTTCATTTGCTCAAATCTGTGTGAAATAGATACAAATCTTCAAGGTAGAGTGTTTAGTACACAGAAGCTTACATTGCCAAAATCATAGAGATTGTAAAAAGTGCCATAAATATCTACTAATTCACACTCTTTACTCCCTAGATTCAGAGGAAGCTGACAGAGTTAGAGGTGAAATTATTGGATCAAGTCTGTGCATCTAGATAGAAACAAAGCCAGAATAATTCCAAGAATTTATTCCCACAAACTCCAGTCCTTTCCCACTATACCACACTGCTTGATGTGTATATTAACTAATTATAATTTTACTAATACATTTCTTATTCCTTTTAAGCATTCCAAGTAGAAAAGAATTCCATATTTTATTTTCTTTCTATTTTTATTTGAAGAAAACGTTTTACTTCTATAAAAATTCATACAAAATTAGCATATTTCAGAATTGTCGTATTGATGGTTGATTAGAATAATTATTTTATAATAAAGAGAACAACAGTTCATTATACTCATGCCAATTTTTACTTGTGAAAATTATTTTATTATACATTTAAAATATTAATGAAAATGTTTTGAGAAAAAACAACTAAAGAGAGATGAAAGTATACGCTCATTAATATTTGCCAAGTAAAATTATTTTCAGATAGTATTTAATGGATGCTCTCAAATTAAATACACATTATGAAAATATGCATAACAAGGTTATATACTTGATAAACTTAAGTATAAAGAAACTGGATATATTAAAGGAGGAATTGTATATAAACTAATATTAATGCAGCAGAAAATAAAATAAAATAACCATAAGTAAAAACCAAATTAACACAGTAAAAAGTAAAATAAATGTAGAGGCTGAAAAAAATGTAAGAGATGATGATAACAGAGTTTCTCAAATAATATGTTGTCATTATAACAACTTTAATGAACTTTTTATTTATTAAATATTGTTTTATTTCTATTATATCTTCAAAGTGAATTTATATTTTAAAAAATAACTAAAGTATGGGCTTCCCTGGTGGTGCAGTGGTTGAGAATCTGCCTGCTAATGCAGGGGACACGGGTTCGAGCCCTGGTCTGGGAAGATCCCACATGCCGCGGAGCAACTAGGCCCGTGAGCCACAACTACTGAGCCTGTGCTCCGCAACAAGAGAGGCCGTGACAGTGAGAGGCCCGTGCACCGCGATGGAGAGTGGCCCCCACTTGCCACAACTAGAGAAAGCCCAACACAGCCAAAAGTAATAAATAAATAAATAATAAAAAAGGAGGGCAACGGGACAGAGGCAAGGGCAGGATCCTTGACAACGAAAAAAAAAAAACTGGTAAAAATAAAAATAACTAAAGTAATATTACCTGCTTTTAAATCTTTTTCTCTCATTTTTTATTTAATAGTCTCATAATCATTCATATTGTATTTCTGAAATTCTTTGATTTTGCTTAGTCCATCACTCATTCTACCCAGAGTTCTCAGACGTTAATCTTCAGAAATAAAAACGTACAAAAATAATGTGTGATATTATTTAAACATTGCAAACATCCAGAAAAATCTACCCACATCATACTTAAGTGAATGTATAGAAGATATTCACTGCACATTAAGTATATGAAGCACATTGCAAAACATCATGTACTATATGACTGCACTTTTTTACACACACACACAATTAGACCTAATAAGTAAATTCAGTAAAGTTGCAGGATAAAAATCGACATACAAATTCATCTGTGTTACTAAACACTAAAATTGAACTATCCAGAAAGAAAATTAAGAAAACAATTCTGTTTACAATAGCATCAAAAAGAATAGCATACTTAGGAATAAACTTAATGAAAGGTGAAAGGCTTATACACTGAAATCCAGAAAAATATTTCCAATTTTTTTGAAATAAATGAAAGATACAAATAAATGGAAAGGCATTTCATTTTCATAGATTGGAAGATTTAATATTGTTAAAATGTCCACACTGCCTAGAGCAAACTATGACTCAGTGGAATCCTATCAAAATCTCAACAGCATTTTTTACACAAATAGAAAAAAATTCTAAAATTTATATGGAACCACAAAAGACCCCAAATAGCCAAAGAAATCTTGAAAATAAAAACAAAGCTGGAGGCATTACACTTCCTTATTTCAAAGTATTTTACAAAGCTAAATTAATTAAACCAGTGTGGTACTGGTATAAAAACAGTCATATAGACCAATGGAACAGAATACAGTGCTCAGTAATGAAAGCATACATATATGGTCAACTGATCTTTGATAAGGGTGTTAAGAATCCACAAAAGAGAAAAGATAGTCTCTTCAAAAAAAGACATTGAGAAAACTGGCTACCCACGTACAAAAGAATGATAATGGATCTTTAACTTACACTATACACACAAAAAAAACTCAACATGGATTAAATACTTAAACATAAGACTGAAACTATAAAACTCCTAGATGAAAACCTAGGGGAAAAGCTTCATGATACTGGCCTTGGCAATGAATTCTTGGATATAACACCAATAGCCCAGCCAACAAAAGCAAAAACAAACAAATGGAACTACCTCAAACTAAAAAGCATCTGCAAAACAATGGACACGAGTGAAAGAGCAATCTACGCAATGCAGGAAAATAATTGCAAAATTTATATCTGATAAAGAGTTAATATCAAAAACATGTAAGGAATTCCTTCAACTCAATAAAAACAAATAACCCAATTAAAAAGTGAACAATGGAAATGATAGACATTTTCTAAAATGGTCAACAGATATATGGAAAGATGCCCCAGATCACCAATCATCAGAGACATGCAAATCAAACTACAATAAGATATTGCCTCACATCTTTTAGGATGTCTATTATTTAAATAACAAATTATGACAAGTTTGGCCAGAATGTGGAGAAATTAGAACTCGTGCAGTATTGATGAAAATGTAAAATTGTACAGCCAGTATGGAAAACAGTATGGAGGCACTGCAAAAAAATGAAAAACAGAACCACCACACCACATGATCTAGAAATCCCATTTTTGGGTATTGATCCAAAATAATTGAAATCAGGATCTCAAAGAGATAGCTGCACTCTTAAGTTCATTGGGACATTATTCACAGCAGCAAAACAACCTAAATGTCCATGACAGAAGCATGGGTTAAAAAAAAAAAAAATGTGACATAAACATAGGATGGAATATTATTTAGTCTGAAAAAGAAAGAAATCCTGAAATATACAACAATATATGAACATGGGGGACAGTGCTAAGTTAAATAAGCCAGTTAGAGAAGGAGAAATACTCTCTGCTGCCACTTACATGAGTTATCTGAAATATCCAAACTCATAGAAGCAGAGATGGATAGTGGTTGTAAGGGGATGGGGGGGAGAGGGAAATGGAGAGCTCCTACTCATAGTTATAAAGTTTCAGTTATACAAGATGAACATATTCTAGAGATGTGCTGTAACATATCATGTTTGTAGTTAACAATACTGGACTGCACACTCAAAAAGTGTTAAAAAGGTAGATTGCATGTTAAATGTTCTTACTATTTTTTTTTTAAAGTGTAAGTGAGAACAAATAAAGCAACTACTGAATTTGTTGAGGCACTTTTTTTTATAGACTACATGTATCTTTTAAATATCTCATGACATTAATCACATGATTATGATAGAATTTAAGCTAAGGATATCATTTGATCAATAGAACAAAGTGACATATCTGTAGTAGGACAGTTTCCTAAGTATACGTTTTACACAGAATATTAAAATAGCTCCATAAACATAAAATTTTAGTGGGAAGAGACTAACAAAAAAGTGGTACAGAATGGAGTTCAGATGGTGGAGGAATAGGAGAAGGTGGAGTTCATCTCTCCCTATGGATGCATCAGGAATACATCTATAGATGCAACAGTTCCCACAGAACACCAGCTGAGCACTAGCAGAAGACCTTGGGCACTGGAAGGACTATAAAGATCCCTCTATAACTGGGTAAGATAAAAAAAGAAGAGAGAAGGAGGAGGAGAAGAAGCAGGATGGGACCTGCACCCCGGGGCAGGGGAGCTGAAGCAGAGGAGAGATTCCTGAATCCGGGGAAACCTTCTCTCCAGCGGGGAAATCAATTGGGAAAGAAGGGAAGCATTTGAGGCTGTCAGAGGAGGGTGAAGTGGCCGATATGTGTCAGACGGGACAGAGTGAGAACTACATAGACAGTCTGTACCATGGCCCTACACCCTGGACTGGGACATGTGTTCACAAGTTTGCAAGGGGGCTGGGGGCTGGAATGTGAGATTTGGAGGACAGGCCTGGGGTGAGAACTGCAGCTGGCTGTGGGAGACGGACTGAGGGGATGGGAGGGAGGAAATCTGCAGCAGGGAATGCCTACAGAGGAAGACCAGACTGCCATGGAAGCAGGCACTACTGCTGAGTCACATGCAGGGAGAGGAGGCACTAATGTAGCCTCTCTCTCCCCACACACCAGCACCTGCTGATGGACAATAAAAGGAGCCCTCTCAGGGCTGGCCCTCACACGCCAGCTGCCAAGCAATAGCAAAAGCTTTCTCAGGGCTGGCCCTCATGTGCCGGCTGTGGGGCAACAGTAAATCCCTCTCAGGGCTGGCCCTCATGTATCTGTTGCTGGTTGCCACAGAAAGCCTGGTCAGGGCTGGCTCTCAAGTGCCATATGGCAGATGCCATAAAAGGCCCTTGCTAGGGTCATATCTCTTGTGCCTATGGCCCTCAGTCTCCCTGTGCATTTGGCTCTGCAGGGGCTCCCTTGATCCAAGCAGTAATACCAACTCTGCACCCTGTCCTCACTGAGGCAGACCCAAGAGCCCCAAGGCAGCCTCAGAACCAGACTCCTGTGGGTAGGCCACACTCAGAGGTGGAGAGAAAACCAAAGCTGAACCCCAGGGATGGGGCGACTAAGGAAGAGGATAGAAAATCTTTCCATCAGCTGCACAAGCTGCAGATTAAATCCCCGTGATCAGCTAGATTAACCCTGGGTCTATGGAATATCTGAGTAGAAAATGAGTGTTTCCACAAATGAAAACGGTTCAGCTCTGACAGCTGTGAACTTTGGGGGCAAGCACATGCAGGAATTGGGCCAGGGCAGAGTCTGAGTCATCACCACAGGGCCCACTGCAGGTCCAGAGACCAGCCTAGAGGCAGAGGAGGGCCTTTTGGGGAGACAGAGGTGGGCTGTGGCTCACAGCAAGTGCAAGGACACTTACAGTGGAGACACCAGCGAAACATAATTATTACTATTATTTTTATTATGTTTTGATTCATTCTGTTGTTGGTTCTGGCTTTATTTTTTTATTTTTTATTTTTTTTAAATATTGTTTCAGTATTTCTTTTTCTTTTTCTTTAGATTTTTGGGATCTTCGTGATTTATAACATATATTTTTTTTTTGTTTGTTTTACATATTTCTATTTTTACTTTGCTTTTTGGTTCTTCTGTGTTCTTCTCCCTTATTTTTTTTCTTCTTCTTTTTCTTTAATATATTTTTCATTTTTTTATATTTCTATTTCTATGTTGCTTTTCTGTTGTTCTGTGTTTTTTCCCCTTTCTTTTATTCTTTTTTTTAAATCATTTTTATCAGTTTGTTCTGTTTCTCTGTTTTATTCTTCAGTTGGCACACTGCTTTGGTTTTGTTTTTAGGTATTGGTTTTTGTTAGTTTTGATTCTAATTGATTTTGTTTTTGAGTTCTGTTGTTTATCTGGTTGTTCTCTTGCTTTTTGTTTTATTTGGCTCTGTTTTTGTTTCTCTTGTGTGTGTGTGTTTCCTTGTTTCTGTTTTTGTTTGCTTGATTTTGTTTTTAACATTGGGATTTTGTTTGTCTTTTTTCCCCCTCTTTTTATATATTTCTATGTCTACATTGCTTTTCTGTTTGTCTGTATTCTTTCCCCTTTTTCTTTCTTTTTTTAAAATCATTTTTGTCTGTTTTATTTTGTTGCTTCATGCTTCAGTTGGCATTCTGCTTTGGTTTTGTTTTCTGGTTTTGTGCTTTTGTTGGCTTTCTTTTTAATTGTTTGATTTTGTTCTTGGGTTCTTTTGTTTAGTGTTATTTTACTTTTTGTTTTATTTCGTTCTGTTTTTGTTTCTTTTGTGTGTGTGCATGTTTTCTTGACTATTTTTCTGTTTGTTTGATTTTACTTTTTACCACTTGTCTGGTGTTTTGTTAGTCTGTTTTTTTTTTTTTTTTTTTCCTAATCCCCTTTATTGCCATGACGAGTAATTTGTGGGGTCTTGGTTCCCTGAACAGAAGTCAGGTCTGTGGGTCTGCGGTGGGAGCACCGAGACCAGGATGTTGGACCACCAGAGAATTCCCAACACAGAGAATTTTAATTGCCAAGAGCTCTCACGGAGACCTCTATCTGAATACAAGACCTGGATCCACCCAACTGCTTGTAGCTCCCATCGCTGCACACCTCATACCAAACAACAAATGAGACAAGAACACAAAACCCACCCATCAGCACACAGACTACCTAAAGTCATACTAAGCTCACAGACACCCCAAAACACATCACCTGACATGGCCCTGCTCATCAGAGGGAAAAGACTCAGCTCCACCCACCAGAACACAGGCACCAGTCCCTCCCATCAGGAAGCTTACAGAAGCCATTGCACGAACCTCACCACCAGGGGGCAAATAACAGAATCAAGAGGAACTAGAACCCTACAGCCTAGGGAGAGGAAACCTCAGATACTGTAAATTACACAAAATGAGATGACAGAGAATTATCTTGCAGTCAAAGGAGCAAGATAAAATCCCACAAGACCAAATAAATGAAGAAGAAATAGGCAAACTACTTGAAAAAGAATTCAGAGTAATGATAGTAAAGATGAACCAAAATCTCAGAAATAGAATGGAAGCACTGATTGAGAAGATACAAGAAATGTTTAACAAAGACCTAGAAGAACTAAAGAACAGACGATCAGCAATGAACAACACACTATCAGAAATGAAAAATACACTAGAAGGAATCAACAGCAGAATAACTGAGACAGAAAAACAGATAAGTGAGCTGGAAGATAGAATAGTGGAAATAACTGCAGCAGAGCAGAATAAAGAAAAAAGAATGAAAAGAAATGAAGACAGTCTCAGAGACCTCTGGGACAATATTAAGTGCACCAACATACAAATTATAAGCATCACAGAAGAAGAAGAAAAAAAAGAAAGGGTCTGAGAAAATATTTGAAGAGATTAGAGTCAAAAACTTCCCCAACATGGGAAAGGAAATAACCAATCAAATCCAGGAAGCATAGAGAGTCCTATACAGGATAAACCAAAGGAGAAAAATGCTGCAAAACATATTAATCCAACTAACAAAAATTAAACACAAAGAAAGCATATTAAAAGCAACAAGGGGAAAGCAACAAATAACATACAAGGGAATCCCCATAAGGTTAACAGCTGATCTTTCAGCAGAAACTCTACAAGCCAGAAGGGAGTGGCAGGACATATTTAAAGTGATGAAGGAGAAAAACCTACAACCAAGATTACTCTACCCAGCAAGGATCTCATTCAAGTTCAATAGAGAAATCAAAAGCTTTACAGACAAGCAAAAGTTAAGAGAATTCAGCACCACCAAAGCAGTTTTACAACAAATGATAAAGGAACTTCTCTAGGCAGGAAACACAAGAGAAGGATAAAACCTGCAAAAACAAACCCAAAACAATTAATAAAATGGTAATAAGAAGATACATATCAATAATTATCTTAAAGGAAAATGGATTAAATGCTCCAAGCAAAAGACACAGACCGGCTGAATGGATACATAAATAAGATTCATACATGTGCTGTCTACAAGAGACCCACTTCAGACCTAGGGACACATACAGAATGAAAGTGAAGGGATGAAAAAAGATATTCCTTGCAAATATAAATCAAAAGAAAGCTGCAGTACTAATTCTCATATCAGACAAAATTGACTTTAAAATAAAGACTATTACAAGAGACAAGGAAGGACACTAAGTAATGATCAAAGGATCAGTCCAAGAAGAAGATATAACAATTGTAAATATGTATGCACCCATCATAGAAGCACGTCAATATATAAAGCAAATGTTAACAGCCATAAAAGGGAAAATTGACAGTAACACAATAATAGTGGGGGACTTTAACACCTCATGTACACCAATGGAGAGATCATCAAGACAGAAAATTAATAAGGAAACACAAGCTCTAAATGACACATTAGAACAGATGGACTTAATTGATATTTATAGGACATTTCATCCAAAAACAAAAGAACGCACTTTCTTTTCAAGTGCACATGGAACATTCTCCAGGATAGATCACATCTTGGGTCACAAATCAAGCATCAGCAAATTTAGAAAAATTGAAATGGTATCAAGCATCTTTTTCAACCACAATGCTTAGAGGCTAGCTATCATTTACATGAAAAAAAAAAAAAACTGTCAAAATTAAAACACAGAGAGGATGAACAATATACTACTAAATAACCAACAGATCACTGAAGAAATCAAAGAGGAAATAAAAAATACCTAGAAACAAATGACAATGAAAACATGACAACCAGAAAACTGTGGGATGCAGCAAAAGAAGTTATGAGGTAAGTATATAGCAGTACAATTCTACCTCAAGAAACAAGAAAAATCTCTAATAAAAAACCTAACTTTACACCTAAAGCAATTAGAGAAAGAACAACAACAACAACAACAAACCCAAAGTAGCCAGAAGGAAAGAAATCATGAAGATCAGATCAGAAATAAATGAAAAAGAAATGAAGGAAACAATAACAAAGACCAATAAAACTAAAAGCTGGTACTTTGAGAAGATAAATAAAATCAATAAACCATTAGCCAGACTCATCAAGTGAAAAAGGGAGAAGACTCAAATCAACAGAATTAGAAATGAAAAAGAAGTAGCAACTGACACTGCAGAAATACAAAGGATCATGAGAGACTACTACAAGCAACTATATGCCAATAAATGGACAACCTGGAAGAAATGGACAAATTCTAAGAAAAGTACAACCTTCCAAGACTGAACCAGGAAGAATTAGAAAATATGGACAGACCAATCATTAGTAATGAAATTAAAACTGTGATTTAAAATCTTTCAACAAAGAAAAGCCCAGGGCCAGATGGCTTCACAGGTGAATTCTATCAAACATTTAGAGAAGGGCTAATACCTGTCCTTCTCAAACTCTTCCAAAATATAGCAGAGAGGAACACTCCCAAACTCATTCTACAGGGCCACCATCACCCTGATACCAAAACCAGACAAAGGTGTCATAAAAAAAGAAAATTACAGGCCAATATCACTGATAAACATAGATGTAAACATCCTCAACAAAATACTATCAAGCAGAATCCAACAACACATTAAAAGGATCATACACCATGATCAAGTGGGATTTATCCCAAGCATGCAAGGATTCTTCAATATATGCCAATCATTCAATGTGATACACCATATTAGCAAATTGAAGGATAAAAACCATATGATAATCTCAATAGATGCAGAAAAAGATTTTGAGAATATTCAACACCCATTTATGATAAAAGCTCTCCAGAAAGTGGGCATAGTGGGAACCTACCTCAACATAATAGAGACTGTATATGACAAATGCACAGCAAACATCATTCTCAATGATAGAAAATGAAAGCATTTCCTCTAAGATCAGGACCAAGACAAGGATGTCCAATCACACCACTATTATTCAACAAAGTTTTGGAAGTTTTAGCAATGGCAATCAGAGAAGAAAACAAAATAAAAGGAATCCAATTTAGAAAAGAAGTAAAACTCTCACTGTTTGCGTATGACCTGATACTATACATAGAGAATCCTAAAGATGTTACCAGAAAACTAGTAGAGCTAATCAATGAATTTGGTAAAGTAGCAGGATACAAAATCAAAGTACAGAAATCTCTTGCATTCCTATACACTAAAAACAAAAATCTGAAAGAGAAATTAAGGAAACACTCCCATTTACCACTGCAACAAAAAGAATAAAATACTTAGGAATAAACCTACTTAAGGAGGCAAAGGACCTGCATGCATAAAACTATAAGACCCTGTTGAATGAAATCAACAATAGAAACAGACGGAGAGATATACCATGTTCTTGGCTTGGAAGAATCAACATTGTAAAAATGACTATACTACCCATAGCAATCTACAGAATCAGTGCAATCCTTATCAAATTCCCAATGCCATTTTTCAGAGAACTAGAACAAAAAATTTTACAATTTGTTTGGAAACACAAAAGACCCTGAATAGCCAAAGCAATCCTGAAAAGAAAAACGGAGCTGGAGGAACCAGGTTCCCCACTACAAACTATACTACAAAGCTGCAGTAATGAAGACAACATGGTACTAGCACAAAAACAGGTATATAGCTCAATGGAACAGGAGAGAAAGACCAGAGATAAACCCACACGCATATGGTTACCATATCTTTGACGAAGAGGCAAGAATATACAATGGAGAAAAGACAGCCTCTTCAATAAGTGGTGCTGAGAAAACTGGACAGCTACATGGAAAAAAATGAAATTAGAACACTTCCTAACACCATACACAAAAATAAACTCATATTTGATTAAAGACCTAAACGTAAGGCCAGACACTAGAAAACTCTTAGAGGAAAACATAGGCAGAACACTCTTTGACATAAATCACAGCAAGGTCTTTTATGAACCATCTCCTAGAGTAATTAAATTAAAAACAAAAATAAACAAATGGGACCTAATGAAACTTAAAAGCTTTGGTAGAGCAAAGGAAACCATAAACAAGACAAAAAGACAACCCTCAGAATGGGAGAAAATATTTGCAAATGAAGCAACTGACAAAGGATTAATCTCCAAGATATACAAGCAGCTCATGCAACTCAATTTACAAAAAACGATAAACAATGGGCAGAAGATCTAAAAAGATAGTTTTCCAAAGAAGACATACAGATTGCCAACAAACACATGAAAAGATGCTCAACGTTACTAATCATTAGAGAAATGCAAATCCAAACCACAATGTGGTATCATCCCACACTGGTCAAAATTGCCATCATCAAAAAATCTAGAAACAATAAATGCTGGAGAGGGTGTGGAGAAAAGGGAACCCTCTTATACTGTTGGTGGGAATGTACATTGGTACAGCCACTATGGAGAACAGTATGGAGTTTACTTAAAAAAACTAAAAATAGAACTACCATATGACCCAGCAATCCCACTCCTGGGCATATACCCTGAGAAAACCATAACTTAAAAAGATACAGGTACCACAGATTTTTTTGCAGCACTATTTACAATGGCCAGGACATGGAAGCAACCGAAATGTCTATTGACCTTTAGGTTATATCAATGGATAAAGAAGATGTGGCACATGTATAGAACGGAATATTAGCCAACAAAAGAAGGAAATTCAGTTATTTGTGGTAAGGCAGATGGACCTAGAGTGTGTTGCACAGAGTGAAGGAAGTCAGAAAGAGAAAAAGAAATACCAAATGCTACCACATATATATGTAACCTAAAAAAAAAAAAAATGGTACTGATGAACCTAGTGGCAGGGGAGGATTAATGACGCAGACGTAGAGAACGGACTTGAGGACACAGAGCAGGGGAAGGGGAAGCTGGGTCTAAATGAGAGAGTAGCACTGACATATATACACTACCAAATGTAAAATAGATAGCTAGTGGGAAGCTGCTGCATTGCACAGGGAGATCAGCTCTGTGCTTTGTGATGACCTAGAGTGACGGGATACGGAGGATGGGAGGGAGGCGCAAGAGTGAGGGGATATGGGGATATATGTATACATATAGCTGATTCATTTTGTTATACAGCAGAAACTAACACAACATTGTAAAACAACTGTACTCCAATAAAGATGTATAAATTTGGGAAAAAAATGTGGTACACCTGTGAGAAAGAGTGTAGTCCAGCTGAGAGCTAATGAACCACATAAGGGCAACAGCACTCAAAGGACATAAGCAACTTGGCAAAATTTGCAAAAGGAGATTGTGATAATAACAAAAGATTTTTGAGTACCTGCTTTCTGTAAAGTATTATACTAAGCATTTTACAAAGTTTTAATCACCTCACATCTATGAAGTACATTCTATTATTCCTCTCGTTTTGCAGATGATGAGACAGATTTATGAATATAAACCAAATATTAAGCGGTAAGTGCAGACATAGAATGGAAGTAAGAATTTGATGTCAAGTAACATTCTTAAATACTATCATATACTGGCTCCCTAGATATCCCTAATATTTTCGTATCTCATTGTACCTCTATTTGTCAATTCCTATTCTGCTGTCCTCTGGTCTGCGTGTCTAGATCAAAATAAGATTGAAACCAAATTCCTAATTCTCTTACACCCCTGTCCTTCCACCATGCTCACCTGGGAATATGTCAGCCCTCTATCTGTGCTGTATTTTACTTTTATTACTTTTAAACACAAACATTCAGCACTGCTAAAAATGAACATAAATATTCAGATTACATCACTATACAAATATGATTTTGACCTTGGTTACTTTTTCAAACAGAAGAGAATCCAGTGCCACTCATAGTTTCCCATCTTTTCTCATCCTGTCCCCCAGTCTTGAAGCCTGCTTAATTGAAGAACTAAAGTTTTTTTTGCATGATCTCCTAAAACTTCCTGACACCCCTCTCACTACCTAGATATCTGTATCTACTCTCTTTTTGTGCAAATCATCTACATATACTATTATATTGATATCCCAGAATAATATCAAGCCACTATTTCAAAATTTATTATTGTCTATCTCTTGGAAATTTTTCTTCCTGCAGTATTGTGGGCCTCGGTTCATAGTACTATGATCTATCTAGCTACTAATATTAGAAAATTGGGAGCTATGGTTAAAGATGTATTTCTTTCAAACTAATGACTTATTTATTAAATATGCTAACATTGGGTTGTTCTCCATTCTACATATGTGAAAATCAGGCTAATATTTAGGTCTTTGATATCAGCACTTAGGTGACTGACTAAAATTTCTAATGTTGTATAATGGCTCAACTTTTTTATAAAATATGTTGATACTGCATACATTTTTACTACATAATAAAATAAACTATTAATTCATTTGTATATTTTCATAACAAAATATATGTACCAAAGAAGAGCATCAGGGTCTATGAATTTGGTCACAGAAGGATACGGACTAACACAAACTTTACTGCTGCAAATGATATAATTTTATAAGGTATGAAAGTTATGAAGGCAAACTCTAAAAAACTTACAGAATCTTTTCTAAATATACATAGTACACTTATAGGAGAAAGTGAATTGGAGACAAGAAAAAGGTAAGTGCAGGAATAAAGTAGACCAGTGCTAAGATAAGGCAGTAGTTGAAAACTTATACCTGTGTATAGCTGTATCCTAGTGTCTGATCTTAATATTTTTATGCTGAAGCTCTGTTGGCATATATGGGATCTTTTCTGCAAGTGCACTGTTATCTAGTTTCCAGTAATTCTCACGGTCTTGCTTTGAAATCTGGACCTTCTCATTCCCTTCAGTTTGGCCTGGCATCAATGGTTCTGAACTTGCTTTATTCTCTAGAAACATGGTAACCTTAGTCTATTTCTTTACTTACTAATGAAAAACCAGCTACCTATATCATCAGAATCTATTAATAATACACTCCATTATTCGAAAAACATCATTACAATGTTATTAAGTATTGGTAAAACTAAACTAATATGAAATTTACAAATAAACTTTCATAATAACTTATTACAACTGAATCATGGATTCTGATACTTCTATTACTCAGAAAGACCAGAACAAAGAATGGATTACTGGGACTCAACAGAAGAATGTTGATAATATGAAGTTTTTCTGAGGGCATAGTCCTCTGACTGGACTTCTGGTATGAACATTTCTCTTCCTGAAGCATTTAATACCCAAGGAACACTGGAATATCAACTTTGAATCTAAAAGTTGTTTGTTGTAAAATTATATAAATTGACATTTTTACCAGGTTTTAATGGTTTTAAATGGGATTGATAAAAAAACATTTTTGCACAATCTCTTGCTTAAAAGGAAAGGGATGAAGATAATATGTCTCATTAAAAGTATAAAGAATGACTCTTACCTAAGTTATTAGAACTGAACCTGAAGAATTCTTCTTTGCTTATTTGATGCCACATGTATTGCAGATCCCAGGAATTAAGAATTACACTCCCCCAATTAATTCTGCCTTTTCCAAGCCAAATGAAAAGTTGACCAGTGGACTGTAGCCAGAAGTGATCTTGCCACTAAGGAGCAAATGGAATACATAAACAATCAAATTTTTTATTGCTTATTTCTCCTAATAGCAACTGAATCTTGCATGTTCTTAGTTTTTATAAGGAAGTTCCAGATATATCTTAGTTTTTCAAACTGAAACAAATAATCAGCTTAGGTGTCCATAGAAGATAAAAATCACAAGTTTTCACATGACAAATTACAAAAATAAATAGAGTATCACTGGTGATTTTGAATAGGACATTAATGAGATCATGATTCGGCTGCTGATTTATTCCGCCTTTATCTAAAGGAAAAACTCGATTTTAAAAACAATTGTTTTCATTTAAGTTATTGTACATTCATGTAAACATTTAGGAAAAATATAACAGTGTTATCTGGTGAGTAAGAAAATGTCAAATTAGGGGAATGTCCTAAGATCAATATTATTCATTAAGTACATTAAAGTAGGAAAAATTCCCATGAATTATTGAAAAAAAAATAACATAATAATCAAAGTTATCTAAAGTAAAATTCTGGAATAAATTTTGAAAAGACTTCTGTAAGAATATAGTACAGCCATCAATTTATTAAAAAAAAAGCTGTAAAAAGAGGCAATAAGGAAAAAAACCTAATTAAGCCTAGAAAAAATGAGATCCTATTTATAAGTAAGTTTAAAAATGAAGTATTAGGTATAGATGTGTGGCGTGTGTTTTTATGTGTTTGTGTGGTGAGTTTTCTTCTGAGAATATTAATTTGTTTGCTTGCCAATAACTTGCTTGCTTGCCAAATACCCACTATTAAAGGCTATCGAATATTCTAAAATTACTTGAAATTTTAATTTTACTTTACAAATTTGAATACTTTTGAATAATAGGTACAAATTCATTAATGACAAATGAAAATAGATCTGGGAAAATTGTTCATTCTTTTGTTCAATACCCCAGGTTATCATGAATATAATTTTTTACTGAAGGCTAGAACATACTTGGGCTGTTAATCAAAACTGTTTAGATGAAAGATGGGGAAAATTGTTGAGGTTAAGCATATTTTCAAAGCAGCTCAAGCAAGCAGTCCATTCTGAGCCTATCTGATTTAATTATACTCTAAAGACTAAGTGAAAGGCTTGATTAATTAAACTGAGAAGATAGTGCTTGTTTAAGTAATTCTTTCCTGTTGGCAAATACTGTCAAATATTTCAGTATTTTTTTTTTTTAAGTTGTAAATTGGTCACATGATAAACTCAATGACACAATTTAGTAAGAAAAATCTGGAATAATCATAACAATGTAACCATAATGATATTTTGGTATAGAAAAAAATGACCCCTCAGCAAATTTAAAGGTTATAAGAAAGACATCTTTTCTCTATATACTAGAGTCATTAGTATTATCTATAGGTCCTCAGATGTTTCATCCACTTTATTCATGGATTATTTAAAAATTAATATAGCTGCCATAAATCTGCTATATCTGTAACAAATGTATTCTTCCCATATTTTATTAGTAGTCTTTCAATAACTTTAAAAAAATAATATTATGTTTTTTAGTAAAGTGAGTGGTATGCAACTTACATCGCAGCTCAAAGAATACCTTCCCCAATGAAGTTTTCCTAACATTCCTCATTTGCAATTATGAGCTTTTCTTTCACTGTAATCTCAAATTTAAATGTTTATAAAATTCTGTATTATGTGATATTGAATGATTCTACTACAAGACTGTGAAATCTTAATAAAGGCATCTTATCTTGTTTAAAAAAATGAGTGCTAAGTATAATGCCTAGCAATTAGAAAATACAAAATGAATACACTAGATTGATATTTAACTCAATAATAAAAATATAATTTATATTAAGTTTAGTACATGCAAAATACTTTATGCAAGATATCTCATTTAATTCCCACTAAACTCAAGTAAAATAGCCTGAAATTATTACCATTTATCAGATAAAGATTATGACACAACACTTAAGGATACATAATGCCACTGTTCTGTGGAAATGCATAGGTGCAAGCAGAAAATAACTTTATTTAAATCCATTATGTATATACAATCTTAGGCATCTTCAATGACTTTTGATTGCTTTCAGAGTACAGAAAATGTCTGGTAACTTCAATGACTAAGTGCTTATCTTTAGATTATTCAGTCATGTTAATCATCAGTCTTCTGGAGAGTCATGGGGGTCACCTTCCTAGTAGCCTTTTGAAAGTGGTCTCACTTACCATGAGTTGAAGAAGAAGCTTCTTCCTCACCACCAACAAGAGGTACAGTCCAGGGAGTCTCTCTCACCTAACAGTCTCACCCCTTTGTGGTTTCTCCATCCTCAACCCTTTATATTCTCTAGAGATAAATGTGTGGCTTAAGATCACATACTTAATGTTCAACCACCTCTTGAAAGTACTGCATAGACATGCCAGACAGTTTATCTTATGACTTCACCAAACAGTAGTCAGAAAGAGTGCCAATTTAACCCTCTGTTATAGCTATCTTCCTTAAGATCAAGGGTCTAGTAAATGAGAGCTCAGTGTTGAAACCAATCCCTTTAGGTCAATGACTCTAAAGCTCAGCTTTAAGCCCTGACATGATTCTGAGATATACCTTATACATTTTAACGTGAATTCCTGTCATCCTCATCATCTTGTTATACATATACTGTAATAAAGGAATGTTATAATGATAACATTTCATATTCCTTTTCCACATGGCTTATAGATTCATCTATATTGGGGATAATACATTTCAAAACATCAATCAAGTTAGTCATAGGTAATTGTAGGATTTCAGGCATTCAAGTCTATGCAATATAGGTCTCTTTGTCAGAAAGAAGCATTAGTAATCTCCAATGAATTGTATCTTCTATGAAAAGCACTTTCACATGAAAAGCACATTAAATGAATATTTTGTTAATTCCTCCTTATTCACTGTGGATACACTTTTTTTGTAGTTAAGTCTCAGTTGAAGGTGTTAGCCAAATTTTTTTGAGCTCAGGAAAATAATTAAATAATTGTATTATGAGCGGAAATGTTGAGATATGATGTAATTCCACATGCTGTCAATTTAAATATTTAAATCTTTTATAGTCATTGTTACATTAGTTACTGTTGCAGAAAAGCAGTATAGATCAGAAGCCAAAATGGTTAAATTTAGGCAATTAAAGTAAAATTTTGCATTATTAATGCCAGAGATATTATGTGCTCTTCCAAGTGCTAACATAGTTTTTTAACCCATCCAATTAATTGTTTGCTTATTTTTTATAATTCTCAAAATACTTTACTAATTTTATACTCCAAAGTTGTCTAATGGCTATTGGGACCATATATGGAGACATACACACTGCATAACATTCTTTGAACCTTTAGCTCCATATGATGGAGAGAATTCCAATTATACTTTGAGCAATATAATAGATAATTCTCTATAAAAATATTTTCCTTTTTTAAAACAATGATAGCCACTGGATAATAAATATTTTAGTATTTCCATTTCAGTAGAGAAAGTACCTATTTTTAAAATGTACTACAGTTTTCTGATATTTAGAAGCATATAATTTTCTCATTTCTAAATATTTAAACACAAAAAATCAACACTAGCATCTCTTTGATTCAGAGCTTCACTCACACTGTCCTTACTTAAAAGTATCCTTACCTTATCTGGACTCAGAAAGAAAAATTGCTTTATAAAAACAACATTATTACATAATGTTTCTACTACAGCATATATCAAAAACACATATAATATTATGTACCAGGGGAAAATTCAGGTGGGAGAGCAATATTCTTCAACAATCTTTCCCTCTGGCCCTGGAGATATAGTTCAGGTTTACCAAGATTTTTATAATATTTACCATACCCTTATATCTTACAAAAAGTTACAGCATACCATGTTTACATTATATTTGTTATGGACACTCGTTTATAATGAACACTTTATGAATGTCTTGCCAACAGGATTTGTAATAAATAAATGTAAAGGATTCATATATCCCACCTGTGCCTATTTGTTCTTTATTATTCTAGGTGCCCAGTATATGCTCAATAATAATTGATTAAATGATTGATTTCTAGCTTGATTGGTTATTGATAGCAGCAACAGAATGATAATGGAGGTATAAGAACACCTACATTTGGTTTCACCTGTGATATAATGGACTGGTTAATGGATTGGTTATCCAGATTGGTGGATCTGCTGATGTTGGTTGGCCTGAGTAGGCAGCTCTAAGCAGGAGGTTGCAACTGGACCACTTCTAAATGTCAATCATCCACCTGGAACCTATGGGCTACCCAGGGAATGATTTTCTCATTGTGATTATAGCATCTGGAGGGAAGTTGGAACCAGATTAAACATCTTAAAGCCTAGATTCAGAAAGAGTACAATGACAATATCTCATGTCTTATCCAAAAGTGAAGAGGCAGCAAATTGCCTACTACCATTATGAGAAGAATTTCAATGTTTCACGACAAATGTTTGATTACAGGGAGAGGTAACAAATCAGGGCCCATAATTCAATCAGCAAAACTGAAATTTTCAAAACCGGGTAAAATGGAGGATTATAAAGGGGGTCATTACTTCTATCAAGGGCAACTAGAAAAAACAGATAAAATACAGAAATCGAAAGTTCAGAGGCATTAGAGAGTTGCCAAAATAAGAAGGAGCCGAGGGGTTGAGATCCTAGGGAATGGAAAATCACAGAGAAATTAGTTTACCTTCTACAACTGTTTTTTCCCTGGCAGTATTTGCTGACATGATTATTGGCAAAATGCTGATAATATGACTTCTTCCCTTGTTGAGGGCTACTTCTTACTAACATAGAAAACAGCAGAGCTTTCTGCAGAGACATGTGGATGGAGAGAAGGAAAGGAAAGTGAGGGGCCTCAAAAAAGTTATCTTAAAATAATTGCCTAAATCTAAGGCTGTGTGAGAGAGGAAGCTGAATAATTTCTGCAAAGTGAGTAGAATTTTACTGTTGAGGAGACAAATGCTACCAGAGTGAGGGTCTCAAAAGAATAAATTTTAGAATAAAAAGTATTTCATATGGATGTGCTAGAGAGGTAGACATTAAAAACAGAGGTGAATCAGAAATATAATGAATGTTGCCAGAATTTCAACCTGGCTTTGATTCCACTTAATTCTTAAATGAATTATGGTGATTAAACCACCCTAATCTATCTTTCTAGTGTAGGACAAGGGGACCTCCCTATGTAGAAAATAATAATAATAAATTTATCTTCCTATTTTTCTATTAATTTCCTGTATAAAGTTCAATCAAAAACCCAGGTACCAGAAGATGAGGCTGTATGACCAAAACAAAACAAAACAAAGAAAATAGAAAATATAAACAGAACCAGAGGTTTTCCAGACACTGAATTTAGGAGATAATGATTTTTTAAATAACTTTAATTAATAAAGTCAAGAATCTACACATGGAGGTGGGAATATAATATTAAAATTTGAATCATTTTATCAGCCAATTAGAATAGATATAATTATAGAGAAATTACAGAAAAGTATATTTAATTAAGAAAGTAATAAATTCCAGCAGAAGTAGTGGTAGACACAATTTGTAAACTTGAACATAAAGAAAAAAATAATAAGAAATAGAGCAAAGAGCATAAGCAACATAGCCATATAAAAGTAATTTGAGGCCCAAAAAGGAAAAATAAGTGAAAAGAGGGCAGAATCTCTTTTTTTAATAAAATAATAGATGAAAATCTTCCAAAAGTAATGAATATCCTCATGTTTAAAAATGTCCGTCTACAAAAATCAGGATAAGTACAAAGAAAAATCAAAATTAGGCTCATCATATTCAATCACTAAAACCCAAGGACAAAGAGAAAAATCATAAACTGAGCTAGAGAGAAATGATATTTTACATTCAAAGAAGCAATAATAAAGCTAACAGTTAAATTCTCAGGAAAAATATTTATCCAGAAAACAATGAAATTACACAATTTAAGAGTTGAAAGAATATAAACAACAACTTAAAATTCTATATGCAAAAAAAAAAAAAATTCCAAAGAATGTAAAATAAAGCTGTTTTCATACATATTTATTTATAGAGTTTCTGTAAATCCAGTTGAAACTCCAAGTTATTTTGTGGAAATACAAAAGCAGTTTTAAATTTTAATTAGAAATATAAAGATCCAAGAATATCTAAGATAATACTGAAGAGGAAGAACAAAGTTGAACACTTAAAAACAAAATATGAAAAATATTTATTTTAAATATATAACTTAAGACAAGGAAGTACTAGTGAAAGAAAAGACAGACCAATCAAAGAGAATGAGGAATTCTTAAAGAGATCCACAAATATATGATCCCCTATTTTATGATAAAATTATCTCTACCATATAATGTGGAAAAGAGTGTATTTTCAATAACTGTGCTACATTATCTATATAGAAAAAAGTGAATATTGATAACTATTTCACAGCATACACACACAAAAAAAGTAAATTAGAGCTGAATTTAGAACCAAATGTGAAAATAAAAACAATAAAATTTCTAGAAGAATTCAAATAAATATCTTCTTGAATTGCTATAGACAAACATCCTTTAAACAAGATGCAAAAAAGCATCATAAATGAAGAAAAAAGACCAATTGGACTACACTAAAAAAATATGTTTAAAAAAGGACACTATTCAAAAGTTTAAGTTGCCAACTATAAATTTGGAAAACATTTGTAATAAATATATGTAACAATATGCATTCTATATACATACAGATAACATATATATATATAACATGGACATAGAGTTTATAATGAACATGGAATATATAATGAAATTCTGTAAAGAAATAAAACAAGCTCAAACATCCTAATATAAATAAGGACAAAAGACTTTTAAAAACATTCCATCAAAAACTGTATTTGAAATGCTCAGCATTATTATTCATCAGAGAAATTCAATAAAACCAAAATACAATATAAACATAAAACAGTTTAGCTAAAATGAAAAAAATGTAAAGGTAATACTAAGTATTGGTGATGATACATAGATCAGTTAGATCTATTAGGCACTGCTGGAGGAAAACATGATTTGACATACCTTCTTTGGAAAACTCTTCAGCGATATCTACCAAAATGTGCATACACATACACTATTGCCCAACAGTCTTACTCCAGAGGGCATATATGCAGAAATACATACATATGTTCACTGAAAGTTTTATACAAAAATGTTCATGGGTAGTACTATCCATAGTATCACTAAAATGGAAACAACCTAAATATCTATCACCAGTAGAAGAGATACATATATTATGTATATGATATTTTTGCAGTCAGATGGCATTTGCAATGAAAAAATATCTGCAATTATACAGAGCAATATGTTTATTCTCACACAAAAAATTGTTACACAGAGGCAACCAGACATAAAAAAAAATACATACTGTATGATCCTGTTTACATAATGTTCTGAAAAATCAAACTATGTGACAGCAATAGAAGCAATGATGATAGTGACTCTTAGGAGTGTGGGAAGACTAAAAGGGGACCAAAGGTCTTTCTGTGGTTGTTAATGTCCTTTTTCTTAATGTGCTGGTAAAATTGATCTATAAAACTTATGATTTGCACATATTTCTATTTATAATTATATTAAATCCAAAAAGTACATCAAACATTTTAGTTACTATATAACTATAATCCCAGCTTCAACACTTACATTCCTCTTTGGATTTTTCCTTTCTCCTCACTATTTGCTTTCTATTATCACAGGATTGCCCTGTAGAATCAAAACCGGTTGTGTTATATCATCAGAGGATTTGCCTATCATTAGAGGACTTGTTTCTACAATCTACTTATGAAGTAAAAGGCATTGCCGTGATTTTCAGAATTTGTGTGCAGTTTTTCCTGATGAAGAGACAGTAAACACAGTCTTGAGTATCATTGATTAGATGAATGGCTATTCTGGGTGTTCTAGTCCATGTGAATAGCACATGTTAAGGTTTAGAGGCAAAAGGAAGTGCAGAGACTTTTGAAAATTGCTGAAAATTCACTGTCATTGGAATGTAGATATCAAAGATACAGGAGTTATGAGAGTTATGTTTCATAATATTGCAAAGAAAAAATCATGCAAGAGATGGAACACATATCAAGGCATTTCTGTATATTCTAAGAATAATAAAGGGCTATGAAATACCAGAGAGAACTGATTCCTATTTTCATCCTTTATTAGTTATTTTTACATATATTTTACATCTTCTTGCATATCTCTTACTAACAGAGTTTTCAGTTTCAGTTTTTCTTTGGTTGATAAAATATGAATGAAAGTGTAATTTCTGAGTGGAAGTTGTAAGCACCAGTGCTTATTTTGTCACAGTTTCTCCTCCAGACCATGACTGCTCAGTTAATCTAGCTCTGGGATGGGGGAAAACAACAACAATTCATTTGCAGAGTCCCAGCAGACCAGAAGTCCTAAATTTCCAACACACGGTAGCACTTACAGGAAGCTTATTGAGCATATCTATAAAGACTGGCATTAGGCAATCTATATATCACTTGGAGAAATGTGGGCTTTTTTGTTGAGTTAGGACCCTGGGATTTACTGAACCCAACCATAAACAAGGGGATTAGCACTGCCAAATTTCATTGCAGAGCAAAGGGAAATTCACTTCAAACAAGCAGAGATTCATTATATGGAGTTGTCAGACATTGGCAGTTGCAAACTTTTCATTGTAGACTTTTTTTCTCCGTATCTTGTCTCTGAGCCAGCATTATAAGCCAGAAATTTAAACACCAAAACTTGACTAAACTCCAAATTTTGTAGAGTACTTGTATGCAAGGTTTGGTTTTATTTAGTCTTAGTTTAGTTTTGTTTTGGTTACCTTAATATTCTTGGGTCAGTGCTAGGCCAGAGTTCCCCAATTCCCTCCCCACTCCCCAGACTCAGTCTCCATCTCAGGATGAACTGGTTCAAGGTCAAAGTGGAACTGAGCAAGTGGTTTTGGTGCTTGTAGACAGTTTAAATTTCCCAGCTCTATCTTACCTCCAAAATATATTTTCAAACTGGTATTGATTATAACATAATCTCTGCACTAGGGTTCTCCAGAGGAACAGAACCAATTGAAATATATATATATATATATATATATATATATATATATATATATATATATATATATATATTATATTATATATATAATAATTCCATATATATGTGGGATTTATTATAAGAAATGACTCACACAGTTCTGGAGGCTAAGTCCTATGGTCTACCGTCTGCAAACTGGTGAACCAGGAAAGCCAGTGTTATAACTCAGTCCTTGTCCAAAGTCCTGAGAACCAGGGGGCCATTGGTATAAGTCCCAGAACTTAAAGACCTGAGAAACAGAAGCTCAAGGGCAGGAGAAGGTGCATGTTCCAGCTCAAGAAGAGATAGTGGGAATTTGCCTTTCTCCACCTTTTTGTTCTATTCAGGCCCTCAGTAAATTGGATGATGCCCACTTCCATTGGTGAGGACAAATGTTCTTTACTTGATCAACTGAATCAAATGTTAATCTCTTCTGGAAACATCCTCACATACACATCCAGAAATAATGTTTTACAAGCTACCTGGGTATCCCTTAGCTCAGTCAATTGACATTAACATTAACAGTTAGAATCCCTAAACATACTGTGATTTCTTGCATCCAAACTAAAGGTGGTGGATTCTATCCAACACCAGAAAACAAGGAAAACAGAAGTCCTTTTTTCATGGAGAACAAAACTTCAATTTTAGCTAAAATGGAGGAAATTTTAAACGGCCATAGTCCAAAATCCAAAAATTATTAAAGAAAACTTGATCTCAAAACATTGGTCTTGGAAGTAGTTTACATTTTAAAAAAATTTGAAAAGAATGCCTTTAATTAAAATTGCTCAAATAACAGTCTTTGTCTCCAGAAAACTCCTTTCTTCTTCAACCTTCTCCATAAACTAGGTATCTCATGTTTTTAAGTCTCTCCTATATCTGTCACAATAAAGAAAACAAAAATAAAACTTTTAAAAGGTATATTTACAAAACTAGTTTGCTCTTTTTTTCTCAATAAAAGCAAAAAACAAAATGCCTTAGAGGTCATCTGGTCAAACATGGTATTTTATAGATGAGAAGAGTAAGATACAATGATACATCCTCATGACCTAATCATCTCCCAAAGGCCCCAATCCCAAATACCATCAATTGGGAGGTTAGGATTTCAACATATGAATTTGGGGTACACAGATATTCAGACCAGAGCAGCTACCAAAGAATAACATAGATTAGAATGAGACAACTCTAGAGAAGATAATGTTAGAAATCGTACATATTGTGACACAGAAGAAAAGTGATGAAAGACTGAACTCTAAAGCTGTGATAGATTGAGAAGGGGTAAACTGTGAAACAGAGAATGTGCACTGAAAGGAGAAAGGCCCAGGTGATCCTTGTATTTCTTGCTCCATTAATTCAGAGAATGGTGGAACTGTCCTCTGTGGTGGAGAACAGAAACAAACAGCAAAGTGAAAGAGGCAGAGAGTGATGTTTTCCAGTCTGAGCATGTTAAGATCCTTCTTTTCATTTTCTTCCACTCACTGAACTTGCCAAATAAGCCTATGCTACTTTTTAATGGGAAAATATCATATTCATATTGAAATTACTTTGACATATCTCAGTTGAGAGTACACAGTTTTTTCAAATAGGAAAATAAACTATTCTAATGTTTGAGATACCCTTAAGACATTAAAATGAAGAAGAACATTATATAGCATTTCCATGTTCCAGAGAAGTGCAGACTAGAGGTTTTGAGCTTTAGGCATAAGGGTACAGGTGGAAATGAAGCTGTGTGTGGATGCTTTCATTCATTCTTCCCTTTCTCTCTTCCCTTAGTCATTCATGCCATGAATATTTTGTGCCATACATTATGTTTCAAGCCTTGTGATGGATGCTAGGAAAGACACTGTGCAGAGAGAGAGTACTCAGAGTACAAAACAAAAATAGATAAGCATGTATCCAAAGGTGAACTGACTTCTGATTACCAAATAGGAAAAAAATGAAATATATTCAGAAAACAGTCTAAAGACATAGGCAGAAAACTAGGAGAGAATTATGTCATATAAAGAAAATATCAAGACAGAGGAAGAATACTTTTACCTGATTCTGTATTGTTTAAAATAAAAACTTCTTTACTCTCTATTGTTCTACATCAGTGATGTTCAAATTTGTTTTGGACATAAAAATAATTCTTTAACAATAGCTTAAATGAGAACTTAAGGAATTGACCTGACATTGAGTCCTTTCCAAGAGCACACACCCCAATTACTCCCTTATCCCATATGCCCTCAGGTGGTCTGGAGGAGCTTGAAGAACCACAAGAAAAAACCCTATTCAAACATCATATCTTGGATAATGCAAATTAAGACTTCAATGGTTATTAATAAAATGGTAGGATTTTTAAAAGGCAGAAAATTACACAGCACAGGCAGAGGTGTGGAACAACTGACTCTCTAATGCAACATAGGTGGTCAAATAAATTAGTACAAGTACTTTAGAAAAATTATGTGACAATATCTACTGAAGTTGTATCCATCCATACAAATGACCAGCAATTCCTCTTTAGGTATAAACCCATGAGAAATGTGTTAATGTGTTCATCAAAGACGTAATAGAATGATCTTAGTGGTATCTTTTGTAGCATCTGAAGCTGGAAACTACACAAATATCCAAAAAAATAGTAGATGAGACCAATAATTTTGTGTGTTCATACAAGGAAATACTATAGAACACTGAGAAGGAAAAAGATTATATGGGATGATATATCTAAATCACACAGTGTGTTAAGGTAATAACTCCAGATACAAAAGAATACATGCTGAATTATTCTATTTATATAACAAAATCAGTCAAAACTAATAAAAGGTGTTAAATGTTGTAATAATTTAACTTCTTGGGGAACTGATGACTGGAAAGGGACATGAGGATGTCTCCTGGGGTGCTGGCAACTCTTTTTTCATTGCATAATGATGACATAGATGTTTTCATCTACAAAACATGTATGAAACATTAGTAAAAATTAACATAATTATATACTTATGATAGGTGCTGTTTTCTGTATGGATATCTTACATTAATTAGAAACTTAAAAAGCTAAAAAATATTAAGTGTGAATATAATTTTTGGCACTTCAACTAGATTGCATATTTACTGAAACAAAGATAACATCATTTTCTATTTCATGTCTATCTCCAAACTGTCAATATAATATTTATTTAGTACATTTTACAACTGCATATAGAGACTTTTGAAAATAACAGATGTGTTTCTTGCATTTTGAACAAATAATTGTAAATTACTGTGACATACTTAGAAAATAAATTCTCATAATGCAACAGCCATTTTCTACTTGAAAAAACACTATCCGTCATTTCTTATGGTCACTTTTGATTTAACACTGTCAACAAATGCTTCTAAGATATTGTAAATGGATTAAATTGGGGCCTAGAAAACCTTAGTGCATGCATATAATTTTTCTTCTTTTAAGAGTTAGTTCCATTCTTTTCAAGAGAGGATGCAACATAAAATCATCTTGAAATAAGTTCATCTGCCTCTAAAATCTCTTCTCCACTGTGAATTAATATAAATGAAATTGCATGCTTATCATTTCTAGGAGCTAGCATGAACTAACTTGATTCTAGTGATTTAGTCAAGAACATACTGCAACAACATTTTGAAAACATTTGTTTTGTCATGGGAAGTGTTGCAGAATAATATATATTCAACCTATACAGCATCCCTAAATTTAGGCCTTTTTATTGAATTAATACTTATGTTCAAATACTTATTTCCATAGCCATTAAGTAGCATTTTGAGGTTTCATTATTATTAAATAAAAACAGTGAAAAATCCTTCTGTTTCATATTTGAAAGGAATTGTAAGGAGAAAACATGTGACTTACCTGTCAATCATAAGTTTACAACATATTCTCATATTCATCCCTGATCTACTATTTTCACCTCAGTATTTTTCACTGTCAATAATTCTCTACATTTTATTTATCTTGTTTATTCTTATCACCTTTAATATAATGGAAGATCATTTAAGACAACAATTGTTATCTATTTTGTTCTGTGCTCTACACTGGCATTTGGAACAATACAGAATACATAATCGTAGGTGTTCAACAAATATTTATGAATGAGTGGATGAACTGCATACAACTTAATAGGCTCAGGTTAAATATTAGAGTGGGCTAAATTCACAGAAGATATTTGAACTTTCAGCAAACTACGGTTTTTGCTGATGGTTTCCAAAAGAACTTGGATAAGAAGTTATGTTCTAACTCTAAAACTATCCTTAGGTGGATATGAACGCAGTAGAACTCTTTGGATCTGAGGCTCTTCATTCATCCTCTTCATGTTAGAATGAAGAACAAACCTAGCAGGGGGATGGACCAAAGCTTTTCCAGGCCTCCAGCCAGGGTTTCTGTATTAACTTTTGTTGATCATCAGTCAAGACACTTTTTAATTGCCTTGAAATCTTCCATATAACTGCTTTGTCTTCAAATAAATGTGATATTCTGATGACAAAATAGCATCTATTTTCTGACTTGTCCTAGAACCAAGCACAAGATTTAATTTATAACAGGTGTTTCATAATATTTCTTAAGTTAATAAACATGGTAATACTGTCTTAGAAAATTTCTAAATATTCTGTGTAACTATAGTTTAACTCCTGTTCCATGACTGAATGTCCACTAATATGAAAGTTTTGGAGGGGGAATACACATAGTAGAGACTTTGTAATTCTTTTAGGAAAGTACAGACCTGATGAAGATGTGAAAAAACGGTGGGAAAAAAGAACATTCATTCCAAGAATAGATTTTCAATGAGATTTTTCATGTCTTCATTTTGATTCTATCTCTAAAATATATTTTCTAAATATGTATTAGTATACAGTACATTTTGTTCTAGAAACTTGGATTTTTTGGACTCATGTAGTTTACATTCTATCAAGGGGAAACAAAAAGTAATCAATAAATCTAATAAGTAAATTATAAATTTTAATTAAATGTAATACATGATTTGATTTTTAAAAAGACAAGATGAGTATAAAGAGTTGAATATTAGCCCCCTCAAAATATGCTTATAATGGAAAATAATCTGAAAAAATATATATATGTAAAAAAAGAAGTTTGCCCAATTCTTAATTTAGGAACCTGTGAACATGACCTTATTTGGAAAAAGGGGAGTTCTAGATGTAATTAAGTTAAAGATCTCAAGATAAAATCATCCCAGACTTAGGTTGGGACCTAAATACAATAACAGGTGTTCTTATAAAAGAAAGGCAAAGGGAGATTCGAGACACAGAGCTATACAAAGAAGAAAGCCACGTGAAGATGGAGGCAAAGACTGATGCTATGCATCCAGAAGTCAAGGACTTCCAGGAGTTCATACAAACTAAAAGACAACAAAGCGTTCTCCCCTATAGCTTCCAGAGGGAGCAACTTGACCTACACTTTGTTTAGCCTTCTAGCTCTGAGAATGTAAACCTCTGTTGTTTTACGACAGCACATTTGTGGTAATTTGTTATAGCAGCCCTAGGAAACAAACACAATGAATAAGGGGAATACGGATCGCCATGGGTGGGAGGTGCTGGTGGCCACATTGAGGAGGTAATACTTGGGCAAGACTTAAAAGCAACTCACAGGATTAAATATAGATAAAGATTTGAAGCACAACCTGGGTATACATTTAAATTTGGGAGATGACTATAAAATCAGTTATCTCTTTGGAATCAATTTAATGTACATTAACATGGGCAAGGTACACGTGAGTTAATAATAATGAGCCTTTCAACACTGGCAAAACCTGCACAAACTCAAACACAAACATAGAATTAGCATGGTGCAGTGATTAATATCATGGTCTTCAGATACTGAAAGTCCTGATTTTGAGTCCAAGTCCCCCATTTACTCTATCCATGATCTTAGGCATATTATCCTGTGTCAGTTTTCTCATCTGTAATATAGGAGTAATAATATGGTCATTGTGGAGATTATGTGAGTTAAAATCACAATTTAAAACAGCACCTGACAAACTGCAGTTGTTAGCTGTTATTTTACAAGGAAGAGAAATTTCTCAGAAAGGTGTAGCAATTGGTAACAATACAAGTAATATCCTAAAGGAATTAGATTCTTCTGGGGACATGACAGGAGAAAGGAGAGCTATTTTATACAACCCTGATTTTAAACACCTAGGTATAGATCTAGATTTTGGTCTTATTAGGAAAAAATGAGGCCTGAGTTAGAAGGAAAATTTTTCATTTGGGGATAATTCAGCATTATTGCCATGATATTTTATAAGACGGGTAATAGAGACTCAATTTTGTTTATTAATTGAGCATGGTACCTCCTTTTGCTGCAGTTTCTTCCACTATATCAGTAATAATATTAATACCTCATGAGAAAATGAAGAGAATTGAGTGAAGTGTTTAAGGCAAATTCTCCCACAGGCTAGTTAAAAATTAGTTATTTCTGAAACTAGATTCTCCCTCCTACTACTGGTGTATTAATTTCTGTGGTCTGCACAGGACTCTGAGGAAGAATGAAGAGGGAATGATTAGCACATCTTTGGTAATTGTTCTATGCTCGGCTGTTCTACTCTGTTTATCTACACTGCCTGCTGCTGTCTCCTGCCAACTCTCATCAGTGTCCCATCCAGGCGCATCTCTGTGGAACAGACAACCTGCTGCCGAGTAGGATTCTAGGCAAGTTCTGTCTGCCTGACACTCTTCAAGAATACCGAGGCTTCCTTAGAAATTTGTTAGATGCTAAATTTGGAGGAGCTAAATGGTGATGTTGCCCATCCATCCTTTATATTTGCTCCATGATTCTTTAATGCAGCCTTCATGCCTCTCTTTTCCAATTGTGTGAAATATATTTCATTCTAAGCAACTCTCTATAAATGTGAACTCTCACAATTACCACTGACAGATTCTTAATCTTTTTGAAGTAAAGATCTCAGTGCTCCCATTCATTTCAATTGACTTTGTTTCTGTCTTTGGGTGAAGATTTTAAATAGGCTTCTCAAGTGTTTGCATATGAGGTAGAGAAAAATGGGATAGTTTTCTGGTCTATCCCATTATTCGTCTGCCAGTCTTCATCAAACCATTTGAGAATGTAGAGGAGGAAATTATTCTCACTCAAAGGAAAATGGGCTTCACCGTCAAATTAATTATCCAGATACAAACTTTTTACTAACAATATTTTTCTGGGACCAATTAATTAATTATGCTTACTCTATTTTAAATATGTCAAGAGAAAAAAGGATTAGAAAACAATAACCAAGAAAATTCAGCAGACCAAAGTCTTTTCCTTGAACAGAAGTCACATGCCAGGAGTGTTATTAAATTACCCCATGACAAGATATTGATGAGGATTTGTTTATATAAATAAATTGCCACTAATTATGTAAAGGCTAATTGATTTACGTATTCTAGAATATAATTATATTCACAATTATCATCATACTGTTGTCTTATTGCCTAGTATTTTTTATGTAGTGCAGTCAAATATGATTCAAATGAAGAAAATATTATAATTAGAGCACTTTGTTCACCAAAGAACTTTCATTATCATAAATAATCATCACATTTTACAAAATAAAAATAACAAGAGTAATTTCTAATATCACTGTTAGAAATACACAGTTTACTAAACTATATATGTGTATGTACACATACACATTACATATTTATGCGTTATTTTAGAGCTATCACCTTCAAAAAATGTCATGGGAACTTCCTATCAGATATCAGCAGTGTTATACAGAGGGTAATCAGTAAACTTTGGGTTCAAATAGTTCTAAGTTTGAATACCATCTCCTCTATTTAGTTGCTGTGTGACTTGGAATAAGACATTTAACCTCATTAAGCCACAGTTTTCTTACTTAACAAAAGGTGAAATGATTAATATGTACCTTTGAGATTATTCATGGGATTAAATATGATAATTAAATGTAAAATATGTAGAATCTATTTCATGGTACTTGATGAGTAAATTACCTCTTGTTTAATTAGTTACTTAAATCTTGCCCAATATAAAATGGTGTCAGTAGTTTTTCATTGAGCATATGTATTTTTACAACTTTATACAACTGTTATTTCATACAATATTTTTAGCATACATGATCATTTATTCTTATTATAAGAAAATAGCTAGTATGGAATATTTTTAAATATAATAATTGCAACTAAAGTGATTTCTCAGTGTCTATATAATTCCCCAGGAGGAATATCAGTCACAAAAATCTGAGTGGAATTACTAAAGCACTCTCAAAGAGCTTCAAATATAATGAGAGTGTATGGGGAAAGTCATGTGCTTCTGAAAGTGCTGACTTACTCCAGGAAATTAGTTGAAACAATGGGAAAAAAATCTGACTAGCAGATAATTAAAATGGTGGATTTCCTCTGCACAAACTTAATTATTGCTTCTCTATATTTGTACCCAGTTAGTCTGTTCTTTTCACCTTTGAAAACTATAGACCGAAGCATAGTTCAAACTCTCCATCCATTCTTTCCCTCACAGGGTGAAGCCGTCCTTTCCCCAGCATGAAAGTGTTGGGCCATATGTTACTCTGTTCTACTACTATGAAGTTAAGCTCCTACTGTCTTATGGAAAATCATGTCAATAGAAGACCAAACATGAGACATAACAATTTTATATACTGAACATATCAAAATAAGAATGAAAGTAGAATGACAGAAAAAAATAAAAATAGTGTTTTGTAGCATCATTTTTGTGAAATTTGTGTATGAAGAGTATTATATATTAATGCTAGTTTTACAAGCAAAGTAATTATATACCTAAAATATGTATATGTGGTTTTAAATAGACTATTAAAATATAATTGTTTCACCAAGGGGTATTGATTAGTTACCTTCAGTTATTTCTAGAGCAAGCAGAATATATTGAATTAAAGCAGATACTTTAAAAAATATATTTTTTAAAATATATATTTTTTTAAAATCCTGAGTAAAAACAAGAGTTTTTAAGAAGAGAGATTAGATAGATATTTTAGAGAATATTCTGAAAAAGACTTTGAACTAAGAGAAATTTTACAAGTTGATTATTATGTTCAATTTTACTTGACAATTTATGGTTTTTTTTTTTTTTTTTTTCCTTCTTGAATATAGAGCTCCAGTTCATACTGCTCTTATACTTATCAGACACAATTAAATAAGTTTTTGGCTCATTATTATCCTGAGGGCAAGATAGAGGAATAATGAGAAGGTTAGAAAGGATGACAAAATGAGTACCTAAGGTAAATTTATTCAACTGTCTGCAATGAATAAAATCATGTTGGAGACACTGTTTCCTCTGGAAGTTTGTAAAGGGAGAAAATGAGCAAGGGATGTTTAGTTGTCCATCTTTGCCCAACTGCTCCTGGGTATCATTTATTAGAATGCTTTTGTTGCTGTTCAAAACAAATTGTAAGGTTGTACAGGTAAGATAGTGTTGAATTTGATAGAGGAAAAGGAAAACAATCTTTTACACGTAGTTAGATATTACCGGATAGGTGTTCCAACTTCATAGCATTGTGTATTCAAAACACAATGAAGACTTTGCAGGTTGTTGTGGATATTTTTTTTGTTTGTTTCTTTTTTTTGTTTTACTTTATTTTTATAATGCCGATCATGACCCACCAATAGGTCATTGTCTTCAGTTTGAAGAAAACTTTGCCCAGGAGCCACATTACCTCTCTAATTTCTCCTGAGGAAACTTGCCAATGTGGAACCATCAATCTCTTGTGTCCAGTGAACACAGCAACCCGATGTCTCAGTGAATATTCAAGTCCCTCCTTGAGATTTTACAGGGGACATAAAACCAATACCTGAATTCTCTATTTTATGTTTGTATCACTTCTTCACAAATCCACTATATGTAGCCAGGTTTTCACTTCCTCTTGTTCCATGAAAAGGCTTTTTCCTTAGTTTTAGAATCATATTTTTCCCAGGCACTGAGAGCTCTGCCTTAAAATGGTAAGGGCATCTACTCCAAATTATTAAAGAAACTGTATGACACTGATCCAAACCATTGCTGTCTCTCCATCGAGACAAAGAATAGCCTGCTACCTAAACTCTGCTTGTTTGTGTCAATTGCTCATACTCCCTGTCGAAGTCAGACTGCTCTTTTTGAACTGTCAATCAGATCATATCATTCTCCACGTTCAAATCTACACCCTTGCTCTTGGAAAGAATCTACCACCAGTAGGATAGATCTATCACCAATAAGGATAAGGCAAACAATGTTCTTATCATTTGGCCCTTGATCATCCCTCAAACTTCATCTCATAATCCCCAACCCCATATTCACTATGCACCAGTCACATGGGCCTTCTCTCTCTTCTTAGAACACAAAAAAAGATTGTTCCCACCTTAGTGCCTTTGCTCTAGATGCCTCCTCTGAAACTTTTAAGCCTACATTGTATGAATCTGTACAGTTTAAATGCAGTAATTTTTTCTTCACCACACTGCTTCAAACAATGTTAAACTTCATTTAGCCATGAAAATAATTATTTAACCACAGTTTAAATGGAAATCTAATAAACTGCAATGAGAGTAAGAGTTTTGAGTGACTAAGAAAAGAAAATCTGTTTAACTTTTTGAATTGTATCATATCTTTTAACCTACATAGAAATAGTGCTCAACATTGAATTTACTTCCTTTTGGTAAAAACAATTGACTTGTTTCTGCAAAAATATTATAAATTTTACTATTGATTTTCAGGTTTTAGAAGCAAATTATAAACAAAGTTGAATAATTAAAATTATAGATCCGTATGTCAGTATTCGAATATGCACATTTAAAAGTAATGATAATTAAATTTTTAAAAGTTAGAAAGAAATAAAATAATGGTCTGGCTGATACAACTACATAGGAAAACTTTTAAGGGAAAAAGCATGGAAGTTACTAGAAAGGTGATAATTTCCTCGTCATACATAATAGATGAATATTGTGCTTTTATTTATTTTCTATGGTAGCTTATGTAAAAATATTAAATTCTTAAATATTATTATAGCTAAAAACAGCAAAGTAGGAAATATCTAATTATATATTTATATGTAATTTTAGTCGTAATATTCTATAACTGAAAATAGTATCATCCTCATTTTGTGGCATTCAATAAAATGTTAATTAACAGTAGTTACCATTAGATGATGGGATTACAGATAAATTTTTTCTTTATACTTTTAAAATTTTTAAATTAGACTTTTCCATTAAACTGTGTTTTTTGAAATCAGAATAGTTTAGTAAGATTAATTGTTTAAAAATTGTAATCTTAGTTATATTTTGTTTTCTTCGTGTTTCATGTCGACTTCCAAAGAAAAGTAATTTGAAAATTGAACAAAATAACTAAGCCCAAAATAACAACTTCCTTCCCTGTTTTTGTACCAGCTTTCTGTAATAGAAAGTCTTGTAACTGTGTAACTGAAAATTCTTCCCATTTCTGTACATGCATGCCACCACTTAACATCATGAGGTAGAGTCCGAGCTAGTTTTATGGTCAATAAAATAAAATTCAAATAATGTTTTGAGCTTCTGCCCCGTCATCTTGGAAGCTAGGCATCATGCCAGTGAGGAAGTCCATGCCAGGACTGAACTGTTAGAGGCCTTGTGGACGGAGGTGGACATTCCAGTCTCAGCTGCTAACCAGCTGATTCAATCACATGAGTAATCTCACTTCATAAGCTGTGGAGTAGGATATCAGCCAAGCTGAGCACACTCAGCCTGCAGAATCAGGAAAAGGAGTCAATAATTGTTGATTTAAGTCCCTGAGTTTAGGCATGATATATGATGTGATCAAAATATTCCATTAGCTTCCCTTCTCACTTACTATAAAACCTGAAAGTTAGTAAAATGGGATAGATTTTGCTCTGCCTGGCACACTTTAGGTATTATGTTTATTTTAAACCAGGGAATAAGTTTCCTGACTTTGAAAGGACATTGACTATGATAGAATTACAATGTGTTAACAAACACAACAAAGCAAATAGTAGTGCTCAAATAGTAGTTCAAATTCAAGAAATTTGAAATCCTCTAACTGGTGCAGGCAAAGCATATGCAGTAGAACAGCATCTATGAACACCAACAGATTTTAATTCATTCTTGGCCTATTATGATCTCATTTAGAATTCTTCCAGATAGAAATCATTCTGAGAATTGCTTTCAGTTTTTCAAGATGCCAGCTTAAGCAATGCCTTTGCAGTGTATCTCCAGGGCATGCACTATGAGGGGAGGGTGGAGGACTGTTTTGATTTTGTAATGATTTAAACTCATTTGAAGATATTGTATAATTTTTTCATTCAACTTTATACATAAAAAATTAGATTGACCTAAGTTTAGCTCTTTGGAGAATTGGCTTTTCAAATATAACCTTGACCAGCTATAATTTCAAGTGATTTTATCTTTTTCACTCCCTGCAAAATGTTTTGTCCCCTGGTTCTGGAGGCAAGTTTCACCTTTTCTGCCTGACAGTGTCATATTATCATTCAAGGAAAAAGTCATCTTTAGCATCTGTTCTGCTATCTAAAGATGTTTCTATATCATAGTAAATTGTCAACATATTTCACTAATAAGTTTTGAACTCCTTAATAATTAATTGCTGTTAAAGTTATAATTATATACATACATATGACCCTCTGATAGATTTTACCTATCAAATAATTGTATCAATCAAATAATTGTAAGATATATATATATATGTGTGTATATATATATATATATATATATATATATGTGTGTGTGTGTGGTTTTGATTGATTATTTTCATTATGTTAAGGTAAAAGTATTTTACTGTATAACATTTTAAAGGTATAATTTGCTCCTCTTAACATTACTTTCAAGGACAAATAAGAAAAATCTATCAGTCTAATATTCTAAAAGCTAACAGGTTATTTTGATTACATGACTCTTAGTCTTATTGATATTTTGTCACATTGTGTTTTTGCCTCCATTCAACACCTTCATTATGCTACAGACTAAGAAATTGACTAAGAAATACTTTTTAAACATTTATTCTAGTGGTCCAACTGAAATTCATAATATTATACATTTGATAAACACGAATTTAATTCTCACAATACATTATGAATTAGGGAATGTTGTTATTATTTTAACATTGGATATGAAAAAATAAAAACCAGGGAGACTATACACTAAAATATCTAAATGTCATTTGTTTTGTATTTAGATATTTTGAAGGCATTTTCGTTTACCACAATATTGAAATTATACTTAAGGACTCATTTTATGATTTTGAGCATTCATTTTTAAAACATTCTTGAAGCAATTGGCACAGTTTTGGTAATAAGCACAATTTTCCTCACATAAAATTTGATTTTCATGGTTTTAATTTAAATTAAACTTATTTTGTATTTTTTTCTTTAAGAATTTGTTTTAAAAATTAAAATCAAAATGTTGCTTTTAAAAATATTATAACTGTATTCCTTTTAATTCAATAATTTTGATATAAGAAAATATTTTTCACATATCACATTTAAAAATATAATACTAAAGATAATGAAAGAGTAATGACTACATTTTAAAAAATTAAAAATGAAATTCTAAATTAACTGGTTGTACAAATGCTAATGCTGGACACAAAGAAAATATTATTTAACTTCATATCCACTCATTTTTAGTCAAAATAATTTATAAAGGTACTTTCACTGAAGAGCTTTATAGAATATAAAGGAAAAAAAGACTTGGAGTTATAAGATGTTTTATGAATCCCAACTTTACCTTATCCTGGCTAAGAGATCCTAGCAAGTCACATTAAGTTTCTACGTCACAATTTTCATGTCTATAAATTATGAAAAATAAAATGCATTTCTATTATTATAGTATTAAATGAACTATAATTATCCATAAATATCTTTTATAGTTCTTGGTAAAATGGAGGTATTTCTTTAAAATATTTAACAAAGTAAAAATAAGATTGTATACTCATTTTGAAACTCTTTTGACATTAACTATAATACTATATCAATCATAATAGATTTCTTTGAATTTTATTATTTTTTTTATACAGCTGGTTCTTATTAATTATCTATTTTATACATATTAGTGTATATATGTCAATCCCAATCTCCCAATGCATACCAACACCACCAGAACCCACCCCCCGATTTCCCTCCTTGGTGTCCATACATCTGTGTCTCTATTTCTGCCTTGCAAACTGGTTCATCTGTACCATTTTTCTGGATTCCACATATATGTGTTAACATATGATATTTGTTTTTCTCTTTCAGACTTAACTTCACTCTGTATGACAGTCTCCAGGTCCATCCACATATCTACAAATGACCCAATTTCATACCTTTTTATGTCTGAGTAATATTTCATTGTATATACATACCACATCTTCTTTATCCATTTGTCTGTTGATGGGCATGTAGGTGGCTTCCATGACCTGGTTATTGTAAATAGTGCTGCAGTGAATATTGGGGTGCATGTGTCTTTTTGTATTATGGTTTTCTCTAGGTATATGCCCAGTAGTGGGATTGATGGGTCATATGTTCATTCTATTTTTCATTTTTTAAGGAACCTCCATACTGTTCTCTAGAGCGGTTGTATAAATCTACATTCCCACCAACAGTGCAAGAGGGTTCCTTTTTCTCCACACCCTCTCCAGCACTTGTTATTTGTAGATTTTCTGATGACGCTCATTCTAACTGGTGTGAGGTGACACCTCATTGCAGTTTTGATTTGCATTTCTCTAATAATTAGTGTTGCTGAGCAGCTTTTCATGTGCCGCTTGGCCATCTGTATATCTTCTTTGGAGAAATGTCTATTTAGGTCTTCTGCCCATTTTTGGATTGGCTTTTTTGTTTTACTTAATATTGAGCTGCATGAGCTCTTTATATACTTTGGAGATTAATCCTTTGTCTGTTGATTCGTTTGCAAATATTTTCTCCCAGTTTGAGGGGGTTGTCTTTTGGTCTTGTTTATAGTTTCCTTTGTTGTGCAAAATCTTTTAAGTTTCATTAGGTCCCATTGTTTATTTTTGTTTTTATTTCCGTTACTCTACCAGCTGGGTCAAAAAAGATCTTGCTGTGATTTATGTCAAAGGGTGTTCTGCCTCTGTTTTCCTCTAAGAGTCTTATAGTGTCTGGTCTTACTTTTAGGTCTTTAATCCTAAAAGTTTATTTTTGTGTATGGTGTAAGGGAGTGTTCTAATTTCATTCTTTTACATGTAGGTGTCCAGTTTTCCCAGCACCACTTATTGAAGAGACACTCTTTTCTCCATTGTATATCCTTGCCTCCTTTGTCATAGATTGGTTGACCATATGTGTGTGGGTTTATCTCTGGCCTTTCTCTCCTGTTCTGTTGATCTATATTTCTGTTTTTGTGCCAATACCATATTGTCTTGATTATTGTGATTTTGTAGTATAGTCTGAAGTCAGGGAGTCTGATTCCTCCAGCTCCGTTTTTTTCCCTCAAGACTGCTTTGGCTATTTGGGGTCTTTCGTGTCTCCATACAAATTTTAAGATTTTTTGTTCTAGTTCTGTAAAAAATGCCATTGGTAATTTGATAGGGATTGCATTGAATCTGTAGATTGCTTTGGGTAGTATAGTCATTTTCACAATATTGATTGTTCCAATCCAAGAATATATTATATCTCTCCATCTATTTGTGTCATCTTTGATTTGTTTCATCAGTGTCTTATAGTTTTCTGAGTACAGGTCTTTTACCTCCTTAGGTAGGTTTATTCCTAGGTATTTTATTTTATTTTCTTGTTGCAATGGTGAATGGGATGGTTTCCTTAATTTCTCTTTCTGATCTTTCATTGTTAGTGTATAGGAATGCAAGAGATTTCTGTGTATTAATTTTGTACCCTGCAACTTTACCAAATTAATTGATCAGCTCTAGTAGTTTCCTGGTTGCATCTTTAGGTTTATCTATATATATATAGTATCATGTCTTCTGCAAACAGTGACAGTTTTACTTTTTCGTTTCCAATTTGTATTCCTTTTATTTCTTTTTCTTCTCTGATTACCGTAGCTAGGACTTCCAAAACTAGGTTGAATAATAGTGGTGAGAGTGGACATCCTTGTCTTGTTCCTGATCTTAGAGAAAATGCTTTCAGTTTTTCACCATTGAGAATGGTGTTTGCTGCAGGTTTGTCATATATGGCCTTTACTATGTTGAGGTAGGTTCCCTCTATGTCCACTTTCTGGAGCGTTTTTATCATAAATTGGTGTTGAATTTTGTCAAAAGCTTTTTCTGCATCTATTGAGATGATCGTATGGTTTTTATGCTTCAGTTTGTTAATATGGTATATCACATTGTTTGATTGTGTATATTGAAGAATCCTTGCATCTCTGGGATAAATCCCACTTGATCATGGTGTACGATCCTTTTAATGTGTTGTTGGATTCTGTTTGCTAGTATTTTGTTGAGGATTTTTGCATCTATATTCATCAGTGATATTGGTCTGTATTTTTTTTTATTTTTTTGGTAGTATATTTGTCTGTTTTTGTTTTCAAGGTGATGGTGGCCTCGTAGAATGAGTTTTGGAGTGTTCCTTCCTCTGCAATTTTTTGGAAGAGTTCGAGAAGGATGAGTATTAGCTCTTCTCTATATGTTTGATAAAATTCACCTATGGAGCCATCTGGTCCTGGACATTTGTTTGTTGGAAAATTTTTAATCACAGTTTCAATTTCATTACTTGTGATTGGTCAGTTCATATTTTCTATTTCTTCCTGGTTCAGTCTTGGAAGCTTATACCTTTCTAAGAATTTGTCCATTTCTTCCAGGTTGTCCATTTTACTGACGTAGAGTTGCTTGTAGTAGTCTCTTAGGATGCTTAGTATTTCTGCAGTGCTCATTGTAATTTCTCCTTTTTCATTTCTAATTTTATTGATTTGAGTCCTCTCCCTCTTTTTCTTGATGAGTGTGGCTAAAGTTTTATCAATTCTGTTTACCTTCTCAAAGAACCAGCTTTTAGTTTTATTGATCTTTGTTATTGTTTTCTTTGTTTCTATTTCATTTATTTCTGCTCTGATTTTATGATTTCTTTCCTTCTACTAACTTTGGGTTTTGTTTGTTCTTCTTTCTCTAGTCCCTTTTGGTGTAAGGTTAGATTGTTTATTTGAGAGTTTTCTTGTTTATTGAGTTAGGATTGTATTGCTATAAACTTCCCTCTTAGAACTGCTTTTGTTGCATCCTATAAGTTTTTTTTTTTTTTTTTTTGCATCCTATAAGTTTTTGATTGTCATGTTTTTCTTGTCATTTGTCTCTAGGCATTTTATGATATCTTCTTTGATTTCTTCAGTGATCTCTAAATAACCATTTAGTGATGTATAGTTTCTCCTCCATGTGTTTGTGTTTTTTATATTTTTTCCCGGTAATTTATTTCTAATCTCATACAGTTGTGGTTGGAAAAGATGCTTGATATGATTTCAGTTTTCTTAAATTTACATTTGTGACACAAGATGTGATCTATCCAGGAGAATGTTCCATGTGCACTCGAGAAGAAACTGTAATCTGCTGTTTTTGAATGAAATGTCCTATAAATATCAATTAAATCTATCTGGTCTATTGTGTCATTTAAAGCTTGTGTTTCCTTATTAATTTTCTGTCAGGATTATCTGTGCATTGGCATAAGTGAGGTGTTAAAGTTCCCCACTATTATTGTGTTATTGTCAATTTCCTCTTTTATAGCTATTAGCATTTGCCTTATGTATTTTGATGATCCTATGTTGGGTGCATAAATATTTATAATTGTTATATCTTCTTCTTGTTTTGATCCCTTGATCATTATGTAGTGCCCTTCCTTGTCTCTTGTAACATTCTTTATTTTAAAGTCTATTTTATCTGACATGAGTATTGCTACTCCAGCATTCTTGTGATTTCCATTTACATGGAATATCTTTTTCCATTCCCTCACTTTCATTCTGTATGTGCCCCTAGATCTGAAGTGGGTCTCTTGTAGACAGCATATCGATAGGTCTTTTTTTTTTTTTTTATCCATTCAGCGAGCCTGTGTCTTTTGGTTGGAGCATTTAATCTATTCACATTTAAGGTAATTATCCATATGTATGTTCCTATTATCATTTTCTTAATTGTTTTGGATTTGTTTTTGTAGGTCCTTTTCCTCTCTTGTATTTCCCACTTAGAGAATTTCCTTTACCATTTATTGTAGAGCTGGTTGGGTGGTGCTGAATTCTCTTAGCTTTTGTTTGTCTGTAAATCTTTTGATTTCTCCATTGAATCTGAATAAGATCCTTGCCAGGTAGAGTCACCTTGTTGTAGGTTCCTCCCTTTCATCACTTTAAATATAACATGCCACTCCCTTCTAGCTTGTAAAGTTTCTGCTGAGAAATCAGCTGTTAAACTTATGGGAGTTCCCCTTTATATTGTCATTTTTCCCTTGTTGCTTTTAATAATTTTTCTTTGTCTTTAATTTTTGTCAGTTTGTTTCCTATGTGTCTTGGCCTGTTTCTACTTGGGTTTATCCTGCCTGGGACTCTCTCCTTTTCCTGGGTGGTTATTTACTTTCCCATGTTAAGGAAGTTTTCAACAATAATCTCTTCAAATATTTTCTTGGGTCCTTTGTCTTCTCCTTCTGGAACCCCTATAATTCGAATGTTGGTGTGTTTAATGTTGTCCTAGAGGTCTCTTAAGCTGTATTCATTTATTTTCATTCTTTTTCCTTATTCTGCTCCATGGCATGAATTCCACCATTCTGTCTTCCACATCATTTATCCATTTTTCTGCCTCAGTTATTCTGCTATTGATTCCGTCTAGTGTATTTTTCATTTCAATTTTTGTATTGTTCATCTCTGTTTGTTCTTTAATACTTCTAGGTCTTTGTTAAAGCTTTCTTGCATCATCTCAGTCTTTGCCTCCATTCTTTTTCCAAGATCCTGGATCATCTTCACTATCGTTATTCTGAATTCTTTTTCTGGAAAGTTTCCTATCTCCACTTCATTTAGTTGGTTTTCTGGAGTTTTATCTTGTTCCTTCATCTGGGACATTGTCCTCTGAATTTTCATTTTGCTTATCTTTCAGTGAATATGGTTATCATTCTACAGGCTGCAGGATTGTAGTTCTTCTTGCTTCTGCTGTCTGCCCTTTGGTGGGTGAGGCTAAGAGGCTTGTGCAAGCTTCCTGTTGAGAAGGAGTAGTGGTGGGTAGAGCTAGGTGTTACTCTGGTGGGCAAAGCTCAGTAAAACTCAATCCCCTTGTCTGATGATGGGTGGGGTTGAGTTCCCTCCCTTTTGGTTGTTTGGCCTAAGACAATCCAGTACTGGAGGCTACAGGCACTTTGGTAGGGCTAATGGTGGACTGCAGGATGGCTCATACCAAGGAGTACTTCCCAGAACTTCTGCTGCCAGTGTCCTTGTCCCCACAGTGAGCTACAGTCTACCCCCACCTCTGCAGGAGACCCTCCAACATTAGCAGGTAGGTCTCTTTCAGTCTCCTAAGGGGTCCCTCTTCCTTCCCCCTGGGTCCTGTTGCACACATTACTTTGTGTGTGCCCTTCAAGAGTGGAGTCTCTGTTTCCCCCAGTCCTGTTGAAGTCCTGCAGTCAAATCCCACTAGCCTTCAAAGTCTGATTCTCTGGGAATTCCTCCTCCTGTTGCTGGACCCCAAGGTCTGGAAGCCTGACGTGGGGCTCAGAACCTTCACTCCAGTGGATGGACGTCTGTTGTATAATTGTTCTCCAGTTTGTGAGTCACCACCCAGTGGTTATGGAATTTGATTTTATTGTGATTGTGCCCCTCCTACCATCTCATTGCGGCTTCTCCTTTGTTTGGATGGGGGGTATCTTTTTTAGTGAGTTCCAGTGTCTTTCTGTCAATGATTGTTCAGCAGTTAGTTGTGATTCCAGTGCTCTCACAAGAGGGAGTGAGTGCACGTCCTTCTACTCTGCCATCTTGAACCAATCTCCTCCTCAATCATAATAGATTTTAATGTTGTGTCTAAATGTAAGAAAGATGATTGTCCTTGTACACAATGAGCATTACACTAAAGTCTCAAAGATATAAACCTGTCAGATTGATTTGCTATAGAAAATAGAATAAGAGATTAGCAAAAGTATTTGACATTTTCTATAGGAATAAGAAAGTTGAGTTCCAAGAGTGAATACTAGAATATCAGAGACAGACAAACATGAAAAAAAAATGAATTTAAAAAGTGTAAAGTACAAAGAAACTTAAGTGAGGTAATAGAAAGGAATTTGGCATTTTCAATGGTAAAGAGTAGAGTGAGCAAAAGAGAAAATCAAATAATTGATATCATAGTTCAACTTGAGTTGCTCTCCAAGACAGGAAAGAAAGCAAAGCACAAAAAATGTGATTAAAATGAATTATTAAATATAAGAAATAGGATGATTTAGAAAATGCATATTCAAACTAGAAAAACAAAATCCAATTATGGTTGAAATTAGGACATTGAAGAAAAAGAAATAATCCAGATCAAAATCTATTAAATTGAACCTGAGTTGGAAAATATCCTGAATTTGCAAATTAAAAGAATCAACTCTTTGAGGTAAACGTAGCTAAATAAGCACAATATCATTTGAAATGAAGAGAAAAAATACATATAATTTCTAGAGAGAAAAATTAGGTCTTATACAGAGTCAGATGTGCAAGTTTATGACAGCAACTTTTAGATTCTAGACAAATTGACAACCTAACTGAAAAAAAATATTTTACCAAGTTTGTCTCAACTAGGAAGATGGAAATGTGAAAAATTTAATGACTATACAAAATTAAAAATAATCAACACAGTTTAAAAAAAAAATGTCAAAAGGTCTGGAAGGCTTAAGGGCATTTGGCAAATCTGCAAGTAACTAAAACAAATTTTATGTTGTATAAAAATGTCTCAGAGGATAAGCCAAACAGGAAACCTGAAAACTCATGAAGTTCATTAGATTAAAATGATACACAGTAAAATAAAACAAAGGTTTATTTAAAGGATGTGCAATCCTGCATTGCTTTGTTTATATCGTTAAAAATAAAAGCCCCTTAAATCTCATCAATAGGACAGTGGTTAAATAAAATATGGTACATCCAAACTATGGAAAACTATGACAAAGTTTAGCAGAATGATAGAAACTTAAAAATAATAATGGAAATATCCTCAGGCATATTTTTAAGAGATAAAAGGAAGTCCAAGAACAGCACATACTGAAAAACAGCATTTGTATAAGGAAAAAGGATTATGAGCATCTGCATTAATAAGCGGACTGAAAAGGCAAAGGTGAGTAGAAAGAGAATGAAAGAGAAACTTAATTTTTGCTTTGAATTATGATGTATTGCTTGATTCTTTTATAATCTTTCTATACATACGTATACATGTTACTTGTGTGCAGAAGTTGCTGAAAATCAAAGCAAAATTACCATTTCTATGTGGAACAATATTATTTATATTGGCTTTTCTCACTTCAACCTCTTAGTTTATCCTAACCAGTTTTGAAGTTTGTCACAAAACATTGGTATTATTAAAGAACAATAATTTTGAATAATTTATTTTTATATGAGATTAGAGTATAGATTTTCTCTATTGTAATATTTCTCTTTTTCACATCGATTTGAATGTTTGTTCTTGTGCAGGAGAGAAACTGGGAGATTCAGAGCTAGTACTTTTGAATGTTGCATGGATTTAGATACATAAATAGAATGTGTTTATAATCATCAAAGAAGCACAGAAGAACAAATAAAAAATATTAGTTGTTTAAATAATATAACATAGGAGTTTTTCTAACACATGCTAAATGTCTAATGAGGGTTGGTAGAGGTTTCTGCTCAATTGCAGTCACTATGCAACACAGGCTGATGGAGCCACTGCCATCTTGAATGTTCTCAATCTTCAGTCTGCAAGGAGAAGAGAGCTGTAAAGGCTTTGCAATGTCAAGGAAATACTGTAGCCTGGAATGGGATACTTTGGTTTGTTCACATCTACTTGGATGTGAACTCACTCAACCACAAAAAGGCCAGGAAATCCAATTTTATGATGTGCTCCAAAGGAGACAATTTAGGGATATTTAGCAAATAACAGTAATGACCACCGCAGTGTTGTATGGTGTTATTGCAGTTGGAAGTTGAAAACTGATCTGTATAATCCATAGATATCCAGAAAAATATTTGATGTACATATTTATAGATATAATATTTAACTGCATTAATATATTATTAAACTGAGCATCATAGATTTATGGATATAGGAAGGTTGTGTTTAGAATCCTAACTAAGATATATTAGTTTTGTGAACATGGACATTTTAATTGAATAGTATAAATTTAATTATATTTTTTAAAGAGAGGCTATAGTATGTAAGACAGTTGCTTTTTCCTACTTGAACTTGATGTGATTATCTTTATGAGGCTTTAAATATGGTGGTTGTCTAAAATTGAGTGTTCACTATTAGTGGTTATAGTTGTGACAATGGCATTACATGCTCTAGCTTTATGATCACATAATAGTCAAATATATTTTAAAGTTTTTTCAAATATTTTAATTCAACACATAATCATAAACATTAAAGTACAGATTAGAGTATCCCCTATTTATACACAAGACAACTAAATCTCTGACTAACTTGCTCAAAATTACCTACAGTGCCTTCTTCAGTGTCTCAGGTCAAGGAAATGGAAGAGCCTAGAATCAAAACCTGACCAACAGATCCTACTACAGATTTAAAAAACAAACAAACATACAAAAAACAAAAGAAAAGGAACCTGTGTAAACCATATATAGCATGCAACTGAATCTTGAAAAAGGTTAAAAAACACATCTTATTAATTAATATTGAATCAAACAACATTCCAGTTCCACATCAGTAATGATATGAAGCCTACAAATTGTTTCAAGATGTAAATTATGAGGATTCAATGTTAACCTTGATTGAAATGCAATGCCTCGACATACAATGTCGAGGAAACATAAAAAAATAACTAAAAATACAGTATCATTTTTAGGAAAACACTCTTCCTTAGCCTCATATTTTGCTTGTTTCTCTGATCTTCCACATTATAAGAATACTTTTTAGTACATCAATTCAACTGTGGTTGAATGGTTAATTACATTTCTTCTCAAATTGATATAGATAGTTCTCTTTGCAATCCTATTCTTGGGCTAGATAACCTTACCCACAAATTGCCTACAGAATTACACTCCACTGTGATTTTTTGGACATAATGGGTCCCAGTGTGCCCACTACCTGTCTCACTGGCTTCCAGAGATGCCCAGAGTCCCTGTGTCTTGTTTCTTTAAGAAACAAATGTTCTTGACATGTCACTGTCAGTACTCTCATTTAGATCTCCTGTTACTGTTTCACTGTTTCCTTGCCATTTCATAAGAAGAACATCTTATTAAAGAGACAGTAGTCAAAGCTATACTCAGGATGTTGATTGAAAACCATCATTGTATGGCATTTCTAGCCTGAGGCAAATGCTCAATCTATTTTTGACAGCTACATGGCCCTGTAGGTAGGTAAGTGGAATCTATAACCATACATCCCACACTGAAACTGTAATAATTGCATATTTTAGATGGCTAGGAGTTTGAAGCATATTTAATTATATCATGGTAAGAAATATTATTTATATAAAATGTCCTGAAGACAGTTGTTAAAAACTTTTATAAGACTCAAAATCATAGCAGGTCTTGGGACTTCCCTGGAGGTCCAGTGGTTAGGACTCTGCAATCCCAATGGACGAGGCACAGGTTTGATCCCTGATTGGGGAACTAAGATCCCACATGCTGCATAGCACAGCCAAAAAAAAAAAAAAAAAAAAAAATATCATAGCATATCTGTGTGGGTTTGCAGTTCAATACAAATCCTGGATTCATATCAGTTTCACCACAATCAATACTTGCAAACCATTTCAGGTAAAATATCCTTAGCTCAAACTATGATATAGGTTCTGCTCTAGGATCCCATTTCATAAGGAATGAAAATGAAGCTCATAAAGTTTAGGTCATTTCTCCAGAAGGTGATAAAATGAATGCAGACAACTATCTTCAGAGGCATTGGTGGTTACTATATCAATAGAGCATGTTCTTTCTCCTATTTCAGAATGTTCTAAGAAACAAAACACTCTGATCTTGTCCTAGTGTGCTCTAACGTTTCCTAACCAAGGCACTATTGAAATTTTGGAGCAAATGTTTTGTTCAGGGTAGGGGAATATACATCCTAGGTACAATGTTTAGCAGCAAGTCTGGCAAATACCCACTAGATGCCAGTAACACCCTACCCCAAGTTGTGACAATCAAAGATGTCTCCAGACAAAATTGTATTTGGTTGAGAATCACTGGTACTGGTATAATAAAAAAATCTATTATAATGTGACTGATTTCAACTAGACTGTTTTTCTTTAAAGACAATATACTACCATTTAAGGATGCAATATGACAAAAAATAACAACAGAATGCATGTATATCTTTTCTCTACATATTTAAGAAGAAAATATAAAGGACTATAAATAGAAGAAACTGCAATTTATCTGTTTATTATTACTAACTTTTTGACATCTTTTTGTATTACATGGATAACTTTTTTCCGTGTGATGATATGTGATTTTGTCAGATTGTTAGTGACAAAGAATACCTTTGACTTTTGCATATATAATGTGTAAATACGGACCTACATATCAAAAATTATAATGTTGTGCTTACATATGGCTTATTGAATTGGATACAATCTCACAATTTTTCTGCTGTAATTTAATTTTTTGTTTCTGAAGATTTTGGTATTACTTTTGTTAACACACAGTTAAGGTTTCTAGCAAAACAACTTTTTAATAAAAGTTTAACATTGGAAAGCCCTGTATTACTAGATATAAAAATTTTAAACATTTTTCCCCTCTATCACCCGATAAGGCAACACATTAACTTATTTTTGCTTTTTTCAGATCCTTTCTCATCTCCGTTCAGAAGTAGTTAATTCAGATGTTTTCTGAATAGAGGTAGAAATATATACAGACATATAAGAACTAAACATATACAAAAATAAGCTATGTGCTATGTAGAATTATTTTATGATTTAAATAAACTAAAAATGTGGGCAAAATAAGAATGAGAAAATAGAGATGGCAGTCTGAATTCAAACTCAAACGCTGTCTTTTCAGTTGCCAGCAGGTGAAATCTCTGTTTAATTCTCATATCTTCAGCTGGGCTGCTTAGAATCCATCTGCCCCACAGAAGGTTCCTGATTCAGCCAGATATTTGGGTCTATACACTGTTCATACTCAGTCTACACACAGATTTAGGCCCCCTTTCTTGGCTCTGCTCTTTGAGGTTTTTCCTTCCTCACTGTCCAGGGGCCGTGGGAATCCCGAATTTGGTGTTTTAGTTCTTCAAGCCCATAGGACCGTAAGTTTCTTCCAGAATTTTAGTGTTAATGGTGTCAGCTGGTTCTTTCCCTCTGCCAGAAAGCCGGAATAAGAAAAAAACAAGAAAACCTTGGCAAACTCACCAAGTATCTTCACTTGTTCCTATTTCTACCTGATTTTGGTTGTTTTCATTGCCTTTAAGTTGTTTTTGTTTGTATGTTTTCTTTTTAATCTTTTTCAGTTTCTAGTTTCTATGCAAGTGAGAGTGAGTCTCATAAAGGCAGTTCCTCCATGATTGGGAGCAAATCTGCCAACACTTGCAGAGTTCAAGGTGAAGCTCAGGCTCCAAATCTGAAGTTTTACATTTTTTTCTCCAATCTTGCTGATTTAAGAGCATATTTAACTCTCATAAATGTACCTACTTTTGGCTAATGGAATTGCATGCTTTACTGATCATAAGTTGTAGAGTGTATATTATTTGTGCTCATTTACATAATTTACTGATTAAAGTACATATTTAATCTATTGACCTTTATACTTATCTTACTTATACAGACCTATAATCAAGGCATCTACTTTGCTGGATAACATTTATATCTTATCAAATTACTTACCCCTTATTAACCTTTGAAATACTGGAGACTGGCTCACATCTCTGCTAATCAAGGGTCTATAGTTTCTTCTGTCAAAAGTGCATACTTTTTGTAGGATTTGTCTCATCTCTCTGTTCTTTTACTTAAGTTCTATTGCATTAATTTGTCTTTCTTTTCTTTTACTATTCTTTTCTCTCTCCTGTTTTCATTGGCTTTATTTCTCTATAGCCATCTCTCTTTATGCCACATTCTGATCAATTCTACATATACCTTTGATAAGCTCCAAGGTACATGGAGCTAAAATTTGTCCCCTGAAATTTTAATGAGAACATGATCTTGTATGGGCAGGTCAGCTTGATTGTTTAGTCTTTCCTCTGATTGAGGATATCCTTTTAAAATGTATTTTTATATTGAGTAAACATTCTCAAATTTGGTATTTACTTTAGTGGGAAAGAGAGGTAAGGAAAGAAACAACTGTAATATGGTAAACTAAATGTTATGACAGGCGTATCCTTAATGTGCTGTAGTTGCATGTAGGAGGGACAATTAACCCATAGTTGCATGGGGAAAATATATCAAAAAACAAAACTGGAAATGGTCTATGTGCACTGACTCTTGAAAAATATCTTGTTGCCTTAGTAAATTTAACTACTGAAGAAACATTTTTGGTATTTGACATTTTCCACTGTGGGCTGTTCTTTTAAAAATAAAATGATAATTCAGTAAAGCACAAACTGGAGTAATGTTAAAGGTCCCAGATACTCATACATTTTCTTAAAATGCTGAAGATATGAAACCCAAAGAAGTTAATTGATTGCCCAATGCCAAAAGCTAGATACTAGCAGATTTGGACCTTGGTTGTGAGACTGCATTTTTAAACTTTGATGTGATTAGGCATAGAGTTTCTTGCCTGAGAATAAAAGTAAAAAATAAATTTTAAAAATTGATGATGGTTTATTAGATTAAATAGCTTAAAGAAGAAAAAGGAAGACCATTTATGAATGAGAGTTGTAAAGTTCTAAATAGATAAATAGGATTGAAATCTAGGACCTCTGACTGAATTATTAGTACATGTCAGCCTGCCATACTGTCAAGCTTATTTTAAAATGTATTTCTTAACTTCACAAAACACAAATCCCTATAACAGTAGACTATTTGTTGTTTGTAATGCATAGCTATTATTAAGAAACTTATTGTAGAATAGTATTTGATTTACAGAAAAAATTTGAAGATAATACAGAGAGCCCCATGTACCTCACACCCAATTTTCACCATTATTAACATCATACATTATTAGGTACAATTTTTTACAATTAATGAACGAATAGTGGAACATTATTATTAACAAAACTCCTTTATTTATGTTTTCTTTTTTACATAATACTTTTTCTGTTCCAGGATCCCACCCAGGATATTATATTATATTTCCTCAACACGTCTCCTTAGGCTCCTTTACTGTGACAATTTCTCAGACTTTCCTTGTTTTTGATGACTTTTCTAGTTTTGAGGACTAATTGTCATATCTTTTTTTTAGAATGTCCCTCAGTTGGGATGTGTCTGGTATAGTTTCCATGATTGACTGGGATTATGTTTTTTTGGGAAGCAGACCACAGTGGGAATGCATCATTATCATCATGTTATACCAAGTGTACATTCTTTCAGCATGGCTTATCTCTGTTGATGTTTACCTTGATGGCTTGGCTGAGATAGTGTTTGGAAGATTTCTCCATTTTAAAGTTACTCTTTTCCCCCTTTTCAATATTGTACTTTTCAAAGGAAGTCACTATGTGCAGGCCACACTCAAACAGTGGGAATTTATTTTCCCCCTCCTTGAGGATTCAAGCATCTACATAAATATTTTGAATTTCTCCTGCATAGGAGATTTGTCCAAAATTTTCAATTTATTTATTAAATCACTTGTTTATATTAGTACAGACTCACGGATATTTATTTTATATTTTAGGTAATAATCCAATACTACTTTATTTTGTTCCCAAATTATTTCAACTTTGGCTATCGTGGGCTTTTTCAGTCGACTCCTGTATTCCATTTGAAATATCACCATCATTGTGTGTGTGTGTGTGTGTGTGTGTGTGTGTATGTGTATGTGTGTGTTGAACACTTCCTTATTTTCTGACAGTACAAGATGCTCCAGGATCATCATGTATAATAGAGTACACCCTAATCAACATCCAGCATATTAATCTGTGCCTCAGAATGTTAAGGTAATCCAACCTGTGGCAATTCCCATTTATATAGTTAAAATTGGTTAAATAATTTTTTTTCTATTTTCCATAGTAGAATACTATGGAGACTTTAAAATGAATTATATATCTATGTCCATCTGTATTGTTACATTTATCTACACATCTATATCTATATAATATATATATATTTGTATGTTTATATAATCAATATCTATAGATTATATTTAATGTCCAAGAAAGATAATTTTGGTAAAAATGAAAATTTTCAAGGGACTATACTTAGTGTGATCATGACATAAATAACATTACAGAGCCATTAGTTTAAAGAAAAGATCTGTCTGAGTAAATATCAAACAGGTCCTGTTGGTTTTGAAGAATGAGGTAATATGGACCTTTTCTTTCTACATATTTTTTGCTTAACATTTTGTAATGATTATGTGCTATGTTTATAATAAGAAAAAAAAAATGATTCCGAAGACCATAGTAAAATTCCTAAATGCTGCTGATGATTGTTATGCACTGAATTATGCCTGCCCAAAATTATAGGTTGAAGTCTTAAGACCCAATGTGACCGTATTGGAAATAGGAATTTAAGGAGGTAATTAAGGTTAAATAGGTTCATAAGGGATGAAACTCTAATCCAATAGGCCTGATGTCCTTATAAGAAAAGGAAGAGATACCAGGAGAGTACACACATTGAGGAAAGGCCATATAAGGACACAGTGAGAAGGCATCTGTCTGCAAGACAGAAAGAGAGGCTGTATCACAAACCAGTTCTTCTCGATATTGAACTTGGATTTCCAGTCTCCAGAACTTTTAGAGGAAAAAAATTCGGTTGTTTAATCGACCCTGGCTGTGGTATTCTGTAAGCATCCTGGGTAAATTAATGCAATGATAATAAAAATAATGTCATAATTAACAACATTTTATTTAAATTTTGCAAGTGTTCCTATTTAAGATTTTTTTTTCTTTATTTCTTTTTTTTTTTTTTTAACATCTTTATTGGAGTATAATTGCTTTACAATAGTGTGTTACTTTCTACTTTGTAACAAAGTGAATCAGCTATACATATACATATATCCCCATATCTCTTCCATCTTGCATCTCCCTCCCTCCAACCCTCCCTATCCCACACTTCTAGGTGTTCACAAAGCACCGAGCTGACCTCGCTGTGCTATGCAGCTGCGTCCCACTAACTATCTATTTTACATTTGGTAGTATATATAAGTCCATGCCATTCTCTCACTTCGTCCCAGCTTACCCTTCCCCCTCCCTGTGTTCTCAAATCCATTCTCTAGTAGGTCTGCGTCTTTATTCCCTTTTTTGTTTTTAGATTCCATGTACCTGTATTAGCAAATGATATTTGTTTGTCTCTTTCTGACTTACTTCACTCTGTATGACAGATTCTATGTCCTTCCACCTCACTACAAATAACTCAATTTCATTTCTTTTTATGGCTGAGTAATATTCCATAGCATATATGTGCCAAATCTTCTTTATCCATTCATCTGTTGATGGACACTTAGGTTGCTTCCATGTCCTGGCTATTGTACATAGAGCTGCAATGAACATTGTGGTACATGACATTTTTTAAATTATGTTTTCTCAGAGTATATGCCAGGTAGTGGGATTGCTGGGTTGTATGGTAGTTCTATTTTTAGTTTTTAAGGAACCTCCATACTGTTCTCCATAGTGGCTGTATCAATTTACATTCCCACCAACAGTGCAAGAGGGTTCCCTTTTCTCCACACCCTCTCCAGCATTTATTGTTTGTAGATTTTTTGATGAGGGCCATTCTGACTGGTGTGAGGTGATAATTCATTGTAGTTTTGATTTGCATTTCTCTAATGATTAATGATGTTGAGCATTCTTTCATTAGTTTGTTGGCAATCTGTATATCTTTGGAGAAATGTCTATTTAGGTCTTCTGCCCATTTTTAGATTGTTTTTTTTTGTTTTTTCGATACTGAGCGGCATGAGCTGCTTGTAAATTTTGGAGATTAATCCTTTGTCAGTTGCTTCATTTTCAAATATTTTCTCCCATTCTGAGAGTTGTCTTTTCCTCTTGCGTATGGTTTCCTTTGCTGTGCAAAGGCTTTTAAGTTTCATTAGGTCCCATTTGTTTATTTTTGTTTTTATTTCTACTTCTCTAGGAGGTGGGTCAAAAAGGATCTTGCTGTGATTTATGTCATAGACTGTTCTGCCTATGATTTCCTCTAAGAGTTTTATAGTGTCTGAACTTACATTTAGGTCTTTTATCCATTTTGAGTTTATTTTTGTGTATGGTGTTAGGGAGTGTTCTAATGTCATTCTTTTACATGTAGCTGTCAAGTTTTCCCAGCACCACTTATTGAAGAGTCTGTCTTTTCTCCATTGTATATTCTCCCCTCTTTTATTGAAAATAAGGTGACCATATATGCATGGGTTTATCTCTGGGCTTTCTATCCTGTTCCATTGCTCTATATTTCTGTTTTTGTGCCAGTACCATACTGTCTTGATTACTGTAGCTTTGTAGTATAGTCTGAAGTTAGGGAGCCTGATTCCTCGAGCTCCGTTTTACTTTCTTAAGATTGCCTTGGCTATTCTGGGCCTTTTGTGTTTCTATACAAATTGTGAAAGTTTTTGTTCTACTTCTGTGAAAAATGCCATTGGTAGTTTGATAGGGATTGCATTGAATCTGTAGATTTGCTTTAGGTAGTATAGTCATTGTCACAATGTTGATTCTTCCAATCCAAGAACATTGTATATCTCCCCATCTGTTTGTATCATGTTTGATTTCATTCATCAGTGTCTTATGGTTTTCTGCATACAGGTCTTTTGTCTCCTTAGGTAGGTTTATTCCTAGGTATTTTATTCTTTTTGTTACAGTCGTAAATAGGAGTGTTTCCTTAATTTCTCTTTCAGATTTTTCATCATTAGTGTGTAGGAATGCAAGAGATTTCTGTGCATTAATTTTCTATCCTGCTACTTTACCAAATTCATTGATTAGATCTATTACTTTTCTGGTAACATCGTTAGGATTATCTATGTATAGTATCATTTCATCTGCAAACAGTGGCAGCTTTACTTCCACTTTTCCAATTTGGATTCCTTTTATTTCTTTTTCTTCTCTGATTGCTGTGGCTAAAACTTCCAAAACAATGTTGAATAATAGAGGTGAGAGAGGACAACCCTGTCTTGTTCCTGATGTTAGTGGAAATGGTTTCAGTTTTTCACTATTGAGAATGATGTTGGCTGTGGGTTTGTCATATATGGCCTTTATTATGTTGAGGTAAGTTCCCTCTAGGCCTACTTTCTGGTGAGTTTTTATCATAAATGGGTGTTGAATTTTTTCAAAAGCTTTTTCTGCATCTATTGAGATGATCATTTGGTTTTTATTCTTCAATTTATAAATATGGTGTATCACATTGATTGATTTGCGTATATTGAAGAATACTTGCAATCCTGGGATAAACCCCATTTGATCATGGTGTATGATCCTTTTAGTGTGCTGTTGGATTCTGTTTGTTAATATTTTGTGTAGGATTTTTGTATCTATGTTAATCAGTGATATTGGCATGTGGTTTTCTTTCTTTGTGACATCTTTGTCTGGTTTTCATATCAGGGTGATGGTGGTCTCATAGAATTAGTTTGGGAGTGTTCCTCCCTCTCCAATATTTTGGAAGTGTTTGAGAAGGATAGGTGTTTTAGCTTTTCTCTAAATGTTTGATAGAATTCACCTGTGAAGCCATCTGGTCCTGGGCTTTTGTTTGTTGGAAGGTTTTTAATCACAGTCTCAATTTCAGTGCTTGTGATTGGTCTGTTTATATTTTCTATTTCTTCCTGGTTCAGTCTTGGAAGGTTGTGCTTTTCTAAGAATTTGTCCATTTCTTCCAGGTTGTCCATTTCAATGGCATATAGTTGCTTGTAGTAATTTCTTTTGATTCTTTTATTTCTGCAGTGTCAGTTGTTACTTCTCCTTTTTAATTTCTAATTCTATTGATTTGAGTTTTCACTTTTTTTTCTTGATGAGTCTGTCTAATGGTTTATCAATTTTTCTTATCTTCTCAAAGAACCAGCTTTTAGTTTTATTGATTTCTGTTCTTGTTTCTTTCATTTCTTTTTCATTTATTTCTGATCTGATCTTTATGATTGCTTTTCTTCTGCTAACTTTGCTTTTTTTGTTGTTGTTGTTCTTCTTTCTCTAATTGCTTTAGGTGTAAGGTTAAGTTGTTTATTTGAGATGTTTCTTGTTTCTTGTGGTAGGATTGTATTGCTATAAACTTCCCTCTTAGAACTGCTTTTGCTGCATCCCAAAGGTTTGGGTCATCATGTTTTCATTGTCATTTGTTTCTAGGTATTTTTTGATTTCATCTTTGATTTTTTCAGTGATCTCTTTGTTATTAAGTAGTGTATAGTTTAGCCTCCATGTGTTTGTTTTTTTTACAGATCTTTTCCTGTAATTGATATCTAGTGTCATATCGTTTTGGTTAGAAAAGCTACCTGATACAATTTCAATTTTCTTAAATTTACCGAGGCTTGATTTGTGACCCAAGATATGCTCTATCCTGAAGAATGTTCCATGAGCACTTGAGAAGAAAGTGTATTCTGTTTTATTTGGATGGAATGTCCTATAAATATCAGTTAAGTCCATCTTATTTAATGTATCAGTTAAAGCTAGTGTTTCCTGTTTTTTTTTCATTTTGGATGATTTGTCCATTGGTCAAAGTGGGGTGTTAAAGTCCCTTACCTTGATTGTGTTACTGTTGATTTCCCCTTTTATGGCTGTTAGCATTTGCCTTATGTATTGAGGTGCTCCTATGTTGGGTGCATAAATATTTCAATTGTTATACCTTCTTCTTAGATTGATCCATTGATCATTATGTAGTGTCATTCTTTGTCTCTTGTAATAGTCTTTATTTTAAAGTCTACGTTATGTGATATGAGAATTGCTACTCCATCTTTCTTTTGATTTCCATTTGCATGGAATGTCTTTTTCAATCCCCTCACTTTTAGTCTGTATGTTTCCCTAGTTCTGAAATGGGTCTCTTGTAGACGGCATATATACAGGTCTTGTTTTTGTATCCATTCAGCCAGTCTATGTCTTTTGGTTGGAGCATTTAATCCATTTACATTTAAGGTAACTATCGATATTTATGCTCATATTAACAATTTCTTAATTGTTTTAGATTTGTTATTGCAGGTCTTTTCCTTCTCTTGTGTTTCCTGCCTAGAGAAGTTCCTTTACCATTTGCTGTAATGGTGGTTAGGCGGTGCTGAATTCTCTTAGCTTTTGCATGTCTGTGAAAATTTTAATTTCTCCATCGAATCTGAATGTGATCCTTGCTGGGTAGAGTAATCTTGGTTGTAGGTTTTTCCCTTTCATCACTTTAAATATGTCCTGCCACTCCCTTCTGGCTTGTAGAGTTTCTGCTGAAAGTTCAGCTGTTAACCTTATTGAGATTCCCTTGGATGTTATTTGTTGTTTTCCCCTTGCTGCTTTTAATATTTTTTCTTTGTATTTAATTTTTGTTAGCTTGATTAATATGTGTGTTGGCGTGTTTCTCCTTGTATTTATCCTGTATGGGACTCTCTGCACTTCCTGGACTTGATTAATTATTTCCTTTCCCATATTAGCGAAGTTTTCAACTGTAATATCTTCAAATATTTTCTCAGACCCTTTCTTTTTCTCCTCTTCTTCTGGGACCCCTATAATTCAAATGTTGGTGTGTTTAATGTTGTCCCAGGTGTCTCTGAGACTGTCCTCAATTCTTTTCATTCTTTTTTCTTTATTCTGCTCTGCAGTAGTTACTTCCACTCTTTTATCTTCCAGGTCACTTAACTGGTTTTCTGCCTCATCCTTTCTGCTATTGATTCCTTTTAGAGAATTTTTAATTTCATTTATTGTGTTGTTCATCATTGTTTGCTCTTTAGTTCTTCTAGGTCCTTGTTAATCGTTTCTTGTATTTTCTCCATTCTATTTCCAGGATTTTGAATCATCTTTAATGTCATTACTCTGAATTCTTTTTCAGGTAGACTGCCTATTTTCTCTTCATTTTTTTTGTTCTGTTGGGTTTTTAGCTTGCTCCTTCATCTGCTGTGTGTTTCTCTGTCTTCTCATTTTGCTTAACCTACTGTGTTTGGGGCCTCCTTTTTGCAGGTTGCAGGTTCGTAGTTCCTGTTGTTTTTGGTGTCTGCCCCCAGTGGGTAAGTTAGGTTCAGTGGGTTGTGTAGGCTTCCTGGTGGAGGGGACTAGTTTCTGTGTTCTGGTGAATGAGGCTGGATCTTGTCTTTCTGCTGTGCAGGTCCAGATCTGGTGGTTTGTTTTGTGGTGTCTGTGACCTTATTATGATTTTAGGCAGCCTCTCTGGTAGTGGGTGGGGTTTTGTTTCTGTCTTGCTAGTTGTTTGTCATAGGGTGTATAGCACTGCAGCTTGCTGGTTGTTGAGTGGAGTTGGGTCTTGGTGTTGAGAAGGAGATCTCTGGGAGATTTTCACCGTCTGATATTCCATGGAGCTGGGAGGTCTCTGTTAGACCAATGTTCTGAACTTGCCTCTTCCACCTCAGAGGCACAGGCCTGACACCCGGTATGAGCACCTAGACCCTGCCATCCACATGGCTCAGAATAAAAGGGAGAAAAAAAGAAAGAAAGAAAGAAAAAGTTAAATAAAATAAAATAGTTATTAAAATAAAAAATAATTATTAAAAATTAAAAAATTTAAAAAAAAGAAAGAAGAGAGCAACCAAACCAAAAATCAAATCCACCAATCATAACAAGCACTACAAGTTATAGTAAAGAAGAAAAGAAAAAAAAAAGAACAGATAGAGCCTTAGGTCAAATGGTAAAATCAAAGCTATACAGACAACATCACACACAGAAGCATACATATACACACTCACAAAAAGAGAAAAAAGAAAAAAAAATATATATATATATATCTTTTCTCTCAATGTCCACTGCCTCAATTTGGGATGATTCATTGTCTATTCAAGTATTCCACAGATGCAGGGTACATCAAGTTGATTGTGGAGATTTAATCCACTGCTCCTGAGGCTGCTGGGAGAGAGTTCCCTTTCTCTTCTTTGTTCGCACATCACCTGGGGTTCAGCTTTGCATTTGGCCCCGCCTTTGCATGTAGGTCGCCTGAGCACATCTGTTCTTTGCTCAGACAGGATGAGCTTGAAGGAGCAGCTGATTCGAGGGCTCTGGCTCACTCAGGCTGGGAGGAGGGAGGGGTACAGAATGTGGGGCAAGCCTGTGTTGGCAGAGTCTGGCGTGACGTTGCACCAGTCTGAAGTGTGCTGTGTGTTCTCCCGGGGAAGTTGTCTCTGGATCACAGGACCCTGGCAGTGGTGGGCTGCACAGTTTCCTGGGAGGGGAGGTGTGGATAATGACCTGTGCTTGCACACAGGCTTCTTGGTGGCTGCAGCAGCATCCTTAGTGTCTCATGCCCGTCTCTGGGGTCCACGCTGATAGCTGCAGTTACGCCCATCTCTGGAGCTCATTTAGGCGGTGCTCTTAATCCCCTCTCCTAGCACACCATGAAACAAAGATGCAAGAAAAAGTCTCTTGCCTCTTCAGCAGGTCCAGACATTTTCCTGGACACCTTCCTGGCTACCTGTGGTGCACTAGCCCCCTTCAGGCTGTGTTCACACAGCCAACCCAAGTCTTCTCCCTGGAATCTGACCTCCAAAGACTGAGCCTTAGCTCCCTGCCCCCACATGCCCTGGCAGGTGAGCAGACAAGCCTCTCAGGCTGGTGAGTGCTGCTTGGCACTGACCCTCTGTGTGGGAATCTCTCCGCTTTGCTCTCTGCACCCCTGTTGCTGAGCTGTCCTCCGTGGCTCCGAAGCTTCACTCTGCCACCTGCAGTCTCCACCAGTGAAGGGACTTCCTAATGTGTGGAAATTTTTCCTCCTTCAGAGCTCCCTCCCAGTGGTGCAGGTCCCATCCCTATTCTTTTGTCTCTGTTTTTTCTTTTTTCTTTTGCACTATGCAGGTAAGTGGGGAATTTATTGCCTTTTAGGAGGTCTGAGCTCTTCTGCCGGCATTCAGTAAGTGTTCTGTAGGAGTTGTTCCACATGTAGATGTATTTCTGATGTATTTGTGGGCAGGAGGGTGATCTCCACGTCTTGCTCTTCCACCATCTTGAAGGTCTCTCCCTAGTTAAGTTTTGTGAGTGTAACTTCCAAAAAGTCATTTAAAGATTTAAAAGTTTAAATGCAATTACTGTTTTATTCAAAAGACAAAATTATCATCTTGACAAATATGACCATTGAGGAACATATCTGAGGATTTATTACAACATATATATATATTTCTTTTACTTTCTATATAACTTGTACTACTTCAAAATTTTGTTTGGTTTATTTTTACATGCCTGATTTTATTAAAGACCACTATGAATTGGCTGTAAACATATTTTTCTTTTCATTTTGTATTGTTAATCAATTCTTGCATTGATTATGTGTGAATCAAACAATATGTGAATCCTAAGGTCATGATACATCATGAAATTAATTAACTTGAATTTCATGTATTTGCACAATATTGCTTACATAATTTTGTTGTCATGTTGTTGTTGTTGGAACATATCAAGTATTATTTTTGCCCATTGCAGAAGCACGGTTATTACTCACACTTAGCTAGTTTGATAGTATTCATTGAATAGCTTAAGATTTTCCTAAAATCACTAAAAGAGATAATTCATACTGTTATGACTATTGTGGTAATATTACCAAATGTTTGTCAGTTTCATCAAAGGCATGACTATTGCTGATTATAATATTTTTCCACACAATATTCTCTGTTTGCAGTAATATTTTAAACAGGCAGAACAAGGAACGATGTTTAGAATAAAATGTGCAAATGCCAAGCACATGAGTTCTGCTGCATTAGAAAGGTTCACTAAGCTTGTTATCATTTTTAACCAACTGTTGATGCATTACCAGAAATGGTCAAATTGTCAAAACAGATCCACATGAGTCACATGTTTTCCCCAACACTAATATGCTAATAATGATTAGAGAATGATACAAACGACTAAGCAACAGCCACAGATTCGTCATCAGTCTCTGGAAGTTCCAGATTTCCACAAGTTTCTTTTAGCACTCTGGGATGTAGTTTTATTTCAAAGTGACAAATGACAACTGTATGTAGTACAGATTAACACAAGGAAGTCACTTAGGTTTGGGTTTTTATACTGTGATTGTCATGTAGCTAGAGGACCTATGGGACCTGCCTGCACCAATTATTTGATAATTTCCATTGTTAATCAAGCTTCATCCCATAAATCCAAATCCCTGCTTCATTTACAGTAATCAATCAAGTTAGAAAAGAACTTAGAGAAGATCCCAAATGGCCCTTAGCATGTTTACAAAGACCTCTTGTTGGGGGTTCAAAAGTGGGGTTCCTAAGGATGTAGAAAGGAAATTAGAGACTCACTATTAGCTATTGTCTTCCTAGTTGCCATGTAGGAAGTCAATGGAGGAAACTGAATCTCATTTCTTAAAAGGAGAGAGAAATTCCAATTTTTATGTGAAATTTCCTATGCATAATAGTGGGTGAAATGTTGTATAGGATTTAGCCCGTAGGCTGCCAGATTGTTTCTTCTACTATAGATATAGTGAAGTCTTTCTTCCTCTCTTACTGTTTTCCTGAATCAGACACAACTTTGGATTTGCTCACTGAAGAGCATCGTGGCACCATAGTTTTAGCAGTTTAATTATGATGTTTGTGTTCCATTAAAAGAAAGCAGACAAATTGGATAAAATAAGAGGAAGATATGTTATTCTGTATAATAGGAATACCAAAGGCAAGGCAATTTGTAGATTGGTTGATTAAGCTGCCCAGCAACTGAGCTTCTCTCCTTGCTCTTCCCTTTATTTCATGATGTTCCCAAGGTTCCTTCCTCATAGAATGGCAAATAATAGCAAAAAACAAAAAAACAAAAATCATCACTGGGCTATGAACCCCTTTAAGAGTGAGATAAAACTTTAGGAAGCACTCAGCAGCCTTTCTCTCATACCTCAATGACCAGAATTTTCAAATATGTCCCTGCCTCAGCCAATCACTTGGTGAAAAGATTAAACCTACCACAACTAATTTTGAGCAATAAAGATAGGAAGGTGGGCTTTTGAAGCTACCAAGGAACATTGCTTCTACAGAAAAACATGGCCCCTTGCCAGGTCTACTGAGTCAAGAATAAGAAAAGAACGACAGGCAACATCTATCTCATTTCCTCCTTACATCAATTTCAATTAATATAACCTATACAAAGCTACTTTCTTGTCCGGTCCCACAAAATTGCTGTCTGATTTACTCATTTTAAGACCTGTGTCTTTCTTTTCTTAAGTTGCCATCATGTTACAATATGTCATCAAATAATTGTCCTGAATAAATTAGAACAAATTTCCTCTCTATATCTTCATATGTCACAGCAATTTTTTTGGAATAGGATGGATGTCTTGACATTTACCAACATTAAGTTTGCCAATGTATTAATACTTTCAAATTATATGATGGTACAGAATGTGTTGGTATCCTCTGTAGCCTTTGGCACAGTATTATAAATAGAAGGAATCTGACATATATTAATTGATTGATTTAAATATCAAATTGTTAATAGTCGAAATAGGTTCATTGTTTACATCAGATGTGTCCCTTCAAAACTAGTTTCATATAAAGCCTAATACTATAAAATTCTTTTATTTTTGCCTCTACTGGAAATGTACACCTTTTCTGAATACTTCTTTTTAGAATGTAGTCTCCATTGCTGCTATTTTCCTACATTGCACTCTTTACAACCCCTAAGATAAAAACCAAAATTACAATATGACTAATACATGACTATTATTTAGAAAAAAAAATTAATATGTGTTTGCACTATATCATTCACAGTATACATTTATTCTTCAATAAGATGTTTTAAATATTTATGCTTCCTAATATGGATGTGTATATGCAGTGGTATCTTCAGAGTTTTTGTTGTCATTTGTATATTTCTACAAATAATACCACAAATAAAAAATGCATAATGCACAGCATAAATCACTAAGAATATAACATTTCAGAATGCTTAAATTAGAGCACAATTTTTTCCTAGAGGAAAATTAAAGTTTTCTTTAAAGTTTTTTTTGAGGTGGGGGAGAAAATATTATAAAGAGAAAATTGTCATTTGTAATTTTGTTTCCTCCACAATCTTAAGCAGTTTCTATGAGTAAGTTAGGAACCTTCATGGAAGAAGGAGGTCTTTTGCAATACACTAGAAATTATTTGGAATATCTTAAGAAGCACAAGCATACAGTCATGTTGAGACAATCCCAAGTATTATTTCCACTCTGTTATCGAAGACAGATAAATGTAACAGAATATGTCTGACATTCACTGTGCACTATCTGTCAGTTATTTTTCTATGTGCATTTCACATACTAATGCTTTTGATCCCCACAACAAACCTAGAGAGGAATTTCATCAATGCCCATATTTTACCTGTGAAGTCACAGAAGCATAGTAAAGTTTAAACATATCACTTATGATCAGGTCTTATACCTGGTAAAAGTTGGAACCAACACCTCCTCAGAGCTATACAGGGCTTTTATATGAATTAGAATTCAAAAAGCATCTCTTCTTCTGCGAAAGTGATTGTGAGTATAATATTAATTTCTTAATAAAATGTATATTAACGGTAAATTTCTGGCATATAAATTATAATAATAAAATTATTAAACATAAAACAAAATGAAATTTAATCAAATTAATTAAGAATTCAAAGCCAACATGGTCCGCGATGAAGAGCGGTCCCTGCACCGCGATGAAGAGTGGCCCCCACTTGCCTCAACTAGAGAAAGCCCTCGCATGAACCGAAGACCCAACACAGCCAAAAATAAAATAAAATAAATAAATAAAGTAGCTATAAAAAAAAAAAAAAGAAAAGTGCTTTAAAAAAAAAAAATAAAAAAAAAAGCCAACATGGTATATATTTTTAATCAAATAATTATACATCTTCTGATATCAGAAATGAAATTTACTGTGGAAATTTCAGTGTATTTTCCTTACTCAGTAATTTTCTTTTCTATAGAAACTATTGTTAGATTTTGCAGACTTTTTTGTGGCAGTAAACCTTAATTAGCTTTTTTTTAAAGACAATTTTTAGAGCAAATTTAGGTTTATTTCAAAATTAAGAGGGAGATACAGAGATTTTCCATATACCCCCTACTGCCACACATACATAGCCTGCCCCGTTTCAAAATTATTCACCAAAATGGTACATTTTTTGAATAGGATGAATCCACACTGACATATTATTATCACCCAAAGTCCATGCTTTACTTTATGATTCACTTTTGGTGTTGTACATTCTTTGGGTTTAGACACACCTTTAATGATATATATTCATGATTATAGTATCACATAGAATATTTTTACTGCCCTAAACATCCTCTGTGCTTTGCCTATTCATCTCTCCACCCCCTCCACACTGATATTTTTACTGTCTCCATAGTTTTGCCTTTTACACAATGTTATAGAGTTGGAATCATGCAGCATGTAGCTTTTTCAGATTGTCTTCTTACACTTATAAATATGCAAAGTTACTCCATGTCTTGGTGGCTTGATAGCTCATTTCCTTTTAGCTCTGAAAAATATTTCATCATATGGATATATCACAGTTTATTTATTCATTCACCTACTGAAGGACACCTTGTTTGCTTTCCAGTTTTGGTAATTATGAATAAAGGTATATAAACATCCATGCACGTGTTTTTGTGCGGTGTAAGTTTTCGACATATTTGGGTAAGTACAAAGGAGTGTGATTGCTGTGTCTTACAATAAGATTATGTTTAGTTTTGTAAGAAACTACCCAACTGTCTTCCCAAGTGGCTGTACCGTTTTGCATTCCTACCAGCAACGTATCAGAATTCCTGTTGCTCTACATCCTTCCCAGTATTTAGTGTTGCCAATGCTGATGCTAATCAACACTGAATTGGGTCATTCTAATAGATATACAGTGGTATCTTATTCTCATTCAATTTTTTGATCTATTCTGAAAATCACTATCTTTTACTTGGTGCCTTTAGACCATTGTCATTCAAAGTGATTATTGATATAGCTGGGTTAATATCTACCATATTTGGTACTGTTTCCATTAGTTGCCCTTGTTCTTTGTTCCTATTTTTGTCTTACAATCTTTTTTTTTTTCTTTTGTGGTTTTAACTGAGCATTTTATATTATTCCATTTTGTCTCCTTTCTTAGCCTATCAGTTACACTTTTTAAAAAATTTATTTTAGTGGTTGCCCTAGAATTTTCAATATACACTTACAATTAATAAAAATCCACTTGGAAATAACACCAGAGCAATTCACGTGTAGCATAATAAAATAGCCCTAATTCCTTCTTCCCCTGCCTTGTATACTTGCTGTTCTTCATTTCAAGTATCTATGATATATAAAATATATACTTAAGAAATGGTAATCAACACATTGTTGCTATTATTTTGAGCAGTCAAGTATCTGTTAGAACAAATAAGAATAAGGAATATAAAAGTTTTAATTTTACCATCATATACTCCTTCTTTGATTCTCTTCCTTTCTTTCTGTAGATATGAGATTCTGACCAATATAATTTTTCTTCTCTCTAGAGAAATTATTTAACATTTCTTGCAAGGCAGGTCTGCTGGCAACAAATTTCCACAATTTTTTTTGTCTGAGAAATTTTTTCTCCTTCACTTTTAAGGACAATTTCACAGGGCTTAATTAGTTTTTAAATGAATTTTCATTATTAGAAGCAATATTTCCCTCATTTGAATATGGCAAATCTAAATATATTCTTTAAAATTATTCAAATCAATATGTGTTCATTGATTGGTATGAGAATAAAATCTAAAAGAGTTAAGTTCTTTAGTTTGTAATACATCAATATAATACTAATAATAAATTTTCAACAGTTAATTTCAATTATAAAATTTTACTTGATGGTAGAAATTCATGATTATTGTAATTTTTCATTCAAAAATTATTGTCAGAATTACTGAAAGGATTCTTTCAGTTAATATATGATGTTGTTGTATATGATAACAAATAAAATGAATTTGATATTTAGTTTTTGATTGTAGACAGGTTGATGATAATAATCATAGTTAAAATGTCTTCTTTGACAATTAAAAAAATATTTTTTAATAGGTGTGGAACTTGCCATCAATGTCAAGAAATTCTGCAAGAGAGGTGCATGTTGCATGTAACTGAGATTTTACAAATAATGACATTGATTCAACTTTTCCATTTTGAATTCAATTATATTTTCAAAATTATGTTGAATAAATAAATAGTTTTGCAATTTATTCCAAAGTTTTATCAGAAACAAAAACTAGTTAGATGTTAAAAGAAAGCAGTGGTGTCTAAATAGATTTTGTGCATTGTTATTTAACAAGGTAAAATAATGCAAAGTTTAAAAATGTATTAAATTTATGGAGAAACTTCTTTTTTACTTCTACTATAATTTTGTTGCTTATTTGCACAATATTTTCATCTAAATTATTTTAGGTCAGGTTCAATTTTTAGAATAGATTACTAAAATATATATAATTTCTTTCGATTTGCTTTATATCCTAAAGAATATTCCAGAAAAAGAAATGTTCAATAATCGGAAAATAAATATTTCAGAAATCCAAAATTTTAACAATATTTGTTCACAGCTCTGCATGGCTGTTATTGTATCTTACTTAATCTTTTATCTTAATCTCATAATGTTTAGCTTTTGTTACTTAATAAAATATTTGTTCATTTATCAATTACAATTTGAATTATTCTGGGGAGGGGGTTATCCATGTGAATATTTAACATCATTCAGTATTGATATTTTTCATTTTGCTAAAACTTGCCATAATTTTAGGAAATTTTGCTGTGACTCTGTTAAAAGATAAAAATTCCCACTGATTCTCTTAAAGTTATTTTGGTCAGCCCTCTGGGTACATGTCATTGTCTCACCCCAAACCAAAAGATATTTATTATATTTTCAGCAGCAGCAGAGTAGACTTCTTATTTGTTTCACAGAGTTAGATTCTGTACTGCAGAAAATAGTTACATTTTTCAGGACAAATTTTAATTTGAATATTCATCACTATTATTCATGCACATTTCACTTTATTCATGGATTTTTAGAAAGTGCTCCCATGCCCTAAATAATACTGTGAGGTAGATAAAGTAACAAACGTCCAACAATGCTTTCTCCTTTTAAACTGATTTGAACTAGTAAATTTCTTACAATGCCCTACTTACATACCTTTTGGGAATTTCTGGTGTTTTGTCTATGAGATTTTATTTTCAACAAGATCACCTAGATGTTTTATTATCATATTATATTGCCAAGTATCTAGAAATGGCAGAGGGTATGGTTAATTTAATTGAATATGAATTATTTTAATCTCATTTTCTCCTGAAATTCAACATTTTTACACAGAAAGATACTAATAAATTTGCATCTTGCACCAACAGTGATAAATGTGCAGTATATTCTGCTGAAATTAATTGTTCTCATTTTTTTACCTTTATTTCCCGCATTCCATATAATTTCTCCAAAAATATATTCCAGAATCAGAATTGTTTAATTGTTTTCTTTTCAGATGGCTTTCTGTTTCTGTGATCTTATCCTTTTCATTATTTTTATTTTTTCCCCAGCATCTGGAGAAAATAACATTGTGGCTTAGTACTTTCAGCTTTGATTTGTAACATTTTAAAATATTGAATACATGTTAACAGTGGTTAGTTTTTTGCTGATATATTTTCCTTAGCAAAATTTTAAAACTCTAAGCTATAATTATGAAATGTTTCTTTACTTATGCATTTGCCATTTTAATTTATGGAATAGTAAATGATTATGAGCTATTATATAGTGATTCATGTCATAATAAAATAAGACACTTGTCCATACTATTTTGGATTTAGTATATAAATATCAAATGAAATAAATTGACATATAGAGCAATAAATGTAGTCAGTTTTCCAAACTAATAAGAGTGTAGTTTATTAATTACTAACAATCAGTAAATCAATTAAAAAACAGGTGCTTCCTTAAAATCATGAGTTTTTTTAGATGTTTGGGGTCAATGAGATCTTTAAATTATCGAACATATTTTTCCTTTGTAATATGATAAAAATGCTATTATTCCACTTTGTTATGTCATTTTATTTAGTTTTTGGCAAAATTGTCATAATATACTAATTCTGATACAACAGATCCCTGTTTTCTAAAAGTAAACATGTTTATAACAGGTTTGTAAATAATGTCCAATATGCCATCAACATGAGCATGATAAAAATGAAAAAAAGAACTTTTATGTGCACAACATGAACCAACTCATAAGACAACTCCGTTTAGAGCCTGCATTCAACCTTAGGGAGGCTAGCTCCAGGGCAGGAGTGCCAAGGGTATGAAATAATGTTATTTAGATGAAAAGGACATTTATCTTTAATTTCCGACCTATATCTTTTAAGTTTCACATTATTTTTTCCCTTCCTGGCTTTTGTTTCCTGTATTATCCTGTTTTATTTGGAATTTGATTACAATTACTGATATAGGTTGAATTGCATCCCACCCCCCAAAAAAAAAAGATATGTTGAAGCCCTGAACTCTACTACTTCAGAATGAACTTATTTAGAAATAGGGTCTTTACAGATGAAATTAAGTTAAATGAGTTCATTAGGGTGGACTCGATTCTAATATGACTTTAATAAGTGTAAATTTAGACACAGAGGTGGACATGCCTACCTAGAAAGAAGACGATGCAAAAACATAAGAAAAAAGACAGTAATGCAACTAGAATGATGCCCCTGAAAGCCACGGAGCACCAAAGATGGCGAGCAAATGTCACGTTAGAATTGTCAAGAAAGAATTTTCCTTTAGAGCACAGCCCCGACCACACCTTGAGTTTGGAGTTCTAGACTACAGAACTGGGACAATAGACTTCTGTGGCTTTTAGCCACCCAGTTTTTGATAACTTTTATGGCAGCAGTAGTAAACTAAAACAGATACTAAATTATATGTGATAACTCATATGATTTAAGGGAAAGTTACTTTAAAATTAGGATTTTTTTCATGGAATTTCTAAAGACCAGAGGTTTGAAAACCTTCAGGGGTCAGATAAATGTCTAATAATTTAAGTGTTTGGAAAATATCAATTTATAGTAGATCAAAAAATTCTTGCATCTCCAAATTTTGTTCAGCATCCAAATACCAAATTCAAAGACATTTTTTGCACTCTAACATTTCTCATCCTCTCATCTTCCTATACATCTACACCTGAATTGAAAAGTTTCAAGTTCACCCATTTTACATCACAAGGCAAAATTTATGATGGCCATTATCCAACTAACTTTTAATATTTTCCAATAATTATTGAAAACACAAATGATCCAAAAAAATTTTTCTTTGCTTGAGGATTCATTTATGTGGTTTCCCTATAGTGGATTTGGCTTGATAGAAAGAATTCAAAGATTTTCTCACAAACTTTACCCTCGGTTGTTACTGCAGTGATTATATTATTGCATGCCAAAAGAGATTTTGCAGATGCAATTAAGATTACTATCCAGGTAGACTTAAACTAATCACATGAACACTTTAAAAATGAAGATTTTTTTTTTTTTCTGGCTGGTAGCAAAAAAGGAAGTCAGAGAGATTCAAAGATTGAGAGGGATTTAATGTGAAAGAGCTGTCCTACTATTGAGAAGGGGTCATGGGATATGGACCTGAGAACAACCTCTAGTTGTTGAACGTGATCCTTGGCCAATAGTCATGAAGAAAACAGAAAATTTATTCTTAATGCCACAAGGAACTAAGTTCTGCCAACAACCTGAATAAACTTAGAAGCAGACTACCCCCAAAATGCCTCCAGTTAAGAGTTCAGATTGGTTGACATCTTGACTGCAGCCTTACAAGGCCATAAGCAGAGAACCTTGTTGAGCCTACCAGGATTTCTGGTTTTCAAAACTCTGACAATATAAATGGGTATTAGTTTAAGCCAGTCAATTTGAAATAATTTGTCACTCAACGATAGAAAAGAAATGCACTTAATCGTTATTTCTTTGAAAAAATTAAATTTAATTTCACTTTATAAATGATTCTTATCTAAACTAACAATAAGTTATGTGTGAGTACTTGTCCATCTGTTATTATTGTTATTAAAATGTTAAAAAATATTACAGCAGATATTCTAGATGCTACATAATTTTGAACATCTTCTGTAAATACACTGCAATCTCCTCACTCCCAAACCACATTTTACCCCTTCTTGTTTCCTAAATGTAGCAAGGTATTTAGGTCAATAGATATTGAACAGTAGGTTAAGAATTGACTTGTACAAATATAAATTCTGTTGAGGATAAAGTATGTGTTTTTGTGGGTATACATATACACATACATATACATATGTGTATATATATATATATATATATATATATATATCTGTATCTATATGCACATATTTTCTCTCTTTATATATATATACACACACACACACATATATATATATATATATATATATATATATATATATATATATATATACACATATGTATCTCACTGGTAAGGAACTATATGCGGTTTGCTAAGCTCTGAATAAATTAGAAATTTGGGCTTATTTTCAAGTTTTAGCATGTGAAGGTAAAGTAAAACTGAACTGGAAATAAGGATATAAGGAATTACTATTGATTCCGCAACTGATTTGATTTCTAATCTTAAGACAATCATTTAAATATTTTGGACTCTTGTTTGTTCACTGGTAAAACAAAGGAGATGTGTTTTAGTTCCGTGACTATATAATGTTTAGGGGTATAAACAACTGCTCAATCCAATGAATAGTGTGAACCTATAAGAAACAAGTAACTCAAATAGTCATATGGTTCAGGCAGATGCAGTTGTGTTGGTTTGAGTACACTAATTGCCGTAACAAATATGTCCTTAACATGTATAATTGTTCAAACATAGTAGACTTTTATATCTTCCTAATTTAACAGTAAAACACATATGATTGTGCACAGTGGTAGGCTCTCCTCCATGTGATGATTCAGAGAATCTGTGCCTCCTCCAACTTCAGCATTTGATTGCTAAGGTCACTCTTAGCTGAACCAAGAAAATAACACAGAAGAATGCAATAGGCAGTTTTTATTGGGCAAGGATGTATGGAACATGTCACTTTTGCTCATTTTTTATTAGCTAGAAGTTAAACACTTGGCTACATTTAATATAAAAGGTAGTGAAAAGGTAGTCTTAGTTTATAACCAGGAATAAGGAGAAATGGTGTTTTGATGAAAAACAGGAAGGTTGCATCCAGTCACTCAGTACCAGCTTGCCCCCTTCTTATTTTCTGTATTTCATCTTCATGTTCCTCCAGAGGTGAGGAAACACAGTTTGTCATCCAGTTACTAAATCTAACTAAAAGTTAAAATTTCTCTTTGGTGTGATATCTTCTTCATCAATCTGGTTATGGCTCCTTTGATCTAGTGACTTTTGGAATAAATTTATCTTCTCTCCTCACACCATCCTACTCAATATACAGTGGTGTTGAAGAGACAGGAAAAAATTGAAAGCCATCTCTCAAAAAAGAAAAATGGAAAATCCAAAGCAATATTATATATCTATCAATTGTAAAAAGATTTTAACATTGAAAAGGCAGTTATTTTGGCAATGGAGGATCTTTGCTTAGAATGTGGATTTTCTCTCTTAGAAGAACTCCTATGCCCATTGTGCTCTGTGGTCCCTGGATGTACTTTCTTATTCATAATTACCCATGATCTAATCTGAGGGGGACACTGGGGAATCTTCCATCCTTGGGAAGTATACTATATTTACAACCATTTTCTAAATGGTTAAATTTAATGGTACTATGACTGTGCTTCTTATGGTCTCCTTAGTAATGCAATAACTCAAAAATACATTAGATTTCTGTTCCACTTTATTTTTATCAGTACCATGTCTTAGTAAGCAAAGTATTTTAATAGATACAGTTTTTAAATCTCTTTATTTTTTGCATCATTTTGGTGATATAAACTGCACACAATTAAAGTATGAATTTAAATAGATTTTGACATACGTATACATCCATGAAGGTTTTACCACAATTAAAACAAGAAATATGTCCACTACCCCAATACCCCATACTCCTTAATATTCCTTTAGTGTCTCTCCCTTTCTCTCCTTTCCATCTTCATTCTAGCCATATTACCAAGCAGTCATTGATTTGTTTACTTGGCAATATAGATTAGTTTTCACTTTTTATAGTTTAAATGAATATAGTCACAACACATGCAGTTTTCTGCCTAGATTTTTAACTTTTTTTACAAATATTTCATTACTTTTATAAATATTTCATGTCTTCTACAAATAAAGCTGCTATAAATATTTACACATTTGTTGTGGACATAAGTTTTTATTTCTCTTGTGTAAAATACTAGAAAGGCAATGGCTAGATTACATGGTATGTATATATTTAATTTTATAAAGAAATTTACAATTATTATCCAAAGGATTACACCACTTTGCATTACTTTCAGAAATGGATGAGAGTTTCAGCTGCTTCACCACATTCTTGGCAACAAGTGGTAAGGTCTTTTTTTTTTAATGTTTATCATTCTAATAATTGCATTGCGATATATCATTGCTGTTTAAATTTACATTTCTCTAATGACTAGTTATGTTGAACATTTTCTATGTGATACTCTTATTTCTTCTTTTTTGAAGTGTCAGTTCAAATATTTGCCCATTTAAAAATTTGTTGTGTATTTTATTATTGCATTTTGAGGGTTCTTTATGAAATCAAAATATAGGTCCTTTATGGAATATTTGAATTTCAAATATTTTCTTGCTTTTTTTTTATTTTCTAATAAAATTTCCGCAATAGTATCCTTTAAAGAACTGAAATTTTTAATTTTAAAGCATTTAATTTCACCATTTCTTCTCTTAAACTCAAAACAAATCGAACTATAAAGAAAGTTGAAAATAGTATAACTGTATTCCCAGAAAGAATAGGAAAACAGATTTTGGTGAACTAGACAACCATGACTTTCAAAACATCGGTCAGGGTTTTTGTTGTTGTTGTTGGTGGTCTTATTCTTGTTTTCCTACCTATATTGAAGTGTGTGTGTGTGTGTGTGTGTGTGTGTGTGTGTGTTCAAATGAAGCTGCTGAGGTCTGAGATTTGATATTAAATGAAATTCAAACTAGTTGATAAAAATAAAATATATTTGACTATCCCAGAACAAAGGGCTCTGAAGGACTCAGCTAGGTTTGTAGCAAAAAAAAAAAAAAAAAAAAAAAAGTAAAGACATTTCCCTTATATAGGTAAATAGGTTTTTCATACAGATTTAGAAAAAATAATTTTGATGAAATTTGCTTTCTGATCTAAAGGATCACTTTGATATTTTCATCATTTGTGCTCTTGTAATATGACTTTCAAACTTCATCTTCTTTTACCAAAATTGCATATAATTGCATTTTCTAGGCATTCTAGTTTACAAGTGTATTATATTATCCAGGGTTCTCCAAAGAAACATACACAGTAGGACTTATTTATCTATCTGTCTATCTATCTATCTATTTATCTACCTATCTGGCTACATATTAAGGAATTGGCTCATCTGACTATGGAGGTTAACAAGTCCCAAGCTCTTCAGTCTCTGTAGTCAGCAAGCTGTAGACACAAGTGATCCAATGGTGTAGTTCTCCTAAAAATAAGAAAAGCCAATGGTGGTTTTGGTTCGCCTCACAGAAACACTCAGAATAATATCTGACCAAATATCTAGGAATCTCATGGTCCAGTCAAGTTGACACCTAAGGTTAATCATTACAATAAGTATTATTCCATTTTGGTGAAGCTCTAAGAGAGAACAATAGAAATTCATTAGAAAAATAACAGTAAACCTCTTTCCAGAGGACAGTTAATCATACCAATACAAATTTAATTTTGTTAATGAAGTTATGAACATAATATTAAAATACAGGCAGTGACTGATACAGTATAAAGCATTCATTATGAATCAATATTTTAAAATATTTGACTCAGCTTATTACCCATTTTATTCTAAGTATGTTTAATGTAAATTTGTCTATAAATGTGACTTTTTTTCTTTCAAAAATGTTATTTGTGAGGGTAAAAGCCTTGGAAGAGTCTCTCAGGACATAGTTAGATCTTACAAAATATAGCAAATGATTTATATCACAACTGACATGACTCATAAATTCAAGTATTCCCTACTGTATTTCTTGCCCCATTTTTAAATACCAACCATATAAGTTTATCCCTTTGGTCCTTTGACTATATTTAGCTGTATGTGAATGGTGGAGAGGAGTAAAAGGGGGTTGAATTATTCATTTTGCTGTAATTCTGCATTGATATTAAAATGAAAAAAAATGTAACTAATACACCGAACATAGATTTAGTAAAGCAAAAAAAGAAATTTTGGAAGGACTTCTAGTAAGGCCTAACATATAACTTGGAAAAATACATAAGCATGCATCCCCTCAGGCAAAAAATATATACAATATATTATTTTACACAAAGCATGTATTTATGGAAATATTCCTTGCACCTACTCTTGTCATAGGAAATTCATTAAAAAGGAAATTAATTGAAAATTATGTCATTTCTTTTCTATTTTTAATTTATTTGATAAGCAGACAAGTATAAATCATTAAGGAGAAAAAAAAAAAAAAAAAACTTGTAGAAATGCAATGACCATCACAATGTTTTGCAATAATTGAGTCACAATTTACTACCAGGAGTAGAGAGATAGAAAAGGTCCAAGTTATGACAATGTTCATGATCAACAACTTTTTATGGGTCATACAGGAGCTATATAAAAATGTTTCTTTTGCTGATATTGAACAACACTACTTCTAGGCCTTTACTTTTCTCCTTTTTCTATATAAATTAAATGAGTCTTTTTCACCTCTTGCCAAATCATACGAAAATGCTAGAGAAGATGTTGATCATATTTGGACTATGATTTAGATGGTTTGACTTAAATTAGGTCCAAAGGCATAAATAAAATCCACTTGGGGAAGGGCCAGAGGAAGGATCTTTAAGTAATAGGCAGCTTCTCAAAAGCTATTGAAACTATGTTACCTCTGAAGTTGCCAACTGTAGTTTAGGAAATGTGGAAGTATATGTCAAATATATTTGTATTACAGAGATAGAGGGAGCAAATTAATTTTCAATATAAGCAACAAATGATAGTCACAATGATAGAAATTGTAAAGTCTGGGTATTCATTTCTAACTGAGTTTCTTCTCCTTTAAGAAATTCCATGTAAGGCACTAAAGATTTAATTTTCAAGTTCATGACATTGTCAAAATATTTCAAACAATTATGTAAATAACATTAAATTGATCATGGATTTGTTTCAAAGCTATAAAACATTCACTTTTGAAAAAGTGTAGACAGCTGCGTTTTAATGCACATAGTAAGAAAATCCCTTTTCTTGCCCAGAAATAAGTCCAAAATTCCATAACCCTGAGGTTCTTCTTTCTTTCAGCATTAGGAGTTTGCAAGTTAAATTCAAGAACTGTCTAGGCATTGTATAAAAACATAGGGAATAAGAAAGAAAGGTCCTTTGTTCCTGATTTCTTTGAAGAACATATACATCTTGTTGCAGTCATAATGACAACTTTGTTCTCCCAAGTAACTGAATTTTTTTGACAAATTACACATAAAGTACAACATTATTTTAATATGCTTACAAGATGGAGTAATTTGTCAAATTTGGTACCACGCAATGCACTCCTTGCAAAGTATAGACTTTAAAATGTGTAGTACAAAGTAATAGAGGATGATATGATAGTAATTTTTATGTATGAAAGAAGAGAAAGTTTAAACATTACAGTTGCATGGAACTCATGCCCATTGAGACAATTTAGACTTTCAACACAACAACAACAAAAAAATAAAATAAAGAAAAAGTAACAGTGAAACTTTGTGTTGTCCTCTATTTTCTTGTTTATTTTGTGTAAAGAATATAAAATATCAAACTATGAAGTCCATTATCACTCAGGTTTTGCACAATTTGCCCTGAATGCATAGCTTTATATACCTTTTAATATCCTTGTTACATTAGTTACATTATCAACTGACAGAAGTAACATTTCTGTTTAGCTCCTTTAGACAAGTACTGACATCCTGATGAGGATACTTAGTACATAGCACTTGATAAGGAAGATAATGTTCCAATTTAAAATAGAATATAATGCATTCATTCAGAATTTCCTATTTGCTTTCCTTCTCCATAAAAGACACTATTCTGTCATATACTTTATATGTGTCTGTACTCAAAATGCAGAGAGACTGTAGCATATTCTGAATGATGATACTGAAAATCAAAATTCTCTGCATAGGATACAGAATGTTATCAAAGTTAGAAAAATCAATGCTGTGCTGCACTCTGCTCCATGTGCTGTACACAGAAACAGCATTTTCTTCTCAGAAGCAGCTAAAAGTGTCAAAAATTCAAAGTGAGGAAATAAGATTTTGTTCAAATATTTCAGAAGGTTTTTTTTTTTTTTTTTTTCCTTCAAGTTGCCAGCTTCTATATCTAAGAAGGGAGACAGAGAGTACCTAGATGTCCTTCAATTACACTGAAATAAAAAAAAAGTCTCAAATTTGAAACTGGGTAGGTCTGATTTTTAGGTGGTTAGATTTCCTGCATCTTTTCAAAATAGGGTGAATCAAAGTCACAAGAAAACTGGAGCAGATCTTATATGAAGAGCTGTATAATTTTGCCCTTAGGCTATTCTCTATGGACAATATTTAAATGTGATACTGTGTTTAACATAATGAAGACACAGGCAAAGGAGGAGACTTGTACCATTATTCACTTACTATTATATGGGTAATTGATATAATTCAATTTAGATAAATATGCATACTCTAATACTTTCATAAAGCAAGGCGTGAACGTGCCTGTACTTTAATTTTTCAGTTAAATTATTTCAACTATCTTGCATATATCAGTATTTCTTTGATGCATACAATTGAAAAATCTTAGTGAGTAGATAAATTATTGAGTGTGATGTTTAAATATTCTTTTTCAAATAAAATACCTGGTAGATATTAAAATGGTATTTCATATGCAGTTAAATCTACTTTTGTGTTTGAAAATTGTAAGTTAAATTTAATTCAAAATATATGTGTTTAAAATGTGTAGATAATAAATTATTGAAGTATTTTTTATTGCAACCAAATGGCAACTTCTTATAAATGATAGCACTCTACAGAAGCCTAATAGTTGTTCTTTTATGGGAAATTTAATTAGTAGACTCTCAATTCAGTGATATATAGCTTCCAAATCTGTTCTCTCACTGAACCTCCACAGGCCTCCTGGATTCTACAGATGCACAGATTAATCTAGATCCTTCAGGGGAAATTGTGTAACAAGTTTCCTCATTTCTGATTGAACACGACCATGAAAACCACTGCAATTTCTGTCTTTTGACCTGATTATTGTTAAAGTCACATGGCTAGTATTCTTGATATGAATTCTAAAAATTATACCCAAAAGGCACATTGATATTACTCAAATAGCAGGCAGACTCTAGTTTGACTGTGGGACTGATAAGCCACAAAGTTAAACAGGGGAAGAAACAAGTTCATTATTTATGTGATTCTCACTTTCGTATTTTCATGGGAAAATACAAGTGAATGTCTGCCACTGACATCTATTTTTACTTAGTAAAATGAAATTAACTCTATCGTCAAAGAAACAGAATTGAATGGACTAGAGAACAAATGGTTCATTTAAATGTTTTATTATGTACTTTTTCCTTTTTAAAAAATTTTATTGAAGTATAGTTGATTTAAAATGTTGTGTTAATTTCTGCTGTACAGCAAAGTGATTCAATTATATATATATATACACATTCTTTTTCATACTCTTTTCCATTATGATTTTCCACAGGATATTGAATATGGTTCCCTGTGCTATACAGTAGAACTTTATTGTTTATCTATTCTATATATAATAGTTTGCATCTACTAATCCCATACTCCCAATCCATCCCTTCCCCGCCCTCCTCCTCCTTGGCAACCACAATTCCTATTCCTTTTTTTTAATTTCTAAAAAAATTTTATTGGATTATAGTTGATTTACAATGTTGTGTTAGTTTCAGGTATGCAGCAAAGTGAATCAGTTATATATACATATATCCACTGTTTTTTTGGATTCTATAAATAAACAAATAGATGTTTTATTACATATTGGTATATTTAACGTAGGTAAAAATGCACATTAGTATATATTACAGATACGTATTTATCCTTAAACAAACTGATAAATTTGTTGTGTATCATCATTACAAATACCTGTGTAATCTTTCCCATCCATCTACCCTTTCTGAACTTCTATCCCATAAATTTTAGACGAATTTCTCAATGTTTAAGAGCCAACAAGGTCCTGGTGCCTCTATGAAAAGGCCTCTTTAACATCTGAAATGGAGGCTGGCTGTCATGGCCAAGTCTTCATTTCTTTTTAGATTCAAATTTTAATTTCTTTCAGAAAGCAAAGGTTTTGGGGGCCCAACAAATTCAAGTTTACTCAACCTCTTACACCTTACTGTACAAGAACAGGAGATACATATTCTGCTACATGAATGAGGAAAAGGAATATAGAATAGAGAAGCTGAGGTTGGTGATGGGTGTGGGGAAACGTAAGGGTACTTTTACCTATTTACAGTTTTGACTAGAGCTGACTAGAATTTTAAGTACTAGTATCATGTCCTACAAAATTGGCATCACAGATAAACAATATGTTAAAGCTCTAAAATGACCAAATAATCAGACTGATTTGTTCCAGAACCAATCCAGAAGTAATGAACATCGTGATGATTATTTTGACTTTTTTCTTGTGACTTACATTTTTTGAGCAGTAAAATTTCTTTAGAATTACAATTCAGTTTGGATTTATTAAGGATTCCTTTTCTAGGATAACAATAAGCAGCAGGTGAATTGAATATACGTCACAAACACAAAATATTTCTAATGATTAAGTACCAGATAATAAGACTTTATATTTTAAATAGATGTCATAGAGATGATCTTGAAATAATTAAACAGACTTTCATATGTTGACTACTAAGTATTTAATCAAACTTTATCTCTGAAATTTCTGTTCTAGAAAACTTCTGCTATGGTAAAACCATGAATTTATTCAAATAAATACAACATAGTCTAAAGATCCCACGAGTCTTACATGTTAATTCTCTTGCTTACACTGGCCCCTCGATTTGCATGACTCCTCATTCTCTTTTATTTAAAACATATTTCCTTCACAGTTCAAATCAGTTCCTAACATTTCTCCTTAGCAGCTTACTCAACCTACATTTGATTTTACTCTTCAAAAAGCTGCCCTGCTAGATACATTTTTCCCCCACAGGATCTATTTTCACAATTAGATTATAAACACTACAGAAAATATATGAGTATTTTTGTACTTCTTATTTATATAGACCTAAAAGAACTCATCAATTGAGCATGTATTAAGGCTTGTTCTAGATAACAGTCATATTTTTTTAAAGTATGTTCATTATGGAATTATTAGACAGTTTTTGTGTGTGTGTATGCATGAGTGTTTGGGGCAGAGAAAGAGGGAGTGAAGGTAAGATACTCATTTTCTATGAGGCATACAATATAGGATCTCCAGAATGACAAAGGGACATTACTGTTTTAAAAAAATAGTTTTTTGAAACCAATATATTAAAATATTTTATCAAAAGGAAAAGTTTATGTTTTCTTTCATAAAGATAGTATAGTCTTATTTAATAGTTCTAGCAATACTGAAAAGCTTAAAACATTTTATTAATTGTTTTCTTTTATTAAATATATCCCCCCTCTTTTCCTCTCTCTCCTTCTCTCTCATCTATTTCTCTCCATGACTGCCTAAATGATGACATATGTGCCTTGCAAATGTGCATGTGTGTTTACATATATGGATATAATTGTATAAACATGGGGACTTTCTGTGGCAACTTCTCTTTTCATTTAGCAATGTATCCATCTCAGATATACTTTTATGTCCTAAGTTAAAGACCATGCTGGAAGTCACCCAGAGTGCATCAGACAGCCAAATGTTTATTTATAATATTTTTTATGATTGGTTCACATGCAGTAACAGCTATTAAATACTTCTAATATCAACTATTCAAATTGACATAACTGACCCTTTATTAATAGCTTCATAAAACTCCATTTTGTAGATCTTTCTTATTTATTTAATCAATCCAAAATTGTTGGTTCCAGATTTTTCTAATATGAGAAACCCTATTTTAAACATCTTTATAACCTATCTTAGCATATTTGACTCATATCTCCTTGGGATAAATTTAACAAGTGGCATGTGTGGCTCAAATAAATTTTGACACATATTTTCAGTCCAAAGAGTAGTTCTAATTTACATGACTTTCAAGATTGCATGAGACTATCTCTTTTCCTTAATCCCCACTATCAAAACCCCACACCAGATTAGCATGTTTATTACAATCAGTCCATCTATATAGATGCATCATTATCAACCAAAGTTCAGAGTTTACATTAGGGTTCCCTCTTGGGGTTGTACAATCTAAGAATTTGGACAAATGTATAATCACATGTATCCACAACTGTAGTGTCATACAGAGTGATTTAAGTGCCCTAAGAATCTTCTGTGCACCACCTATTCATCCTTCTCTCCTCCTAACCCCTGAACCACTGATCCTTTTACAGTCTCCATAGTTCTGCTTTTTCCACAATGTCATAGTTGAACACTCTGAAATAGTTGAAATCATATGACATGTATTCTTTCCAGATCAACTTCTTTTAGTTAGTAATATGCATTTAAAGTTCCTCCACACCTTCATGACTTGATAGCTCATGTATTTTTAATATTGAATAATATTCCATTTTTCAGATTTGCCACAGATTTTTTATCCATTCACCTATAGAAGGACATCTTGGTTGCTTCCAAATTTTGGCAATCATGAATAAAGCTACTATAAACATTCATGTGCAAGCTTTTGTGTGGACATGTTTTTAACTCCATTGGGTAAATACCAAGAAGCAAGATTGCTGAGTCATCTGGTAAAATTATGTTTAATTTTGTAAGAAAATGCTAAACTGTTTTCTAAAATGTCAGTACCATTTTGCATTTCCACCAGAAATAAATGGGAGTTCTTGTTGTTTCACATCTTCACCAGCTTTCTATCTGGTCAGTGTTTTTTTTTTTTTTTTCTTCTCACCATTCTAATATGTATATAGTGGTATCTTATTGTTATTTAAATTTGCAATTCCTTAATGACTTATGAAGTTGAGCATCTTTTTGTATACCTATTTGCCATTTCTATAACTTCTTTGGGAGGTGCTCAGGTCTTTTGCACATATTTAATTGAGTTATTCCTTTACTTATTATTGAGTTTTAAGAGTTCTTTGTATATTTTGAATACAATTCCTTTATCAGATGTCTTTTGCAAATATTTTCTACCAATCGTGGCTTGTCCGCTTATTCTCTTAACAGTGTCTTTTGCAAAGCAGATTTTTTAAATGTTAATGAATTCCAGTTTATCAATTTTTTTCTTTCATGGATTGTGCCTTTGTTATTGTGTCTAAAAAGCTTTATTTGTGGTTTTGTTTTATAAATATGTAAAATATTTGAGTAGTCAAATATTTTGGAAAAAGTCAGTCAGACATATTCTTTAATATGCCTTCTCCATCCAATTCTCTAAAACAGTGGTCCGCAACCTTTTTGGCATCAGGGACCAGTTTTGTTGAAGACGATTCTTCCATGGACCAGGGTTGGAGGGAGATGGTTTGAGGATGATTCAAGCGAATTACATTTAAAGTGCATTTTATTTCTATTATTATTACTTTGTAATAATAATATACATATATATTATTGAAATAAGTATACAACTCACAATAATGTAGAATCAGTGGGAGCCCTGAGCTTGTTTTCCTGCAACTAGATGGTCCCATCTGGGGGAGATGGGAAACAGTGAAACACGAAGTGTGTTGCTTATGTCCAGTCTACTCAGTAATCTCGTTTTGGTTGCTGTCACTGCAGAAAACCCTGCTTCACAAAGATAGGATGTTGGAAATGGAAACAGGCTTTTCAGTGTTTTTGTAGCAATCTCAGGATATTCCACCTTTAATCCAGAACGTATGGAGATTTGAAGTTGTCTCAAATATATTTTTAAGGTCACCGTCATTCTCAAGCAGTTGTTCCTCTTCTAGCATGGACAAAATCGATTCACCTGGCTTATTCACAAATGGGTCGCAGATCCATTACTTCCCAGTTTGGGGGCTTTTTGTGGTTGGGAAGTAATGCTCAAACTCTTCTGAAAGCTGAGATAGGTGATCATGCACCAGCTGGGAGAAAAAAGGCCCTTGCTCAGTCTCTTTCAAAATCCCTGCTAATGTTTGAAACATGTCAAAAATCCCAATGTTCATTCATTACCCCCATAATTCCAGTTTGGCTTTGAATGCAGCCACCTTATCTGCTGACTTGAATACAGTTGTCGTTCTCCTCTGAAGTGACACCTGAGCAGGTTGAATATGTCACACAACTAAGCAAGTTTTAAGACCCATTCTGTGTCACTGAAATGTGCTGTCAGTGGTGACAGTTTTTCTAAAAGAAATCTCTGGAGTGGCTCTCATAACTCATAAACTCTGGCCAGTGATCTACCTTTAGAAAGCCAACTCACTTCTGTGTATAAGAGAAGATGTGTGCTCCTTCTCCATCTCCTCACAGAGCTGCGTGAACAGACATGAGTTAAGGGCATATACTTTAATGTGGTTAATAATTTTAATCACATCGTGCAAAATGTTGTAAAGTTCAGGTGACATTTTTTTGGCTAGCCAGCATCTCTCTATGGATGACACAGTGCATAGACTCACATTCAGAAGCGACCCCTTTGACCTGAGTAGTGAAATCAGACAGCTGTTCAGTCATGGCAGCCACTCCATCCGTGCATATACCGACATAAAATGACCAATGCAGTTTTCCTGCTATGTAATCTTTCAAAGACTCGAATAGTTCTGCAGCTGTGGTGTTGGTTGGCAACAAAAGTGCACATAATATATCCTCATGTACATCCTCCTGAAAAATATATCGTACAAAAAAAAGCATCGTTGCCTTGTTGTCAACATCAGTAGACTTGTCAACCTGGATTGCACACCACAGTGACTTGTTAATCCTCTTTAACAATTGTGCCTCAATATCCTCTGCTATTTCATCAACTCATCTAGTTATGGTGTTAGCTGAAAGAGGAACATGTGCCCCTTTTTGAACTGCAGCCTCTCCTAAAAGTTCATGACCAATGTCTTTAGCAGCAGGTAGGATCAACTTCACGGATAGTAAAAGACTTCTTAGCTTTAGCAATGCAGTTAGCCACTAAGAGTGATGTTCTCAGCGCAGACACATTTGGTGAAGTGGTGGCCTTCAATAACTGCTTCTGTTCTTTTTGTTCACTTTTTTTTTCTTTTGAAAAACAACAAAGGCTTGTCTTTTAATGCAGGGTGTTTGTTCTTCGTGTGGCAAAGCAGTTTTGGTTAGCCGATCACCACATATTATACAAAGCGGGCTTGGAGAATGCAAACCACCTGTTGCAATGGACTCGTAATTTAGGTAGGACTCTTGGTATTTTCTTTTAAATGCAGCTTTCTTTTTGTTGGCAGTCTTAGAGTCTTCTGCTGTCTCATCATTGGGTCTTTCTTCCTTTTCAAAGAAGCTCTCCAGCAACATTTGTTTTTTACTCATTTTGGGTAGGGTTAGCTTGAGGGCTTACCAAAACTGTGACTGAGACAAGTGCACAGTGCAGGAAAGAGGCGCGGATGGAAGTGGTAAATAAAATAATGGGGGGGGGGGGCTTCCCTGATGGCACAGTGGTTGAGAATCTGCCTGCCAATGCAGGGGACACGGGTTCGAGCCCTGGTCTGGGAAGATCCCACATGCCGCAGAGCAGTTAGGCCCGTGAGCCACAGTTACTGAGCCTGCGTGTCTGGAGCCTGTGCTCCGCGACAAGAGAGGCCGCGACAGTGAGAGGCTCACGCACCGCGATGAAGAGTGGCCCCTGTTTGCCACAACTCGAGAAAGCCCTCGCACAGAAATGAAGACCCAACACAGCCATAAATAAAATAAATAAATAAATAAAAATTTAAAAAATAAAAAATAATGGGCGGGCCACTCACAGACTAAAATAAGTGTTGGATTCTGACTTAAAGCCTGCCACCAGATGCAGCTGTACAATTGAAGCACATCAACTCACTTACCACTATAAAAGCTGCCACCAGATGCAGCTTAATTGTCACTTGCCACTCACTGATAGGGTTTTGATATGAGTCTGCAGGTAGTTGATTTATTATGGTCTCTGTGCAGACAAACCTCTCTGCTAATGATAATCTGTATTTGAAGCCACTCCCCAGCACTAGCATCACCACCTCAGCTCCACCTCAGATCATCAGGCATTAGATTCTCATAAGGAGCACACAACCTAGATCCCTTGCATGCGCAGTTTACAATAGGGTTCGCGCTCCTATGAGAAGCTAATGCGACAGATGATCTGACAAGAGGTGGAGCTCAGGGCGGTAATGCGAGCGATGGGGAGAGCTGTAAATACAGATGAAGCTTCGCTGACTTGCCCATTGCTCACCTCCTGCTGTGTGGCCCGGTTCCTAACAGGCAACGGACCGGTACCAGTCCATGGCCTGGGGGTTGGGGACCCCTGCTCTTAAAAATATGTACCCATATTTTCTGTTAACACATTACAAATACCAAACTACTAAACAAATCAGCAAAGAAATTTTATGAAATTGTAGAATCAGAACTAAAATATATCTTTAAGGAAATTAATTTGTATGAAAACTATGCAAATATTATTCAGTATCTACAACTTTTGGTTCACTAAAAATAATATTTACTGGGTGTCTAATATATGCTGGGCACTAACCTCGGTACTAAATATATAACAATAAATAAAATATAACCCCTTTATTCGTGGAATTTACAATTAAAAGGACAAAAATAGAGTATGATAAGGTAAACAGAGGTCTCACGGTGGAGTGGGTTTGTGAGAAGTCCTCAGCATTAAGATGAGAATGGAACAGAATTATGAAGGAACCGATCATAAATGTATGATGAGGAAGAGTCTTCTATGCATAAGTTTTGAGAGTTTATAGGCTTGTGAGAAGGATGTGCACTTGGTGAAATCAAAGAAAAAAATAAGGAGGCTAATGTGGTGATAGATGAAATAAAGTCAGAGATAAAGAGGGACTGGGAAAGATCCAGTGTGACCTTATTAAGCGTTGTAAGGATTTTAAATTTTACTTTACATTAGATAAGAAAATAGTGCAGCACTTTTGAACAGTGGTGAAGCATAGTTTAAGTTATATTTTAAAATGAGCACTCAGTCAACTATGTTGAGCATTGTGTGTGTGTGCGTGTGTGTGTGTGTTTGTGGTTTGGTGGGAGAAAGGAAGGAAGATTTTCTAAAAAGTACTCAAAAGAGTAAACTGGGATACATTGTAAGTCATATCTCAATAATACACAATAGTTAGGTCAAAAATAAAGAGTTAACTCCAATAAGTGTGGCAAACACAAGTGTGTAAAAGCATTTATGTTGATTAAAATTAGAATGTCTTTCATCCTTAGGAGTTTTTTTTTTTTTTTTTTCTTTTATGTATATCACTCATGTAAAGTTAGTCGCTTTACCTTTTCTATTTTTTTTTTCTTTTCCTTTTACAATCTCAGTGTGTATTGAAGTGGTATTCTACTCTTCATTTGGATCCTTATACATGTACACCATAAACATATCCAGACAATAAGTGAATTTATATAGAAGTATTGGGTTTTTCCATGAACCAAATGCCTTTACTTCACAATGTATGTGCTATACAAAGGAATGATGGAAAGTTCCTGGTGAGGTGGAAGGAGCAGGAGGGATAGAATATGGTGAGAGAAGTGAAGTCCTGAGCTCCTGACTCACTCAGAAGTTCCAACTGTAGTAATTTTATTTTTGCTCCCAATGATTGCCCCACCCACCACTCTTTATCTATAAACTCAGAGTCAGGAGTATGTCCTGATTTTCCTCAGAGAAGGGCTATAATTCATGTATTTTGAATTACAACTTATATTATTTTCTTCATAAATTTAATTTCTTTTTTATTCCTGTATTATCCATGGGCAATTTAATATTATGATGTTCTTGTTTTGTTTTTTAATAGTTATGGTTTCTTACATGGAAGTACATTTTCTCTAATTTCAATAACATGAAATATAAGAGAGATATCTACCTTCAGTCTACTTCATGCAAACAGAACACTAGTTTTTGTTCACATCATGTTTTTAATAGTGCCTATATGCAAATTACCAGGTTTCCACAAATAGAGTGTGTAGCAAAACTTAAGAACACAGGTACATGCATAGTTCAAGAGACAGAGAAGCACTGGATTGAAAACACAACATTAATAGCATTAAATTGTCATTTTTCAAGGTTGGAATTACCTAATGAAACGACGACTATGAAAATTATTAAATTATCATAGTTAAATGTGTCTTGGATGGCATTTTGACAGCACTTAAACCTATTGGTCTAGCTCAAGAGATGAGGTAGAATACTGAATTATTTTTGAAAATTTAAATTATTGAATATACTGTCAAATATATTTCATAGCATTTTATTAAACAAAGCATGTGTTAAAATACTAAATACATAAATAGTCATGCATATAAAAGTATAAATAAATGTTAATGTTCTCAGAGAAGCAAAGAAAAAAGACAATTGAACAACAGCAAATGACTATATTGAATATTACCGTTTATGAGTCACTATTCAAACTTGAGAGGTCAATAATTTAAAGAATCCGAAAAAATATACTTGAAAATCTTACTGTTAAATTTCTTCAGCTTTATCTAGGTCTTTTAATTTCATAAAAGATGACATATGTCAAATATTTAGAGAAGTAGCCACAAGTCAACATTGCTCCTTTCTTTTCCTCATTTTTATAAAACATGCAATTTAAATAAAATAGAAACACTGCTTCATTGAGCTAGACCTCAAACCTTGAAAATTGCCTGTAATCAGATTGATAATTATAATAATAAGCAGGGATTTTTTTTCTAACAAACACCAACAGACACAGACTACTATAGTTCAGACAGTTTAAGTACCAAAACTTCTGTATTGTGCTTTTAAAAAATTATAGTATTATTTCCTGTGTCAGAACCCTATGAGATGGGAATGGAAATGCCTTTTTCTTGCAAAACAATCAGGGTGTGATTGATTATGCCTGTCCATACATGTCTGATGGATTTTAAAGTGATAGTATCTCTAATTGCAAATCGAATACCTGATTAATGTTGCTCTGAGGTTTAGTGACCTTTTAAAATAGAAAAGTATTTCACATCAATCCGTGTATTGTTACTCATCAGAATATCCATTTTTACTCATTTGGATATGTACTGCTATTGGGCAATGTGCCATTACTCCTTGACAACTGGGGCTTAAACTAGTAAACTGCTTTTACATAGGCAAGAAGAAATGCAGAAGTAAAACATGTAGACTCCTCTGATTCACAATGTTCATTATAAGTAGAACATTCTTTTGGAAAACAGGAATCTGAGTAGAGCAGTTTATAACAGGTTTTTTTCATGGTAAGCTACAAAATGCCCTAGACCTTAGCAACATCTCTGATAAGATAAAGAAAACTTCACAGGTGCATTAGTGATACACACACAATAGGAATTCATTAACAGTGTGTATGAACAAATATAATACTGAAATTGTATGCAACCATGCAAATTTATGCATTAGTGTCAGAATAAAAAAGCTAAATTATACAGGTAGACAACTTAACTGCAATTATTAGTAAACAATTTCAAGCATTTAGGTTGTTTATAAGTAAATGTTATGCAAATATGTTTGAATCAAGAATTAAAAGCTAAGCAAACATGCTAAACTTTCAAATAACTGCTAACATAAATGTTAATCTGACACAAATACTCTTTTGTTATTTATTTTACTTGTCAGACACACTGTGACCTATGTTAAGTAGAAATCACTACGTGCTCACATGTTACAAAGATAGAATAAATCTACATATTTTTAATTCTCATTTTAAATCAAGAGATAAAATGGAATATCACTAAGTAACCCAGATATTGAAAATAAATATTTCTTCCAAAATCTGATTTTTACAGCTCTATTGAGGTATAACTGATATAGAGTAAATTGAATAAAGCTTATGATTTCATGTTTTGACATCTGCATAAACCGTAAATCCATCATCAAAATGGTAAAGAATATATCCATTTCCCCAAAACATTTTCCTATGTGCCTTTTTTTTTTAACATCTTTATTGAAGTATAATTGCTTTACAATGCTGTGTTAGTTTCTGCTTTATAACAAAGTGAATCAGCTATACATATTTATATATACCCATCTTGCATCTCCTTCCCTCTCATCCTCCCTATCCCACCCCTCTAAGTGGTCACAAAGCACTGAGCTGATCTCCTTGTGCTATGCAGCTTCTTCCAACTAGCTATAGATTTTACATGGGTAGTGTATATATGTACATGCCACACTCTCACTTTGTCCAGCTTACCCTTCCCCATCCCCGTGTCATCAAGTCCATTCTCTAGTAGGTCTGCATCTTTATTCCCGTCCCGTCCACTGGTTTTTCATAACCTTTTTTTTTTTTTTTTTAGATTCCATATATATGTGTTAGCATACGGTATCTGTTTTTCTCTTTCTGACTTACTTCACTCTGTATGACAGACACTAGGTCCATCCACCTCACTACAAATAACTCGATTTTGTTTCTTTTTATGGCTGAGTAATATTCCATTGTTTATATGGGCCACAACTTCTTTATCCATTCATCTATCGATGGACACTTAGGTTGCTTCCATGTTCTGACTATTGTAAATAGTGCTGCAATGAATACTGTGCTACATGACTCTTTTTGAATTATGGTTTTCTCAGGGTATATGTCCAGTAGTGGGATTGCTGGGTCGTATGGTAGTTCTATTTTTAGTTTTTTAAGGAACCCCCATACTGTTCTCCATAGTGGCTGTACCAATTTACATTCCCACCAACAGTACAAGAGTGTTCCATTTTCTCCACAGCCTCTCCAGCATTTATTATTTGTAGATTTTTTGATGACGGCCATTCTGACTGGTGTGAGGTGAAACCTCATTGTAGTTTTGATTGGCATTTCCCTAATGATTAGTGATGTTGAGCATACTTTCATGTGTGTGTTGGCAATCTGTTTATCTTCTTTGGAGAAATGTCTATTTAGGTCTTCTGTCCATTTTTGGATTGGGTTTTTTGTTTTGTTAAAATTGAGATGAATGAGCTGCTTGTAAGTTTTGGAGATTAATCCTTCGTCATTTGTTTCATTTGCAAATATTTTCTCCCATACTGAGGGTTACCTTTTCCTCTTGTTTATGGTTTCCTTTGCTCTGCAAAAGCTTTTAAGTTTCATTAGGTCCCATTTGTTTATTTTTGGTTTTATTTCCATTTCTCTAGGAGGTGGGTCAAAAAGGATCTTGCTGTGATTTATGTCATAGAGTGTTCTGCCTATGTTTTCCTCTAAGAGTTTTATAGTGTCTGACCTTACATTAAGACCTTTAATCCATTTTGAGCTTATTTTTGAATATGGTGTTCAGAAGTGTTCTAATTTCATTCTTTCACATGTAGCTGTCCAGTTTTCCCAGAACGACTTTTTGAAGAGGCTTCTTTTCTCCATTGTATATTCTTGCCTCCTTTATCAAAGATAAGGTGACCATATGTACATGGGTTTATCTCTGGGCTTTCTATCCTGTTCCATTGATCTATATTTCCGTTTTGGTGCCAGTACCATACTGTCTTGATTACTGTAGCTTTGTTGTATAGTCTGAAGTCCGGGAGCCTGATTCCTCCAGCTCCGTTTTTCTTTCTCATGATTGCTTTGGCTATTCAGGGTCTTTTGTTTTTCCATACAAATTGTGAAAATTTTTGTTCTAGTTCTGTGAAAAATGCCATTGGTAGCTTGATAAGGATTGCATTGAATCTGTAGACTGCTTTAGGTAGTATAGTCATTTTCACAATGTTGATTCTTCTAATCCAAGAACATGGTATATCTCTCCATCTGTTTGTATCATCTTTAATTTCTTTCATCAGTGCCTTATAGTTTTTTTTTTTTAAACATCTTTATTGAAGTATAATTGCCTTACAATGGTGTGTTAGCTTCTGCTTTATAACAAAGTTAATCAGTTATACATATACAATATGTTCCCATATCTCTTCCCTTTTGCATCTCCCTCCCTCCCACCCTCCCCATCCCACCCCTCTAGGTGGTCACAAAGGACCGAGCTGATCTCCCTGTGCTATGTGGCTGCTTCCCACTAGCTATCTATTTTACATTTGGTAGTGTATATATGTCCATGACCCTCTCTCACCCTGTCACATCTCACCGCATCCCCTCCCCATATCCTCAAGTCCATTCTCTAGTAGGTCTGTGTCTTTATTCCTGTCTTGCCAGTAGGTTCTTCATGGCCTTTTTTTTTTTTTTTTTTTTCCCTTAGATTCCGTATATATGTGTTAGCATACTGTATTTGTTTTTCTCTTTCTGACTTACTTCACTCTGTATTTTGACATACAATTCCTTTGTCTCCTTAGGTAGGTTTATTCCTAGGTATTTTATTCTTTTTGTTGCAATGGTAAATGGGAGTGTTTCTTTAATTTCTCTTACAGAGTTTTCATCATTAGTGTATGGGAGTGCAAGAGATTTCTGTGCATTAATTTTGTATCCTGCTACTTTACCAAATTCATTGATTAGCTCTATTAGTTTTCTGGTAACATCTTTAGGATTCTCTATGTATAGTATCATATCATCTGCAAACAGTGACAGCTTTATTCCACTTTTCTAATTTGGATTTCTTTAATTTCTTTTGCTTCTCTGACTGCTGTGGCTAAAACTTCCAAAACAATGTTGAATAATAGTGATGAGAGGTGGCAACCTTGTCTTGTTCCTGATATAAGTGGAAATGGTTTCAGTTTTTCACCACTGAGGACGATGTTGGCTCTGGGTTTGTCATATATGGCCTTTAGTTTGTTGAGATAAGTTCCCTCTATGCTTATTTTCTGGAGGGTTTTTACCATAAGTTGGTGTTGAAAATTTTCAAAAGCTTTTTCTGCATCTCTTGAGATGATCATATGGTTTTATTCTTCAGTTTGTTAATATGATGTATCACATTGATTGATTGGCATATATTGAAGAATCCTTTCATTCCTGGGATAAACCCCACTTGATCATGGTGTATGATCCTTTCAATGAGCTGTTGGATTCTGTTTGCTAGTATTTTGTTGAGGATTTTTGCATCTATGTTCATCAGTGATATTGACCTGCAGTTTTCTTTCTTTGTGACATCTTTGTCTGGTTTTCATATCAGGGTGATGGTGGCCATGTAGAATTAGTTTGGGAGTTTTCCCAAACTAATTTGAGAAGGATAGGTGTTAGCTCTTCTCTAAACGTTTGATAGAATTCACCTGTGAAGCTGTCTGGTCCTGGGCTTTTGTTTGTTGGAAGATTTTTAATCACCGTTTCAATTTCAGTGCTTGTGATTGGTCTGTTTATATTTTCTATTTCTTCCTGGTTCAGTCTCTGAAGGTTGTGTTTTTGTAAAATTTGTCCATTTCTTCCAAGTTGTCCATTTTATTGGCATATATTTGCTTGTGGTAATCTCTCATGATCCTTTGTATTTCTGCAGTGTCAGTGGTTTGTTCTCCTTTTTCATTTCTAATTCATTGATTTGAGTCTTCTCCCTGTTTTTGTTGATGAGTCTGGCTAATGACTTATCAATTTTGTTTATATCCTCAAAGAACCAGTTTTTAGTTTTACTGATCTCTGTTATTGTTTCCTTCATTTCCTTTTCATTTATTTCTTATCTGATCTTTATGATTTCTTTCCTTCTGCTAACTTTTGGGATTTTTGTTCTTCTTTATCTAATTGCTTTAGGTGTAAAGTTAGGTTATTTAATTGAGATGTTTCTTGTTTCTTGAGGTAGGATTGTATTGCTATAAACTTCCCTCGTAGAGCTGCTTTTGCTGCATCCCATTGGTTTTGGGTGGTTATGTTTTCATTGTCATTTGTTTCTACGTATTTTTTTATTTCCTCTTTGATATCTTCAGTGATCTCTTGGTTATTAAGTAGTGTATCATTTAGCCTCCATGTGTTTGTATTTTTAACAGATTTTTTCCTGTAATTGATATCTAGTCTTTTAGTGTTGTGGTCAGAAAAGCTACTTGATACAATTTCAATTTTCCTAAATCTACCAAGGCTTGATTTATGACCCAAGATATGACCTATCCTGGAGAATGTTCCATGAGCAGTTGAGAAGAAAGTGTATTCTGTGTTTTGGGATGGAATGTCCTATTAATATCAATTAAGTCCATCCTGTTTAATGTATCATTTAAAGCTTGTGTTTCCTTGTTTATTTTCATTTTGGATCATTTGTCCTTTGGTGAAAGTGGGGTGTTAAAATCCCCTACTATGATTATATTACTGTCAATTTCCCCTTTTAAAGCTGCTAGCATTTGCCTTATGTATTGAGATGCTCCCCTGTTGGGTGCATAAATATTTACAATTGTTATATATTCTTCTTGGATTGATTCCTTGATCATTATGTAGTGTCCTTCCTTGTCTCTTGTAATAGCTTTTATTTTATATTCTATTTTTTCTGATAGGAGAATTTCTACTCCAGCTTTCTTTCGGTTTTCATTTGCATGGAATACCTTTTTTCATCTCCTCACTTTCAGTCTGTATGTGTCCCTAGGTCTGAAGTGGGTCTCTTGTAGACAGCATATATATGGGTCTTGTTTCTGTATCCATTCAGCCAGTCTGTGTCTTTTGGTGGTAGCATTTAATCCATTCACATTTAAGGTAATTATTGATATGTATGTTCCTATTCCCATTTTCTTAATTGTTTTGGGTTTGTTATTGTAGGTCTTTTCCTTCTGTTGTGTTTGCTGTCCAGAGAAGTTCCTTTAGCATTTGTTGTGAAGCTGATTTTGTGGTGCTGATTTCTCTTAGCTTTTGCTTGTCTGTAAAGTTTTTAATTTCTCCTTCGAATCTGAATGAGATCCTTGCTTGGTGGAATAATATTGGTTGTAGGTTTTTCCCTTTCATCACTTTAAGTATGTCCTGCTAATCTCTTCTGGCTTGCAGAGCTTCTGCTGAAAGATTAGCTGTTTACCTTATGGGGATTCCCTTGTATGTTATTTGTTGTTTTTTGTTTTTTGTTTTTTTGCTTCTTTAAATGTTTTTTCTTTGTATTTAAGTTTTGATAGTTTGATAGATCTTGACATGTTTCTCTTTGGATTTATCCTGTATGGGACACTCTGCACTTTATGGGTTTATTAATTATTTCCTTTCCCATATTAGGGAAGTTTTCAACTATAGTCTCTTCTAATATTTTCTCAGTCCCTTTCTTTTTCTCTTCTTCTGGGATCCCTATAATTCGAATGTTGGTGTCTTTAATGATGTCCCAGAAGTCTCTGACACTGTCCTCAATTCTTTTCATTCTTTTCTTTATTCTGCTGTGCAGTAGTTATTTCCACTATTTTATATTCCAGGTCACTTATCTGTTCTTCTGTCTCAGTTATTCTGCTATTGATTCCTTCTAGAGAATTTTTCATTTCATTTATTGTGTTGTTCATCATTGTTTGCTTGCTCTTTAGTTCTTCTAGGTCCTTGTTAAACGTTTCTTGTATTCTCTACATTGTATTTCCAAGATTTTGGATCATCTTTACTATCATTACTTTGAATTCTTTTTCAGGTAGACTGCTTATTTCCTCTTCATTTTTTTGGTCTGGTGGGTTTTTACATTGCTCCTTCATCTGTTGTGTGTTTCTCTGTCTTCTCGTTTTGCTTAACTTATGGTGTTTGGTGTCTCCTTTCACAGTTTGCAGGTTTGTAGTTCCTGTTGTTTTTGGTGTCTGCCTCCAGTGGGTAAGGATGGTTCAGTGGGCTGTGTAGGCTTCCTGGTGGAGGGGACTAGTTCCTGTGTTCTGGTGGATGAAGCTGGACCTTGTCTTTCTGGCGGGCAGGTCCGTGTTCAGTGGTGTGTTTTGGGGTGTGTGTGACCTTATGATTTTTGGTAGCCTTTCTGCTAGTGGGTAGCATTGTCTTCCTGTCTTGCTAGTTGTTTGGAATAGGGTGTCCAGCACTGTAGCCTGCTGGTCATTGAGTGAGCTGGGTCTTAGCATTGAGATGGAGATCTCTGGGAGATTTTCACAGTTTGATATTACATGGAGCTGGGAGGTCTCTGGTGAACCAATGTCCTGAACTCGGCTCTCCCACCTCAGGGGCACAGCCCTGATCCCTGGCTGGAGCACCAAGACCCTGTCATCTGCAAGGCTCAGAATAAAAGGGAGAAAAAAAGAAAGAAAAATGTAATAAAATAAAATAAAAGTTATTAAAATAAAAAATAATTATTAAAAATTAAAATAAAAAATTATAAGTCATAAAAGAAGAAAAAAAGAAAGAAGAGACCACCCAAACCAAAAAACAAATCCACCTATGATAACAAGCATGAAAAACTATACTAAAAAAAGGGGAAAAAATGGACAGACAGAACCCTAGGAAAAATGGTAAAAGCAAAGCTATACAGACAGAGTCACCCACAGAAGCATACACATACACATACACACTCACAAAAAGAGAAAAAGGAAAAGAAATATATATATATATATCTTTGTTCCCAAAGTCCACCACCTCAATTTGGGATGATTTGTTGCCTATTCAGGTTTTCCAGAGTTGCTGCATACATCAAATTGATTGTGGAGATTTAATCCACTGCTCCTGAGGCTGCTGAGAGAGATTTCCCTTTCTCTTCTTTGTTCGCACAGCTCCTGTGGTTCAGCTTTGGATTTGGCCATGCTTTTGCGTGTAGGTCCCCTGAGAGCATCTGTTCTTCACTCAGACAGTACAGGGTTAAAGTAGCAGCTGATTATGGGTCTCTGGCTCACTCAGGCTGGGGGGAGGGAGGGGTACGGAATGAGGGGCGAACCTGCGGTGGCAGAGGCCAGCGTGACGTTGCACCAGCCTGAGGCATGCCGTGTGTTTTCCTGGGGAAGCTGTCCTTTGATCACAGGACACTGGCATTGGTGGGCTGCACAGCCTCCTGGGAGAGGAGGTGTGAATAGTGACCTGTGCTTACATACAGGCTTCTTGGTGGCTCCAGGAGCAGCCTTAGCGTCTCATGAGTGTCTCTGGTGCCTGCGCTAATAGCCGCAGTTTGCATCCGTCTCTGGAGCTCGTTTAGGCGGTGCTCTTGAACCTCTCTCCTAGCACACCATAAAACAAAGGGACAAGAAAAAGTCTTCCCTCTTCGGCAGTTCCAGACTTTTTCCAAGACTCCCTCCAGGCTAGCTCTGGCACACTAGTCCCCTTCAGGCCGTGTTCACACAGCCAACCGCAGTCCTCTCCATGGGCTCTGACCTTCCAAAGCCTGAGCCTCAGCTTCCAGCCCCCACATGCCCCAGTGGGTGAGCAGAGAATCCTCTTGGGCTGGTGAGTGCTCATCGGCACTGATCCTCTGTGTGGGAGTCTCTCTACTTTTCCTTCTGCACCCCTGTTGCTGTGCTCTCCTGCATGGATCTGAAGCTTCCCCCCTGCCCACTCCCCATCTCTGCCAGTGAAGGGGCTTCCTAGTGTGTGGAAACTTTTCCTCCTTCACAGCTCCTTCTCACTGGTGTAGGTCCCGTCCCTATTCTTTTGTCTCTGTTTTCTTTCTTTTTTCTTTTGCCCTACCTAGGTTCGTGAGTAGTTTCTTGCCTTTTGGGAGGTCTGAAGTCTTCTGCTAGCATTCAGTAGGTGTTCTGTAGGAGCTGTTGCACATGTAGATGTATTTTTGATTTGTGGGGAGGAAAGTGATCTCCACATCTTACTCTTCCGCCATCTTGAAGGTCTCCTCTTATGTGCCTTTTAATCCATCTTGTCTTTCTGTTTGTTTCTCCCCACATACCCTAAACCCCTTACCTTCTTCAGGTAATCAGTAGTCTGTTCAGTGTTACTATATATTAATTTGCATATATAAAATTTCAGATAAATGGAATCATACAGGTTGTACATTTTTTCTGTGTTATTTTTAAGTCCACATAATTTTTTGAGATATAAGCCTATATTAATAATTTATTACCTTTATTACTGAATCATGTTTCATTTTATACAGTTATCAAAATTTGTTTATCCATTCACGTAATGATACATATTTGAGCTATTTCTGTTTTACAAATATGCTATGAATATATATGTATGGGTCACTCTTTGGTCATATGTTTTTATTTCCCTCAGGTAAATATCTAAGACTAAAGAAGTATGTTATCTAGTTTCAAATATTTGGGGATTATCCAGAATTTATTTTTTTTGATTTCTAATTGAATTCTAATTTGATCAAAGAGATACTTTAAATAACTTGAATTATTTTTACATTTATTAAGCTTTTGTTTTAAGGCCCATAATGTGGTCTGTTTTGGGAAATATTCCAGATGCACTTGCAAATAAGGTGTATTCTGCTGATGTTCAATGGAGTGTTCTATAAATGTTAACTAGATCAAGGTGGTTAATAGGGTTAAGTATTCTATACCATTACTGATTTTAATTCTTCTTCTGTTTTAGAGGAAGTAGTATTCAAATGGTCTCTCTAACTTATAATGTGGCTATCTGCAATTTCAGTTGCATTAGATTTCACTTTATCTATTTTTAAGCTCTGTTGTTAGATACATACCCATTTAAGATCAATTCTTCTTGACTAATAGACACATTTATCATTATGAAATAACCATGATCATGTGTTAATATTATGTGCTCTGAAACCTGCATTATCTTATAGAACTACTCCCACTTTTTTCTTAAAATTAATGTTGGCATGATATATCATTTTGCATTCCATTACTTTTATCTAATGTATATTTATACTTAATGTGAGTATTTTGGTAAGTAGCATATAGTTGGGTGTTGCTTTGTTTTCCAATCTGACAATCTCTATCTTTCAGGTGGGGTATTTATACATTTATATTTAGCATGCTTATTGATATGATTGACTTTAAATCTGTCAACTTGCTCTGTCTGTTGTAGGTTGTTTTTTTTTCCCCCCATCTCTTCCTTGTTCCCCTTTTCCTACTTTCTGTCTTACTTTGTATTCGCTATGTTTCAAGATTCAGATTTAAGTCATTTATCAGCTTATTATCCATTACTCTTTTCTTTGTTACTTAAGTCATTGCTTAATGGTTTATAATATATATATATATATGTAACTTGTCACCCTCTTTCTTAAAGCTGTATTAAACTCCTTCATATACAAGATTCTTACATTATTGTATTTCTGTTTCTCTTCTCCAGGACTATGTGTTATTGTAGTTATATATCTTAATTCTACCTATTTTATATCTTCCACACAATATTTCATTTATTTTTGTTTAAACAGTTAATTATCTCTTAATATAGTTACTTTTAAAAAAACCTTATATATATGTTTACCAGTTATAAAGCCCTGATGGTCTTTATTCACTTTTATTTACCTAGATTTCTATCTGGTATAATTTTCTTTCTGCTTACAGGACTTCCTCAACACTTTTTTTATTGTACAGATCTACTGATAATGAATTATTTGATCTTTGGCTTGTCTTAAGTATTTCATCTTTGCTTTTAAGTAATACTTTTCACTGAGTATGGAATTCTGTATTAATAAGTTTTATTTTCAGTATTTTAAAGATGCTGCTTCACTATTTTCTCATTTGCATTGTTTCCAATGGAAGATCTGCTACTATATTTAACTTTGTTGTTCTGCACAAATGTCATTTATCTCTGGCTGTTTTTTAAAAATTATCTTTATCACTAATTTTTAGCAATATGATTATGATGTGCCTTAGTGTAGTTTTTGTAATGTTTATTTGTGTAGGGGTTGTGGTGGAAGGTTGTTACACTTCTTGAATCTGTAGATATATAGCTATCATCAAATTGGGAAATAGTTTAGCAATTATTTTTCAAATATGTTTTCTGCTCCCATGTCTCCTATTCTACAGCAATTCCAACACATGTGTGTTGGGCCACTTAATGTGGTCTAACACAGATGATGTGCTCATTTTTTAAAATCTCTTTTCTTTCTGTATTACAATAACATCTTTTGTTAATAACATCCAGTATATTTTTCATTTCAGACACTGTAGTTTTCATCTCAGTACAGTTAGTTTGGCTCTTTTCCATATCTTCCATTTCTCAGTTTAACATAATTAATTTTCCCATTAACTTATTTAACGTGTTTATCTCAGTTATTAGAGTTTGTATACCCTATCTCACTAATTCTAACAACTGTGTCAGTTCTGGGTCAGTTTAGATTTATTGATCCTCACCACAGAATATCTTCCCAGTTCTCTCTTGATTCCTTTTCCCTGTACTACAGCCTGCAAACTCATCTAAGACAGTAACTTAGGGAAATTGTAGATTTTATCTCATTTGTTTCCTATTTTTTTTATTTTTCTCCTTTGCATAATATATATTTTCTCGAAAGTCATTGTTTTACATATTTTTTCCCAATTTTTTAGTCGTTTGAGGCAGGAGGATAAAGCTGATTCCTGCTAGTCCATCTTGGCCAGAAGTGGAAGTCATGCCTTTTATTTTATGTCAAGTCTTCAATTATTGAATTGAAAGGTTTGGAGTCAGGAAAACAGTAACTGTACCTAAAAACCTTTAACAATTTAGTTTCCATTACAGCAAAATTGCATTGATATTTACCATTGGCAACCCTTTTGTTGCTGTTGTTGTTTTATCAGTGCCTTTTTATCAGTGATGGCAAAATAGTTTTAGAATTATAAAGAATTAAACATTAATCTTGGGTATTTTACACTAGAAAATCAGGAAGATGAATAGATATAGTATTTCTTCAAATATAATTCCCTCAAATAATAGAGTGATTTAATGTACATAAATGATTTGTTAAGAGCAAGTGAAAATTTGCCTAAAATACAATAAAAACCTTTTTTACAGGTATTTAAGAAATTTTGAGACAGTCACAACTTCAGATATTAAGATCCACAAGAGAAGGGAATTGCAGAGATAGATCAACACTGCACTGTTTTTACTCATAGGACATCTTTAAGGCCAAGATGGCAAGAAATTGAGCAAAAGCAAATTGTAAATAGGAACATTTTTATTCAGCAGCCTCAGAGTCTTAAGAAACAAAAGTTGGCCTGAAAAATCCACCAAAGATATAGTTCTGATAGCACCTAAGTTTTTCAGTTGGAATTTTTTCAGTTCTATACTTAGAAATGAAGGAAAACCAAGACTGACACTTAGCCTGTAGTAAATTAAATTCCTTATTTGATTTAGATTATCAGACCCTAATTTAACTCCTTGCTGGAAAATAAGATATTTTTTTTCTAAGAGCAAATGATAGTATCCAAAAGCTCTTTTGTTTTTAGATCTAACAGTTGACATCTAATTTAAAAAATACATAAATAACAGGCATTCCAAGACAGAAACCACAAGACAAAAAAAGAAAAAGAAAATAGGAAGTCATGAATAATCTTTATATTGGAGTTTTCACATATAGAATTTATAATAACAGTGATTAGTACATACCAGAAGATAAACAAAAATGAAAAACCTTACTAGAGAGCTTAAATCTATGATTAAGAAATAATGGAAACTCTATTTGAAATTGAGAACAGTGGAGATTGGAAATAGCATGAAGAGAGAATTACAGAACGGGAAGATAGGTAAATAGAAAATATACCATCTGAAAGACAAATAATTGAAAAAAATTAAAATACAGAGAAGGGTGGAATAGACCTGTGGGACACAGTGAAAGGTCTAAGTTATATTTATTTGAACTTGTGAAAGAGAAACAGTGGAAAAATGGAGCAAATACAATGTTTGAAGTGATAATGGTTAGGAATTTTCCAAAAAAATGGAAAGACATTACACCACATATTTAAGAACCTCCACATATACCAAGAAGAATGAATGGAAAGAAAATTACACCTAAGCACATCATAGCAAAGCTACTGATATCCAAAGATAAAGTAAATATATCATGAGTATTAGGGCAGAGGTGGAAGCAGATTCATTATATTCAAAAGAGCAACAGTGAAACTTGCAATTTTATTCTCCCTATAGACGAGGAAAACCACACACACACACACACACACACACACACACACACACACACACAAACTCATATCATATTCATAGTGTTGAAGGAAAATGCACTACAATATAAAACTCTACAACTATGGAAATATTTTAAGCAGTCAGAGTAAAATAAAAATATTTTCATACCTGTGGAGGGAATAGTGTTTAGAAAATTGACAAGAATTTATTTTGGAGTATTTTTTGTCCTATGGAGAGTGATCCCAGATGACAATAAATAAAGAATAAATAAACGGGAAGATATGTAGCCATATCTAAATAAATAATGGTGTACAAAGCTTTAGTACTAATGCTCTCTCTTAGACTAAAATATCTGGAAAACTAAAATGCATGACAAACACAAAATGCAAGAGGGTTTAAGGAAGTTAAGATGTTCCAATTGAATTAAACAGAAATATGGGTAAAGTACTAATAAGGTGGGATTTAAATTATTACATTGGAAGGAATTAAAAGAAGAGGAAAAATTGAACAAACAGAAGAAGAGTAGAAAAATATAAACAAGCAGAAGCTAAAATAAGAGAATATTAATAATAAAAATACTTAATCCAAATGTGCCCTGAGGAGAGCTTACAGAAATATAGAAGAGATTGGAAAAACAGAAAACACATTTTTAGATTGAATCTATAAATTAAAATATCAACAACTACATAAAATTCACATGAACTAAATTTCTTAATTATTAAAAATACCCATAACCTAGGTACACACATCTTACAAGAGATACACACATATATAAGTAGATAGGGAGGGTTAAAGGAAAAGTATGGATAAAAGAAGGTATAATGTGAACTAAAAAATTCTAACCATGATAAACTAATGTATCTATATTAACATCATATAAAATATAAATTTAAGGGAAGAAAAATTTATAGAAACAAAGATGTATGTATGGAAAAATAAAAGGTTAATCCTCTCATATTATACAAGTTATACCTAAACATCTATGTATAACTAGTATTATGGTTTTTAAATGTATAAAGGGAAAATTAACCAATATTGAGGAGAAATACACAAATAATATCACCTTTCTCATTAAAAATTATTAAGAAACAAAACAAAAATTAAGAAGATAGTAAAACATCTGAAAGATCTGATTAACAGTGCTCACATAGATTGCATATTATAAAAGTACACTGAACAATGACAGAATAAATATTCTTTGCAGTATTCTTTTACCAAAATTGATGACAGGTTGATTTTAAGAATGTCTCTACTAATTCCAAAGGAATAAAACATGTATTTTAAACATATGTATTCCAACCTCAGTGGAATTCAGGTAGACATCAGTAACATTAGAACTAGAAAAATTATTATATCTATGTATTATCTCTATATAGCTATAAATTATTATCTCTACATAAAACAACAAAGACATTTATCAAGTCAAAAATGAGATTTAGAAAATATTTTCAACTATATAAAAAATGAAAAAAAAGAAAAAAAAATAAATGAAGCATATCAAAAAGTGTGCATGGCAGCTAAAACTGTGCTTACAGAGAAAGCTATAGCTTTAGATACAAATATTAGAAAAAAAGAAAGAATGAAAATTCAATAATATATATATATACTTCCCAACTAGTTAGGAAAATCACATGAAATTAAACCCCAAAAAAGTGAATAAAGGAGATGAAAATTTCTATAAACAAAATATTATAACATATTTTCAGACTAATTAAATACCTAAATATGTGTCTTTTAAAAGCCGCCCATTCACAGAAGTCATTTGCATACATTTGTGAAGGGTTTCTACCCAGAATAGATTAGAGTTATCCTATGAAATCGTTGGTTACCATCCATTTTTAGATTTTTTTTTCTTTAATCTGGACCATTTTTAAAGTCTTTATTGAATTTGTTACAATATTGCTTCTGTTTTATGTTTTGGTTTCTTGGCTACAAGTCATGTAGGATCCTAGCTCCGTGACCAGGGATTGAACCCACACCCACTGCATTGGAAGGCGAAGTCTTAACCACTGGACCTCCAGGGAAGTCCCACCATCCATTTTTAAAATAAAATATTGTTTTAGTCCTCAAGCTAATATTAAGTTCTCATAAAATCAATAATAAACATACAAACAATTCAAATAAAAATAGGCAAAATATATTTATAGAAACATCACAACAATGATAGGAAAATGACAAATAATACATGAAAGGATCACAATCCTTAGTCAACAGGAAGATCCAGAATGTAGAGCAACTTAAGGTATGGACATTGTTGTTGGGAGTTTAAATTGGTACAACTACATTGGAAAACTCTTTGCTATGCGTAATAAAGTTCAATATATGCTTACTCTTTGAACAATCAATTCCACTCAGGGGTGTATACAAAACATGCGTATGTGTGTGTGTGTGTGTGTGTGTGTGTGTGGCAAAAGACATGTTTAAGAATATTTGTTTATAATGGCTCTACACGGAAGCGACCCCTAGCTCCTGCAACTGTGTATAGATAATATGTATGGTATATTTTAAAGCTGAATATTATAAAGCAATGACAGTGGACAGACGACTGCTACATGCAATGACATAAATGAACTTCTATATATTAAACAAAAGAAGCCAGACACAAAAGGATGCATACTGTCTGATTCCATTATTGTAAAGTTTAATCAGGCAAAACCAATGAATAGGGACATAAATCAAGCTCAGAGCTAACTTTGGGAACTGAAAAGAGGAAAGACTGGAAGAAGGTATAGCGGTATATTGAATGCTACTAATATTTTGTTTCTGGGTCTGCATGGTGTTCATACAGATCTTGACGTTGAAATAAAATCACTGAGCCATAAAAGTTTTTCACTTTTAATAAATATGTTGTATTTCCATAAAAATTACTTAACATAAATATTATTACCTTTCCTCCTTCTCTGTCTTCTCTGATCATTGATATATGCACTGCCCTGCCCTTTCATTACTCTTACATTCCAGTGAAGCATATAGTGATTTAATGCTATAGGAAAAAAGTTCAAATTCTTAGAATAAACAGGTGAGGTCTTTTCCACTGAAAAGGAGCAAAGTCTCTATAAAAATTCCTTCAGACTTGCCTCTGTTATTATATTCTTCTAAGCTAAATGTAAGAAATGAGGGAAAGAAAGAAGAGAAAAGACAGGAAGGGAAGGATGCAAGAAAGAGATAGAAGGGGAATGAAGGGAACATGAAAGAGGAAATGGGCAAGAACTGAGAGTAGGGAAATTAATGAAATTAATGTGCTAAGAACAAAAGGAAATAAGAAAGGAAAATCAGAAAACTTTCTATTTGGTCTTTTTGCTAAATATTAAATACTATTATATTAAATACTATTTATAATTTTGATAGTTATGTACATAACTATAAACTGTAATGATGTTTTTTTAAATTTAAAGACTGCTATGTGTGACAATGACTAGAAAGTAAATCTACTTAATAAATCTCTTTTACTAACTCATAGTCCTTTCATAAGAATTATTTCAACACTTCATTTTCAAGGTAAATTTCTCAGCCTATATTTTAAGCTAAAATTTTCCTTTTGCTGGGGTTTACTGCTTACAAAGTTTTAATAAAATCATATCAAAACTTTTTATATCTAGATGAGTAAAATATAGACATATTTCCCCTTATATTTTAAACCTATGTATTTTTAAACTTTTTATCAGTGCATTCATACCTTCAATTTTGAGTGTACTATGTTTCATGAAGAGTTGATATTCCTCTAAAATTTCAAACCTTTAACATATATGTATTACTAATTAAGTATATCCAAAGAGAAGTTTTAAGGCTTTGAAATATACATGAGTTCTATTAGAACAAATTTGGAAGTGTAAATGTTGTATATATAGCAATACATACATAATACTTAGCAGTAAATATCTTCCCAATAAGAAAAAGCAACATGAGTTAGAAAAAATTAATTTAATAATGGAAACAATTATATCTATATCTTAGGATAAAACTTTTACCTGAAATACATAAGAAATGATTTTATTAATTATATGCAAATATTTCATTGACACTAAGAAACATATTTTGCACAGTTAGTGTTTCTAATAGTGGGATACATCTGACAATGCTAACAGTCTTACAGTAAGACTGTTAGCAGTTATGACAGAGCTGTCATTACCTGCCATGTATGACTTTGGTCTCAGTTATTCATACCATAATTACTTCAATTGAATCATGTGCATTATTGAAACTACACATGTCAAGTTTGATTACCATTGAAAATATCTTTTAATATGTTCAACTGTGTCTCAGCATTGAAACACAAACTGTTATTGTGTATGCAGAGGCGCAGAGGCACAGAAGCAGAACTGCAGGGCATAAATAAGATATTAGTCAGCAAATATTCATCATTGCAGGAATGGCTGTAATTTCAAATTTTCTTGCAAGTGACAAGCAAATACTTCATAGACCTTAAGGAAGGAAGACACTCCCAAATAGGAAAGTCATCTTATTTTATTACACTGAAACCTGCAAAAGAATTTTCAATCATTGCCCATAGGAAAAAATGAAACAGGAAATTGTCAAATTCCTAGTAATATCTGAAAAAAAATAAAAAGAGAGAAAGAGACTACTATAAACAGTGTATATCTTGTTTAGATTACCAGTTTGTTAGAATTTCCCAGTGATTTTGTACAGAGAAGCTTAAATTCCAAGAACAAGTAAGTACCTTGATTAAAGAAAAAACAAACAAACAAAAAAAAACTGTGAATATAGTCAAATAAAACATACTCATGTAATACCAACATAAAAATTTGAAAAAAATGTGTTTCAATAGCTTGGAATAAATTCTGGAGACTTTAATTAAGTATTTGTCTAAAAAATGCTGGATAACCAATGCTCATAAGGACATAGAGTATTGCATTATGTGAAAATGTGAACTTGTTGATACGAGTAGAAAAATTAATATAGAAGATTTAGGCTATGAAAGGGAGGGAATTTTAGATATTTTTAAATCATTTGCCATGAATACATTTTTTGTTTATATATGCTCAAAGTTGGAATGTAAAAAAAATAAGAAATTTAAAATGGCTCATTTAATAATCATAATATTTCTTCCAAAAATGAAGGCAAAAGTTTAGAATACACAGGCACTAACCCTGCTAAAGAAGCATTTATTTGTGAAAATTCACAGAAACAGAAGCAGTAGAAGGAACAAGGGTTTCTTTGGCCCATTGCATTTGGGGGCAGAACACAGTGATTTAGCCAAGCTGGATGTTAGTGTTGGAAAGAGACAGATCTTGAGGGGTTTTTAGCTGCATAATTAAGGAAGCTCAAACTCTCCCCCAGTAAGAAGCAGTTTATGGAATTTATTAAAATATGATAAGGCAGAAACGTGGGTCCAGTTCTATATTAAAATTTCAATATGCATGTTTTGAGGACTATCAGATCTTCCCCTGCATGATCACAAGCCTGGCATCTATGCATTGGGATTGTAGCAGAAAATACATGTTAAGCTTGTCATCAGTATTTATGAGGGAAAAGAAAACAATTGGGTTATAGCACAATGTACGTTGCTCTTCTCTTACATGGTAGTAAGAGAAGAGCAAAGTTGTCCATTTCAATTCCTTATTGAAGAAAACTGATGGTCACATGGCTTCGGTTTCCATATTGATTTATACTCATATATGTATGAGTATAAATATAGCACAGTATTCTAGGGTTTCCCTGGTGGCACAGTGGTTAAGAATCTGCCTGCCAATGCAGGGGACACGGGTACGAGTCCTGGTCCGGGAAGATCCCACATGCCATGGAGCAACTAAGCCCATGCACCACAACTACTGAGCCTGTGCTCTAGAGCCCACAGGCCACAACTACTGAAACCCACATGCCTAGAACCTGTGCTCTGCAACAAGAGAAGCCACCGCAATGAGAAGCCTATGCACTGCAAGGAAGAATAGCCCCCACTTGACGCAACTAGAGAAGGCCCGTGCACAGCAACAAAGACACAACACAGCTAAAAACAAATAAATTAAATAAATAAAATATAATTAAAAAAAAAAAAAACAGAAAGACAAACCAAAAAAAAAAAAAACCAGTATCCTAAACTTGTTCCAGAAAATAGTAATAGATTTAAGGGGGTTTTGCTTTGCAGCTTCCTTGGGATCTTTCCAGGTATAACCTGAAGTCAATCTCCCCTACAGAGATCAGGGAGAGACTGAAGAAAGAGGCAGACCACCCTAGATTGATCAAGATGCAGATTTAATAAGCAAGAGAACTTACTTATGAAGCTAGACTTGGATTGTCACCAAATGAGCAGATTTCCTCACCTGCCCTCCAGAATGTTAAAAGATAATATATAGAGGCCTTAGCTGGGTTCAGTTGTGTATTCAGTGCAGACAATCTCAACACCACATTTCTATTTCAAGGCTGCACTCTTGGAGCAGCTTCTGGGCTGTGGGGAAAGCAAGCTGAATGCACATTCCAAGGATAGGGGAAGGGGTGGGAGCCTCCATTTGCCAGGGTCCAGCTTGACATTAATGGGCTTTCATGTCTTTTTGATGACCTCCTTCAATAGGAGAAATATATAATGATGGGGATCAAGGAAGGCCTCCCCAAGAAGTGCTACTCTGGTACACAGGTTATTTTGAGCTAAAAATAAGCAAGGTCCAAAAGACTCGTAAAGAACTTTTAAACTTTCCCCTACCTGTTTAAAAGAATTGAAGATAGAAGACCTGTTCCAAGCAAGAGTTATCACCCATAGATAATTACAGAAAATATGAACTCAGTGTGGTAGACAGGGAGGAACCTAGCAAGACCGTTTTGATCAAAGTCCCCTCTGTCTCCCATTGTCTTTAGATGGCCCAGCAAATATTTTTTTTTACCAAATATTAACTCTTTTCATCTTCCTGTGAATTACCTTACTTCGCTTTGAAGCCCCCCCAGACCTCTACCTCCTTCTCCTCAGTCCAGAATGACATATATACCTCATCTTGCTTTACTGTCCTTAGAATTCCTTATGCTTATGTGAATTCTCCGTACCTATGTATTAAATTTGATTTTCTCCTGTTAATCGGCCTTATATCATTTTAATTATTCAACCAATCTGAAGAATCAAAAGGGGAAGGAAGGAAATATTTACATCCCCCACCGTAACATCCTTTTCCCCTTCATATATTGCTGCACACATATAATATATATTAAAATTTGAACAATCCTTGGCTACCTTTTGGTTATCTTGTCTTATAAAATTTTAAATAACATAAGGCATGACCGGAACCTACCATTAATAACATTAAGTGTAACATTTATTCAATTATTGTATACACTTTGTACCCCTAATGTTTCTTTACTATGTTCTTTATGAGCTTGTTATTAAAATGTTTCATTTTTTTACCATTCTAAAGACAATTTTATTATGTTATATTGACATCCTCAAATCTGGTAATAAATATTTTATAGTAATGCAATGTGATTCTTTAATGTTTTCTTTCTAATAATAAATAAAGACCTTGATTTGCTTAATAAGGTATGCCTAAGTAAAATCACTTATATTACATTACATTTTTATCAGCAAAAGAGTGTCATCTCAGGGTCCAGGATCAAAGATCTTCTGGAAATATTAGTTATGTAATTTCTGGGTTTGCACTTAAACTGATATACTGCATAAAATAATATAGTCTCTTTGAAATTCTTATTATTGTTTCAAATAAATGGTGACTGAGGATGTATGAATACTTTCCTCGAAAGTATCTCTTTAGCTCTGATATGATACATTGTTTGTCAGATGAGAGAGTTATAGATTTTTTAAAGTATTCAGTAGTCTATTCACTTTGGATATATGTTTCTTTTAAAGTTTAGTACAATCTTTTAAATTTAAAAAGTTGAAGTCTTTCCATACTATTCAGCCTTATGTCTGCATTACTAATATTTTGCTGTTCTCTGTCACTAATTTACCACATCCCGTTTGGTTATTCATTATTGTTGAGGTCTTTCAGTATTTATTAATAAAATCAACAGTCTCACATAATTAAAGGTAGGTGAGGACATGGCTCCCTATTCTCGCTACTGAGATACCAGACTGTATATTACAATAAATGCATATCCAATATCAAATTCTATCACAAATAAAAACAGGTATTGACAATATCACACAAAAAATAATCATGTAACTTTATCTTATAGGATTGATAAAAACATAGATATCCACTCTAACAAGTATTTTTAGAGTTTACTCTAGATAGACCTGACAATACTATATTTTAGGTTTCAGGTCATCTTCCAGTCAGGCCATGTGATAGAATCCCCTGTTTATGGTAGAATGTGGATGCAGCCAGTGTTCTAGGCCTGCGACACAACACCAAAGGGTGAGAATAGTTCAGTGTTTATATATCTTCTAGCATGCTTGGTTCTTTAAATTTTGTAGTTAGATTTGTCAGCTTCAAAGGTAGATATGTTATGAACAGTTATACCAAATGTTTGGTAGAAGACCTCACAAGGATATCATCTGTCAGTTTCATAAATTTGCAAAGCAATAATCTTTGTCAAGACATCATTAGGAGGAAGCATAGGCATCAAGGAATCATTGTTATACAAAATGCTTTATTGCTCTTTAAATATAATCTTTAGGAAAAGGCCTGATTAAATCACATTCATTTATTAGTTGAGCTAATAAATATTGAGAGCTACATATAGAAATCTCTTAGCATTCACCTATGAAAGACTTTACCTATTAAATGAAAGAGTTACATAATTCATCAACTATCACACAAACTCACTGTTGACTGGGGAATTTTCTGAGTATTTCAGGCCAATACTCACCTAGGTCAGTACTTAGAGCCCAAACGATGTTAAATAGTGATTCCACATTTAAATATAAATGGACTGGAGAATTCTAGGAAAATAGTATTAGTAGCTTAATTTGTGAATCTCCTTTAATGTCTCCTTAAAAATGCAAAAAAAAAAAAAAAACAAAAAAATGATAGAACAACTAGATTAGCAGAACAAAAGATCCACTAAACTAAGGGATATATTGTTCCCACCAGCTGCCAAATATGCATGGAAGGAGGCTGATACCTACACCATTGATAACTGTAAGAGGAGGAGACAGAAGGGACATTGGGCTTCTGGCGGCTCTTGAACAGATAAAACTCTAAAACAGATAAAAAGTGCTTACTAGAAAGCACAGCAGGTGAAGGTGAGGACAACAACTGCACCTGGACAGTGATTGTGCAGGTCATACATGAGTGAGTGCAAGGGAAGCTGCGACATGTAACATCTTTATAACTGGAGAATTTGGAGCCTTGTAATCTCTTCCATTTAATATAAAACCTCAAACTCAGAAGAAACTGTTGATAGTAAGATCCAAATTAATCAGGGCAGGGACATTAGAGCAAAACAGCTGAGTCAAGGGAAATTGTTGGGGGTGGGCAGAAGAATGTCTCACAAAGTAGAAGATCATTAATTCCATCATTCTACAAAAACAAGAAGAGAGGAAACTTGAAATCCAGGGAGATAGAAAAGTAATCTTGACCCACTTCTCCCTCTAAGAGAATAAGAGCACTTCTTTTCACATTAAAAATGAGCAAGAGAAAAGTATTTAATGTAATCCCACACAAAGTTAACAAAGGAAAAAAGAGAATAAAGAGCAGAATAACACTTTTACCATCTATGGAAGAATGCTATAAATGCATTATTATAAAAATAGATGGAAATAATGTTAAAATTTTATAATGTAATAAAATAGATTAAGAAAATTATAGAAGCAATAGAGAAAAACAAAAATTAGTATTAGAAAAACTCATAAATTTGTGGTTCAGATAAAAAGAATATTTGAAAATAGAGGTGACAGAACTCAGGGAAACAATGTAATGAAATGTAAAAATTCATAACAAATATAAAGACTAAACCAGAAGGAACTCAAGGGTATATAATTTCAAAACATGCTTTCAGAGAAGCAAAATTGGAAAGTAGTAAAATTTTAAATATTAAAAGAAATGAGAGAAGAAACTAATAGTATTAAAAAGAAGTGAGAGTTATAGTAGATAAGGAAAAAAGTACAATGCACTTATAGGAATATTCAAAGAAAAAAACAGAAATGAATGGAATATAACAAATATTCACAGCAATACTTCAAGAAAAGTTTACGGAAGTGAAAATGAACTTGAAACTGCATGTAATATATACCTGAAAAAAAAATCAACCCACAGTAGAAATCTCTGAGACATTTTATAGTAAAAATACTGGCTTTAAAAAAATCAGTGGGTATCCAGGCAAAAGGGCAAATCACTTTTAAGTGGCAGAAAATCAAATTGCCATCATAATTTTTGATAGGAATTTATGCTAGTATAAAGTTGAGTAACATATGTAAGATACTCAAAAAAAGAATGTGAATCATAGATTTTTAATAAAGACAAAATGACCTTAAAGAATACTCAAGCACTCAAATATGCAAGACATCTTGAGGTGGTGTTCTTATGAGCCCTTTCTGAAGAATTTAGTAGAGAATGAAGTTTAGACAAAATGACTGGTAAGAATTCCACATAAGGAAGAGTGTCAAACATTAAACATACATTTACCTCTAGAACAGAGTCTAAATTATGGCTATATGGGAGAGAGTAGACTATATCATAACCATAGACTCTCATCATTGCATTTATAGTACAATGATTACACAACACTGTAAGACTATTACACTAGGAAAATTTAGATAATAATCTTTACCAATCAGATTATTGGAAGATCCAACAGACTAAGATATTACATGTGTCTTCATTAAACCTTAATAAGTACCACTAATAGGTTTATATCAAGCAAATTAAAATATTAATCAAAATGTCTTTGGTAAACTCCTGTTAAAAGCCCTTATTCAAAAACATGTTTATCCTCAGTACACCAGCACTTCAAGTGTGGTAAACTAGGAAAAATGTCTGGAATAAGTACAAAGAGACTTGGACTTGTAGATCAATGTTGGCTTCATTTAAATGAACTTCCTAGTACAATCCCGAAAGACAAACTAGTAGAAATATTATGATAAAACCAAATGATTTTATATATAAAGCAACCTTATAGCATACCATCCTAAAGATTTCTGAGGATGATTGCCTGCCAGGAATGATGACTATTTTCTATCTAAAGAATTCCTGAAATCACCCCAAAGAGCAGCCTGTGATAACTGTAGATGGAGAGAAATTGCCCTGGTGTAGAAGGATGAAATACAAGAGAATAACAAGGTCAGAGTGACAGGAATTTACATACAATTCATCCACTCTAAAATAGAAAAAAGGAATTGTTGAATATCATGGAAATGCCCAAGCAAGAATGGTGGTTTGGATGAATTAAGTTTCATCAATTTGTCTGATATATAACATATGATAAGGACTGTGACTAGGGTATTTTTAGATATCAAAGGGAGTTTAAATAATAACATGAAATATATCTAAGAAACAATTTGTACTTTCATTCCTAAGTAGCTGTTGTGATACATTTAATCACCAAATTAATAAAATAATAATTTTAAAGCAATCTAAGTGGTCTATCACAAGGAGGAAACAAGGAGAAAGATATTGAGAAAATTATGAGTAGGTAACAATTTTGGAGGAAATCTAAGTAAAGAACTTAACATTATCATTTCTTTCCAGCAGAAAATGCATCTTCATGTAGATGAGTAGTCCTACAAACAAACAGGGGAAGCTCTACCTTAGAGATAAAAATTAATCACTGCAGATTATATTATAGATTATATTATAGATTTTTTTTTTTAAATACCTCCTCCCTGACTCCTAATATAACCATTCACTTAGGCAAGAGTCAGCAACTTGTAAAGGCAGCTGTCTGGGGGGAGAAGGGGTTCTGGATGTTTATTTGATGCCAAGGTATATTTTGATAACAAAAGGAAAAGTACATGAAGAAGGAATCAAATTGTCACCATTTTAATTAATTGCCCAATCTCAATATCACTTATATTGGGGAGAAAAAATGCAGCATACTTAATGCAAAATGAAACATTAAATATCATGTATAATACAATTTTAAGACAGAAAAGATTAACTTGAGTCAAGTCTTTTGTTTTGACTTCCCAATTTAAAAGAATTACAGGGAATTGGAGTAATTTAAACTTCACCTAAAGAGGTCAGTCAGATACATCTGCTCCATTTAACAAATAAGAATATTATTTACAAAAAGGACTGTTAAACGTTGAAAGAGTATGGAGACACATAACCAAATGTGATTGGTCCTGAATTAGATCTTGATATGGGGAAATGAGCTGTAAAGATAATATTAGAGGAAAACTGTTAAGTTGGAATATTTAATGAATTATTATTAAATTATCACAAAGTAGTGATAATTTAATCTTCACAATATAAGGGAATGTTTTTCTAGAGAATCATACTGAAATATTTAAGGGTTGATAATTATATCATTATAGTTCGTTATAGTTTTCTTTTTGAAATGTTAGCATTAACTGTAGTTATACACGGGTGTAAATTAGTTTTAATATACAACCTAGAGTTGGTAGTTCCTATTTGAAGTATACCAAGAAAAAATATATACTATAGGCATTTTTATTTAGGATTGAAAGACTTGAGTCAGAGATATATCTTTATCTCTGTAGTATAGTATGTCTTAATTAGCATAATTCATATTAAAAGTATTATTTTTTCCATTTGAGTGGTGTTCAAGACATGTGGTTTGAAAGGAAATATTGTTCTAGTACTCCCATCTTTCATGAATAATGCTTTAGAAATCTACAAAGGTCAGAAGGTGACCCTTCAGAAGGATGCCCTAGGCCTGGACCCACATCCTGTTCTGTATGTTTAGCCAGTAAGAAGATTTTCATGCAGTCAGATTAAAGTGTAAGCTAAAGATTGCCTGTAGAATATTGTCATAATAATCTCAAATAATCATGCCACACAAGAGGCTTTACAGCATGGTAAAATGACAGAGTTAGAGCTTTATCAAAATTACAAGTTATATGTTAGTTTTTTGCCATCTTGTGAATGCATGTTCATGTGTGTCAAAATCTCAATCTATCAATACATTTGCTTCTACTTGGTAGCAAGTTTAGGTAGGGGGTAGGGGAAATACTTTTATCCATAACTTGTCTCCAATTATTTAATGTTATTGATATCTGACAAAAGAACGTAAATACCAAAATTGCCTTAATTAAGTTTGCAATATTTTCAAACCATAAGTGTCAGTTATTTTCTTTGTTATGATTCCCTTCATATTTAAGTGCTCTAAAGTTTCCAATTCTTTTTGTTAGGCAAACTTCCTGCAGTCTTGCCTTACTGTTATAACAATATCATTTTAGTTACAGAAATTTTCTTTAAATGATCTAGTCACAGCTTATTACTTTCGTTACCATAACAAAGACTTGCTTACCTAATTGTTTCAGAGCTATGTATTCTGACATAAAAACTAGTCAAAAAACAAAAACAGAAACAAAACAAAACAATAAAACCAAAAAAACCCCCCCAAAAACCCTAATTTTATGTATTATCCATGAAATATTTTTCAATTTCCTATTTACAAACTACCAGTGCCTGAGAAAACTATGCAGCACAAAGTAGAGCTATATTATTTATTATTAAGTTCAGTGGAAGACGTAGAAGTAGGCTTTATTACTTATGACTACCACAGTGATTAAAGTGTATTAGATGGAAAACTTGTGGGTGGAAAAAACCATGAAGGATATATATGAAATATATATTTCTGAAATCTAGCCTATTAAACTTTAACGCAGAAAAAGTATTCAACCTTAAACAAGAGTCAGTTATATATCTGTATTGTTTCAGAAAAAGTTATTCTATTTGTTAAATATGAAGGATAAGAGTAAATCAATGGTAGTTCAAATTGTGTGCTTAAACAAATGAGGGTACTTGTAAGCTGATGTCATGACCACATTTGGAATATTTTGCCAATGCAGTAAAGTCAGCTTAGTTAGTAAAAGTCTAATCCTGATAGTGAGTAATTCAATCATCCCCAGAAAACCAATCATACTTCTGGGAATCACATCTCATTTTCAGCCAATGCTGAGTGGCTAATAGGTTTGTGTATCATTTTTCAGACTGAATAAGATTTTTCTTCCTAATTAATTATCTAAATGGATGCCCAGGTTTCTTCACCTTCATTTCTGAATATGAATCAATTTCAAACAGAAGCTTAATGAGAAAGAGAGTAAGTAAAATTTTGCCTTGGGGGCTTCCCTGGTGGCGCAGTGGTTGAGAATCTGCCTGCCAATGCAGGGGAAACGGTTTCGCGCCCTGGTCTGGGAGGATCCCACGTGCCACGGAGCAACTAGCCCTGTGAGCCACAGCTACTGAGCCTGCGCGTCTGGAGCCTTTGCTCTGCAACAAGAGAGGCCGCGACAGTGAGAGGCCCACGCACCGCCATGAAGAGTTGTCCCCGCTCGCCGCAACTGGAGAAAGCCCTCGCACAGAAATGAAGACCCAACACAACCAAAAATAATAAATAAATTAATTAATTAAAAAAAATAATTTTGCCTTGGAAAGAAGTGATGTACAAAGGGTCAAAATACTCAATCAGCACTGTCCTCATTAGGACTGTGTGCATAAATGAAGACTAAATATTTTTTACATTAATAGAAAAAGTTTATTATAGCATCCATTAGCTTATTTTCCTTTGTGAAATGTAATTATTAAAAATTATCAATACCTTATTATTCACATGCAGAGTAACTCTTGCTATTCCTCTGGATTACTTTCTGATTTGTGACACCTAATTGTAAGAGTATTGATATTTGTGGTATAATTTATGGTCATTTTTCTATTTGTATAAAAAATCCAAAAATAATGACATTTATACCTAATCAGTCATACTCATCAGTCACATGGTTTGATCCAGAGACATGTCTAGTCATCTTCCGTACTTCCAACCAAAAAATTAATTTAGTTAGGACAATAGTGTTGGAAACACTGCAGATAATGTTACTTTGATATTGGCTTTCAGTTCATATGTTTATTAATATAATGCAATCCTTCCCACCATTCTTGGAGGTATGTAGGGAAGTTTTTACTTGACATTTATAAAGATTTTGATGACTAAGATGAGGGTCAGACTGGGTAGAGATGTAGCAAATGATCACATAATTTGATAATGACAATGCTAAGATCTCAGCTCAACTAGAATATTTTGACTCCTATCTAGTGTATTTTAAGCTACGATATACTGGCTTTAACTTGGTGTATTTTGGCTTGAGAATCATCTTAAATCCAAATCTAAAAGAACTTAATAAAAACTGTTATTACTGAACACTTATTAAGGCAAAATATTCAACATGTGTACTTCATCTTATCAATAATTATTCAAATTGTTACTGCCAACCATATTTACATTTACCCTATATATCCATTCTTCTAAATATTTTACTCAAATATTTTTCACTTAAACTTGACCATGACACTATGATAAAGGTAAAAAATATCTCTTCCAATTTGAAAATGAGAAAACTGAGATTTAGAGAAGTTGTGACTTGCCAAGTTTACATGGCTAGGGGGTTGTAGAACAACATGAATTGTGTTCCACATTTGAGAACTTGTGTTTATAATGATAATGACAATGGTGATGGTATGATAATTTAATGAATACAACAACTATGAGACAATGATGCTAATGATATTAAAATGATTATTGATTAGGAAGATGTTGATGAACAAATAAGTAAGGTGATATTAGAAGGAATAGTACTTGTTTAGATATATTTTAGGTTTAGAGTTTATTTTGTCTGCATTTAAACATGAGTTTGGTCACTTGTCTTCTTTCTGACCATGAATAAATTACTTACGCTTTAATCATCTTATTTAAAAAATTGGGTAAAATAATAGCCATTACCTCATAGAATGTTGCTGTCAGGGTTTGCATAGGTTATCACATGTGATCCTCAACAACCACTCGATGAGGCAATTTTACAGATGGTTGGAAAAGCAAATCTTGAGAAATGTAGTTAATAAATTTGTTCATGCTTTCATAGCAAGTATGTGAACAAATTTGGATGCATACCCAGATTTCTCTGACACAAAGTGCATGTTCTTTCCACTGGGCCACATAGTTTTCCTAACAGCATACTTGATAAAACACAATATCACTGATGATATACTTGTAGAATCTTTGAATGAAATTTCAATGCTGATGATTTTTAGCCAACTATAGAAATACAGAAATTGCTCTGCCAGAAAGCAATGTGTAACCAATTCAAGTGATACCAATGGTTTTTAGAAATTGTACACAAAAGGCTTTTCACAAAATGTTTGATTTTTCCCAATACACACATCTGGATATCTCACAGTCTTTTTAAATAGAGAAGCATAATTTTCAGAAATGTAGGTTTACAAAGCACGGTGGTCATGAACTCTTCTCCATATTTCAAAACTGGGCAGTCAGACACAGAGCTTCTCTGGGCAGTTGGCCCAGTAAATCATGTCACAAATATAGTACTGGTCAAAAGTACTGTGTGCCAAACTAAACTCCTGATGTTCTATTTCAACCCAGCAGATTCTATTGTGGCTGATTTTAGAAGAAAGGCAGGTTGGCTTACTGCCATATTTCTCACTCAACCCTGCCTTGGAAGCAAAGAGCCAGACTTTGAGAGAAATCTGTGGGGATTTTTAAAATTCCTTTCTTTTATATAATTGCAGAAATTAATTGAAACCCATTGATTTTGTGGAAAACAATTCAAAAATGAGATCCTTCTGTCTGTTGACTATGTATAGTCAAGACAATTGGTTCACATTTTGAATATCTTTATGAGCAGTTGAATTTAATTATGTGTGGGAAATATAAGTGAAGAGACTTTTGGTTCCCTAAATTTAAGGAGACAATGCAACTAAACAAATAGCAGCCAACTGGTCTCAAAATAGTTTATAACAGGACCAGAAATTCCAAGAGTAACTAAAAGATTACTTTCTTATAGTCTTCAGGTCTAAATATAAGAATAGAGCCTAGGTTGCAGTAGATTCAATGGTAGTCAGTGTCATAATCAATTAGAAGAGAAACCCGATGAGAAATGCAAATACCTACATTGTCAACATTGGCACAATAATTCATTTTGATTCAATGTATAGAGTTGTTACGCTGATATACAGTTTTCTTGGGTCACACCTCTCTCTGTCTAATCTACTATTGTCTCTACATTTAATAATCAGCTCTTCAAAATAAGAAGTAAAGCCAAAACACAGGTAAGACATTAATTATTCTCATATCTTGTCCCTCATTTTTAATTTCCCTCAATTTATGTCTCAAATTACATAATTGGAAAGTATTTTTCAACTTTTACAAAGGAAATAATATTATAAACAAAGTGTGATACTTTTGAGTACCACAGCTTTATATTTCTGAAAATTAGATTATTTCAAAGTTGCCGAGAGAATGAAGAACCAGAAGAGTAAAATTTATCATCAGATAGATGACTGTAATACTGAAAAAGATAACAGTACCAGTATTATTGTAATCCCCTAATCCATCTTGTATCGTTTGTGAAGGACAGGTATATCTTCAGACATTTCCAGAAATACATTTGAATCTAGAAAATAGCTCCATCTTTAGATCTTTTGATGGATTTAAATATTTTGAAAATATGGGTAAGAAAAAATAGTTGTATTAAAAGGATTTGAATTTAGTTGTTCTATTTTGTTATCGAATTAAAAAATGTTACACTTTTAACCTTCATTTCAAAAACTATGCGCATTAAGAAAATATTAAAATATTAAAAATATAGGTCCCACTTATGGTCACCAGGGATGTTTTTCCCATACCTAGTCTATCATGTAAGTCTGCCTATCTGTCATCTATCTATCTATCTGTCTATCTATTTATTAATTGATGACTTCTGTCCTCTTAAATTTAACTAAGTAGCTTAATTTAAATTGAGAATTGGAATCTCAATTGTCTCTGTTATAGACAGCTATTTTACCTAATTTAGTCTACTTATTTATTTAACTATCTACCTTTCTACCTGTTTATTTATCATTTTCTATTTATTTGTAAAGTTAGTTAGTTTTCAACTTGAACCAGACTAATAAAATTCCAACAATTTGCTATTATTTTTTTCAATTTGCTATTTTTTTTCCTGAAAATACTTCTTTTCATTATTTTGAATTTAAAAATTTCAGGATTTTATCAATCCAGTCACATGTTATATAAACTGCTTTACAAATATATTTTGTTATAATTTTATCCAGGGTTATTAACTAACAAGAAAGGCAAGAACAAGGTGTTCCAAAAATTGAAGTGAATTCAGGACTGATTTACAGCACAGGTCTGCTGTGAGTTCTCTTTCAGTTGAATGATGAATATATGGTAATACAGAACTTTTAAAAAGTAATCAAAGGTATTGAAGTATATTTTACTTCTTCCATGTGAGTCACCCTGAAAGGGAGTAAGACTATTCTATTTGGAATAAGCGGTTTTGAATATGGTATCATCTGAAGTATGCTGACATTTAGTTGGTATAAGCCAGACGAAGGAGATGAATAGGAGAAGTCTGAGTTGCCAAAGGAACTTATTCAGAAAACAGGGCAGTTTCCAAACGACACTTTGGTGGAGACAAAGTCAGTGTGTGAATTAATAAATATAATAAGGAAGCATTAAATTTAGCAACAAAGGGATCAAGGTTCTTAAAAATCAAATCAAGAAGCACTAATATGCTACTTAAGAACAAAAGGTTTTTATAATTGGGGAGCTGTAGCTTATTTTGAAGAGAAGGAGTACTGACAGATGACAAGAAACGCTAAATCACCTACAGAAATTGTTCATAGTTAAACATCACTGTGATATGAAGAGTGATTATGATGCTACTTTCATATCATGATACACCACAGAAGAAACACCCTTTCTTTTATGAAGCTTCACCTAATATTAATGAGCTAAAATTTTATAAAGTCTCATCTCCATTTTGAGACTGTAAGAAAAAAGTAGAGTTACAAAGATTAAATATGTGTTTAAAATATGAACGAGAAGAATTTCCTACTAGCAAATAAAATGTCTTGCAATAATTTCTTCAAGAAATAAAAATATTATATAAAAAATGTCAAACTAGGTGACATATATGCTAATGACCAGCACCCTGAGCAAAATACAAAACTGGTGAAAAAAACAGGGACAGTATAATAATCCTTAATTTTATTGCTCACTTTACTTTGTTTCTAACACCTCAAATAATTGAATGCTGACGTATCTAATATTTTTAAAGCTTGCATTTACAACAATGAACCCACATTTAAAATATAATATTATAAAGAATGAGAGGAGATTCTCCATTCATTTAAAATAATACATCTCACACATCACAAAATATTGCATTTATTTTTAGCCATGTCATCATTCTTTATTTCTTAGAGTCTTGCATTTTCTATATTTAAGTTCTGTTAATTGGCAGTTTACCAACTGTCTGCACTGTATTCTTTCATCACCTCTGTAAACACCCTTATTTGGAGACAGCATCATACAATATTCACTTACAAATGTTATAAAATAAATGGCTACATTGTGCACTGCATGGGGCATACATGGGGTTTAGGGGTTTTAAAACCAAAGTTATTTGTGTTCCCCATGCTGTGCAAAGGGATATTTCAGAGTCTGAGAGTAGAGCCTACTCTAAAAGAAGATAAAATTCTTAAATGATGGTGCTGTTTTTTATGGACTCTTGGAAGGAATGATATGACATGCTTGTAACTGTTAATAAAACAAACATGAGGCAGTTTGTACCTAAAGTATAAGATTGAGGAATATGTTTTTTCTAACCCTCCAAACCCAAGATTCCAAGGAATATATAAATCTCATGTACAATATATAACTGTTTTTCATCCAAGCAAAGCAAACCCCTGGTCCTTTCTAGAGTAGATGCTCTTTGTATCTATTAACTTAGTTGGGAGGAAGTGTACAGAAGAGAAATTTAAGGATCTGCATGTGGACAAAATAGATTGTGTTTTATATTCTGATAACCAAATAATTTTTGCCTTGCATATTTTTTATAAAAATCATGGATTTAATGGCATATTCTTATTTTTTAACCATTTTATGTGATTATCAAATACGTTGCTGTTGAATTTTATTGAACTAGCTGTAAGTCAGGAAAATGAAGTAGCTTGTCATGTTTTTCTATACTAAATACACAACAACAGGCAAACGATAACAGAACAACTTGGCTATTTATGTGCTATCACTTTATTATACACATGAAAAAATTCACATACCCCTGATTTAAATGAAATTTCCTTGTGTGATTTTCAAACTTCTCCATTTTTTAAAATTTAATTTTTATTTTTTATTGAAGTATAGTTTATTTACAACATTGTGTTAATTTCAGGTGTGCAGCATAGTGTTTTGGTATTTTTGCAGATTATATTCATTATAGATTATTACAAAATAGTGGCTTTAATTCCCTGTGCTATACAGTATGTCCTTGTTGCTTGACTATTTTATATATAGTAGTTTGTAACCATTAATACCATACCCCTAATTTGTCCCAACCCCTTCTCTCTTCCCTTTGGCAACCACAAGTTTTCTATATCTGTGAGTCTGTTTCTGTTTTCAGTATATATTCATTTATAGTATATATTTTTTAGATTCCATGTATAAGCAGTATCATACTGTATTTGCCTTTATCTGATATTTCACTAAGCATAATATTCTCTAGGTCCATCCACATTATTGCAAATGTCAGTGTTTCATTCTTTCTTATTGATGAGTAATATTCCATTGTATACCTAGGAATATACCACATATTCTTTCTTTTTTTTAACATCTTTATTGGAGTATAATTGCTTTACAATGGTGTGGTAGTTTCTGCTGTATAACAAAGTGAATCAGCTATACATATACATATACATATATACCCATATCCCCTCCTACTTGCATCTCCTTCCCACCCTCCCTATCCCACCCCTCAAAGTGAACAAAAATCATTGAGCTGATTTCCCTGTGCTATACGGCTGCTTCCCACTAGCTATCTATTTTACATTTGGTAGTGTATATATGTCCATGTCAGTCTCTCTCTTCGTCCAAGCTTACCCTTCCCCCTCCCCGTGTCCTCAAGTCCATTCTCTAGTAGGTCTGCGTCTTTATTCCCATCCTGCCCATAGGTTCTTCAGAACCTTTTTTTTTTTTTTTTTTTTCAGATTCCATATATATGTGTTAGCATATGGTATTTGTTTTTCTCCTTCTGACTTACTTCACTCTGTATGACAGACTCTAGGTCCATCGACCTCACTACAAATAACTCAATTTCGTTTCTTTTTATGTCTAAGTAATATTCCATTGTATATATGTATCACATCTTCTTTATTCATTCATCTGTTGATGGACACTTAGGTTGCTTCCATGTCCTGGCTGTTGTAAGTATCGCTGCAATGAACATTGTGTGTCCATACTGTTCTCCATAGTGGCTGTCTCAATTTACATTCCCACAAAAAGTGCAAGAGGGTTCCCTTTTCTCCGCACGCTCTCCAGAATTTATTATTTGTACAATTTTGAGGATGGCCATTCTGACTGGTGTAAGGTAATACCTCATTGTAGTTTTGATTTGCATTTCTCTAATGATTAGTGATGTTGAGCATGCTTTCATGTGTTTGTTGGCAATCTGTATATCTTCTCTGGAGAAATGTCTATTGAGGTCTTCTGCTGATTTTTGGATTGGGTTGTTTGTGTTTTTGATATTAAGCTGCAGGAGCTGCTTGTAAATTTTGCAGATTAATCCTTTGTCAGTTGCTTCATTTGCAAATATTTTCTCCCATTCTTAGGGTTGTCTTTTCATCTTGTTTATGGTTTCCTTTGTTGTGCAAAAGCTTTTAAGTTTCATTAGGTTCCATTTGTTTACTTTTGTTTTCTTTCCCGTTCTCTAGGTGGGGGGTCAAAAAGGATCTTCCTGTGATTTATGTCATAGAGTGTTCTGCCTATGTTTTCCTCTAAGAGTTTTATAGTGTCCGGCCTTACATTTAGGTCTTTAACCCATTTTGAGTTTATTTTTGTGTATGATGTTAGGGAGTGTTCTAATTTCATTCTTTTACATATAGCTGTCCAGTTTTCCCAGCACCACTTATTGAAGGGGCTGTCTTTTCTCCATTGTGTATTCTTGCCTCCTTTATCAAAGATAAGGTGACCATATATGCATGGGTTTATCTCTGGGCTTTCTATCCTGTTCCATTGATCTATATTTCTGTTTTTGTGCCAGTTCAATATTGTCTTGATTACTGTAGCTTTGTAGTATAGTCTGAAGTCCATGTGCCTGATTCCTCCAGCTCCGTTTTTCTTTCTCAAGATTGCTTTGGCTATTTGGGGTGTTTTCTGTTTCCAAACAAATTGTGAATTTTTTTGTTCTAGTTCTGTGAAAAATGCCATTAGTAGTTTGATAGGGATTGCATTGAATCTGTAGATTGGGGTGGGTAGTATAGTCACTTTCACAGTGTTGATTCTTCCAAAAAAAAACATGGTACATCTCTGCATCTGTTTGTATCATCTTTAATTTCTTTCATCAGTGTCTTATAGTTTTCTGCATACAGGCCTTTTGTCTCCTTACCTAGGTTTATTCCTAAGTATTTTTTTCTCTTTGTTGTAATGGTAAATGGGAGTGTTTCCTTAATTTCTCTTTCAGATTTTTCATTATTAGTGTATAGGAATGAAAGAGATTTCTGTGCATTAATTTTGTATCCTGCTCTTTACCAAATTCATCAATTAGCTCTAGTAGTTTTCTGGTAACATCTTTAGAATTCTCTATGTATAGCATCAGGTCATCTGTAAACAGTGTCATCTTTACTTCTTCTTTTCCGATTGGGATTCCTTTTATTTCTTTTTCTTCTCTGATTGCTGTGGCTAAAACTTCCAAAACAATGTCAAATAATAGCGGTGAGAGTTGGCAACCTTATCTTGTTCCTGATATTAGTGGAAATGGTTTCAGTTTTTCACCATTGAGAATGATGTTGGCTGTGGGTTTGTCATGTATGGCCTTTATTATGTTGAGATTAGTTCCCTCTATGCCTACTTTCTGGAGGGTTTTTTTTTTTTCTAATCATAAATCGGTGTTGAATATTGTCAAAAGCTTTTTCTGCATCTATTGAGATGATCATATGGATTTTCTTCTTCAATTTGTTAGTATGGTGTATCACATTGATTGATTTCTATATAGTGAAGAATCTTTGCATTCCTGGGGTAAAACTCACTTGATCATGGTGCATGATCCTTTCAATGTGTTGTTGGATTCTGTTTGTTAGTATTTTGTTGAGGATTTTTGCATCTATGTTCATCAGAGATATTGGCCAGTAGTTTTCTTTCTTTGTGACATCTTTGTCTGGTTTTGGTATCAGGGTGATGGTGGCCTCGTAGAATGAGTTGGGGAGTGTTCCTCCCTCTGCTATATTTTGGAAAAGTTTGAGAAGGATAGGTGTTAGCTCTTCCTTAAATGTTTGATAGAATTCACCTGTGAAGTCATCTGGTCCTGGGCTTTTGTTTCTTGGAAGATTTTTAATCACATTTTCAATTTCAGTGCTTGTGTTGGTCTGTTTATATTTTCTATTTCTTCCTGGTTCAGTCTCCAAAGGTTGTGCTTTTCTCAGAATTTGTCCATTTCTTCCAGGATGTCCATTTTATTGACATATAGTTTCTTGCAGTAATCTCTCATGATCCTTTGTATTTCTGCAGGCTCAATTGATACTTCTCCTTTTTAATTTCTAATTCTATTGGTTTGGGTCTTCTCCCTTTTTTTCTTGATGAGTCTGGCTAATGGTTTATCAATTTTGTTTATCTTCTCAAAGAACCACCTTTTAGTTTTTTTTGATCTTTGCTATCATTTCCTTCATTTCTTTTTCATGTATTTCTTATCTGATCTTTATGATTTCTTTCCTTCTGCTAACTTTGGGTTTTCGTTTTTTTTTTCTTTTTTTTCTTCTTTCTCTAATTTCTTTAGGTGTAATGTTAGGTTGTTTATTTAAGATATTTCTTGTTTCTTAAGGTAGGATTGTATTGCTATAAACTTCCCTCTTAGAACTTCTTTTTCTGTATCCCATAGGTTTGGGTCATCATGTTTTCTTTGTCATTTGTTTCTTGGTATTTTTTGATTTCCACTTTGATTTCCTGGTTATTCATTAGTGTATTGGTTAGTCTCCATGTGTTTGTATTTTTTACATATTTTTTCCTGTAATGGATATCTAGTCTTCTAGCATTGTGGTCGGAAAAGATACTTGATACAATTTCAATTTTCTTAAATTTACCAAGGCTTGATTTGTGGCCTAAGATATAATCTATCCTGGAGAATGTTCCATGAGTACTTGAGAAGAAAGTGTATTCTGTTGTTTTTGGATAGAATGTCCTATAAATATCAATTAAATCCATCTTGTTTAATGTGTCATTTAAAGCTTGTTTTTCCTTATTTATTTTCATTTTGGATGATGTGCCCTTTGGTGAAAATGGGGTGTTAATATACCCTATTATTACTATGTTACTGTTGATTTCCCCTTTTATGGCTGTTAGCATTTGCCTTATGTATTGAGGTGCTCTTATGTTGTGTACATAAATATTTACAATTGTTATATCTTCTTCTTGGATTGATCCCTTGATCATTATGCAGTGTCCTTCTTTTTCTCTTGTAATAGTCTTTATTTTTAAAGTTTATTTTGTCTGATATGAGAATTGCTACTCCAGCTTTCTTTTGGTTTTCATTTGCATGAAATATCTTTTTCCATCCCCTCACTTTCAGTCTGTATGTGTTCCTAGGTCTGAAGTGGGTCTCTTGTAGACAGCATATATACAGGTCTTATTTTTTTATCTATTCAGCCAGTTTATGTCTTTTGGTTGGAACTTTTAATCCATTTACATTTAAGGTAATTATCAATATGTTTCTTCCTATTACCATTTTCTTAATTGTTTTTTTGTTTGTTTTTGTAGGTCTTTTCCTTCTCTTGTCTTTCATGCCTAGATAAGTTTCTTTAGCATTTGCTATAAAGCTGGTTTGGTGGTGCTGAATTCTGTTAGCTTTTGCTTGTCTGTACAGGTTTTAATTTCTCTGTTGAATATGAGAATATGAGACCCTTGCTGGGTAGGGTAATCTCGGTTTTAGTTTTTTCCCTTTCATCATTTTAAATATACTCTGCCAATCCTTTCTGGCCTGTATAGTTTCTGCTGAAAGATCAGCTGTTAACCTTATGGGGATTGCCTTGTATGTTATTTGTTGCTTTTCCCTTGCTGCTTTTAACATTTTTTCTTTGTTTTTAATTTTTCTTAGTTTCATTAATATATGTCTCGGTGTGTTTCTCTTTTCGTTTATACCGTAAGGGACACTGCCCTTCCTGGACTTTAATGACTGTTTCGTTTCCCATATTAGGGAAGCTTTCAACTATAATCTCTTCAAATATTTTCTCAGTCCCTTTTTTTTTTTCTTCTTCTTCTTCTGGGACCCCTATAATATGAACGTTGTTGTGTTTAATGTTGTCGCAGAGTTTTCTGAGACTGTTCTCAATTCTTTTTATTCTTTTTTCTTTATTCTGTTCTGTGGTATTTATTTCCACTATTTTATCTTCCAGGTCCCTTATCCATTCTTCTGCCTCAGTTATTCTGCTATTGGTTCCTTCTAGAGTATTTTTAATTTCATTTATTGTGTTGTTCATCATTGTTTGTTTGCTCCATAGGTTTTCTAGGCCCTTTTTAAATGTTTCTTGTATTTTCTCCATTCTATTTCTGAGATTTTGGATCATCTTTACTATCATTACTCTGAATTCTTTTTCGGGTAGACTGCCTATTTCCTCTTCATTTGTTTGGTCTGGTGAGTTTTTACCTTTCTCCTTCATCTGTTGTGTATTTTTCTGTCTTATCATTTTGCTTATCTTACTGTGTTTGGGGTCTCCTTTTCACAGGTTGCAGGTTTGTAGTTCCCGTTGTTTTTGGTATCTGTCCCCAGTGGCTAAGGTTGGTTCAGTGGGTTGTGTAGGCTCCCTGGTGGAGGGGACTGGTGCCTGTGTTCTGTTGAATGAGGCTGGAGCTTGTCTTTCTGGTGGGCAGGACTGCATCTGGTGGTGTGTTTTGGGGTGTCTGTGAGCTTATTATGATTTTAGGCAGCCTGTCTGCTAATGGGTGGGGTTGTTTTGCTAGTTGTTTGGTACGGAGTGTCCAGCACTGTAGTTTGCTGGTCCTTGAGTGGAGCTAGGTCTTAGCATTGAGATAAATATCTCTAGGAGAGCTCTCATCGATTGATATTATGTGGGCCCAGGAGGTCTCCAGTGGACCCATATCCTGAACTTGTTTCTCCAACCTCAGAGCCTAAGGCCTGACACCCAGCTCAAGCACCAAGACCCTGTCAGCCACATGGCTCTATACATTTGTCCAGTGCAGTTTTTGCTTTGATAATTCCTATGCATATGGAAAATGAATTATGTCCCACAGGATTCCAGTGGAGGTGCCAGTCATGCAAGTCACAGGTCTCAAGTGATGCACTTTGGCAGGTATATCACGTAAATGATGCTGTGTTCTTCTTACTGCATCCTATCAGGTGTGCACAATCTCAATTTGTTGCACTCCTTGTGATGTTAACTTTGTTTACTTGATTCATTAGATGAAGATGGTCTCTGCCAGATTTCTTAGCCCTCAGAATCTAAGATCTCGTTGCTAAGTGAGCTCCTTCCTTTGGGATGTTGCCACCCCCAGTCCCACTCAGTGGATAAACCTGAGATGATGGTGGCTTAGACTAGGGTGGAAGAGGTACTAAGAAGTGGGGAATTAGGGGAATTCCCTGATGGTCCAGTGGTTAAGACTCTGAGCTTTCAGTCCCGAGGGTGCAGGTCTGATCCCTGGTCAGGGAACTGGAGGCTCTTGGGAAGAACCTGCTTCTAAACTCATTCAGGTTGTTGGCAGAATCCAGTCTTGTGGCTACAGTTCCAACGTCCTGTTTCCTGGCTGCCTGGGAGCTGGGAGCTTCTCTCTGCTCTAACAGGCTGCCTGGACTCCTTCCTGACTGTTACTTTTCAAAGTGTCAGGTCTCAGAAAGAAGAGATCAAGAAATTGCTGCAAATTGGAGTAGACTAAAGAGATAACAGCTACCTGGGTTTCACCATGAGATGACTTGACTTAGCAAATGTCTTCTAAACTTCACATTTTCAGTGTTGGTTGAGACATAACATTCATCTTTATCTATCTCCTGAGGATCCAGTAAAGAGTCATAAGATGCATGGTAAATCCTTTTAATTAGTCGGTTTTCATACTGCGTGCGTGTCATGGCAGGGTGACGTCACGACCACATATTCTTAATCCAATGCTTTGTTGATGTGCACTTGGGTTGCTTCCATGTCTTAGCTACTGTAAATAGTAGTGCTATCAACATGGGGGTGCATGTGTATTTTTGAATTATAGCTTTCATTTGATTTCCGGATATACACCCAGAAATGGAATTACTGGATTAGATGAAAGTTCTATTTTTATTTTTTCGGTAACTTCCATACTGTTTTCCATAGTGGTTGTACCAATCTACATGTCCACTGTTTATGAGGGTTCCCCTTTCTCCACATCCTCTCCAACCTCTGTTATTTTTAGACTTTTTGATGATAGTCATTCTGACAGTGTGAGGTGATAGGTCTTTAAACCATTTTGAGTTTATTTTTGTATATGTTGTGAGGAAGTGTTCTAATCTTATTGTTTTACATGTGGCTGTCCAGTACCACTTGTTGAAGAGACTGTCTTTTCTCCATTTATATTCTTGCCTCCTTGTCACAGATTTATTGACCATAAGTGCATAGGTTTATTTCTGTGCTCTCTATTCTGTTCCATTGATTTACATATCTGTCTTTGTGCCAGTACCATGCTGTTTTGATTACTGTGGCTTTGTAGTATAGTCTGAAGTCTAGGAGGGTTACACCTCCAGCTTTGTTCATTTTCTCAGGATTTCTTTGGCAATTAGGGGGTTTTTGTGATTCCATATAAATTTTAAGACCATTTGTTCTAGTTCTGTAAAAAATGTCATGGGTATTTTGATAGAGATTGCAATAAATCTGTAGATTGCTTTGGGTAGTATGACCATTTTAACAATATTAATTCTTCCAATCCAAGAGCAAGGGATATCTTTCTATTTCATTGCCTCATTTTCAATTTCCTTCATCAATGTTTTATAGCTTTCAGTGTATAGGTCTTTCACCTCCTTGGTTAAGCTTATTCCTAGGTTATTTAGGTATTTTTATGTGACTTTAAATGGGATTATTTTTTTACCTTCTTTCCCTGATATTTCATTATCAGTATAGAGAAACACAACTGATTTCTATATATTGATCTTGTATCCTGCTACCTTGCTGAATTCATGTATTAGTTATAGTTTTTCGGTGGAGACTTTAGGGGTCACTGCATAGAGTTTTATGCCATCTGCAAATAGTGACAGTTTTACCTCTTCCTTTCCAATTTGGATGACTATTTTTTTCCTTGTCTGATTACTGTGGCTACGACATCCAATACAATGTTAAATAGGAACAGTGGGAGTGGCATCCTTGTCTTGTTCCTGAATTTAGCAGGAAGGCTTTCAACTTTTCACTACTGAGTATTATGCTTGTTGTGTGTTTGTCAGAAATGGACTTTATTATGTTGAGGTATCTTCCCTCGATACCAACTTTGATTAAAAATTTTATCTTGAATGAAGGTGGAATTTTGTTAACTTTTTTCTGTGTCTATTGAGATGATCATGTTATTTTACCATTTCCTTTTTATGTGGTATATCACATTGATTGATTTGCCTGTGTTGAACCATCCTTGTGACAATGGAATAAAGCCAACTGGATCATGGTGTATAATTCTTTTTATGTATTGTTGGATTTGGTTTGCTAATATTTTGTTGAGGATTTTTGCATCAATATTCATCAAAGATATCGACCTGTTCATTTAATATTTCTATAGCTTTTTATTACTGAATGAGGTACTTCCATCTTTGTGATCTTGAAACAATCACTAATTTATTACATTTGCTATCTGATATTTTCCTTATCCCCCAAGAAAGTTCTGCTTTTCAGAGAGAACAGCAGTTACAAAACTTGACAATTTATTTCAAACATAATGCAAAAATAACTTGGGGAACAGCAAATTACTGTCTTTGTGTTCTTGGCAAAACATTTAATATTGATGAGGATCTAACTTTATTAAACCAAGTAAAATAATAACTTGTTGTTTATGGTATTAAATTAGATAAAATTTTACAACAACACTTTGAAAATCAGGATTATAATCCAAATGGAATAAGAATTCAGTAGCAATTGTTTTGTTTTAACATAAACATGATATGCTTCCAATTTTTATAATAAAAATACAAAGCTTCAAGACGGCGGAAGAGTAGGACGTGGAGATCACCTTCCTCCCCACAAATACATCCGAAATACATCTACATGTGGAACAACTCCTGCAGAACACCTACTGAACGCTGGCAGAAGACCTCAGACCTCCCAAAAAGCAAGAAACTCCCCACATACCTGGGTAGCACAAAAAAAAAAAAAAAAAAAAAAAACAGAGGCAAAAGAATAAGGATGGGACCTGCACCTCTGGGAGGGAGCTGTGAAGGAGGAAAGGTTTCAACACACTAGGAAGCCCCTTCCTGGGCACAGACTGTGGGTGGCAGAGTGAGGAAGCTTCAGAGCCATGGAGGAGAGCACAGCAACAGGGGTGCGGAGGGCAAAGCAGGGAGATTCCTGAACAGAGGATCAGTGCCGACCAGCACTCAGCAGCCCGAGAGGGTTGTCTGCTCACCCACCAGGACAGGTGGGGCTCAGAGCTGAAGTTCGTGCTTTGGTCGGATCCAAGGGAGAGGACTATGGTTGGCTGCATGAACACAGCCTGAAGGGGGCTAGTGCGCCACAGCTAGCAAGGAGGGAGTACGGGAAAAAGTCTGGAGCTGCTGAAGAGACAACAGACTTTTTCTTGCCTCTTTGTTTCCTGGTGGGTGAGGAGAGGAGATTAAGAGCACCACTTAAAGGAGCTCCAGAGACAGGCGAGAGCCATGGCTATCAGCGTGCACCCCAGAGATGGGCATGAGACACTAAAGCTGCTGCTGCAGCCACTAGGAAGACTGTGTGCAAGCACAGGTCACTATCCACACCTCCCGTCCCGGGAACCTGTGCAGTCTGCCACTGCCAGGGTCCCGTGATCCAGCGACACCTTCCCCGGGAGAATGCACGGCATGCCTCAGGCTGGTGCAATGTCACACTGGCCTCTGCCGCCACAGGCTCGCCCAGCAACCGAACCCCTCCCTCCCCCTAGACTGAGTGAGCCAGAGACCCTGAATCAGATTCTCCTTTATCCCCGTCCTCTCTGAGCGAAGAGCAGACACCCTCAGGTGACCTAAAGGCTGAGGCGGGTCCAAATCCAAAGCTGAATGCTGAGAGCTGTGCGAACAAAGAAGAGAAAAGGAAATTTCTCCCAGCAGCCTCAGGAGCAGTGAATAAAATCTCCAAAATCAACTTGATGTACCCTGCATCTGTGGAATACCTGAATAGACAATGAATCATCCCAAATTAAGGAGGTGGACTTTGGGAGCAACGATATATATATTTTCCCCCCTTTTTCTCTTTGTGAGTGTGTATGTGTGTGCTTCTGTGTGTGACATTGTCTGTACAGCTTTGCTTTTACCATTTGTCCTAGGGTTCTGTCTTTTTTTTTTTAACTTAAAAATTTTTTCTTCCTAATTATTATTTTTTCTTTTTTATTTTAATAACTTTATTTTATTTTATTTTACCTTCATCTTTCTTTTTTTTCCTCCCTTTTATTCTGAGCCGTGTGGAGGACAGGCTCTTCATGCTCCAGCCAGGCGTCAGGGCTGTGCCACTGAGATGGGAGAGCCAACTTCAGGACACTGGTCCACAAGAGACCTCCCAGCTCCACATAATATCAAACGGTGAAAATCTCCCAGAGATCTGCACCTCAACGCCAAGACCCAGATCCACTCAACGACCAGCAAGCTACAGTGCAGGACACCCTATGCCAAACACCTAGCAAGACAGGAACACAACCCCATCCATTAGCACAGAGGCTGCCTAAAATCATAATAAGGCCACAGACACCCCAAAACTCACAACCAGACGTGGACCTGCCCACCAGAAAGACAAGATCCAGGCTCATCCACCAGAACACAGGCACTAGTCCCCTCTACCAGGAAGCCTACACAACCGACTGAACCAACCTTAGCCACTGTGGACAGACACCAAAAACAATGGAAACTACGAACCTGCAGCCTGCAAAAAGGAGACCACAAACACAGTAAGTTAAGCAAAATGAGAAGACAGAGAAACACACAGCAGATGAAGGAGCAAGGCAAAAACCCACCAGACCTAACAAATGACGAGGAAGCAAGCAGTCTACCTGAAAGACAATTCAGAATAATGACAGTAAAGATGATGCAAAATCTTGGAAATAGAATGGAGAAAATACAAGAAACGTTTAACAAGGATCTAGAAGAAATAAAGAGCAAACAAACAGTGATGAACAACACAATAAATTAATTTAAAAATCTCTAGAAGGGGTCAATAGCAGAATAACTGAGGCAGAAGAATGGATAAGTGACCTGGAAGATAAAATAGTGGAAATAAATACTGTGGAGAAGAATAAAGAAAAAAGAATAAAAAGAAGTAAGGACAGTCTCAGAGATCTCTGGGACAATGTTAAACGCACCAACAATAGAATTATAGGGGTCCCAGAAGAAGAAGAGGAAAAGAAAGGGACTGAGAAAATATTTGAAGAGATTATAGTTGAAAAATTCAGTAATACCGGAAAGGAAATAGTTAATCAAGTCCTGGAAGCACAGAGAGTCCCATACAGGATAATTCCAAGGAGAAACACACCAAGACACATATTAATCAAATTATCAAAAATTAAATACAAATAACAAATATTAAAAGCAGCAAGGGAAAAACAACAAACAACACATAAGTGAATTCTCATAAGGTTAACAGCTGATCTTTCAGCAGGAACTCTGCAAGCCAGAAGGGAGTGTCAGGACATGTTTAAAGTGATGAAGGAGAAAAACCTACAACCAAGATTACTCTACCCAGCAAGGATCTCAGTCAGATTTGAAGGAGAAATTAAAAGCTTTACAGACAGGCAAAAGCTAAGAGAATTCAGCACCACAAAACCAGCTTTACAACAAATGCTAAAGGAACTTCTCTAGGCAGGAACCACAAGAAAAGGAAAAGATCTACAATAAGAAACCCAAAACAATTAAGAAAATGGTAATAGGAACATACATATTGATAATTACCTTAAATGTAAATGGATTAAATGGTGCAACCAAAAGACATAAACTGGCTGAATGGATACAAAAACAAAACCAGTATATATGCTGTGTAGAAGAGACCCACTTCAGACCTAGTGACACATACAGACTGAAAGTGAGGGGATGGAAAATGATGTTCCGTGAAAATGGAAATCAAAAGAAAGCTGGGGTAGCAATTCTCATATCAGACAAAATAGACGTTAAAACAAAGACTATTACAAGGGACAAGAAGAATACTACATAATGATCAAGGGATCAATCCAAGAAGAATATATAACAACTGTAAACATTCATGCACCCAATATAGGAGCACATCAATACATAAGGCAAATAGTAACAGCCATAAAAGGGGGAATCAACAGTAACACAATTATAGTAGGGGAATTTAACACCCCACTTTCACCAATTGACAGGTCATCAAAAATGAAAATAAATAAGGAGACACAAGCTTTAGTTGATACATTAAACAAGAGGGACTTAATTGATATTTATAGGATATTCCATCCAAAAACAAAGAATACACCTTCTTTTCAAGTGCTCATGGAACATTCTCCAGCATAGATCATATCTTTGGTCACAAATCAAGCATTGGTAAATTTAAGAAAATTGAAATCATATCAAGTATCTTTTCTGACCACAATGCTATGAGACTAGATATCAAATACAGGAAAAAAATCTGTAAGAAATACAAACACATGGAGGCTAAACAACAAACTACTTAATAAACAAGAGATCACTGAAGAAATCAAAGAGGAAATAAAAATATACGTAGAAACAAATGACAATGAAAACATAACCACCCAAAACCAATGGGATGCAGCAACAGCAGTTCTACGAGGGAACTTTTTAGCAATATAATCCTACCTCAACAAACAAGAAACGTATCAAATAAACAACCTAATCTTACACCTAAAGCAATTAGAGAAAGAAGGAAAAAAAAAAAAAAAAAAACACCCAAAATTATCAGAAGGAAAAATCATAAAGATCAGATCAGAAATAAATGAAAAAGAAATGAAGGGAAATGATAGTAAAATCAAAAAAACTAAAAGCTGGTAGTTTGGGAAGATGAACAAAATTGAAAAACCATTAGCCAGACTTATCAAGAAAAAAAATATGAAGAGACCAATAACAAGCACTGAAATTGAAACTGTGATTACAAATCTTCCAACAAACCAAAGCCCAGGACCAGATGGCTTCACAGGCGAATTCTACCAAACATTTAGAGAAGACAAAACACCTATCCTTCTCAAACCCTTCCAAAATATAGCAGAGGGAGGAACACTCCCCAACTCATTCTATGAGGCCACCATCACTCTGATACAAAAACCAGACAAAGATGTCACAAAGAAAGAAAACTACAGGCCAATATCACTGATGAACATAGATGCAAAAATCCTCAACACAATACTAGCAAACAGAATCCAACAGCACATTAAAAGGATCATACACCATGATCAAGTGGGGTTTATTCCAGGAATGCAAGGATTCTTCAATATACGCAAATCAATCAACGTGATACATCATATTAACAAATTGAAGGAGAAAAACCATATGATCATCTCAATAGAGGCAGAGAAAGCTTTTGACAATATTCAACACCCATTTCTGATAAAAACCTTCCAGAAAGTAGGCATAGAAGGAACTTCCCTCAAAATAATAAAGGCCATATATGACAAACCCACAGCCAAAATCATCCTCAGTGGTGAAAAAATTAAACCATTTCCACTAAGATCAGGAGCAAGACAATGTTGCCCACTCTCACCACTATTATTCAACATTGTTTTGGAAGTTTTAGCCACAGCAATCAGAGAAGAAAAAGAAATAAAAGGAATCCAAATTGGAAAAGAAGAAGTAAAGCTGTCACTGTTTGCAGATGACATGATACTATACATAGAGAATCCTAAAGATGCTACCAGAAAACTACTAGAGCTAATCAATGAATCTGGTAAAATAGCAGGATACAAAATTAATGCACAGAATTCTCTTGCATTCCTATACACTAATGATGAAATATCTGAAAGTGAAATTAAGAAAACACTCCCATTTACCATTGCAACAAAAAGAATAAATATCTAGGAATAAACCTAGGTAAGGAGACAAAAGACCTGTATGCAGAAAATTATAAGACACTAATGAAAGAAATTAAAGATGATACATATAGATGGAGAGATATACTATTTTTTGGATTGGAGGAATCAACATTGTGAAAATGACTCTACTACCCAAAGCAATCTACAGATTCAATGCAATCCCTATCAAACTACCACTGGCATTTTTCACAGAACTAGAACAAAAAATTTCACAATGTGTATGGAGACACAAAAGACCCCGAATATCCAAAGCAATCTTGAGAAAGAAAAACGGAGCTGGAGGAATCAGGCTCCCTGAAATCAGACTATATTACAAAGCTACACTAATCTAGACAGTATGGTACTGGCACAAAAACAGAAATATAGATCAATGGAACAGGATAGAAAGCCCAGAGATAAACCCATGCCCATATGGTCACCTTATCTTTGATAAAGGAGGCAAGAATATACAATGGAGAAAAGACAGCCTCTTCAATAATTGGTGCTGGGATAACTGAACAGCTATATGTAAAAGAATGAAATTAGAACACTCCCTAACACCATACACAAAAATAAACTCAAAATGGATTAAAGACCTAAATGTAAGGCCAGACACCCTCACACTCTTAGAGGAAAATATAGGCAGAACACTCTAAGACATAAATCACAGCAAGATCCTTTCTGACCCACCTCCTAGGGAAATTGAAATAACAAAAATAAACAAATGGAACCTAATGAAACTTAGAAGCTTTTACACAGCAAAGGAAACCATAAACAAGACAAAAAGACAACACTCAGAATGGGAGAAAATATTTGCAAATGAAGTAACTGACAAAGGATTAATCTCCAAAACATACAAGCAACTCATGCAGCTCAATATCAAAAAAACAAACAACCGGGCTTCACTGGTGGTGCAGTGGTTAAGAATCTGCCTGCCAGTGCAGGGGACACAGGTTCGAGCCCTGGTCTGTGAAGATCCCACATGCCGTAGAGCAACTAGGTCCATGCGCCACAACTACTGAGCCTGTGCTCTAGAGCCCATGAGACACAATTACTGAGCACACATGCTGCAAATACTGAAGCCCGCATGCCTAGAGCTGGTGCTCTGCAAAGAGAAAAGCCACCATGATGAGAAGCCTCCACAACGCAGTGAAGAATAGCCCCACTCGCCACGAGTAGACAAAAAACCCACACGCAGCAACGAGGACCCAACAGAGCCAAAAGTAAATAAATTAAAATAAATAAATTTTAAAAATAAATGTTTAAAAAAATCAAACAACCCAATCCAAAAATGTGCAGAAGACCTAAGTAGACATTTCTCCAAAGAAGATATACAGATTGCCAACAGACACATGAAAGAATGCTCAACATCATTAATCATTAGATAAATGCAAATCAAAACTACAATGAGATATCATCTCACACTGGTCAGTATGGCCATCATCAAAAAATCTACAAACAATAAATGCTGGAGAGGGTGTGGAGAAAAGTGAACCCTCTTTCACTGTTGGTGGGAATGTAAATTGATACAGCCACTATGGAGAACAGTATGGAGATTCTTTAAAAGAATAAAAATAGAACTACCATACGGCACAGCAATCCCACTACTGGGCATATACCCTGAGAAAACCATAATTCAAAAAGAGGCATGTACTACAATGTTCATAGCAGCACTATTTACAATAGCCAGGACATGGAAGCAACCTAAGTGTCTATCAACAGATGAATGGATAAAGAAGATGTGGCACCTATATACAATGGAATATTACTCAGCCATAAAAAGAAATGAAATGGAGTTATTTGTAGTGAGGTGGATGGATCTAGAGTCTGTCATATGGAGTGAAGTAAGTCAGAAAGAGAAAAACAATTACCGTATGCTAACACATATATATGGAATCTAAAAAAAAAAAAAAAAAGAAAGAAAAAAATGGTCAGAAGAACCTAGGGGCAAGATGGGAATAAAGATGCAGACCTACTAGAGAATGGACTTGAGGATATGGGGAGGGGGAAGTGTAAGCTGGGATTAAGTGTGAGAGTGGCATGGACATATATACACTGCTAAACCTAAAATAGATAGCCAGTGGGAAGCAGCTGCATAGCACAGGAAAATCAGCTCAGTGCTTTGTGACCACCTAGAGGGGTGGGATAGGGAGGGTGGGAGGGAGGGAGATGCAAGAGGGAAGATATATGGGGACATATGTATATGTATAATTGATTCACTTTGTTATAATGCAGAAACTAACACAACATTGTAAAGCAATTATACTCCAATAAAGATGTTAAACAAAAAAAAATACAAGAATATAAACCAATTAGTGTTCCACGTTTTATGAAGGTTACTAGTGCATATATGTACACACACATATATGTGACAAATACAAATATCTATTTTCAATTTATATGTACAGAAAATATATATAATTGAAACTCTTAATAGTGACTTCTTTTAGATATGAGATTACATAACAATAGAAAAAAGATGTGTAAATTTTTATATGCCATGAATGATTTAAACTGCTTTAGGTATCAGTTGTGACATTAAAAATAGAGTACAACATTTAAAAAAGGAAAAAGGGGTTTACGGTGGCATAGGAGATGAGATAGCATGATAAACAGGGAGCTCTGGAAGCACAGAAGAGGAACATCCTGCCTGGAGAAGGAGTCCATCATGGAAGGCTTCGTGAAGGATGCTGTCCGAATTGGTTTCATGGACAAAAAGTACTTATTCATGCAAATAAAGAATGCCCTGATAAGAAAAAAATAAACAAAAAAACAAAAAAACAAATGGAATACAATGTTTTTTGTTATCTAAACCCTGACTTAACAGGAAAATAAATGTAAACAAAAGTCATATAATATATGGTGAGTACAATACCAATTTTATAGAAGCTTTTATATTTGTCTGGAGTAGTCGGGGAAGAAAAGGCAGAAAAAAAAAAATCAGTTGAGTATCTATATAGTATGTTGTCTTATAATGTCTAATCACTATTATCAATGTTCTAGAAGTGAAAGAAACAAAAAGAGAATTACTTATATTGATTCATTTATTATTTTGTTTTTAACAACACTTTATTTTTAAAAATATTCTTTTTAAAAAGTGATCACTAGGAGCCAAAGTATATGCTAGAAATCACGGACATACGAATATAAGCATTTGATTCTGGGCATTCGATAATGTCAAAGAACTTTGATGTTTATAAAATCAAATATAACATGATAACTGTATGCTATATATAAGATAGAATGAGGTTAGAAATAGTGCAAAATAACACAACTTTCAACAAGAATCAAATCTGAAGTAGACTGATACCTGTGAATATCCCCTTTCCAAAATTCTTCATCCCCAGAAGGGTGATATTTAACTTTGGTTCTCAAAAACAAGCAGAGTTTCAGGCAGAGAGGTTTAAGTAGGATGTTATAGTAGAGAAATTAGCATGTTCAAAATTAAAGTATACATTAATGTAGTGGTCACAAAAATACACCACTCAGATTTGCTGCTGTGGGAAAGTATTTGGCAGACAGCCACAGTTGTTGCATTCTGAATCCATCAACACATTCTTGCTTAGGCTATACTTCCCACATGCAGCTCTCCACCAATGACTAAAAACAGTAGGCCGTACCTACTAGATATGAAAATCCTCTGTCATGAGACTTTGGATCAAATATACCCAGATGTTTCAGGCAAAACCTTCCTAGAACTACACTGCAGTGTGAGACTATGGAGCCTCCTTATTTTCATCTCCTTCACAGACTGCAATGCATTCCCACACCTCTTCTGCCCTCTCTGGCTGCCTTTCTTTTTTTCTGTAACATGTGTTTCCCAATATATTAACATTCACATTCAATCTTATTTTGGTATCTGTTTCTCAGATGATCTGAACTAACTAGAATATTATGGGGAAATGTGAGCAACACATAATATTTACATAGTGTCATGTTCTGCATCAAGTAAAGATGATTTATATCTCTTTGAATTATTTAGTTAATATATAGGAGATTGAACAAAGCTCTGGTTAAAGACATAATAATCATTATACCTCTTCCTGGGGCAGATTAAAACGAATTGATTCACCAAAATGAGTCACTTACCAAGTTTTTAGTATAGTGTTATTATTTTAATAAAATACCAGTAGTTAATGACTGTAGCTATCCTATGATCTGTCTGATTTTTGCAGAAACTTGACTGGGAATTAAATTGCGATCTGATAGGAACCTTCATACCTGCATTCTTTACGTCTTTGGAAGTGGCACTAATCTTAGACAGTTCACCCAGGTTTGGTATTGTTTCTGAGTTACTTTCTTGGCTATGTTGGCTAACAGTTGCATAGGTTTTCACTTAGCCTTTTCTTTCTAATGACTCCACTATCAGGGACGAATGTAAGTTTTTCAGCTTCCGTGTTTATCTATTACAAGTATTCAGAGAACAAAGGAACTGCCACGGAATAGTCCCCATCCACTAGATCCATTATGAGAAGGAATTAGGCAAGGACTTTACTTATCATTTTGTTCTATATGATCCTAATTTAATAGTGAATAAATGAGAGTGTTTGGACTTTCCTGTGATCATGTCAAGTGAGACCAACATCTCTCAGAATATGTTTGTATTCCCTTTCCCCCTTCCTTCAGTGTACAGTCAGTTTGATATGTCCATAGCCATATATCACTCTAGGAAAGGACTGGGGTTAATAGATGCTATACACAGTCTTCAAGAGGGTACAACCTTCCATTCAACTGATGGACCTCTGGGTCAAAGAACTGGCTCAAATCCAGATATTGGGCAGGGAAATTGGGACTCTCTATTGCAGGAGCTGACATTATGGCCACCTCTTGTTGAGTTTTTGGGTTGTGTAAGTAAAACAATTTTCTCATTGACTGTCCATCTATGTTCTTATAGCACTATCTTCAATAAGCTATTGTCACAGATCTCTATGATTCAATGTCCCTGTTAACCATTTCTAGCTTGCTGCCTATTAAGATAATTACATCCAACTTGTTGCCAACAGCTAAGTTCCATTACAACCTGCTCTATTATTCTGTAATTTCATTATCCAAATTTATACTTAGGCAACTAAGTTCTAGTAGCATCTAGCTCCTACCATCTGGTCTACTGAGCACAGCCACCACTAAATTTCTCAAAAAATGCCATTGATCTCCCCTCAGTATTATAATTTTTCCATTTATTGAAATAGTTTCCTTTGGATCTTCTCAGAAAACATAGTTGGCTAAGCTGTCCCTCTCAATACAAGAAGAAGCTGGAGTAGGTATCATCTAATGTTTAGTCATTATTGGTTAAGAATGGCTTTGGATATTTGATGAGCTTTCATTTCTGCCTTGCCCTGAGCATAAACCATGCACACTTGTGAAACCAGAGAAAGTCTTTGGACAGATATCCAGGTGCTTTCAGTAAGAAACCATTGGCTTGTGCAAAGATATGAATGATAAAACGTTAATGGTTGAGACATCAAGAGGTGTCAGCTACACAGGTGTCACCAACAAGGATAGCTATAATCCTCCCAATTTTTAAAAATATCCTCCTTTACATAGCTATTCACTGTGCTTTTGAGATATATTTTAAAAAATCTATCTGTATGCCAAAAGACATCAAGTTAATCACTTCTAAATGACTCATAGTATTTTATACTAAATATCCATGACATTTTATACATAAATTTCTTCATGCTGGACATTACAATTGTTTCCAACTAATTGACAAACATTCACATAACACACCACTCTAATTCAAGTCCTACTACAGATATGTAAGTTTTCCTCAGAAAAATATATTCATAAATAGAAAGCTGGATCACAAGACAGGAATTCACTTCTTACTACCAGATTTCTTTCAAGAACGCTTGCAACAGATTACACTTCTACAGAGCATAGTTAGCCATGTTAAACAATTTTTGACTTTTGATTTTTTTAATTGTATGGTAATTCATTGCTTTTTAATTTGTCCACATCTGATTATATGTTTCTTCCCCTTTACTTGTTTGCTTTTAGGCTTTCACTTTGAAGAACTGCCATTCCTATCTTTTGCATATTTTTTTATTATTTTTCTTCCTTTTACTTCTGACTTGCATATTTTCTTGCATATTGTATTGATTAACTTCACATATTAGAAAGTAGAAAAACTTATAGTAGTCATTTACTGATAGTTAACCTGTACACAACTCAGACTTAACCCTGAACTCTGGCTGGTTGGGATACACCAAACTAGTATAAAAAAGTGTTTGATAATTAATCTGATGATTACACATGGTCACAGTTTCAGGCTAAATCCTGTCAGATCATATGCAGGAGAGAGACAAGATAGAATAGACACATTTTTCAAAAGTGAACTGATTTAGAGTAATTTCTCACAGAAGATGATGTAGAACATTCAGTGTGAATGTAACCAGATTTATTGTGTTCTAAAAAATATGTACCCAAAATATTATAACAAGGCCTAGAGTCTATACAACATAACACCTACAATGTTCAGAAAATCTCACATAAGTTAACACATAAAGAATGAGAAAAATGTAACAAATTCTCAAAAAAACCCAGCAGAACTCAATCTTGATGTTACAAAAATATTGGACTTCTCAGACAACTCCAAAATGTATATTATTATAACTGTGATCCATGAAATGAAGGTAAATACATTTGAAATGAACTGAAAGACATATTTATTAAATGAATATAAGCTAAACAATATACCAAATGGAAACTTCATAACTAAAATATAATATATGAAATTTAAAAAATACTCAATTGTATAGTAGCAGAATGGAAATTATAAAGGAAAGGCTCAATTAAATTTAAGCTAGAGTAACAGCAACTATCCAATATGAAGAACAGACAAAATTAAAAAATAAAAACAAGTACCTGAAGTTCTGATATCCAAATGTATTTATGTCATTGGAATCTCAAATGAAGAGGAGAATGAAATTTGTCCAGAAAAAAATGAAGAAATAATTTCTAAACTTGGTGTAAGACATAAATGCACATATTGTATTTACAGAAAAAGCTCAGTGAACCTCCAATAGGATAATTTAAAACTATGACTAGACAAATCTTAATGAAGCTGCTGGACACAAAAGATAAAGAAAATAATTTGAAAGCAGCAAGAATAAAACACTAGAGCAAAACAATACATACAAGGGCAGAATGATTGAAATGTCACTGGATTTCTCAATAGAAATCACAGATGGCAAAGACATTGGGACAATGTAGATACAATTCTGAAAGAGAAGAATTGTGAAACCTAAGTTTAATATCTCAAGATATTTTTCAGGATTGAGGATGAAATAAATAGATTCTCAAATGACTGAAAACTATGAGAAAATTTTGCCAATAGACTTGATAGATATGAAATGCTACAGGTGGAAGTTAAATGATACCAGAGGGAAACTTTGACCGTCAAAAATGAAGAAAGAGCAACAAAATGGTAAATATCTAGGCATGTATAAAAGATTATTGCCTTCGACTTTTAAAAAAGTATTTCCAGTATTTATTATAATATATATATGTGTGTTTATACACATTTATATAAAATACAGAGAATATAGAATAGTGACATTAGAAATTCTATTTATAGAGATAAGACCCTGGAAAATGTAGAGTTTCATAGTGCTATTCTTTATCTGCTACATAAACTTTTATTTAAGATATAATATCCAGAACCATCCTTTCCATTTATATAGTAGAAAAAATGCTATATATATATATATATATATATATATATATATATATATATATAGACTTATAATTCAACTTTCATTCCAGTGATCTGTCCAAATGGTGAAAAATCAGATTTTTGAATGGTGAAACAATTTTTTTTTTTTTTTTTTTAAATTTATTTATTTATTTATTTATTTTTGGCTGCATTGGGTCTTCGTTGCTGTGCACGGGCTTTCTCTAGTTGCGGCAAGCGGGGGCCACTCTTCATCACGGTGCGCGGGCCTGTCACTGTCGCGGCCTCTCTGGTTGCGGAGCACAGGCTCCAGACGCGCAGGCTCAGTAGTTGTGGCTCACGGGCTTAGTTGCTCCGCGGCATGTGGGATCTTCCCGGACCAGGGCTCGAACCCGTGTCCCCTGCATTGGCAGGCGGGCTCTCAACCACTGCGCCACCAGGGAAGCCCGGTGAAACAATTTTTAAAAAATTATTTTACATATACACATTATCGAGACAATGAAGTTTTAGCAATTTATGGATATGAGATGTGAATGAGCAATTTTATATTGTGAGTCTGATTATAATTTGGGGGGATTTGATTGGCTTACATTTATAATGAGATTAATAAATGACACAGGTCTACTTTTTGTTTGTTTGTTTCTAAATTAGTCACTCCTGTACATATACACAACAACAAATATAACAAAGCTTGCACATTTGTTGGAGGTTCTTCCTTTCATTCGGTAACTATTAGACTCTTCACAGAAAGATTGATATAGCCAGAGATGGAGAGGAAGAGGGGAAGAAGTTATAGTCCCTTCTAGTTGATTGGGTTTTATGCAATTAGTCATTTTTGTACTTTGCATCTAGTTTTAAGCATGATCATAACATATTTATCTTTAAAATGCCTACTTGTTTCAAGTTACTGTGAAACCAGAGAGAGCTTTACACAGGCAGATTGTTTTGCAGGGCAAAACAACTACAGTCCACTAGTGTGATTTGTTAGAAATTCATTTAGTGATTTTAACAATGCTAACACAAAACAAAGCATTAAAAACTCAATTGACCTTTGGCAAATTCGACAGCTGTTTGTTCGGCATATCAAAGCAATGCCAATGAGAAAACTATAAAGAGAAAAAAAAAATAGTGACAAAAGTAATTGAAGAAAATAAAACAACCAATAAATAACTGAAATATACTATTCTTGTTTTGTCCTCTCGCTTCTATTCCAGTTTTCGGTCCTGTGAAACCAGTCCATTTGAAAGTCATTCACTTTCAATGAATTGAATCGTCCATGCTATTCATGATAATAGTGAACATATATTCAAATATACTTTGTACTGGATTTTCTCTACATGCAGCCAGTGACATTTTTTTTTTTTCTACAATTAAGTTAACATGTTCTCTGATGCCAAATACACTTTTATATTCACTATTGTAAATAGCTTAAAGAACATTTGTATATTATGTATTTCTATAATGTCATAATAATTAGATTTAATGTATTATAGAGTGTGAGTATTCGAAGTTAATGGCATCTTAAACTTATTTATATTCTCAGTGTGAGTCTCAATTACAGGAATTTTTACCCCCTGGGACCACTAAGAACCCCCAATTTCAATCTTTGAATATCCCTTAAACTCTGGTAACAGGATGCAGAGCTTTTAGAAATCATACCCGTAAAAATGCTTACCTTTCTGCTCACATGGAGACCACTTTATTGCATCCATTAATATACTGTGTATATAAAGTCTTATACTGTTTTGAAAAATGACTAAATTGCCCCAGAGCATCAGACTCTGGTTGTTTTTACTTTCTTTTTTTCTTTATATTCAGTATCAAAAGGTGGGTGGAAATAGAAATAGCAATAATAGAATTAGTCAGAGATGGACCTTATAGTTGAGTCATATAAGTACTTTCCTTTTCAATGTAACTTAGAAATATTCCATATATATACTTTTTAAACACTATACAGAGGGTATTAGGATGATTAATGGAAATTCCTGTTTTCAAAGTGGTCATACTCTAATAGGAGAGGTAACTTAAAAACACATGTGGGCTTCCCTGGTGGCGCAGTGGTTGAAAATCTGCCTGCTAATGCAGGGAGCACGGGTTCGAGCCCTGGTCTGGGAAGATCCCACATGCCGCGGAGCAACTAGGCCCGTGAGCCACAACTACTGAGCCTGCGCATCTGGAGCCTGTACTCCACAACAAGAGAGGCCACGATAGTGAGAGGCCCACGCACCGCGATGAAGAGTGGCCCCCGCTTGCCGCAGCTAGAGGAAACCCTCGCACAGAAACGAAGACCCAACACAGCCAAATAAATACATAAATAAATAATAATTAAAGGTGCTAATAATTTAAAAAAAAACAAAATAAAACCACATGTATGATTGATAATGTTAATAGTCTCAACAATTCATTCCTCTCCTGTAAGAGGATCAAGCAATCCCTTCCATTGTCATGTGTAGGCAGAGAATACTCCCCCACCTCACATTCAGGCATGACCATGTGACTTTGTTCTTTAACATCTTTATTGGAGTATAATTGCTTTACAATGTTGCATTAGTTTCTGTTTTGTAATAAAGTGAATTAGGTATATGTATACCTATATCGCCATATCCCTTCCCTATCGTGTCTCCCTCTCACCCTCCCTATCCCACCCCTCTAGGTGGTCACAAAGCACCTAGCTGATCTCCCTGTGCTATGCAGCTGCTTCCCACTGGCTATCTATTTTACATTTGGTAGTAGTGTATATGTCGGTGCTACTCTCTCACTTCATCCCAGCTTACTATTCCCCCTCCCCGTGTCAAGTCCATTCTCTGAGTCTGTGACTTTGTTGAATCAATGTAAACAGAAGTGACAACGTGTCAGTTTTGAGCTGATCATTAAAAGGAACCCATGTTTCTGCTACTTTTTACTCTTTCACACGGCCTCAAGAGCAACATCTTCCAAAAAAAGATTTAATCTTCAGTGTTAGTATCAGAAGAAGAAATATGGAGAAATTTCAACAACTCAAGTTCAACTATGATAAGTAATGTAATTTGAAAATACATTTTTTTTTGTTATACACTGAGATTTTGAATTATGTGCTAATGAAACAAAGCTGAGGAATACAATATTGTTATAATATAAACACTCAATGTTCAATTCTATTTACATTGATGGAATATTCTGAAAGACACAGAATGCCTATGCGTTTTTTTTCAGTTGGTATTTCAAAGGACCTTTAATTGGCATTAATATAGGCTTGGAGATAAAATAACTGATCTCTTAGCCACCAAATGTCACTCAGAAAATTGATATAATACAAATAATTGTATCTGATAGGATTGTCAATAATTTTATATTTGCTCATAATCTGATTTCTGCTGTACAGAACCATGGAGAGTTTAATTTATATATTTATCTCATCAACTTGTATATGTTATCATTTATTTCAACACTGAATTCTGTCAGTTTTGGAAGTGTGTCTTTTTTCATGTTTATCTTCATTTTTGTCAATTATTTACAATATTGCATATCATAATTTCTTTATTATAAGTCAAATAATTAATATGTTTAAAAATATTGATGGACAGTGCTTTCAATGGAAGAGCACACCAAATTTTATCTATCAGGTGGCTTGAAAACAACTTTAGTCCTATAACTGGAATTTTTTGACAATGATTTAAGAAGAACTGCCTGTGCTTTTGGTGTCACAGTCAAGACATCATTGCAAGGCCAATGTCATGAAGCTTTTTACCTATGTTTTCTTCTAGGAGATTTACAGTTTCAGAACTTATACCTAAGTATTTAATCCATTTTGAGTTGATTTCTGTGCATCATGTAAAAAAAGTCCAAACTCATTTATTTATATGTAAATATCCAGTGTCCCCAACACAATTTGCCGAAGTCTCAATCCTGCCTCCATTGTATACACTTGAGACAATGTCAAATATCATTTGACCATGGAAGTGTGTTTCTATTTCTGTTCCATTAGTCTATAGGTCTGTCTTTATGCCAGTACCATACTGCTTAAATTACTGTAGCTTTGTAATATATTTGAAATCAGAAAGTATAGTGCCTTCGACTTTGTTTTTCTTTCTAAGTGTTTTAGGCTATTTGGGGTATCTTTGAGATTCCATATGAGTTTAATGATTTTTTTTGGTCTATTTTTGTAAAGAATGCCATTGGGATTTTGATAGTGATTGCATTGAACTGCACATCAAAAAACTTCTATACACTGTTTGTAGGGATAGTACTTAGTAGCTACCATAGAAAACAGCATGGATGTTCCTCAAAATATTAAAAATAGAAATACCAAATGATCCAGCAGTCTTACTTCTGGGTATTTATTCAAAATAATTGAAATCAGAACTGCAAGGAGATATTGTTCACTCCCATGTTCATTGCAACATTATCCACAATAGCCAGGAGGAGGAAACAACCTAAATGCCCATCAGTGGAAGAAAGGAAAAAAAAATGTGGTATGTTTGCATGATGGAATACTCTTCACCATTAAGAAAGAAACTCTGCAATAAGCAATAATGTGGATAAATCTGTAGGACATTACACTGTGTTAAATAAGCAAGTCACAGAAGAACAAACACTGTATTATTCTACTTATATAGTGTACTGCAAGTAGGCTAACTCAGAGAAGCAGAGAGTAGAATGTCGGTTGCCAGAGACTGGGGTGGGGGAAATGAAGAACTACTCTTCAAGGGATATAAAGTGTCAGTTATGCAACATGAAGGAGTTCTAGGGATCTGCTACACAGATCTGTGCCCATAGTTAATAATACTATATTGTACACTTAAAACTTTGAGGGCAAATATCACGTTAATTGTTCTTCCTACAGTAAATAAAATTTAAAAAGAAGAGCTACAGTAAATCTATTAACATATCATATAAATTGAAGTTTTACTCCATTCTGGCATAATTGAGAGTGTGGTTCCACTATGGAATTTCTCTTAACTCTCAAAGTTGAGTTCCTTGAATTACATGTTTTGGAGAGTTTAAAGAGCAATTCATTATTAGGATGATTACTATTATTATATTTTTGTTTCCTAAAGTATGATATTGGCCAAGTCATTTTTACATCCCTTGAAAAGTTTTTGTAAGACACTCATTACCTTCCACTTGGTTGTGCCACATATCTTTTACTGTATTATTTCCTTCCCAGGTCTCATTACCACTCTATATTAATAGTACTGAATGCTACTAGCATTTTAATGTCAAATATATTCTTGTATTACAACATTTTTATATTATATAACTGAGACATTGCTAGTTAGTTGCATTTTTTAATCTTGGAAACACATTACAGTCATTCAAATAAGTAGTGTATCTACTATCTAGAGACTAATTCAAGCAAATATATAACAATAAAATGTCTGTAAACATTTTTTTCTTTCTTTATTTCATCTGCCCTGTATTTTCAAACCATAGCATACTTTTACTAGAATGTTTTTTACTTTATAATTTTTCTATTCTGACAAGCAAATAGTTACTGCAATCTAATGCTTCTTTAAGTAGAACATTGTAGATTGTAAACAAAATATGAACCATAACGGTGCCTGTTTTGCTCAATGCTATACCACTAATACCTAGACACTGCTTAGCATATAGTAATCAAATGGATACAAGTGGAAGGAAAAGAAAGAAAAGGAGGATGGAAGGAAAGGAAGGAAGAGCCAAGGTAGATATTGAGTTGTTAACCAATTAACACAATATGTCTACTTCTCATTATCTACTCATATACATCTAAAAACAGAGAGACAATTTATAATTTCCAAGATTAGTTTCTATTGTTAGATTTCCTCCTGACCTGTGTGAAATTAAGTTAATTATATATATATATATTACATTTGAGATCCTAGCTAAGAAGCAAAATGTACAGATTTAGCAATCAAATACAAAATACAAAATTCCATTTCCCCTTCATTTTCCCTCACCCATTTCATAGTATCCCTCACCTTCTGCCTCTATGTCATTCCCTCCCATACATGAAGACCTTACTAGTGTATTATAGTTGGAGATTCACAGAATAGCAGATACCCTCAAATACGGAAGCAGTGAATGTTTAATTAGGAGCACTTTTTGACCATGGTCAAAGGTAGCAGGATTGTGGGAGGGATGCATTAGGAGTGGGGGTTTATTATAACTAACATTGCTTAGAATTGTCAGCAAATGGTAATTATTTAAAGCATATGAATTTTTAGATTCTCTACTGCTCCCACTCTTTCTTGCTGCACATTCTAAGATATTGTATTTTACCATAGATGTACACATTTACTTTATTTAAATAATAAAAATACATATATACATTATATATTTTATTCTACTTTTCAGTCAAAACTCCTCTGCCTTGTATGCTCATCCTTCAGTTGCTACTTACCCAGGAAAGATATTGAAGATCATCAAGTCATACTCAGGCACCATCACAATGGCACCATCTTCTTTGTTTATTGGGTTTAGTTGGGAGCTCATGTTTTCCATGCTAGCTACTAGCTTTTTGAAATAATGGACATTTCTAGAAGTTTTGGATCACACTTCTTCATATCTTTCATTTCTGATATGTTTTTTATTTACCTCCTCGTTTGCTCTTTATACCTTATTCTCATATCCATCTACCCAAACAAGAGTCTTTAACTCAATTCAAACTGGGTGATCATAGAAAGTTAGGATTTATTTACTAATAAATATGTACAAATCTTAATATAAATAACTTTTTAATGTATAAACTAATATTGCCAGTTCATACTTATATTTATGACTTCTTAACATTTAAAATACTCAAAATTACCTCAAGGAAAGATGCAAAGTGAAACTAATGATTATGTATATATGGAGATGAACATATGCTAGGAGCATTAAATCCTATCACAGAGAATCTTGTCATCTGCCTAAAAAAAAAAAAATTGATTAGACAGTGTACTGGGTTAACTAGTATCCCTCAAAACTCATGGCCACCTGAAAATCAGAATGTGAACTTATATGGAAAAGAGAACTTTGAAGAGGTAATTGGTTAAAAATCAAGTAGCCAATTGAATTTAACAGCACATTAAAAGGATCATATACCATGACCAAGTGGGATTTATCCCAGGAATGAAAGGATGGTTTAACATACACAAGTCAATCAATGTGATAAAACACATTAACAAAATGAAATTTCAAAACCACATGATCATCTCAATAGAAGCAGAGAAAGTATCTGACGAAGTCCAACATCCATTCATGATTAAAACTCTCAACAAAATAGGTATAGAAGAAATCTCCCTAAACACAATAAAGGCCAGGTATGAAAAACACACAGATAACATATTAATGGGAAAATATGAAAAGCTTTACCTCTAAGATCCAGTACAAGTCAAGGAAGCCCACTCTAACAACTTCTTGTCAACATAGTACTAGAAGTCCTAGCAAGGGTAAATTAGACAAGAAAAAGAAATAAAAGGTATTCCAATCAGGAAAGAAGTTAAATGATCTATTTTCAGATGACATGATCATATATATATAGAAAACCCTAAAGATGCAACAAAAATTGTTAGAAATTTTCAATGAATTCAGTATAGTAACAAGATACAAACTCAACATATAAAAATCAGTTACATGTTTATACACAATTGTTGAAAAGGAAATTAAGCAACAAAAAATAAAGTAAAATACATAGGAATAAACTTAACCAATTTGACTTATGCACTGAAAATTATTAAACATTGATGTAGGAAATTAAGAAAAATAAGCGAAAACACATCCTATGTTCATGGATCAGGATCCTTAATATTGCAAAAAATGTCCATATTACTCAATGTGATCTATAGATTCAATACAATTCTTATCAAAATTCCAATGGCATTCTTTATAGAAATAGAAAACAGAATTTTAAACTTTATCTGGGACCACAAAAGACTCTGAATAGCCAAAACAGTCTTGAGCAAGAAGCACAAAGCTGGAGGCATCATACTTCCTGGTTGCAAAATATATTTCACAGCTACAGTAATCAGAACAGTATGTTACTGGCCTAACAACAGGCATATAGGCTAATAGGACAAAATAAAAACCCAGAAACAAATTCAAATATCTTTGTCTAACTGATTTTCAACAAGGGTATCAAGAAAACACAAAGGTAAAGGGATAGTCTCTTCAATAAATGTTTTTTGAAAAACTAGATATCCACATGCAGAAGAATAAAATTGGGCCCATATCTATCACTATATATATATATATATATATATATATAGGATTAAAGCCTTAAATGTAAGACTGGAAACTGTAAACCTACTAGAAGAAAACAGAGAGAAAAATTTTCTTGACACTGGTTTTGGCAATAATTTCATGGCTATGACACCAAAAGCACAGGCAAAAAATGCAAAAATAAACTGCTGAGTGCAACAAACTAAAAAGCTCTGAAAAATAAAGGAAACAGTCAACAGAATAGAAAAAGCAACCTATGGAATCAACAAAAATGTTTGCAAACCATATATCTGATAAGAGGTTACTATCCAAAATATATAAGGAATTCCTACAACTCAATAGAAAAATAACAACCTGATTACAAAAAAAAAAAAAAAAAAAAAAATTGGGCAAAGGACCTGTGTAGATATTTTTCCAAGAGGACAGGCAAGTAGCCAATAGGTATATGAAAAGGTGCATAGTTTCACTAATCATCACCTAAGTACAAATCAAAACCATAAAGAGATATCTCCTCACACCTGTTAGAATGGCTATTATCAGAGAGACAGAGATAGTAAGTGTTGGTGAGGGTGTGCAGAAAAACCAACCCTTCTACACTATTGGTAGAAATGTCAATTGATATGGTCATTATGGAAAATAATGTGGTATTTTCTCAAAAACTTTAAAATAGAATTACTTTATTTTCCAGGTATATATCCTGGGTCTATATCCAAAGGAAATGAAATCTGGATCCCAAAGAGATATCTGCACTCTATGTTCATTTCGGCATTATTCACAATAACCAATACATAGAAACAACACACATGTCCATTGATGGGTGATAGGATTAAGAAATGTGGTATATATGTACAATGGAATATTATTTAACCATATGAAAGAAGGATATCCTATCATTTGTGACAATATGGATGGATCAGGAGGGCATTATGCTAAGTGAAATAAGCCAGACACAAAAAGACAAATACTACATTAATTCACATATGTGGAACCTAAAATAGTTAAACCCTAAAAGCAGAGAGGAGAAGGGTGGTTTTCAGAGGCTGTGGGGAGAGGAAAATAGGGAGATGTTGATCAAGGGGTACAAAGTGTCAGTTATGCAAAATGAATAAAGTCTAGAGATCTAGTGTGCAATGTGACTTTAATTATATTTAATAATACTGCATTGAATACTTGAAATTTGCTTAGAGGGTAAATATTAAGTGAAAGAAAAAATTAAGGTATGAAAGGAAGAAAAAGAAAGAAAGAAAGAAAGAAAGAAAGAAAGAAAGAAAGAAAGAAAGAAAGAAAGAAAGAAAGAAAGAGAAAGAAAGAAAGAAGGAAGGAGGGAGGGAAGGAAGGAAGGAAGGAAGAAAAGAGAGAGAGGGAGGGAGGGAGAGAGGAAGGAAATCGTATTGATGTGTGGTGATGAATAGACAGGTTTCCCCCACTATTCAAATGTACAGAGTTCCTGTAAAACCTTTCTCAAGCTGAGATGGTGTAAAGTGAAGAAGTGATTACCTTAGGGCACATCTTGCTAATGGCTGCACAAAGTAAATTGAGATCAAGCACAGATGCTCACAGACACAGTTCAAAGTTATGAAGCCTTGAGGCTGAGATGTTGAGTGTAGTTCCAGGGGAAGGAGTTTGGCAGTGCCACTTAACCCTCTGGGTGCGTGCTGTCTCTATAGGCTCACTGCAAAACAAACACTGAATGCTATTTTTAATTCTTGCCTTTCTTCATGAAAGCAAAAATCCTCTTTGGATTTCTTTATTAGTGAAAATAGGCAGTAATGTAGATCTTTCATAAAAGCCAATAGGCGCAGAGCAAACTTTCAAAAAACAGGGTGTTCTTTTATTAATTAGCTTAATCGTCATGATTATTTCACAATGTAAAGATACCCTCAAGTTTCACACCTTAAATATGTATAATTTTTAGTTGTCAATAATACCTCAAATAAATTATATTTATTATGTATTTAGTTATAAATTAAAGTATTAATATAGTAGATATATGCATGTATATATAATCTGAATTTAAATAATTTAATTTACTAAAAACTGGAGCTTTATATAACAAAAAGCACAAAAGTTAAACAGGTTTTGAGAACAAGTAAATTGGTGTACAATTTCTCATGAGGTATCATTACATAAAGACGTGTATAGTCCAAAGGGAAAAAAAAAACAAAACTGTGCTTTGAGATTTAAGTTTAAGTGAATAAGAAAGGGTGGATGAGAATAAAGAAGATGTAGAATAGAATAAAATATTAGAAACTTTGTAAGAGTTTACTCAAAGATTTTCAGGAAGATCAAGACTCTGAGAAGAAATAATATCTTAATGAAGAAATAAAATATCTTAATATCTAAATAAATAAATCTTTTATTTATTTTATTAAATAAAATATCTAATGAAGAAATAAAATATCTCAATGAGTCTTCCTTAAAGACTCTAGGAAGAAATAAAACATCTTAAGGTGAAAAAAAATCACTTTCAAAATATTGAATTTCCAAATTGGTAGCATTTTTCAAGTTTTAAAGAATTTTGAGGAAAGGAGAAATGGCTAAATAATATCTTGTGTAAGTTAATGTAAATGATACAACCAGATCACAACTTTAAAAAAAGAAGAAAGATAAACAGGTATCTTTGAGACAGGATTTGCATTAGGACACGAAGCCATGAAAAAATTAAAGTTCTATAGAAAGACAAAATATGAATAACAATACATTTTACAATTCCAGAATATAGAAAAGAATTTCATATTTACCAATTTTTTATTGTCTTCCTATCTGGGGAGTCTTCCCTAATTCAAAAGGTTTATTCACAGATTAACTGAATGTGTTAAACATGTTCTCAACAATGACTAAACCAAATTCCAAGTTCATTTATAATTACATTCATGGAGTTTGTTCAGAATGCAATCATATACACCATTATTTAGAGGATATATTTATAATATATTAGAGAAGGAGATAAATACATCAGCAAAAGACTAAGTCTTTATAATACAGTAACTTGTGTGAATATATTTTATATAGATTATGATTTCCTATTCATAAATATGGGCTATGAAAATAAATTACAAATCACAAATATAACAAAACAAGCATAGCAAGAAAGAAAGCAAATATAAATGTTTGATTTTTTGCATACTACAGATTTTACACAATTTTATTTTCATATAAATAGCTCACATATATAATCTTTCATGTGTTAATTCTGATAAATGCAACAGCAAAAATTAAGATTATTAATAGAGTCTGCTTTGAAAGGTTTGCTACAAGTTATATCTACAGCCCTCTTCAGCATGGTTGCATTGTGCTCTGAGAGAGTTTGTGCATTCTGTTAGTGATTTACAATATCTGCTAACTTGTGTTTTTATAAACTGTTAAACTATAAAATTGTTTTTTTATTCTAAACTTTTGATGCCCAGATTTTTGCAAGTTACAAATCTTTACAAATATGCTGATCATAAAAGAATAAATTAAAAACTGTAACATTCAAATGTAGTAATTAAAGAAAACAACTATTCATAAGCACTACACTAAAGTCTGTAGTGAGCTAGTCATATTTCCTTTGTTATTATTAACATTACACATATCATTTTTATCTTATTAAATAAGTAATTTATTAATTTGGTGAACATTTATTATGTAAAAGCATCTTCCATGCACAGGTCATTGAACTACACAAGAAAATACAATAAAACAATAATGCATTCACCTAACTCAGGAGATTTACTCCCTACTTAGGAAAATATGCCTAAGGAAAGTATTATAATAAATTATTACAAAAGCTATGGGAAAAGCAAGTTGATGGTAATGTTGGAACCTACTAACATAGCCTGGAAGTCAGGGGAGACCTCTAATAAAAGTAACCTTCAACATAACCTTGGATATGAGTTCAGGTCAGGTTGACTTGGGTGTGGATAAGGATTTTAAGAAAAAAGAATCTACATGTACAAATGCATATGTTGCAAGAGAATATTTCTGGAACTTGAGATCGCTGGGTATACTAATGTATTGAATGCTGGAGTTTGTATAACTGGAAATATAGCTTGGATGGCCAATGAAGATAAGATTATAGAGGTTTATAAATCAGGGTAAAAAAATGATACTTACTACTGAAGGCAAAAGAGAGACATTGAAATGTTTTAAACAGAGAATATTTACTGTACATGCAATTAGAAGATCAATCTGAGGAAATATATTGGCTATTACTTCTTCAAGTATTCTGTCTTCCCCATTCTCTTTCTCTTCCCCTCTGGGATTATATTAGGGCTCTTATATGTCTTATTCTCTCTATATATCACTCTGTCTTTCTTTGGATGTTTTACTTTCAGTAATTTCTATTAACACAACTTTCTATCCTCAACCCTTTCAAGTCTACTGATGTGTCTATTAAAGTTATTCTTCATATCTGACAATTTATAATTACTTCTGGCATCTCCATTTGACTATTTCAGTTTTCACCTCTTTGCTGAAATCTCCTGTGATGGTTAATTTTATGGGTCAAATTGCCTGGATCACAGGGTGCCCAGGTATTTGGCTAAATATTTTGGGTGTGTCTGTGAGGATATTTCTGGATAACATTAACATTTTAAATTAACTGGATAAACCAGAATGTCCTACCCAATGTGTGTGGGCCCAGCTCAATCTTTTAGAGGCCTGACTACAACAAAAATGTCTGAGTAAGGGAGAATTCATTCTTCTCTGTCTGACTGTATTGAAGCTGGGACATCTGTCTTCTCTTGCTGTTGAGACTGGAATTTACGCCATTGGTTCTCTTGGGTCTCCAACTTGCTGACTGAAAAACTGGGAACTTCTCAGCCTCCATAATGATATGAGCCAACTCCTTATAGTCTCTCTATAAAATATATTTTATATAAATATATTAAAATTTATTTTTATATAATACATAAGATATATTATAAGCAATATATCATATTGGTTCTGTTTCTGTAGAAGACCTAGGCTAAGACATCCCCCTATATTCACATATGTTGTACACCTTTCCCACTACATGCTTTAATATTTTTATCAAAGGTGTTTCAAATCTCCTGTATGGTAGTTTCAATACCTGAGTCATTTATGAACTGGTTATATTTTTTGCTTTGTCTCTTTATATTAGGTTGACTCTTCTTGTTTTTGTGTGTGTGTTCTTAAATTCTTAATAGAATGTTAGTTGTTTTGTGCAGTCAAGCTGTAGAGACAGATATACAACAGTCACAGCTATTTCTGAATAAAAAGCTAGGTTGCTTGGTGCTCAGCAGTTCTTTATAATTTAGCCGATTACATTTTATTGAGGCCACGCAGACATTCTTTTCCCTGTCCTCCACCACAGTTGAGGTGATGCTCATGTTTAATCATTCTCCAGAAGTGACTTGTCCTTTTCTTGAATTTTAGGTTGCATGGTTGCTTTGTGACCTCAGATTTCTGCTGGGACTCAAAAGAAATGATATTTTAGTTTAATCAGTGTTTACTCATCTTTTGTGTGATAAACATATTATTTATCAGCTTTATACAACCTAAGAGAAATTGGAAGTTCTCACTTTTTAAAAAAATCTCCAATATCACAGATTTGCTCCACAAGTTTTCTTCCTTTGTGTAAATTAAGGTTCCCAATACAACTCTAAAGTTGACTGATCTCCTGGTCTCAATGTTCTACTTTTGCAGCAAATTTTTCTGTTGATACAGACCTACTTACAAGATGGAATTGCTTTTAATCCAAAGAGATGCTTATCTGATTTTTGATATGATCTTAATTTAAAATGTGTTTTAAAATATTTTTATCCAGAATGATATGCAGTTCTTGGGAGGGAAGGAAATGTTACCTTGTTTTCTTAGACTCTCTTCTTGACACTTGCACAGTTTTTAATAGCATCGTACTTGACCTTTAAGCAAAATTCACCACATTTTCCCACCCTACCTTCTAGAAAAATCTCCCTTGCTTTAGATTAACCTCTCTCTTTCTTGGTCTCCCTCTCTCTCTCTCTCTTCCCTTTTTCCAATACATTAAAATACATATAAACTATGACCAACAACTAATATATCTGGAATTCAAAACTACCCTGAGTTCTAACTTTGTTTTGAGTTAACTACTAGGTATTTACACTCAGATGTTTTAATGGACTTTAGGCAAAATATATCCCAAATATAATTCTTGATATTTCCCGTAAAGTTTCTTTTTCTTCAGACTTTCTAATTTATAAATGATCATGCCATTCAGCTGTTTGTTGAAAATGGCAGGTGAGCCCCTGTGGCTCTTCTTTCTCCATCATCCACCTGTCAGTTACCAAGTTATGTTGACTTAACTTCAAAATATATTTCAAATCTATCCAATTTTCTCTTTGGCAACTGATATTTCTCTAAATCAACTTACAATTATTTCTTGACAGTGATTCCTCCTAATTGTCTTTTCACTTTCAACCCACTCTGCTCCCCTATTCCATTCTCCTGAAGTTAAATTTTCTTCTCAAAATGGAAATAAATGTGTATTGTTATCTTTCTTAAAATTCTTTAAGGGCCCCTCAGTAAGCATGGTATAAAATTCAAATTCCTAAATTTTGCCAAGTCCCTTCATGATCTGGAAACTCTTTAGTCTCTTTTTGTATCAGTTTTACCCTGCTCACTAATTTCCAGCCATGCTGGCTTACTTTCAGATGATTGAATCCACTAAGCTCTTTTATCATATCTGGACATAGAAGCACATGATGCTTCCTCTAACTGCAGTGCCCTGCACTGACCCTTTGTTGATAACTTTTTGTTTGTCTTTCAGGACTTACCTTATATATAAATTCTTCTGACATGCCTTCCATGAGCCCCACTCCAAATTTGGTAACCCTCATACTATTCTATATTTTCTATAGATAGATAATTACAGTTCATAATTTTGTGTGTATTTGATTATTGTTTCAATGCCTTTTTCTCCTATACTGTAAGCTTTAACAGATCAGGACTTGTGTCTATTTAATTATCACTGTATCCTCTGTACTCAAAACAGGAAAGGAATGAAATCGATTTTTAATACATATTTTGACTGAATGAGTGAATGAATTTTTAAAGGTATAGTATTATGTTTTAGCTTAAATTAACAAACAAAAGCATTAAATTTGTTCCTTTAAAAATTTGATGTTTTATAAAATGTCCCAAAATAGGGAAACAGTTTACTAATTTATGATATATGGCTGGCTTTAAGGGATGAAAATGTCTTAAGTGTTAAATAATCATTTTTAAAAGAGTCGTCTATAAAAATAAACATTATATATTTGGCCAAATATTCCAAGCAATAACTTTATATTATTAGCATAATCTTCCATATAATGGGGAACAAGAATCTTCCCTAATTATCTTTAGCTGCAAGAAAATCTAACAAATATACAGTGCAGTTTCAGAACAGAAAAAAAAAAAAGCATATCACTGTAACTTTTCCCTATTCTAACTTTTCCCTGTTGTCTTGCTCTTTTCCCAGGGTTTGTTGTTTCACTTAATATTCTCTCTTTATTTTGTTGTCATTGCTGTACCTATATATCAAATTTTATATTATGTTAAACTCGATCACTAAGAAACCAGCCATTAATTTCTATTCTCTCTTAGCCTGAACAGTCAATAGGTAAATTCAACTTATGCTTCAGTGAGTATAATGACATTAATTCAAATTTTTAAGTGTTAAATAACTTAAAATTGGATAATAAAAAATGTTCCTTTCCAAATAAAAGCTGCTGTGGTGCAAAAGTAAAGGCTGAGTCTATTTACACAATAGTACTTTAAGGGACATATCTCTGCCTTCCTTAACTTCGCTGTTACTCTTTAGCATTTTAAAATGCATCTCACATATACATTCCTCTAAAGGGAAATGGCAATAAATCTCTAATAAATTTCTAGCCAAATTTCCAGTTGCAGTGACAATATTTTGCAACAAAAATATCACTGATAAATTATATTCAAAATAAATAAACAAACATAGTATTAAAAGGCTTGCCTCTTTTTCTAGAACATAGTGTTTATATTTGAGCTTGTCAGTAATTAAATAGCCATGCATTTTTAATGAAGAATGGATGAATATACCAATCACTTGAGAGTTATTGATACATCCATATCCATAGGATATTGTCTTATGAAATTATTTGTGTGCTTTCCTTAATAGGGTTTATACATTCAGTATTAATAATAGACAACCATTATAAATTTTCTCCTATTGTTAAATCCTATTTATACTCCTGCAGGAACATTATTAAAACTGGTTTTATAAAATGTATTTCTTAAGGTGCAAATGTATGAGTTACTATTCTTCAAAAAAAAAATTCTATGTGACTAAAATTTCTAAAGCATTATAAATAAATTATTCATTTGTTAACTGCCAGAAATGACTGTTTATTTTGCACAGTTCTCCTTGAATGTGGCCTCAGGAATGATTTACTTATCATTATCCAAAGAATACATATAATACTTATCTGTTAGAAAAGAGACATTACTCACCTTGCATGCTCATCTTTAGTGAAATGCTAATCGAATTTAACTTCCAGGTCTGAGGTAATCTTTATTTTGCATAAATGAGCTGGAAAATTTACAGTTTGCCAATAGGATGCAAGCAATTTAAAACTTCGATGTCTACTTGTGTGTTTTGATTCTCAGACACAGAGACAACAAAGGAGTAACCCTGGATCAGTTTGTCCATAAAGTTACAGTAAAAATACCATAAATTGTTGAGTGATAAATGTGTCTGTCACATTGCAATTTTGAAAATAAGAAATAGACCTTCTCAAACAGTGTTCTGCTAGTGAAACAAAATGCAAATAGGAAAAGTTACTTCTTTGATGTAAATGTCCAATGAAATAGACCCGAAACTCTTTGCATTTATCCTGTCAATATCAAAATGCATTCTCAACAGCAATGTTTTCCAGACTTTTGGCTTCATGAACCAGAAACAAAGGAAATGAGCAGGGGTTGTCATTATGTTGGCAAATTTTATTTTTGCTAAGACAAGACATAAAATAAAACAAGTCCCAAACAAAACAAAACCAGTGAAACCAAACAAAAGCCCTCCATTCACCATTCATTGAAAAAATGTCTCCTGAACACCCATTTCACCCTGTACAGCCTTGACTAGGACAGTGGAGAGAAGTGAACAAAATCATCTCTTTCCTGCCGTTAATGACCTATAGTGAGAGAAACAGACACAGCCAAATATTCAAAGGAATAAATATATATTACAAAACATGATCTGCACTTTGTAGGAAAATTACACTGCATTTTTAAAGAGTATTACAGAAGGATACATTTTAGGTTCAGGATCCAGAGAAAGACTCTGAAGAAATAACATTTAAGTTGAAGACTTAAGGATAAAAAAGAGTTAGTCTAGTATATAAGAAAGAAAGAATATTCCAGAAGAGGGAATATTATGTGCTCAGGGAGAGGATACATGTTATTAAAAATTTACTATTTAATAATTTTCATTCTATTATTCAAAAACTTCATACTTAGTTTGGAGGTTCCAATGCAAACACAGCAGACATAGTCCCTGCCTTTATGAAACTTGTCAGCTAGTGAGGTAAAGATAATTAAAACCACTACTAAAGAGCATGGGTCAGTAATAGTCAGATTATGAGGTGCCAAACCCAATCTAACATGCAGGTTGTGACATGGAAGGATCCTCAGAGGAACTGACTTATCCAAATGAATAACAGCTTTAGTCAGGAGAAAGAGAGGCATATGTAGTACTTGTGACATTACTTGAGAAATAAATAACACTTTTCCTCTTCAAGGGTCTCTCCAGACAAGTTTGTTCTTTAAAACTGTAAGGCCTCAGCAGGAGAATGACGTGAATTGATTTATATTTTTACATAAATAAAATTTGTTTTACATAAGGACTCTATCTACAGGTGGAGACTAAATACCTTGAAAAGAAAACTTAAATATAGGAAAACAGTTAAAATACTGTTGTAATTGTCTAAGTATTCAAGGACACTGGTCTGCTAAAAAGTATAACAGAGAAAATTTGAAAGAAATTTAGAAGATTCAAAGGAAGTTTAGCAGGTAGCATTGATAAGAATTAGTATTTATTCAGTAGAGGTAAAGTTAAATTAAATTGCCAATATCTCATTTAAATATCATTCTGTGTAATATATCAAATGTATTTATAACAAAATAACTACAGTGTATATCTCTGACCTCTAAAATAATTATTCAATTTTTTGAGTTTCTATGTTTTTAAAAATATTTAAATGAGTGTGTTAATTCCTATAGTAAGAAAAGAAAACATGAACTTTTATATAATATAGGAAAATTTGTTGAAAATGTCAGCTATTCAATTGATTGCATTTTCCCACTGAGTAACCCAAAAGAGTAATTTGAAGAACTTCTTTGATAATAACTATAGATAAGATGTCCTTTATTTTTCTTTAAGGGCAAAAATATATAAAATTCCAATTTCATTAATTTGTTCATTCTTTATTTGGGTTAAAGTGCCTGTTAAATAATTTATGATAACATAAATTATATATATTTTTACTTTATTTCTTCTTCACTTTTAAAGTACAATTTAACAGGCCACAAAATTCTAGATTGTGTTTTTTGTTTTTTTTTTTTTTTCTCTCAACACTTTAAATATTTCTCTCCAATCACTTCTTACTTGATTGGTGTCTGAAGAGATGTTGGATATAATTCTTATCTTTGTTCCTCTATAAGTAATGTGTTTTTGCTTTGTTTTGTTTTTCCTTCTGGCTTCTTTCAGGATTTTTTTCTTATCTTTGTATGTATTTTTGAAAATGACATGCTGAAGTGTAGTTTTGTTGGCGTTTATCCTACTTGGTAATCTCTTTCTGGAGCTTTCTGGATCTGTGGTTTGGTGTCTGACAATTTAAGGAAATTCTCAGCCACTAATGTTTCAAATATTTCTTCTTTTCCTTCCTTCCCTTCCTTCCTTCCTTCTTTCCTTCTTTTTTTCCTCCCTTCCTCTCTCCCTCCCTCCCTTCCCCTCTCTCCCTTCCTCCCTCCCTCCCTCTCTCTCTTTCTTCTTTCTTTCTTTCTTTCTTTCATCTTTCTTTCTTTTTCTTTCTTTCCCTTCTGGTATTCTTACTATAGGTATGTTACATCTCTTATAGTTGCCCCACCATTCTTGGGTATACTTCTCTGTTCTTTTCAGCCTTTGTTCTCTTTGCAGTTTGGTTTTTGAAGATTCTATTGATATATCCTCTAGCTCAGAGGCTCTTCCCTCAGCAGTATCCAGTCTACTAATAAGCTCATCAAAGTCACTTCATTTCTGCTACAGTGTTTTTTATCTTTAACATTTGTCTTTGGCTCTTAGGATTTTTATCTCTTTATTTACACTGCCCGTGTGTTCTTGCATAATGTCTACTTTTCCATTAGATCCCTTAGCATATCAATCATAGTTGTATGATAATTCCAATATCTCTGCCATGTCTGGTTCTGATGTTTGCTTTCTCTCTTCAAATTGTGTTTTTTTGCCTTTTGGTATGCCTTGTGATTTTTCCTGATAGCCAGACTTAATGTTCCAGGTAGAAGGAGCTGCTATGTGTAGACATTAGTAACGTGATGGTGAGCTCTGGGGAGAGAGGCAGAATTCTATAGTCCCATGATTAAGTCTCAGTCTTTTAGTGAGCTTATGCCTCTGGACTGTGAAATTCAGAAGTGTTTCTCAGGTTTTCTTTCTCCCCTATTTAGGTGGGACAGAATGGCTAGAGTGAGCTGGAGCTGGATATTTTCACTCTCTGGGTCAGTTAGGCTCTGATAATACCCCAGTAGGTTAGGTTCTATTTAACCAGAGAGCAGGTCTTGTTTTTAAAAAAAAAAAAAAAAAAAGGTTCTCCAGTGTAGTTCAAAATGCTATCTTTTCCCCTTCCACTGCTGGAAGAACAAAAGTATTTTTCTCTATGTTTACTACTGGGACTTGGACAAGCTCCTAGAGGTAAATCTCACAATATTGTGCCCCCCTACACCCCTTGACTATATCCATCTGGAGTTTTAAACTCTCAGAGCTGTCCACACTGAGCCACTAATAATTTGTCAATTAGAGTTCCTGTTTTCCTACCCTGACACTGGCTCTCAATGTGGTTTTCACTGCACTGGTTCCACTGTTCTGGCAAATTTCAGCTCCCTCTATTTGCCTGTCTGTGTCTCCAATCACAGTGGTTTGCCCCGTGTCCTTCCCTTTCTTTTGGACCCAAGAAGAGTTGTTTATTTTTTGTTCTATTCAGCTTTTTACTTGCTATTATAATGAAGCAACTTCCAAACTTCTTATATGTGGAATCAGAAGCTATTATATCTGGTAAATATAGAAGGTATATTTTTATGGTACTCCTTGTCTTTACCATTATCTTCCCAATTTTGTAGTTAGATCTTTTGAATATTGATGCTATCCATAGTTAACCTTAAGTTCTTCATGTCTCTTGCCCTTTGTGAGAGCTTGTTTTATGAAAGAAATGAAGTTTGATCTAGGTAAAATATAATATATGTCTAATTCCAAACTTTAAGAGTACTTGTTTAAATTCATGCATTATAGGCTTCATTCAGTTTCTGAATGAATAGAATTTTATATCTAACTTTTAGATTTCATGCATGTGGAAATCAGAGTACACATAGCTATATCTTAAACTGAATTAGGTCAAGGATGTTTCTTTTGTTTAATTGGTACATAATACACATAAAAGAATTCCAAACTGTATCAACATTTTCTTAAGAATGTATTTACCCATTTAGCAGGGAGTGGGGAAGAGATCATTATCATGTAGTTTGATATATTTTCTATAAAATATCTACCCAAAAAGAAAAAAAAAAAAAGGTAAGAATGTTTTCTATCATTAGTTTTACTTTTGTGTTTCTGGAATGCCTAAAATAAATTCCTGTTATATTAATGTTTTAAAATATCTACTTGCATCATTTTCTTTTTTCAGTGCTTAAACATTTTCAACTATATTACATTGTACCCATTTTTTTCTTTTTCCAGATGAAAGGAAAAGGGCTCATTAGTTCTCAACCAATCCAAGGTCACCAATTTATTGTTTTAGGGCAACAGGTGTAGTATTTCTAATTTATGGTGCCCTTTGCAAGTTTTATGCAACCAATTTGATTTCTGCAGGCCTCTCCCACATACTCACTTGCAGTTTCCTATCACTTCCTATTCTACACATGTCATTCAGAGAACTCCATTAACACCAGGGTAGTTCTTAATTACCTTTTTGTTATCATGGGTGATTTGCTTTACAGATTCTTTTTTAACTGATAAAATGTTCCCTTTTCCAATTTTTAAAGATTTTGTTTAATCAGATCTCTTGAGCTAATGAATACCATGTTTAAAGCTATTTAAAGTCTTTTTAAAAATTCGATGATAGTATGGAATAAGTTGAAAATTTGCTGAATTTTTGTTTTTATTCAAAAATATTAATAGCTTTTAAAGTAATGAGTCTAAACAAATTTACTTTGCAAACAAATTACTTTAGACTATAAATTCAGAATCATTTTTTAAATGAAGTACTGCTTTCCTTAAATAAGAGAGTCTAGAGCAGATTGGTACTAAAGGAAGTGTTGCTGGTAATTGAAAATCAAAAGTCTAGAAGAGAAATTCCTTGTCAATGCCAAAAGACATCTAAAGTGTATGTCTAGATATTGTCCTTCTTTTGCACTTCACTTTGTCTCAAGGGTAAAAATCCACCTGATAGCAAATGGAATAAAAAAAAAAATCTCTCATTGAATTTAAAAATTAAAAGTATTTATCCTTCTTATTGTATTATCTCTATATTTGTAGCAGAAAACTTCTATATCTTACACTGTCATACTTATTCATGGAAAATAATTATTATTTAACTTTCTCAAAACTGAATTCTACTAGTGTACTTCCAGGCCATAAGTTAATAGGTTTCTGAAGCACTATAAGAAATGTCTCCAGTGAATCCAAAGTCACAAATATCCTCGTTATATACATGGAATATAGAATTTGAAATGACCTCATAATAAAAAGAAGAGGAAAAAAAGAGTATAGTAATTGAAGACTGGTCTTTTCATTTTACTTTAGAGGGATTTTATTCAGTAATATATGTCCATTATACTTCTTCTTAACCATACTAAAACTCTTTCCCTACATTAAAAGCATCATAGATTCTATTCTTATGCATCTGCCATGTGCGTGGTGCCACCTGTTCTGCAACAGCATAGCTCCAACACCTGGCCTTCCTCCTTTCTCTATTATTCATCAAACACATGTGTAAAGGTTTTATGTTTGCAATCTGTTCCTCATGTTAATCCTCAATTTTTTGTGAAGTTGTGATGTATAGGGGGTTAAGAATAGAACTAGAGAGATCAGTTGGCTTTCCGTATAGCCTGCCTAGGTGTCTGCCTATATGGTGTGATCTGAAATCTGCTGCAAGCTAGCACATCCTGAAATATGCCTCAGTCAATCCAAAATGATGCCTGGAATGTGCCAGTAGAGCAGAAATGCACTTCTTATTTCTATACATTTTACTTTCCCAAACAGTAAGTTGAGTAAAAATAATTATATAATTCAGTTAGAATTAGAAAGAGATATATAAGTCAACTATTATAGTGTATAAAAGGTAAATGGAGTTATTGTGATCTTGAATATAATGACATAAAAATCTCAGAAAATAATAAATAAGAAGCAGTAGCATTTGTAAAAGAAACACTAATATGTAACCACAATTAACCTTTTGGTGTTCTTGATTCTTAACTCCGTGCGTGCATATGTTTGAACTAAATATATGTACATATATTTATATATATGTCATATCTATTTAATTTGAAACAGTTTGTATCTTGAAATAACATATGATAAACCATACATGATTATGGATTTATTATTTTCATAAAAAAGTGGTTTCTTATTTGACAAACTTTTTTGTTTGTCATTTTGTTCTCAGGGTTTGATTTAGTGTCTAGCACATAATGCAGTAAGTATCTATGTAATAAACTAAAATCTTGTTTGTATACATGGTATATATTTGTTGAATTATTTTCTTTAAAAGCTGTTTTCTTTACTATACCAGAGAAGTCAAAATCTGTGGTCTTACTCACTGGTTAGCAATAACTTTAAAATTATGACTGTGAGTCTCCACAGGAAATACACTGCTTCCTAAACTATGTTTTTATAAATCAGTAGAGAAAAGCTATTTCTATTTTTCAGAAAATGAGATGTGGAGGCATTCTACGTTTTTAGTGGATGGAACCAGAGGTGCCTGGAATCCTATTAAGCATGGGACTGACCTGTATACCAAATAATTATTTTGCATTTTCTATGATGCTTGTATGTTCCAATGTCTATGAATACAAATGAAAAACTTCTTTGTTAGTATCTGAGCATAGAAATCAACTTTGTTTTATACAAAAAATCCTTGTGCACATTTTATTATAAGTTTAATTCTAAAATCCAACTGTCTTGTGAATTGGGGGTAGTTTGTTCTTCATTTTATTCAGAACTTTATCATAGTGATTCATTATTTAAGTAAATCAACCTACTGATGGTCACTTTGCTATTGTACTGGATCAACAATATTAAAATATGGGGTTTTTTCACACCGTGATTGCAGCTGCAAATGTGAGTAGTTCATTATTATTTAGTTTAATAGTACCTAAGCATATTAAAATGCATATTTATTATGAAGTATTTATATTTAGCTCTTTTTATTATTAGGGAAATATACTTATTTGGAAAATTATGTGCATAAATAGATTATATTATCATTAAATTAACTTTTAAGAGAGTGTCATGGGTTGAATTTTGTCTCCAAAAATGATACATTGAGGTTCTAATCCCAGGTGATTGTCTGTGGGATGTCTCTGAATGATGTCTGTGAATGTCTACCTGGACATAGGGTCTTTGCAGATGTAGTCAAGTTAAGAATGAGTCATATTGGATTAGGGTGGGCCCTAAATCCAAGGATTGATGTTTTAATAAGAGAAAGGAGAAGGAAATTCACATACAGAAACAGAGAGATACACAGATACCTAGGGGAGAAGGCCTTGTGATGACAGAGGTAGAAATTGGAATTATGCTGCCACAAACCAAGGAATACCAAGGATTGCCAGCTACCTCTAGAAGATAGGAAGAGGCAAGAAAGACTTGTTCCCTAGACCCTTCAGAGGGAGCATGGCCCTGCTAACATCTTGACTTTAGACTTCTAGCCTCCAAAACTATAAGATAATACATATCTCCTGTTCTAAACCACTCAGTTTGTGGTACTTTGTTGTGACAGTTCTAGGAAACTAATACAGAGAGTAAAAGGGGTGTTACGAAGTGTTTTCAAGGAAAAGATGAAGATTGGGTTCACAGCAAGGAAAACCATGGAAATGTTCATAAATTTTTATAGACTGTACTGTTGACTTTCATGACCCTTCAGGATGTGCTGGGAACTTACCTTTTCCAACTGATCATTTCACAGCTACCCTTGTTGCAGTTTACCATTTTCTGAAAACACACAACACCTTTAGGTGTACTCAAAATTCTGCTGGAAATGATAATCCCCTTATCTCTTTATGGTTAAATAATAACTATTTCATACAGCCCATCTCAAAGGCAAACTCCCTCCTCTGTATCCTACCAAACAAGTGTGTTGCTAGTATGATACTTTGTGTTTTCTTTTTTATAACAAGTAAACAAGTATATACTGACTTGTATTATGTTGTCATTATACAAATATACTCTTCCTTAATTTTTTGAGAACAGAAACTGCATGTTATTGATCTTTGAATCCTCAACTGCACTGACCATAGTACTTTGAATATTATTTGTAATCAATTAAATAGATAGATAGATAGATAGATAGATAGATAGATAGATAGATAACTGTGTGATACAGAAAAAGTGTTTTTAAAAGAGCTCTAGGAGATTAACTATTTTTCTGGGAGAGTGTCAAAAAATGTAATCATAAAAATTTAAACAATAAAAGAAGTTGAGGATGACCATTAAAGAATAAGACTAAGAAAGCATTTGATTTAAAATATGAGAAAGAGTGAATAAAAGATACATATGACTGGAGCAAAAGCATATTTTGTCCAAGGTAGGCAAGGCAGAAAGCAAAATTTACATTTCCTATCAGTGCCTATCATGTTTATGCATAGATGGCCAAGGCCTGGGAGTGACCTTCATGATGTCATTAGATAATGGACATGAGTGACTTAACATTTTTTTAACAAGTAATGTAATCCATGTCCCCCCAAAACACATTTATGCATCTCCTTTCCTCTTTTATTCACTTAGGATACGAAGACAAGTGTCATTGCTTCTGAATTAGGCTATTTCAACAAATAAGGCAATTTTATTATAGATATCAGCTGCAACACATGTTTGGTAAATCTTAATAACATCCCCTTACACCTACACAATAAATTACTAGTAAAGACTGCTTTAGCTGTGACATTTTCACTATTTGCATTATCATCAACTATTAAATAGGCATATATTCCAATTTTGAAAAGAAAAGCTTTTACAAACATTATGACATTTGATTGAATTGAGTAACTTAAAAAGCATGCATTATTAAAATATTTTCTAACATCAGATTTCTCTTAAACAAGCAGCATTAGGAGTGTTTATAATTGTAACTAGCACTCTTCCCTCAAGATAGCTAATATGTTATTTCTGTATACTGATTTTCTATGTGTGTCTCTCTCTCTTTCTCTCTGTCCTCCACAGTTAGTGACTTAAATTGTCAAGTTAAAACTTTAATTTCCTCACACTCATTGATCCTCAGTGCACTATTCATAACCTATAAAGAGATGAACATAGCACATTTGAATATATTTTTATAAAATGATATTTTAAAATCACTCATTTATTCTTATTCACTAAGTTATTTGTATTTTGGAGAAGATTCCCTGATGTCTTTAAACCAAAGATATAAATGTAAATAAAGTAAATAACTAGAATCTCTGGAATTTTAAATGGCATAGAAACTAACTGGGTAGATGACCCCATGAAAACTTCTCAATAACGCAGGCTGCCTGGGGCTCCACTCCATCTATCTATCTGATCTGACTTCTATCTCAGGTGTTGTCGTTGTGTTTTGTTTGTTTGTTTTTTCTTTTCATTTTATCGGAGCTCATATATTTTCTTTCAGTGCTTAAGTGAGGATAAAACAGTTGAAAATCATAAATGATTATTAAAAATAGCTAATATTGTATTAGTTGTACAGCAAATTTTAATAATTTCACTGAGCAATAAATCTTTTAAACCAGTGTTTCTCAACTGGAGGTCATTTTGCCTTCCAGGAGACATTTGGCAGTGTCTGGAGACATTTTTGTTTGTAACTACAGGAGTAGTACTCCTGGAATCTAATAGATAGAAGACAGGGATGCTGCTAAACATCCTACAATGCACAGACCCCTGCAAGAAAGAACTTTCTGGTCCAAATGTCAATGGGACCAATACTGAGAAACTATTATTTAGTCTTTTCACAATTCCTATGAGATAGGTAGAGGTTGCTTCTAGTTTAGTGACTGAAAAACATGAAGTGATTATAAGGCTAACAACTTGACAAGATCACAGAGAAAATAAATTATTGAGCTAGAACTTAAACCTAGACAAACTCAAGCAGTTTGGCAAAATGTACATGGTTGTAGCAACTGCTATGCTGTCTCACTGACACTATGATAGACAACTTAAGGAATGACTTGCAAAGACGCTTAACTCCTGGTGTTCACACCATTGTATAATACCTTCTGGGTGTAATATGGACCTAATAACTTGTTTTTAGAATAGAATGCAGCAAAAATGTTAGAAGATCAGTTCTGGCATTAGGTTATGAAAGACAGTGACTTCTCATTGTGGTTTTGATTTGCATTTCCTGGATGATTAGTGATATTGAACAATTTTTCATGCATCTGTTGGCCATTTTTATGTCTTCTTTGGAAAACTGTCTACTCAAATCCATAGCCTATTTTTTAATCAGGTTATTGCATTTTTGCTATTGAGTTACAGGAATTCTGTATATATTTTGAAGATTAACTCTTTATTTTATATATGGTTTGCAAATATGTTCTTTCTTTCTGTAGGCTCCTGTTCCATTGTCATTTTTTTCCCTTTGGTTTGTGTAAACCTTTTGCTTTATGTAGTCCCACTTGTTTATTTTTGTTTCTGTTGCCTGTGTTTTTGCTGTCTTATCATGAAATCATAGCCAAATTAACTCAGAAAGAGAAAGACAACATATGATATCACTTATATGTGGAATCTAAAATATGACACAAATAAACTTATCTATGAAAGAGTAACAGACTCACAGACATAGAGAACAAACTTGTGGATGCCAAATGGGTGGGGGTTGGGGAGGGGTGGATTGGGAGTTTTGGATTAATATATGCAAACTATTATATATAGGATGATTAAACAATAAGGTCCTATTGTCTAGCACAGGGAACTATATTCAATATCCTGTAATAAACCATAATGGAAAAGAATATGAATAAGAATATATATATATATATATACATATATGTATATATATAGATAATTGAATCACTTTGCTGTACACAAGAAACTAACACATTATAAAACAACAATACTTCAAAAAAAAAAAACAACAATACTTCAATAAAATACATTTTTTTTAAGTTTTAAAACATGAAATCATAGCTGAAACCAATGTTATGTAGCTTCCCTTTATGTCCTCTTTTAGTAGATTTATAGTTTCAGGTCTTACATTATAGTCTTAATTCTATTTTGAGTTAATTTTTGTGTATGGTGGTGTAAGACAAAGGGCTAATTTTCTTCCTTTGATTGTGTATTTCCAGTTTTGCTAGTATCAATTTGTTGAAGAGGCTATCCTTTCCCTGTTGTGAATTCCTGGCACCATGTCAAAGATAATTGATCCTATATTAAAGAACTTAACTCTGGGCTCTCTATTCTGTCCCATTGATCTATATGTTTCTCTTTATGCCAATGCCATACTATTTTGTTTTGATTACTGTAGCTTTGTAATATAGTTTGAAATCAGGAAGTGTAAGGCCCCCAGATTTGTCTTTCTAAGTATTAAATTGGTTATTCATGGTCTTTTGTGGTCCATATGAATGGTAGAATTTTTTCTTCTATTTCTGAAAAAAATGTCTTTAGGATTTTGGTAGGGATTTTATTGATCTGTAGATCACTTTGGGTAGTATGGAGATTTTAACAACATTAAGTCTTTCAATCCATGAACATGGGAAGCCTTTCCATTTCTTTGTATCTTCTATAACATATTTCATGAATGTTTCATAGTTTTTAGTACATAAGTCTTTCATCTCCTTAGAAATAGAACTTTCATATAACCCAGCAAACCCAGTTCTGGGTATTGATGCAAAAAAATTGAAAGCAGAATTTCAATGAGATATTTGCACTCCCAGTTTCATTGTAGCACTATCCATAATAGCCAAGTTGTAGAAATAACATAAATATCTATCAATGGATAAATAGATAAAGAAAATGTGATATGTAAATACCATGGAACATTATTCTGCCTTAAAAAGAAGGAAATTCTGCAATATGCAACAACAAGGATGAAACTTGAAAACATTAATGTAAGTGAAATAAGTCAATCACAGAAAGGCAAGTTTTTTGGTTTTTTTTGTTTTTATTTAATTTTTATTTATTTATTTATTTTTGGCTTCATTGGGTCTTCGTTGCTGCGTGTGGGCTTTCTCTAGTTGCGGTGAGTGGGGGCTACTCTTTGCTGTGGTGTGCGGGCTTCTCATTGCGGTGGCTTTTCTTGTTGTGAAGCATGGGCTCTAGGCACGTGGGCTTCAGTAGCTGTGGCACGTGGGCTTCAGTAGTTGTGGCATGTGGGCTCTAAAGCACAGGCTTAGTAGTTGTGGTACACGGACTTAGTTGCTCCACGGCATGTGGAGTCTTCCCAGACCAGGGCTTGAACCTGTGTCCCTTGCATTGGCAGGCAGATTCTTAACCACTGTGCCACCAGGGAAGTCAAAGACAAGTATTAATACTTCATGATTCAACGTATATGAGGTATCTAAAATGGTTAAATTCACAGAATCAGTGAGTGGAATGGACATTACCAGGGACTGGTAGGAGACGGAAGTGTACAGTTACTAATAAACTGGTATAAAGTTTCAGTTAAGCATGATGACAAAGCTTTAGGTATCTGTTGTGCAATATGGCACTTACAGTCGATTTTAATGTATCATACACTTAAAAATTTTTTAAAAAGTTAGATCTCATCTTAAGTGTCCTTATCACAGAAATATAAAATAAGTTTTTTTAAATAAAACTTCCTTTTTTTAAAAAAATGACTGTGTCCGTTTTCATTTAAAAGTCAATTAAAAATGAATTTAAAAATGAATTTAAAAATGACTTTTTTCTTTTTTTAAAATTAAAATGTAGTTGATTTATATCATTATATTAGTTTCAGGTGTACAACACAGTGATTCAATATTTTTATAGATTATACTCCACTTAAAATTATTATAAAATATTGGCTATGTTCCTTGGGCTGTACAATATATCCTTGTACCTTATTTATTTTATACGTAGTAGTTTGTGACTCTTAATGCCCTATGCTCATCTTGCCTCACTCCCTTCTCTACCCATTGGTAATCACTAGTTTGATCTCCGTATCTGTGAGTCTTTTTTCTGTTCTGTTATATTCATTTGTTTATTTTTATTTTTTTAGATAAGATCACTTAAAATGCATCCTTGAAAAATGTTCACAAGCATTTTATATCTTTTTTAGAGAAAGAAAGTACACTGTAAGCTATATATATAAAGTACCTTTAAACTGCTTTCTGCACATTATTGGTGTAAATAAATTAATGAAGTAAAATAATTTAGTGGATATTTAATATTATCACTGGCAATGTAACTGTCATAACTATTACAGCATTAATTCATATACAAGTCATCATTTAAATGTAACATGTCAATCACAATGATTAGAGATCAAAAGTTTTTTTGTTATTTTGCTATTGTCATAAGTGCTGATGTAAGTTCAATAATAGCTAATAAATATTATAATTACTCAATCCCCAAAATATGTAACCTGGCTTTAAAGTCTAAAGAAAAGAACATTAGTTAACAAAATTGGCAGAAGATAGTGAGTAACTTAACCACTCTTTTTGTAAAATTACATATCTTCTAACTGAATATTCTTGATCAAGATTGTAAATATACATAACCTACCAGTTTGATTTACTTCTCTCATCATATGAAACTTTAGGGTCCTACTCTGTCAATATTCTGCAGAAATCAAGCATAAAGACAAGCTCTTCTTATGTAATTTACAGCTATGATTTATTATTGTAGTTATCATTCTTAAATATTTATTAATTAAATATCAGTAAAATAGGAGCAGGAACATTGCTGTGTCTTGAGCTCTCCAAACAGTGTCTGGTACACAGTAACGCCCAGTCTATATTTGTTGTCATATTAAAACTGTAACTGTTTTAAAACTATATTAAACTGTATTTAAACTTTTAATCACAATAAAAAATACACAATAATTTAACAAATATCAACAATCAAAATGTTAAAAAGAAAAATTATGATTCAGTAATACAGAAATAATGTAATGTTTTCTAGTTATGTTTCTATGTGTATTAATTAATTCTATTGTGAATTAATCAAAAATCTGTGTTAAATGCCTATTGTGTTTCAAGCACAATATTAGACTCTAAGGACACGCTATTGGAAAAGAAAGAAAACAGACATTTTTATACTAATGGACTCTTATAGAAGAGTTGGAAAGACAGAAATTAAGCTAATTAAAATATAGTTATATACTAAAATAAGTGCTTTAAGAAAGCAGGGTTCTATGAGACAGGAAGACCATATTTTTAGGAGGAAGCTGTCAAGGAAAACCTTGTAGAGGAAGAGACGTTTCAAGTTATTACTGAATGGTGAATGGCTGATACCAAAAAGACAGACAGAGAAGTGTTCCAAGCAGCAAGTACAAAAAGTACAGGCTTCAAAGTTTCAGGGGGAAACCATAATCTTGTTAGAATCTTGGATCAATATCTACCAATTATTAAAGGGCTGATGGAACTGTGTTAAGAACAAATGATCTCCAAGTATATTTGAGCACTTAACCTACAAAGTTGAAAGAATTTAAGGATGTCTTGTCCTAACACCACTTTACACTCCTGAGCTTGGAATCTAATCCTAATAAAAGTGATGCATTGCATTATTGTACTCTTTCATTTTTTTTTGTTAATTATGAAAATGTGTTCTTTACCAAGTCTTAAAGTGCTGCCAATTTATATGCTGTGGGGTTGCCCCTTGACTTCCAAGTACCAGAACGTTCACAACCATTTGTCTAGAGGCAATGTGGTTATGATAATCAAAAAGCTGCTAGGCACAGAAGTCACTTAAAAAGTGCCACCCAAAGGCCTTCTATATGTCTTCTTTTAGAAAAAAAATAAATGTAGTTTTACCATGATCCCTGGTGCCTGAAAGCACAATAAAACTCTCCCCATAGCCTTCCCAGTTCCAATATCATATTCTTCTTTTCCCGTTTACAAAACTACTCTAACTTTACTTGAATCTTTCAAATAGCAAATTCGTTAATACATTCGGGAGACTATTAGATTTTATTCCATGTTTTTAATACATATGACTTTGGTACTTATTTTTTGTAAAATCTTTGGAATTCAGCCACAACAAAAGATAGACACAGCCCTGCTCTAGTAGAATTTAGGGTGATATAAGGACAATTAAATAGGTAATTATACTAAGGTGAGAAAAGTATTGTGATGGGGCAATATTGGATGAAACAAAGGTGAAAAAACAGGTAGAACTTAGTCTTAGGGCCAGAAAAATGTTCCAGAGGAATCCCTATTTAAAAGAGAGACTTGAAAGGTAAATATGAATTGCTCAGAAAAAGTGGAGAAATGTGGAGAAGTATGGGTAGTGGGGGAATGAATAATAAGAGACTCATTTTTGGACATAATACATGTGCAAAACTTAAAAGGAAGAGACAGCAGGTCACTTTGGTGGGCAAAGATAGTTCAGTATATCTGAGGTACAGAGTTTATGGATACTGAATGTGTGATAGAGAAAAAGCAAGAGATGAGGTTGGAGAGAAAGACAAAGCTTTATGATATAAGGCCCCATAAGGCAGGCAGCCTTATTCTTAGGACAATGGGAATCCAAAGAAGGAAATACAGCTGTGCAGACATGATTTAAGAGACGATCTTACTACAGTGTTCAAATTGAATAAACCCATTTAACAGTCTGTTTTACTAATTCAGGCAAGAGATGATCTGATCATTGTCCTTACTAGACAGATGAGTAAAGATGGATTTGCTAGATGCTTAGGAAATGAAAATGTCAGTGCTTGGTGTTTAAATAGTGTCAATAAGGACAAAAAAAGAAATAACTGATGATTCCCAGGTTTTTAGCTTTGAAAATAGGTTTAAAAACAGAGTCATTTATTGTGAGGAGAGAACCTCATGTTAGAACTAAATATAATATATTTAATTTTGATTGTATATGGTGATGTGTCAAGCAGAAATGACCAATGAGCAAGAAGCTATAATTTCTACCATTTTTCAGAGTAAAGTGGAATGTGTTAATCTTCTGAAAATATTAATGTACTTCCTTCAATAATTTTTCTGCAATGTTGATCCATTTCATACAAAGGGATAGATTACTTATGCCTAAAGATTGTTTCACAACCGCTCTTAAGACAGAAAATGAGATAATATTGAGGAGCCAAGGAAAGACATGAGATGCTAACTTATGAGGTGGGTGAATTAGACAATGAGTTATCTGGAAGCACCTTGAATTATGGTACCCGATAAATGTTTCAACAGCAATTACATTCACCTGTATTTTGTGTGGCAATACTCAAAGCCACCTATGTGTTCTTCTGGAAATCTCTTTCTTTACCAAGATTGACATGATATAACTTTTTGATGTTTTTGATAACTTTCCAGGTGCCTCTGTATTCTCTGGACAAGTCAAAGAGAAAGACTGAGGAAGAAAAATTTGGAGAGGGAGAGCGAATAAATAAAAGAACAGGAATGTTTTCTTTTGTGAGGACACATTTTCTTCAACTGCAATTTTCAATCCTGGATGTACAAGGAATAACCCGTGGAAGTTTTAAAACCTCCTTGTTCTAGGGCCACCTAATAAGTACAAAATCAGTAGCTGTGGATTCAGGTGCCAGGCATAGTTCCCTTTTTAAAAGCCCCATTATTTATCTTGAGAACTACCCTTTATTAGGAGCAGCCAGTTTATAATTTCTATTGAAAAGGGGAAAATTCAGGAGAGATTAAAATATGTTTGATACATATTTTTTTTCTTTTTGGAAATATTATAATTTATTTGGCCACACCACACGGCTTGCGGGATCTTAGTTCCCCAACCAGGGATCGAACCCGGGGCCCTGGCAATGAGAACACCAAATCCTAACTACTGGAACATGAGGGAATTCCAGAAATATTATAATTTTTAAGTGTGAAATGTCATAAGGACAACTGGACTTAAACATATTGGCTTATTATTTTCCTAACAAATAAGGGTTTTCTTTTGGGATCACAATTCCTGAAAGCACAACAGTAATGTTATCTACCTTGAATCTAACGCTGATTCCTTGAAAAATTTTTGTTTTTTAATAAAACCTGTTAATGTTGATTTGTTTTCTTTCTTGGAGTGATACTATAGGCCATTTAATAATATGTAATATGTAATAATACATAATATGTAGTTTGTCTCAGAATAAGGTTGGTTAAGTATCCTTAAAAATAATAATTTTTTTCATATAAATAAGACAAAGAACAAAAATAAATCCTAATTATAATATTTTGAAAAACACTATTTTATATCAACTACTCCTTAGATAACTAGAGTAAGAATTTATACTGTATTTAGAAAAGGTCCTGCCCCAGGCCCCACAATTTCTAGTTTATTTTTTCTTTTTCTCAGGGAGAGACAGTCAGTGATCATAAGTCTTTGGTGTCCCATATCAAAGCAGAGCTACACCAAAGCAGAAAGAAAGGGTAAAATTAAAACAAGACTGACTGAGTTTTTCTCTTTTTTTTGTGCTTGGGTTTCCTTACCTTAAAAATGATGAATTTCTTCAACCTGATTTTATTAAGCTAAGTTAGCCACGAGTTGCTTTTAATAGTTTAAAATTTCTCTCTGATTTTCTAATCAAAGATCCCTGACTTAAATAAATCTTATACTTCAGTATCTGAATGAGTACTATAATTAAATTAATTAATTAAGATTCCATAGAGATTTTACCTATTACACTAAGATAAAAACTAAACACTGGAACTTAAGGAGGACCAGCTGAGCTCCATCCACCCAGAGCCACACAAAGAAGTTATTTAAAAATACATTTGTTGGCAGATATAGAAGACATAGCCTCTCTCCAGATAAAAGTTAACAATATTTTGAAACACACATAATATTTTGAAGAATATCTATTATTGTGTTGATAACATAACAAACATTATTATATATTAATGTAAAACCAAATAGACATCTATGTTAAGTAGGATTTTAATGTGTAGGTCATCTTTTCAAAATATTTCTATTGCTTATTCTAACAAAAGTTATATCAGCAAAACACTGTTGTTATAAACTACCAAGTGAGAATGGAAATTGATTTGTTACATAAAAATCAACTCAAAAATATTTGTTTAAATTAGGTTTGTATATTAGAATAAAATTAAGCTAAAATAAAATTAATTATATTATATAGTTCTTACGCTAAGTGTGATATTCCAGCAACTTCATTTCTCTGTAATTATTTTACCATGTGCTGAAATAAATAAAAATAAAATATAATGAAAGAGCTTTGAATAGTTATGCTCAAGGTAGGTAACAAAAAGTAGTACCATAACCTGAAGTAAAATAAATAGATTCATATGAGAAAACACCTTTGAAAATGAAGTATGTAGATGACAGCAGCCTTAACTTGTTACCAACATTACATTTATTTAATTATTATTTATTGAGTGCCTACTATAAACCTGGAAACAGAGATAGAATAGTGACAATATCAGGCAAAGCAGAGAGCGTAGTCTAGTGAGAAAACTGTTAAAACCATATGCTTATCTTATTAGCCAAAAAAAAAATTTTATTCTGTGTCAAGCTTCTTTAAAATGTGTAAAAATTTAACATTATTCATAATTTTATCTTAACTATGAAGCATATGTGGGAATATGCCACATCATTAATAACAAAAGTGTTTTAGATCCAAATATATATTTTCTCCATAGCCCCTTTGGACAAGTGGTAAAATAAGTTATCATTTAAAATGACAAATAATATTTATAGACTCTGGAAAATAAGGAAAATTGTAGTACTGACTTTACCAGAAAGAAATATAAGACTTAAGACTCTAATACAAATTTGTTTCCTATTTTTAGGCAATTATAACACCTTAAAAAATCAGCATATAGGAAAATGCTTTTTTAGTTGCCTACTTACACCACAAGTGTTAACACTGTGTTAAGTATCCTACCCATAGGTCTCTGAACTCCCTCGAAGTCCTGTCATGATTTTTATCTGCTATGCCAAAGTCTACTTCTGGTTAACTCACAGTCTGTGCATTTAGTGATTCTGATACAAAAGCATTCCGAATGACTTCATGGAATTTAAAATTCATATAGATTGTCTAAAATCCATGTTACTGGTTTTCATGTGGAGACTTATCAGCAAAGAAAGGAGAGTTTCCCCAGGAACATTCAAATTGATTAAAGAAATGCCAATCATGCCCATCCACTAGAAAGGGAAGGTAACCCCAGAACCATTCTCAATTTGGACAAGATGGCATATTAGCATGGGGTTGATGACCCTCTGCCCACAACTCCACCAGCAAGAGTATTAAACCACACTTATCATAGAAAATTTAAAAAATAGACTTGGGATTAGTGTGTGTGTGTGTGTGTGTGTGTGTGTGTGTGTGTATGTAGTGGTGGTTGGAAAGGTGGGATTTGCTGTAAAGAAATCTGGGAAGAAAGCAAGAGATTTGCCATGGGCTGAGTTTTCTAGCAGTGTCCTTCCTATTCCCAGCTTTGTCCCATTCATCATGAGTTCAGAATAAGAAAATATAAATGCCCAGATCAGGAGGGATAATCAAACAGTATGAACCCAGGAGAAGTGTGGAGAAGATAACGAAAGGGGAAATCTAACTAGTTATGTCCTAAGCTAATGACACTCCCCAAACCAAAAGGCCACAAAATAACAATTGATTCACCTTTTCAGGAAAAAAATTAAGTTCTCAGGATACAACTTCTGAAAGTTTTACTTGATTCATGGTCATTCCTATAAGGAGAGAATATGGCAAATAGGGTGTGGTTGAGCCTGGGCTGAGAATGGCAGAATCCCCCTTCCCACAGGCAGTTAATAATATTGCCAACCCACTCTCAGATATCTGGGAAGGTAGTATTAGGTGGGTTCTAGGCTTTCACCCCTTCTTCTACATACTCATTTTGTGTTTTGGTTTAAAACTGTCTCAACCTAAGAGGACCTTACAGAAAAATTAATAAATTACAAGTGGTGCATGAACTGTAAAAGAAATATCAAAAGCTGATTAGTGTATGGCATAAGTTATTAATTAAATGGGGGCAAACTAATCCAGAATTATAAAAATCCTAAGAAAACACCCTAATAAGACATCTCTGAATTTCACCTCAGAGATGTAGTAAGCTGGAAAGAGGGTTGCTCTCATCCTTACAATAAGGAGAAAGATGGAAAAATTGCAAAGTTATTTTTTTTCCTAACATACCAGGGAGGTTTCAGGCAAACCATATAAACTTAAAATATAAGGAGTGATAGACACCTGCAGGTAAAAACAGGACACAAACATTTGCTCGCCTGGGGTACATACTGCCATGTGCCATATAAGCCAGTTAAAAAACACAGCTGAAAAAATTTAATCAATTTCTAAACCTAAGTGTGAATTATGTGAGAACTTGAAATCTCTGGAGTCTGCTCTTGTAGGGGGATTCACACCTGTTTGCAGACTTTTCCTCCTTTAACCCCATAAGGAATTGACAGATAGAAGTGGAGATAATCCTAAGAATGCCTTTATGGTGATGCTGGCTGGGACAGGGAAATAGCAGGTATTGCTGAAGTTCTACACAGACCATTCCATCTCCTCATTCTTCAAACAAAAAGTTTAATCTGTAGAGGGAAGAAAACAAAAATCGTTCCCTTGGAGCACTGGTGCAAATACATTGCACATTGGGGAAAGAGAACAGGGGTAAAAGTAACAAAAAGAGTTAATAACTCTGAACAGTAATATGTGCTGGGTCCAGAACTATTGTTTTAGAAGTAAACTTGCTCAGGTAATACTCCCCACCCCCACCCCCAAGACCCAGGGACAAAATGCGTGTCTGAGACTGAGGCTTAATCAGAACATTAGAGAATGCCCCACTTCTCTGCCCCCACCACCATATGAACAAGCATCGAGTAAAAATGATAGTGTAACGGAGATGAGAGAGCTGCAAAAGACGGAACTTCTCTGGGGTACAGTATGAAGGAAGGACTCAAAGCCAAGAAGGTAACAGCCATTAAGGAAGAAAACCTCTGGTCCTGCAGGCATGTTCATCAAATGAATACTATCACAGGTGTGTTGTACCAGAGAATCCACATCTAAAATGACAATGCTGAAAATGATGAGTTTAATGTGTGTCACAGTTTGATATAGCCATCCAAGAATTCTATGTAATTATAGGCTGCTTCAGTGGCAGAAAGGCCCCTTTTATACCAAATGGATACATATTAAATCTATTCAACACTGGTTGTACCACATTTTGATTTCTGTTGCAACCCTGAAGGGCAACCTTTTAGAGAGGCCTACCGCAAGCAAATGTTCAATAGGTTATAATTTAATGTGATAGTACTCAAAAGCATTCAAAATGAATTTGTTTGAAAAATCAAGGCATGTTTAACCATGAGAAAGAAAAGCCTATGGAAGATATTCTATGTGTTCAAAATCACTGAAAGGATTTTCAGATGGAAAATCCACATTTTGTATATGATATTGAAGGATAGACATCATTAGAACCAATGTGAATAAATCATTGAGATATATGCTTTCATTCAGAAATAACTTAATTCATCATAGTAGCCTAAAGATAAATATACCACTTTGGAGGTGTATCATTAAAGATACTCAAGTATATGTTAGATAATCAATATTGGGAAATATTATTAAGTACTTTACCATTATGAGATGAAATTATATTTAATACCACTGATTGTATTACTGTATCAGAGGTGACACATATTCCAAGTTTTTCAATTCAAATTTTATATTGATATCTTTTGAGAAAGAAAACTCATGATGATATTTAGGTTAAAAATTCTATGTAATATTAGATGCTAGAAATTTCCTAAGCTAAATTATTTGGCAGGAGTAGTGCTAACGTTTTAGTTCAATGGAAATACAAAGTTCAGAAGAGAGCAATGTAAACAATTCAGAATAATTATTTTCAAAATGGACAAGAGATTTATTTTTATTTATTAAATGTACTAAAAATAGTGAAGCTACTTTGTAGTATGTATTGCTTATGTTTTAAGAATGCACTCTCTTCTAAAGGAAAGCGACCTCAATACATTCCATGAATCATCCTTCAGACAGGAAGCACTCCGATTTGCCAATATCAGTGAAGGTGATTCTCTCATTAATTTTCTTTTTGTCTCTGTCTTCCACAAGATTTAGATACATTTAAAAATACCATTTGACACTCAAAGAATATATCGTAGCTTATATTTAAATATGAAAAACTCTATAATTAAGGAAAATTTGACAATGTTTTGTAGCTTGTGTTTATAGGGAAGACTTCATGAAACAAGACTTAGAACTAAAAATGGCTTTTGGTTTTGCTTCTGCAAAAAAAAGGAATTTGCTGTCAGGAATAACACAATGTGAAACAAGACGTGCAATTCATCAATAGAATTTTTGTTTAAAGTGCAGCAGAGTTGGCTGAACAAATGTGGTGGGATTTGTGTGCAGGAAGGGAAAAGTATTCTGGATTCACACAAAAGGGCTATTTGTTGGCAATCTGTATATCTTCTTTGGAGAAATGTCTATTTAGGTCTTCTGCACATTTTTGGATTGGGTTGCTTGTTTTTTTTTTGTTATTGAGCTGCATGAGCTGCTTGTAAATTTTGGAGATTAATCCCTTGTCAGTTGCTTCATTTGCAAATATTTTCTCCCATTCTGAGGGTTGTCTTTTTGTCTTGTTTATGGTTTCCTTTGCTGTGCAAAAGCTTTTAAGTTTCATTAGGTCCCATTTGTTTATTTTTGTTTTTATTTCCATTTCTCTAAGAGGTGGGTCAAAAAATATCTTGCTGTGATTTATGTCATAGAGTGTTCTGCCTATGTTTTCCTCTAAGAGTTTGTTAGTGTCTGGCCTTACATTTAGGTCTTTAATTCATTTTCAGTTTATTTTTGTGTATGATGTTAGGGAGTGTTCTAATTTCATACTTTTACATATACCTGTCCAGTTTTCCTGGCACCACTTATTGAAGAGGCTGTCTTTTCTCCATTGTATATTCTTGCCTCCTTTATCAAAGATAAGGTGATCATATGTGCCAACAAGCACATGAAAGAATGCTCAACATCATTAATCATTAGAGAAATGCAAATCAAAACTACAATGAGATATCATCTCACACCGGTCAGAATGGTCATCATCAAAGAATCTAGAAACAATAAATGCTGGAGAGAGTGTGGGGAAAAAGGAACACTCTTGCACTGTTGGTGGGAATGTAAATTGATAACAGCCACTATGGAGAACAGTATGGCGGTTCCTTAAAAAACTAAAAATAGAATTACCATATGACCCAGCAATCCCACTACTGGGTATATACCCTGAGAAAACCATAATTCAAAAAGAGTCATGTACCAAAATGTTCACTGCAGCTCTATTTACAATAGCCAGGACATGGAAGCAACCTAAGTGTCCATCAACAGATGAATGGATAAAGAATATATGACACATGTATACAATGGAATATTACTCAGCCATAAAAAGAAACGAAATTGAGTTATTTGTAGTGAGGTGAGTGGACCTAGAGTCTGTCATACAAAGTGAAATAAGTCAGAAAGAGAAAAACAAATACCGTATGCTAACACATATATATGGAATCTAAAAAAAAAAAAAAAAAAGGTCATGAAGAACCTATGGGTAAGATGGGAATAAAGATGCAGACCTACTAGAGAATGGACTTGAGGATATGGGGAGAGGGAATGGTAAGCTGTGACAGGGTGAGAGAGTGGCATGGACATATATACATTACCAAACACAAAATAGATAGCTAGTGGGAAGCAGCCGCATAGCACAGGGAGATCAGCTCGGTGCTTTGTGACCACCTAGAGGGGTGGGATAGAGAGGGTGGGAGGGAGGGAGACGCAAGAGGGAAGATATATGAGAACATATGTATATGTATAACTGATTCACTTTGTTATAAAGCAGAAACTAACACACCATTTTAAAGCAATTATACTCCAATAAAGATGTTAAAAAAAAAAAGAAGGTCTATTTGTTCACTGCAGAGTCCTGTGGGATGGTATGGTGACAAAGCAACACCTGTAACCCTGGCTTATTCTCCTGAGTTGAAAAAGCACAAGGACATTATCCATCTATGTTTCCCAGTAAGAGATTGCCTGGCCTTAAATTTAAGAATAAATATTATAAAAAACCATGTAACAAGCACTATTTTTTAAATAAAATTAGATCAATTAATTATTAAAACTCTAGGTTGAAGTAAAATCCAATAAAAAGGCAACTGAGTTTACTTAATAAACACAAATGGACTACTTATTTTTACTATTTTAATAATTTTTCAATAATAATTATGTTAATTCATATACTTTATATTTCATTTAATTCACATAAATGTCAAAACATCCAAACCTAACAGTTTTAAGCAATTTTGAGAAAAATGTATGGGCAAACTATATAATCAACTTTGTTTTCTGCAATGTTTCTGTTTTCTGTTACTTTTACATTTATCAATAATTGATACAAATGAAACCAAGCTATAACATGGAGTAGTTCCTTTCTTGATCAAGCACGTGCATCTTGTGTCCAAGAATGAAACCAAAACAAACAAACAAGCAAAAATCCCTGGTCACGCAACATAACGTACTTGGAAATGACACATACTCCCAATAGCCAATGGCACACACATTCCAATTAACAAAGCAGGTTGCATTGTTAAGCCTTATATCAGTATAATTCTGCTGCAGGAGAGGGCCCAGGAGAAAAAGGAAAGAAATATTTTTAACCAATAATAGATCCAGAACATATGTAGATAAAGATATAGTTATATATTAACACTCATGTAGAGATCTCAGTTCACATCCTCATCCTCAATTTCAGATAAGTGTGTTGGAACTTAGAATGGAATTTTAACAGGCTCTGATTGGATAAACCAAGTAGCTCTCCACAATTATTAACAGTTAATATACACGAATACTCGAATTAAGAATACACGAATTAAGACATACTCTTAATTGAAAATGAAAAACAAAGGAAACACTGTCCTAAAAATCATAATTAAAAATTGCACTGAATTGTAAGCAAGTGTTTATTAACCTTCAAAGTGGCTATGAGAAAAGATAAATATAATTATGAGCACTGGAGGGGATGGACAAACAATACTGAGGGTGATCTTAGTGAGATTTTTTAAATTCATCAATATCTTGAGAAATTGATGACATTGGTGTATACCATCAATAATGTGACAGTACCTATGACCCAAATCCCATAATCAGTGCATAATTAATTTACCTTAAGCTTCTCTTAAATTAACAATGAGGATTGTGGTATATTTGCCTCTTAATTTAAACATTTGCTTAAAAAAAAAAATAAAATAGAGAAAAAGGTCCAGAGAAAAGAAAGGAGGAAAAATACTACATGCAGAACACCCAAAGAACTAGAAAAAAATTTAAAAAGAATAGAAGAAAGATGTATATGTGAAAAATTATTTGGTAAATAGAACAATCTGATTTAAGAGCTGTCAATGATAGAACAAAAGGAGAATAATAAGATATGCAATTGATTCCTTTGAGACAAATAAATACCATAGAAAACCTAGTGAATATAGTTCATATATCTGCCAACACTTCCATCTTTGGTCAAAAAAAGCTGATTTGTTACCTAAATTGTGAGTGATGAGGATTAGGAAAATGCAGGGCCTTTGTAGGACTATAACAAAGAAAGGAAATTTTAAAAAATAAATTGTGTATTCTTATATACAACCTACATACAATTCCTTTGTACCTAAAAGGGGATGATATGTTTTAATTGAGCAGTAAAATAGAATTAAAAAAAATTTATATTCACATTGCGACTTCCTGGAGAAAAGAATAAAAAGTCAAGGAGTTCTAAGTTACAAACAGTCAAATATTACAGAATATGCAAGTAGGAAGTCTTCCAAGAAGTATCAAAAAAAAGAAAGTATGATTTGAACAAATGTATTAGTGAATAATAAGAAAACATATCGTTCTTATGATTTTTTTGTTTTAGTATTGAAAGACTTTAACATTGACTACCTATGCTGAGCTACAAAGGTTCTATATTCCCAAATCAGAGCATTTATTTTGACCCTTATATTCAAAATAAGTGAATGTATATGTGAACTTCAAAGAAATAATAAGTGGGTGAATTTAACATTTGTAAGTTTAAAGAAAAAAACTTTTGAGACGGAAGGTATTTTTCACAGATTATGATGAAATCTAGTTAGATTTTTATATAGTTATTCTATTTTTTGTTTGTTTGTTTTACCTTTGTTTTGCTCCTTTCCTGAGTGTACGGACACTGTTTTTTAAGTATCCTGCTAAAAGTTTAGCAGGGGAGCTGTGTGTGTGTGTGGGGGGGGGGGGTGGTTTATATTATAAGAAGACCACATGGTAAGTAGACCTAATTACAAAAGAATATTTAAAACTCTTCTTCCACCTTGTAACACACAGAAAATTTGAAGTTTGTGATGCACCGCTAAAGCAATCAGAGTAATGTTGTTGAAAACAGGATTTAACCAGAGATGGGAAACAGTATTAGAAGCTTTATATAGAGTTGAAGCTAGGCTTAATGTCAGTCCTTCCCCTCCAAAAAAATGTAAACACAACATTGAATTATAAGAACGTAAAAAGTATTTATGTTTATAAAATGAGGATAGGGGCTTCCCTGGTGGCACAGTGGTTGAGAGTCTGCCTGCCAATGCAGGGGACACGGGTTCGAGCCCTGGTCTGGGAGGATCCCACATGCCGCGGAGCGACTGGGCCCGTGAGCCACAATTGCTGTACCTGCGCGTCTGGAGCATGTGCTCCACAGCAAGAGAGGCCACAATAGTGAGAGGCCTGCGCACCGCGATGAAGAGTGGCCCCCACTTGCCGCAGCAGGAGAAAGCCCTCGCACAGAAACGAAGACCCAATGCAGCCATAAATAAATAAATAAATAAAGTGAGGATAACGATATGTGTTATACTGCTACATTTCTTCAAAGCTTACTTCATTTTTATGCTAGTCTTATTTATATTTGAAAAACTACAAAAACTTTTAGAAACGAAAGAATCCCTAGGTAGCATATATCCATATTTCTCATTTTGAAGAGAGTAGAAGAAGGTTTATAATGTCTAGGTGAGGTGTCTAATGTCACATAAGGAATTAGTAGCAGATCTGAAATGTTAATGTAGTTGTTTTCTTTTTCTTTAAAACCATGGTAAATTGTGTTGTGTCGTATAATCTAATTTATGTTTACTTATACACATTTGGAAGTGGTTTACAATTTATCTAGGTTGCACTGAATGAAAACCACATACTATGTCTGTTCATCAAAGTGTTTATCCTTAGTTCTGCATTTTCATGAAGTGCCAAGAGGCCAAAGAATAAACTCCAATAATAGTGTTCTCTTTAGGTATATTGTACTCTGTCCTTGCTGCACATTACCAACCTTATGAGTAGGTGTTAGGATAGACAATCCTCTGTTGTAAAAGTACACAGATGGACCCTTAAAGTAAAAGCATATTAACATTACCTGCTTGTTATGGGCTGAATTGTGTTCCCCCCAAATCCATATGTTCATTGATATATTCTAAACCCCAGTGCCTCAGAGTGTGGCCATATTTGGAGATGGGGGTTGTCTTTGAAGAGATGATTAAGTTAAAATGAGGTCTTTGAGGTGAACCTTAGTCCAATAGGACCAGTGTCCTTGTAGAAACAGAAGATTTGGACACGTAGATAGAAACACGAGTTACATGTGCATGCAAATGGATGACCATGTGAAGACACATCTGTAAGCCAAGGAAGGAGGCCTCAGAAGAAACCAATCTTGCTGATACCTTCACCTCAGACATCCAACCTGAAGAACTGTGAGAAAAGGAATCTCTGTTGTTTAACCAAGCCAGTCAGTGGTAATTTTTTTTATGGCAGCCTTACCAAACTAATACACTGCCTGTTTTAATTTGTGAATATGCATCATAAGTAATTCACTGCTTTGGGCCTTTTGGGTTCTATTATTTATTTATTGCTACAAATACACTTGTCATTGTTTCACCTTCACTGGAATAACTAGTTCAGAAGCAGGAAAAAATAAGCAGTTATCTTTTCTGTACAAGCACCATGTGTAGCTTGAAGCTTCCAAGAGTCTATACATAGTATGCTGCTATAGCTGAGAAGACGTGTTCAGGAACATAGCAATAGGTCTCGTTATCCTGTCTCATCTCAGACTGTTAGAATCCATCTTGCCTCAGAGTTCTGCTGACCACAGTTCCTGACAGAAGGTCCATCATTCCAATTCAACCTAAAATATCATTTATATATATTTCCTAACCTAATCCAATCCTCCTTCCCTTCCTGCTCTCTCCATACCTCTTACTACTTAAGAACAACAACCTTGCCTATATTTGCACAGTTTACTATTGTTCTGAAAAAACAGCTATCAATTGAACAATAACTTCCCCTATAGCCTCATTGATCTGAAACTATTTTTGTTGTTTTACATACCAGTACTTGGAGGGTAAACTGATACCTCTTTGCTTGCAATTGTCGCTGCTGCTGGACCTTTTCTGTCCTAAAGTATAGCAACAACAACAAAAAAACGTAACAACAAAATTTCTCTTTCATGTATATTTCACAAGGTTCAAACATTCTCACCTCTCTTAAATATGTTCAACTATTTACCTCTTAGTCATTCTCTTTGCAATCACTGAAGAATTTAAATACTTTGTAATCTTTCTTCTCATCTCAAACTCTTATTTTTGGCAATATCAAAATCCACATGTATAACATTTCATCAGTTAGAATGCTCATTTCTCTACTAGTCTTCTTTTAGTTTCCTGAAGTAGACAAGATCTTTTCTACATCAGAGCCTTTATACCTGTTTCCCAAAATTATATTTTCATGCACAAAATTTTAACGCTAACTACAGCTTAGAAAATATAGACTCTATATCATGCCTTTTCTAGGTCAAAAAGGTCACAAAGGGAGAAAGGAGAAAGAAAAAAGAAAGAAAGAACAAAGGAAAGAAAGAAAGATCAGAAGGAGGAAAGATAGGATGGAATTTGGACATTAAGAGCAAATGATGATTAATATAAAAGTGAAGCCACTAAAACATTTTGAAGTATAGAGCAGGAAAGAAAATATAATCTAAAGCATATTTCCCATCCTACTTTTTTAATATACACAACTAGGCATGTTATTTTTAATCCACATGTCTTTAACTCTCTACTTTAAAAAAGTAAACCCCTTTGGCCATGCCCTAGATAAAATTCATTTTTAAAAGACTTTACCCAACTATGGCCTCAGGAAAAAAAATATTAGCTACTGAAATATATAAATTTGAGAACTTGTGAAATGTGCATAATGGAACACAGAATGAAAGTGATGTCACCAAAATTTGGTGTCTGGCACTTTTTAGTCAGAAGACAAATTTTAAGGGGAAGAGTATATCTAAAATTCATTGAAGTAACAAGACAAGGATAACATCATGAACCATTTCCAAAGAATTAAAAGACCAATTTTTATTTTTTGTTATGAAAATATTGACATGTTATGTTTCATAATTATGTCACATGTGAAGCCATACCAGGAGTCAAAGATAATTCAGGAAGTTGATTAAAAAATGTACCTTTCAGCCATCTTGCTTTCAGCTTATCTGAACCTGACACTTGCAGCCGTTTGCCATGCATACTGAGGCAGTGAAATGATTTTTATTAAAACGCAGTTAGTGTAGTCAATTTGTTTCCAAAACTTGGTCTTGGCTAAAAGGGACATTTCTTCCTGAATATTCACCACCCAATTCCACAGGGTTTGCATTTGCTTTGTTTGAATATTCAATTTCCGGTTTTCAATTGGAAAATTCTTATGGAAGAGATTTTTTTTTTTTTTTTTTTTTACTACAGAAGGTAATGAAAACACCACACAAATAAAACAGATGAATAAAATCTGCAGAAATCCCATTTAAACAGCAAGATTATTTTTCCTGAATAAAACAAAATATATTATTTAATACTCTTAGGTATTAGTTGATAGATTTTTCAATCATAAATGCTCCTGTTTAGAACGGCACTTCCAAATCATGATTTTACTCCACATCTTTATTTTTCTGCAATTTCCCTTTTTATTTTCACTCTTTTTGCTCACTTGTATATAAATATGATATTTCCTGGTTTGCAAAAATTTTGAAGAATACTTTTTGCCCAAGTGTGTAACAATAACATATACTTAATAGAAAAGGGAATCTGGCTTTTGGTATAATAATTTGCCAGTTTTCTTCTCACTATATTATCACTGCCATCACCATTCATCTAACTTTAACTTCTAAACCCCATCTGTTTAAAAATAAACTTTATAATTGTGTTACAGTGTTTGGGGAGAAACAAAAAGGAAAAGGGAGAAAGTAGTATCCTCCTGAGTGGGTACCTTTTATAAGAGAATTTGGGAGGAATGTTTACTAATGGAATTTCACACAGGAAATACGATAATCTTTAATATAGAAAGGCCACACAAAGAAGACATAAAGATGTAAAAGGTCAAAAAACTTTAATTGCTTGGTACAAAATAAAAGTGAAAAGATGCCACGGATATACATATATACATTCACACACATTGATTGGTAAAAGCTTGAGAGCAAGTGAAAATAAGTGAGAGCATAAAATAAAAGATACAAGCAACAAATGTAGCAGAAAGGAATGAGACAGGAGGGATAATAGCTTGCTATAAATTAGTAGTGAAATAAAATTAATGATGTTTTTAGTAACCAAGCTACTGAATTAATATTTTAAACTTGTCTTGAAGGGAAAAAATGGGAGAAAGAAATCTAGACATTTGGAGAGTAATGGAGATGAGACTAATTGCAGTTTTAAAAACCTGATAAGAAAATAGAGTACACCTAGAATTAAATATGTAAAATGATAGAGTTCAGGTGTAATTTGTAATAAAGTAATAAAATAATTATAAGCCCCTAAGAATGTCTTAGAAAATCATATAGCACAGAGAGAAATATAGCCTTAGCTTCAGAGAAGCTAAAAAGCTAATACCCAGGAAATTATTTCTCATCTAAATCTAATCCCAATAAATACCTCAATAATATAAACATTTACTTAAGGAAAGAATACAAACATTTTGCCTAGCTGGCAATAATACATTGGGAGATTTCTTTGTAGGAAAATACATAATTATTTTGTCTTTTGAAGTAAATATGCTGATAACAAAACCAAACAAGCAAATACACAAATATACAATGAAGCATTTTCAACATGAAGCCATAGATGTTGAAAATCTAAAAAGGAAAATGTTTTTCCATGTGAACATCAAACATAAAAAAGTTGAAGTGACTCTACTAATGTCAGAAAAAGTAGATTTCAAAAAAAACCAATAGTACCGGACATACATAAGGCCCAATCATATTGACAAAACAGTTAATATTATCAAAAATACTTACAGTGTGAAATATGTATGCATGCAGTCATATAGATCCCAGTTAAAGGAAAAAAGACATAATTAAAGGAAGAACAAACACATCCACAAACAGTTGCAGACTTTAACAATACATTGTCAATAACTGAAAGAAAAAGTAGACAAACAAATCTGAAATGATGTAGGTAATTTGAACAACACAAATGACCATGGTGATGTAATATATATGTATAGAAAACCCCATTCCACAAAAACAGAGTGCATTCCTCTCAAATGCATATGAAATATTCACTAAGAATGAACAAAAAATAAGTCTATAAATTTCATTGTATCATATGAAGCATGTTTTCTGAAACACAAAGTTGTACTAGTAGAAATAATTAACATCAAGATATTTAGCAAATCTTCAAATACTTGAAAATGTGACACAACACATCTCCATAACAGTGTCAAAGAAAAAATCAAAAGAAAACTTTTAAAAATACATTTTAATTGAATAATATTAAAAACACATCATTCTGATATTTGTAGGATGTAACCCTAGTAATCCTCAGAGGCAACTGTATTATTTTTAACATCTAAAATAGGAAAGAAAAGAGACAATTAAAAAAAAAAAATTGACAATAACAAATGTTGATGAAGGTGTGGAGGCACGTAAACTTTCTTACTGATTGGAATAAATAGATCCTAACATTTTTTAAAACATTTGGGCAATTCTCATAAACTTAAAGATTCAGTTACCCTCTAATTCAGCAATTCCACTCTAGATATTATTATTTTTTGTTTTAAAATTATGATTTTTTATGATTTTTTAAATTTTATTTTATCGTGACATATAGTTGATTAACAATGCTGTGTTATTTTCAGGTATACAGCAAAGAGATTCAGTTATACATATACATATATGTATTTGTTTACAGATTCTTTTCCCATATAGGTTATTACAGAATATTGAGTAGCGTTCCCTGTGCTATACAGTAGGTCCTTGTTGATTATCTATTTTATATATAGTAGTGTGTATACGTTAATCCCAAACTCCTATAGATATTAGTTTTTTAAAAATGAAAATATGTTCACAGTAAGCCTTATCCAAGAATGTTCAAGGTAACTTTACTCATACTAGCAAAAACTGGATACATGCCACGATTCCATCAACAGGAAAACAAATACACAATCTATTCTATTTATACAATGGAATACTATGCAGAATTATGTGGATAATATCAAGAATATTAAACTGAGTAAAAGAAGTTAGATACATAATCATACATAACTACATAATTCCTTTTGTAAAGATCAAGAACAGACAAACCCATGGAGACAGAAATCAGAAATGCTTATATCAGCAAAAGTGGGCATTAACTGATAATGAGCAAAAGGAAGACTTCTGGGATCAAGAAAATTTATATTGATAGGGATGTGGGTGACACAGGTTTTTCCTTTGTCAAAACTGATCCTAGTGTAAACAGGGTCAGTGGGTTTCACTGTTTTTCAATTATGTCAATAAGATAAACAAAAATAATGTTTTACAAAAGTAAAAATGCCATTTATAGGAGCAAAACACACAGGAAAAAAAAAAAAAAAAAAGGAATCCAAACATGATGCTAAATATCACAAGGGAAGAAAACAAAAGAAGAAGGGAGGGGGAAGCACTAGAAAAACAACACCAAAACAATTAACAAAGTGTCAGTAAGTACATATTTGTCAATAATTATTTTAAATACAAATGGACTAAATACTCCAATCTAAAGACATAGAGTGACTGAATGGATAAAAACAAAAAGATCCATGTATACACTGGCTACAAGAGACTCACTTCAGATCTAAAGACACACATACTGAAAGTGAGGGGATGGAAAGATGTATTCCATGCAAATGAAAATAAAAAATGTCTAGAAGAAAATGTAGGCAATACTCTCTTCAATATCAGTCTTAGTCATATATTTTGGATATGTCTTCTCAGGCAAGGGAAACAAAAGTAAACATTTTTTTAAAAAAATGGGACAACATCAAATTAAAAAGCTTTTGCACAGTAAAGGAAACTATCAATAAAATTAAACGGCCACCGACTGAATGAGAAAGATATTTGCCAATGATATATCTGACAATGGGTTAATATAAAAAATATACAAAGAACTCATACAAATCAACATAAAAAAAGTGACCCAGTTAAAAATGGGTATAGGATATGAATGGATATTTTTCTAAGAAAAACATATAGGTGCATGAAAAGATTCTCAACATCACTAGCCAACAGAATAATGCAAATCAAAACCACAATGAGATATAACTTCATACTCATCAGAATAGCTATTACCAAAGATAACAAATAACAAGTGTTGGCAAGGATGTAGAGAAAAGAAACCTTCATACAATATTTTTGGGAAGGTAAATTGGTGCAGCTACTATGGAAAACAAAATGGAGATTTCTTAAAAAATTAAAAATAGAACTACCATATGATCCAGCAATTCCACTCCTGAGTATTTATTCAAGGAAAACAACACACTCAGATATATGCTCCTTTATGCTCATTGAAGCATTATTTACAGTAGGCAAGATATGGAAGCAACCTAAATGCCCATCAACAGATGAGTGGATAAAGAAGGATATCCAATGGAATACTACTTAGCTATCAAAAAGAATGAAATTTTGGCATTTGCAACAACATGCTTGGAACTAGAGTGTATTATGCTAAGTGAAATAAGTCAGACAGAGGAAGACAAATCCTGTATGATTTCACTTATATGTGGAATCTAAAAAACAAAACAATGAACATACATAACAAAACAGAAATAGTTATAAATACAGAGAACAAATAAGTTGTTGCCAGAGGGGAGGATGGTAGAGGGAAGAAAGAAATAGGTGAGGGAGATTAAGATGTACAAACTTCATTTGCAAAATAAATGTTATGGGTACAAAATGTACAGGGGAATATAATCAATATCTATGAAATATCTTTGTATGGTGATATAACTACACTTATTGTGGTGATCATTTTGAAATGCACAGAAGCACCAAATCATTATGTAGTGGTAACAGGAACTAACATAATGTTGCAGGTCAAGTATACTTCGAAAACAAACAAACAAACTCATAGAGAAATCAGATTTGTGGTTACAACCAGAGGTTAGGGGTGGGAGAGTATGATTTGGATGAAGGCAGTCAAAAGGTACACACTTCCAGTTATGAGACAAATAAGTACTAGGAGTGTAATATACAACATAATAAATTAACATTGCTGTATGTTATATATGAAAGTTGCTGTATGTTATACATGAAAGTTGTTAAGAGAGTAAATCCTAAGAGTTCACATCACACACAAAAAAAATTCTTTATTTTTTGTATTTTGTGTCTATATGAGATGAGGGATGTTCACAGTATATACTTTTTGTGATAATCATTTCATTGTGTATGTAAGTCAGATCATTATTCTGTTCATCTTGAACTCATACAGGGCTATATGTCAATTATATCTCAATAAAACTAGAATAAAAAAATAAAAACAACATGTTTGAAGTTACCATCACTCCATTAGGAAAACCTGGAATATGCCAAATTTATATCAGTTGTGTGAACTGAAGAATGGTGAAGCACTGCAGTTGAGAATATAAAGGAACTTAAGTCATTCTATTTATAAATAGTTGTACTCAAAGTAGGTGTAGGTAAAAATCCTGCTTCTTAAATATGTCAACTTCAACAGTTCTCACATACGTAAATGTTTGAGGAAATTCGTCACAGCGTTGTTTATGGTAGAGGGAAGTTGGAGGCTACTCCGAAATCCACTACTGGGGGAACAAAACTGTGATGGATATACACCACTGTTCACAATGCAGCAGTTAGACGCAACCAATATGAGACATGCACACTCACCCAGACACGGACATCCTCCAACATGGATATTCCCTAAAGATATTATTGAGAGAAAATTAGGGTCTATTGAAAAATACTACTTGCATATATTACAAATAAATAAGTGCAGATACAAGTAGAATTGAAGACTTGGTGGCAGGAATTTGAAGTGGTTGCTTCTGACAGACTTTATTTTTTCTTTGAAGTAGAAACAACATGTTATGAAGTTACCATCACTCAATTAGGAAAACCTGGAATACGCCAAATTTTGTATCAGTTGTGTGAATTGAAGAATGGTGAAGCAGTGCAGTTGAGTGAAATAGGAGGCAAAGTCATCTGCTGAGAGTCGTACAGGTAGAAGAGTGTGGAGAATAGAGAAGTTTGACCATAAAAACTAGACAAAACAAATGTAATAATAAAAATTTCAACAAGTATTGAGGTCCAGCTGAGGTCAGTGGCTATGAATTTATATTGCTAACAATCTTCTCAGCGTGTGATTTTTCTCCAGCTGTTTTTACCTGTGCAGTCGGAGGCTGGGACAAGGCTGATAGTGTATCAGTCATAAAAGGAAAGTAAGAAATGCATTCATTTATTCAGGTAAATAGACCGATTCTTCTTATTTTTTGTTAAAGTTATTTAGGTAATACTTATTTGAGATTTAGTTGATGCTCCCAGTGGAAAGCACAAAATGAGCCAAGATTAAAAATGACAGAGCTTGAAACAGATAAATTTAAAGAAGGCTAAGTTATGTTTAGAAAGCTAATCAAAAGTCTGACTTCAGGTAGTTACCTTAAAAAAAAACTTGCTTTGAAATGGAACAGATACTATGTAATTTATGAGGGATGGATACTAATCTTGCCCCTATCTCTAGTGAGCTTTGTGAGTTGAGACCCCTTCCCAACCCTTTTGAACATTCTAACATCTACAAAATTAAATGATCAGATTATTGGTCTTTACATCGCTCCCAGCTGCAGACCTAGTAAGGCAAAAGATTCTAGCTGAAATGTCCCAAATTGCCATCAAATTCTTAAACAAAGATAAACTCTGCTGAAGTTACTTAGATAAACATTTGTATGTGGGAACATAATAATTAGACAATGTTTACTTTGAATAAGAATCTCAAGCCTGTTAAGCTAGAGAATTTAGAATGCATTCTCTTTATCTTCATTTCCTGCACTAAGAAGACTTTGAAATTAGATGCTGGTGGTCACCAAAACCCAGCTGGACCCATTCTTGTCCGTAAAATCAAGGGTGTATAGGCAGTTAACATTTGTTTTCAGATTTATCTGAAATAGAACTACTATGGAAGTTATGCATTTATGAACATACCTATTCATTATGTACTCCCTGAATCTTTTGGTTGCTTCTAGTCTTCTCTACGGATCCGTTTTATCTAAAATACCTTGCCCAGAGTAATCTGAAAAACAAACAAACAGATATTATTTTGGGAGTTCAATTTTCTGAAAATAAAAGTAAAAATTAAATAAACCATGATTCTTCTTTGTGAAAAAAATCCAGAAGGAGATACAATGAAATAAATTAAAGTTTCAAGCCCAGAACCAAGCCTTATGTATAAGACATGCACCTAGGAAGCCACAAATCTGATATCCCAACCAACAAAATTTAAAGTAATCTCATTTTTTTTTTTTGCAAACACCACAACTAAATTACCATAAGACATAAAAGAAAAGAAATATGGGCAAAAATATTCTAATTATTTTTAAAAATGTGTAGCCTAAACTGTATATTTTCCTGAAAGGTGAAAATAATGTATAGTATGAGGAAAAATGTTCTGATAAAAGTGAAATTAGGACTTGCTGTGGTTTGATTTCTTTTTAAATTTTGACTCAAGAAAAATGGTAACAAAAGATGCAAGATGGCAAAATTAAAACATTTCTCAAGCTCCTCTAACATCATCACACGGGTTAATGTTTAATCTTCAAAATAAAGAATACTATATATATACATACATACGTATTATATGCATATATACATATATATTTATGTGCGTAGACAATCTACATCCACATATATGCAAATGTATGTTTGCTCACATATATCTAGTTTTTTTTTTTTTTCTTTCCAGGCCCAGGATTATATTTCCTACCCCTATCCTTTAGCTAGACAGTGCCATGCAACTAATTTTGGCCAATGGATTGGGGCAGAGATGGCATGTGTCTCTTCATGGCCAAAGTTTTCAATTGCTAATGCAAGATTATTCTCTCTTGTGGTGATCATGGAAGCATGTTTTGAGATGTTTAAGTCACAAAATGGAAGTCAACTTCCTTGGCAAATAACCCAGACGAACCTGCAGCAGATTTTGTATGAGTAAGGGAAAAAGTACAAAAATAAATAAATAAATAAACACAAACAAAACCCTAAAGCCCCTCAATTAAAAAAAGAGAGAGACTTTGGCTACATTAGCTACTAAGATTTTGGGTTTATACAGAACACATAGCTTATATTGACTGAGAGTTGTTCTATTATTCTATGAAAAATTTAAAATATTCATGATTCTCATCACCTGGTAGGCAATTTTTATTCATCAAATTTATTATCATGTTGACAAACCAGTAGGTATTATTTTCCTTTTGTTTCTCAATCAAAGCAAAATCAATTTTTTAAAAAGTTTTAGATTCATTGTTCTTGAAATTGTTTTCCCCATTATCTTTAACATAAAATAAATGACAGTACAAGTTTATAATCAGAAGTTTGTTTTTTGTTGTTTCTAATAGGTTATTACTTATAACTTCTGTTATAGAATTCTCAGAGATATTTGTTAAAAATATGAATATCAGATTAAACAAGTCCACTTATTTTGGTCTTCATTTATACTGAAGTTAAACTTTCTATGGAACAGTTTGGACTGTTTCAACCAGTGTGTCACTGACTGATTGATACACCTTAGAACACGGAGATTCTTCTGCTTTATTTTTTTTCAGTGTAACATGGTACGAAAGTACAACAATACTGAAAAAAAAATCTGTGCTCTTAATGTCTCATCAAAGGTTCTGATCAATTTTGAAGAGGTTATACTTCCATGAACAGATGGTTGTATGTGAACTCAGCCAAGACATCCAAACAGATATTTGTCCTGAGGTCATCCCACCAGAGATTAGAAGATGAGTAAATGCTAATCCAGATCTGAGCTAGATAACATTATTTTTTTGGTAAAATTGGATCAATTAAATAACCTGATTTTTGAAAAGCAGTTTTCAGAAAATCACAGCTGTTTGAAAATCACAGGCTAGGCTCTCCACTACAACAACATCTCAGTGCTTCTAATGTTGATATTTTAAAAAAGGAAAAATAAGTTACAATTATTTTTTGCCACATACTGAAATTCCTAACTTTGTAGAAAAGATGATTGTAAGTGATCTTTTATTCAAATCTAAAAGACATAATTATTTTGTTAGGAAGGGCCACTTTGGAGTTATTAGTGGCTAACTGGAGTGATAGAAGATCTGCTAATTTATTGGCCACATTTCTAAAAAAAATTTTGTTTCTACAGAATATCAAGTAATTTCAATGTTTCAGTGATTAATTCTTTAAATTACATTTGGTTGTTGGGCATTAGGAAACAAATATCATCCTTATGGTATAAATCCAGTCATAATTAAATAATATATTTATTTATTTCATTCCACAAACATTTATGAATACTTAAATGTGCCAGTTACCCTTCCTTGTCACCCTTAACTACTATAGCTTAACTGAGGAAAATAATAAGGGAGTTACTATATATTTCAAGGTCAGGTCATCAGATTGGTGATTTTCATAGTGAAGACAGCAAATACTGATGCATCTAGAAGACTGTTTTAGAAACAGACTTTGACTTTTTTCTGTCATACATAAAGTGCCCCAAATTTTATAAAGCAAATGCACATTTCATTATAATTCAGTCTCCAAACTTTCTTAATGTGGGAGATGAAAAGGTGCCAGAGACTCTCCCTCTTTACTTCTATTTGAGTGTTTGTAACTTTCATAAGAAGTTTCATTTGTTTAAATCCTCCTGATTGTCTTATTTTCACATAAGATTATACTCCCCCAAACCAACTTACAAGTATATTCAAGTATGGCTTGAGGTTACTTCTATTTTTATTATGACTGACTGACCATTCCAGTTAACAAAATTGATACATATGTTCTCCTCCAATCCCATTTTACTTAATGTTTAATTTGACTCTTGTTAATTACATTTAGACAGAAATAATCGTACTTTTTTTTCAAAACAAACAGCTTTTTGTTAAAGTACAGTTGACTTACAATGTCTTGTTTGTTTCAGATATAGAGCAAAGTGATTCAGTTACACATATGTATCTATCCTTTTTCAGATTCTTTTCCATTATAGGTTATCACATATATTGGATAGAGTTTCCTGTGCCATGCAGTAGGTTTTTGTTGTTTATCTATTTATGTAGAGTAGTGTGTGTCTATTAATCCTAAACTCCTAATTTATTCCTATCCACCCCTTTCCTCTTTGGTGACCATAAGTTTTTTTTTTTTAAAGGCAGGTGGATTAGGGTCTGGAGGATATTTATTTATTTATTTATTTTATTTTTGGCTGTGTTGGGTCTTCGGTTCGTGCGAGGGCTTTCTCTAGTTGCGGCAAGCGGGGGCCACTCTTCATCGCGGTGCGGGGACCGCTCTTCATCGCGGTGCGCGGGCCTTTCACTATCACGGCCTCTCCCGTTGCGGGGCACAGGCTCCAGACGCGCAGGCTCAGTAGTTGTGGCTCACGGGCCCAGCTGCTCCGTGGCATGTGGGATCTTCCCAGACCAGGGCTCGAACCCGCGTCCCCTGCATTAGCAGGCAGATTCTCAACCACTGCGCCACCAGGGAAGCCCCATAAGTTTTTATTTGGTCTGTGAGTCTAAGAAATAATAGTATCAATAAGTAAAGCTTTCTTTTATTTCAGTTTATTTCAGATGGATCCATTCACCTCATAAATAAAGGTTATGGGAAATATTCAAGATACATAATTTGGAACAAAGGCAAAATAAAGTTATATTCAAACAGCCACTGTATGTTATGCAGAACTATATGCAATTGTGACTAAGAAAGAAGGGCTTATAAAACCCTCATTTCCAATGAACTTGACATGGGTTAGTATATAAGAAATATAACTAAAATTTTCCAAAAATCTAAGAGGAATTTTTATGTCCATAGCCACTAAATGTGTAGCTGTGTCAATGAATGCTATAGAAATTCTGATAAAGGCCACTTTCCCTGGTGGATTGTTGGCGACGGACACCCAAAATTTGGGCAGAAAGGTGGGATTTAAGTTAGCACAAGAATATCAAGGGCGTAGATATGCAATTTTTAAAAGTCATGTGACTCTTTGAGCTGTGTGCATATAATTTTCTTGTCGGGAAAAGGCATGAAAATATATTAGGAAAAGTAAACCTGAGCAGGTTAAAAAGCATTCTGAATATCAGTCAGAAGATGATATTTCTTACTTTAATAAATGGAGAACCACTGAAGACATTTGAAGAAATACATGTAAATAATATCTTGCATTTGTGTAAAAATAATTCAGTAAGAAGTGTAGATTAGAGAAATTGTCATGGTTTATGATTTGAGAAGAAAACTGCAAATTGCCTAGGCACAATTTTGTTGCTTTTGGGAGGTAGTTTTGCAGACACTTGAATTGAAAGGAGACTCTTACTACATGGAATATATTAGTAGGAAATAATATTCTAATCACATTGTTTATAATGATTAAGCATGTAAAAATTACTTTCTCAAGCATAAACTTGAATTATACATGTATGTGTATTAATAAGTAAAATTAATATTTATACTCCTCTACTAAAGAAATGAGAATTAACTTCTGAAATTGAGTATGCCAAAATTATATTATGTCTTATAATGTGTTATTATAAAAGTATTTACATTATGATTTTGAAAAACATAAACTTGGAAAATACTTATGATATAATGCTAAATAAAGAACTAAAAACAATATGTAAAGTGCATAGAAAAAAGATGTTATAAATGTACCAAAATACTAGCAGTGAGACTATGATTTTCTTGACTTTTTTCTGTTTTTTTAAACTTCTATTAAGTGAGTATATGATATACGTATTATTAAGTAAGTATATATGTGTTATTGAAGTAAAATACAATAGTAAAACCAAAAAACAGGAAATATGAGAGAGTTCAATCTTCACTAAGAACTAGGTACAATTTACTCAGTTACTTAGCATCTTTTTGACTCAGATTACTCATTTTTATTGCAATAAATATTGCCCTAAGTGATATTTAAGACCTTTTCACAAAATATTATTTTAATAATTTAATTTGATATTCCATGTTGATAAATTTTGTTTGGTGTAATTTTGTCTCCTGCTTATCATAGACGGTGACACATGATAGCTGTTCAATAAATCTTAATTAAATAAAGACACCAAAACAAAAGAAACAAAAGCAAATATAAGCAAGTGGGACTACATCAAACTAAAAAGTTTCTGCACAGCAAAGGAAACCATCAACAAGGTGAAAAAGCAACCTATTGAATGGAAGAAAATATTTGCAGATCACATATCTGATACAGGGTTAATATACAAAAAATATATAAAGAATTCATACAACTCAATAACAGAAAAGCAATCTCATTAGAAAATAGGCAGAATATCTGAATAGACTTTTTTTTTTTCAAAGAAGACCTACAGATGGCAAACAAGTACAAGAAAAGATGTTCAGCGTCATTAATCATCAGGGGAATGCAAATAAAACCACAATAAGACATCACCTCACACCTGTTGGAATAGCTATTATCAAAAAGGCAAGAAATAACGTGTTGACAAGGATGTGGAGAAAAGGGAACCTTCATACACTATTGGTGTGAATGTAAATTAGTGCGTCACTATGGAAAAGTGTGGAAATTCTTCAAAAAATTGAAAATAGAATTATCTTATAACCCAGGAATTTTACTTCTAAGGGTTAATCCAGAGAAAAAGAAAACTAACTCAAAAAGACATATACACCCCCACATTCATTGCAGCATTATTTATAACAGTTAGGATATGGAAACAACCTAAGTGTCCATCAAAGGATGAATGGATGAAGAAATTTTGATTGATTATATATATATATAATACACATATATATTACACTAGAATATCTCTAGCCATTAAAAAGAATAAAATCTTGTCATTTACAACAACATAAATGGGCCTTGAGGGCATTATGCTAAGTGAATTGTCAGAGAAAGACAAATACCATATGATCTCTCTTATATATGGAATCTAAAAACAACAACAAAACCAAACAAAAAAACCAAGTTCACAGATAGGAAAATAGATGTGTGGTTGTCATAGGCAGGGGGTGGGGAGTAGGAGAAATGGGTGAAGGGGGAAAAAACAAAGAAAGTTAGAATTTTAAACAAGGAATATCAAAGTGCCAAAGTCGATACATGTGTTGTGCTTAGATAGTTTATCAAATCATAGAATTAGAGAACTATATTAAGAAGCAATCACAGAAGGCAAATATTTCAACAAGGCAATTTTAGACATGAGGGAAATCATACTCAAAAAAGTGAAATTACTTCCCAAAGATCACACAAAGATCAAGAAACTCCTTTCTAAATTTGAATGCTCAGAAAAAATGCAGAAAGTTTTGTTAAACCTGTATTTTTAAAACTATGATTGTATTTGCTATTAAACAATGTTAAAGCTGCCATGTATTTCATGTGCTTAAAAGTACCTCAACTACCTTATTTTATAATTTTTTGTAATATCCTAAGTATATTTTATATAAAATATATTTTATATTTAAATACATTTATATTTAAATATAAAATATATTTTATATTTTATTTAAAGTATATTTTATATAAAAATATACTTAGGATATTTTATATACTTAGGCTATCTATTCAGTCAAGTATAATTGTAAATAGACAAATAGTAACATCATGTATTTGTAAAATATGCCCATAAATTCTTTATTTCATATAATATACCTGAGAATAAATACAGACATATGTACACATATACATGCATATATATATATATATATGCATACACTATATATAAACACACAAACTTACAGTTGAAAATATACATATTTTCAAATATACATTCATGTATACAAAATATACGTTCTATTTATTTAAAAAATTATTTTTTAGTAACGATGCCTTGAATGGAAGTTTATGGATCAGAAGAAGGTAACATTCTCTGCTGCAGTATCTATCTGAGCTCTCCAGGAGTGACTTAGGCACTGGGATGAAGCTGGCTTATTATTTCTCTATGTTAGTGACAGGCAGAGAAACAACAAACCCCTGGCAAATACACCTGTTCTCAAGAAGAAAATGAACTGATTTTGTTCTCTCACCGGGGCTATTTGTGCTAGATGTGGATAATGGTCACAGGTGGTCTGATCTGATCTTTTCCTATTTTAGTTGAGAAATAGCTTTTCACACTTAGGACAGTTCACTCCTATTTAGCTCTGAAAATAAGATGTCCTTGCATTCGTGACCAAACTGAGTTCACCTTCCTTTTATCTTGATCATATCTCCTCAAAAATAGACCTTGGAAAAACTTTTCATATTCAGAGGGTAAAAAAAATGTCTATAAGATACACAGCAAAAAGTGAGGCGTAGATGTGGTAATTTGATCAATTTTTACTGTTAATTTCACATTCAATATTTATTTTCACAACTTAATAAATACTCTAAATGCTCTGTACCAAGTATTCATTGAAATAGTTATTTTGATATGAGCTATGTGTCAAAAATGATTTTATATTCATAATCCTCAATAAACTATTAGTTCAAACTTATTATTGATATAAATTAAAATTGTTCGTGGAAAACAATTAAGGATATTCCTAGCAAAGGTAATATACAGAGAATAAGGTCATGGATCTGGAAGTGGAGTAACTAGATGTATGGTCAGACATTTTCTATTTATTTGACAATATTGCTGAATTTTTAAAGTAAAGACTAAAATAAAGTAATATTGAATTTATACTAACTTCTTTGTGTCTGAGTGGGGGGAAAAAAGCAGTTATTCCCTAATATTCTAACAAAAATCACAGCCACATCAGGATTAGCTGTTTCTTTGAGTCATTAACTCTGCTCTACTATGCTTGCAACCACAGGTGTCCCTGAGTATCAGCAGGAGATTGGTTCCAGGACCCCCTTCCCAAGGCCCCCTCCCCCCCGACATGAGGCCACCAAAATCCTCAAACACTCAAGTCCCTTCTGTGAAATGGCTAGTGCAGTACGCCCTCCATATCCGCAGCTTTAGAATCCGCGATACGGAGGGCCGACTGTACTAATAAACTAAGTGTGGGAGCGATAACCTAAATGTCAGATTAAGAGATCAGTTATTTCTGAATCAGTAAGTTTTGAGGAATGGATCGCACTGGGACAAAAATATGTATTTATTCTTTCTAATAAGAACACAATACAATGAATAAAATAGAAGAATTTAAGAAAGCCACATCTTTCGGGATTCTTAGCTCATTTGCATTTTCTCACCTGCGGGATTCTTTCAGTCTACCTTAATTATTTTCAAGTCAATCAGTAAAAATGAATGTTTTAGGTACCTCGAAATTATGTTTAGTATTCAAATAAGTTATAAATGAAAGATAATCTGTACGTATTTTATGATATTCTGGTAAAAATATTTAAATCAAATATTAAAATGCATATTATTTAAACACAATAATGTTACTGTGAAGATTTTGCTCAGGCAAAATTATTAATATTTTAAGATTTTATTGATATATCATTTCCCTCCAAGGTTCTGTGCTATGCTATTCTCTTAAAGCTGTTTAATGCTCTTTATATTTTATGATCATAAGGCTCGGATTTTTACAAATATGTGATTTAATTTTCAACGGGGGCACTTGTAAAGAAATAGAAATGCATTCTATAATGACAGACAAACTCTGAAAATTGTGGCACCCACATCCTGACATTTTCTGATGCCACAGCACAATGTTCACTCATTTATTTTGCCATTCAGCACCACCCTTCATAGACATTAATAAATTGTTTTTTTCCAAATAACCCATCCCACTGAGAGCATGCCTGATTATTATTCCTCATAAGCTTTAATTTGTATATGTTCCACTTCAACTAATTATCCCTTTCTCACTATAAAATGTAGCTCTTTGACTTCTTCACTTTTTAATATATTATGCAAACTTCCATTAAGTATCCCTATTTTATAAATTTTATTAAAAATCTGTTTACTCTTTCAGATCATTAATAACAAAGTTATCTGAGTCTTCCATCAGGAAGTTGATATTTGTGTTGATGTTTACCATAAACATTTTCCTATGGTCTGTTATTTGACAATCCATTACTATAGTTCTGATATGGGTTTATATTGTATTCATGAACTCAAGCATATGAATTTATATTGTACAAAAGTTATATAACACATTATAAAACTCTTTGCTAAAATCAAAACTGTTATTCTTCTTAATACTGACAACTAGTTTAATTTACAAATAAGTTTTATTCTTAAATATATTTCATTTATTATACGTGATTTATTTGCCCTGTTAGGGATTAAATTAAATACATATTTATAAGCTACAACATACGTTGTTTCCTTTATCCAACAAGACACTACATTTACTTAGTTCCTAAATGTGCACGTGTTATAGAGCACACTTAGTGTCACAGATAATTTGGTGTGGAATTTTGATATTATTCCAATAATTATTCTAATAGAGGAGTATAGATCATGGGTACTCACGATTTCATTGACTTCATATACCACCTTTTCTAAAAAGGGATTTAAGATGTTGGTTAAATTATGACTTAGGATGCATATGAGTAAATCTGGAAGAATATGTATTTTCATATGTTTGATTGAATAAGGCTAGTAGCTCTTGATTTTTTGTATTTGTCTGAAAATTTTCCAGAGTCAATTTTGTGCCAAGAAATTTTAAGAGAAAAATGCATTGGTGGGACCTCATTTAAACAGTCAAAAGAAAGATAACATGGCACAGTATAATAACTATAAGATACAGTCTAGATAAACCTTGATTTCTGTTCTGGATTATCATATCTGAACCATGATAATTCATCATTTAGGTATGACTTTGTGATACAAACTATAACTCAGAATGTTCAGAAATTGACAGTTATTTTTACTTTTCATGATTATAACAAAGCAATATCTTGGAGTAACTAATATTTTCCTATATTTTTCTATCTATATTTTTGTTTTATTTGATTGTTTTGTTTTACATCTTTCTACTTAAGACTTCTATAATTCATAAGAGAAGGGAAAGTAATAGAAAATAAATTGGATAAAAAACCATGAAATGAATTGCAATATTCTCAAAGCCAAATAACAAAATGTATTGATGTGAATCTTGTTAAGTTTAGTGATGCTTGGTCTATGGTCTATGTTGGTGAATGTTCCATGTGCAGTTGATAAAAACATGCACTCTCCTGATGCTGGATGTGGTACGTTATGGCAATTTGGTCAAGTTGATTGATTTTTTGAGATTTATATCCTTATTAAATTTTTGTAGGTGTGTTCTATATTTTATTAAAAGGAGAGTTAAAGTCTAGAGTTATAATTGCGGACTTATCTATTTCTTTAAATTTTAAAAAACTTTTACTAACTGTATATTTAAACTCTCTTTAAGTGCACATGTATTTAGAATTGTTACATCTTCTTGGAGAATTAACTCCTTTATTATGTAATGTCGGTTTTTATCCTAGTGATATTCATTTTCTGATAACAACTGTGACATCTACTCTGTCTTTTAGTTAGTGGTCCACCCTTTTACTTTTAACCTATGTTATTGTATTAAAGTGACCTTTCTGTAGTTAGAACAGAATTAGGTCTTATTTTTTTCCTCAGTCTGGCAAAATCTTTTAATTGGTTTGTTCAGAACATTTATATTTTATGATTGTTGCTATGTTTGGATTAAAACGTAACATCATGCTAGCTGTCTTCTATTTGTTACATCTGTTTTTTTTCCCCCTCTTTATCTGTCTTCTTTTGGAATAATTGATCATATAGTATAATCCTGTTTACCTCCATGTTGACTTATTTGTACATACCTCTTTTTAAAATATTGTTTTCTTTATTTTTTGCAGTTGCTTTAGGATTTACAATATAGTTTTAATTAACCAGAGTCTACCTTCAAACAGCAATACACTTCTTCATGTATAGGAAAAGGACTTTACAACAGTATGTTCCCAATTTCTCTCTCCCATATCTTGGTTTAATGTTGTCATACATTTTTTTTCACATATGCTGTTAGCAAAAAATATTGCTATTAATTTTCCGGGCTTATTGGATCAATTGTTTTGTGTTATTACTTTTCTCAACACATATGATATTCTTTTTTACCCAGTGTATAGCTACCCAAACAATGACTGTACATCTCTTTAGAAAAGAACTAGGAGATTCATTACCAAAAGAAATTTACCTTGTTGTTTCAGAGCTTCTTTTTCCCTCAGTCAAAGTTTACTGAGTCTGAGAACTGGCTCAATATGGAAACAGGGCAAGGGATCATGATATTTTATTGGTACCACCTCCCTTAGCCTCTGGATCACCCACGTTAACCAGAAACTCAGACTCTTTAGGTAGAAGATGTAGATCACCCCACTAGGTAAGCAGCCTAGACCTGCAAAGCTCTAGCTAAAAATAAGGGGAATTTAGAATGGTTGGTAGAAATGAGGAGAAAATAGGTGATGAACATCAGTTGCAGCCTCAAGACCAGTGCTATATTTTTCTCACAGACTTTCCTACTGTATGATTCCCCAGGTGGAAAACAGATAAACAAAAAAACAAACAAACAAACAAAAAAACAACCAGAATCTTAAGGAGCTGTTCCCAGATGGGATAAAATTACTGTACAAAGCAAGAGGACTTGAGCAATGCAAAGAATGGATAATAGTGTATGCTGTGGTCTGACAGCCTATTCTTCTTTTTAGGAAGTTGACACATTTCCAGCCAGACTGTTAGTTGCTGATAGCTCTTAGTTGAGCACTTAAGTGGGGAAGGTTACAACCCCTAACCAGCTAACCTTAAAACATTGACTGCTAGTGCAGAGTACAGTAGCCTAGACCTCCAATTTCAATTCTCACTAGTTGTAAGGTACCATCCTAGCTCCAGAGCTCCTGCTAGGATTGGCCAGTGTCTCAGATGTTGAGTCACATTTCAATGTCTCACCTTCTCCAAATTTGCCCCACTTATCCTCTTATATGTACTGTAATAAGAGCACTCTGCATATCTGACCTGCTTGCAGATATCTTCCTTACAGTTTATTTCCCAGTGAAGTTGGCCTAAGATGCCGTACTAGTAGTAAAGTACATTTTTTTTCTTGACTATGTATGATTTCAGCGTTTTGAATAGATTTTCTGCTTCATTCACTTTTTAGACCTAAGGACCTTGAACTGTCAGCCAGAAAATTCATGTGATAAGACTTCAAGAACATAGCATTTGTGATTCCCTTTCTTCCAAGTTATCCAGCCTCTCTCATTTACTAATTCATGTATTTTGCATTTCTTCATCATTTATTCCCTGGTTTTCTTGTTTTCATTGTTGTTTTGGAAGAGTTGATACTTAAGACATTTACTAAACTTTACCTCAATTTCTCCACGTGTTGGATAAGCATAGCAGTACTTGAAGAAGTGTTGTGAGAAATAAATGAAATAATGTATATAAACCATTTTTAACAGCATCATTCATAATAGCTATAATTGTTATTTTATATCCTCTCTTTTCTGTACTTTAACATAAGGATGTCAAGGTCCTTGGCGTATGGGACCTTTTATAGGATATTCCCAGCCAATTCAGCAAAACACTACTATTATACATTTGTTAGTCATAGTCTGTGACACTAGTTTCCATAAAGAATTAAGACAGAAATAGGAAAATAAATTCCCCTCATATGAAACAGGAAAATTTTCAGTTCCTAGTTACAATTAACAAAGGTGTTTATAGAGAGTAGACAATTTGAGTGAGAGAAGACGTGTCTTTTTTGCTTCCCAAAGCATAGAAATATATATGTATTTATGTGTATGTATGTATATGTATATAAATAAACACACACAGACATATATATGACATATATATCCACAGGCACATACACACACACATAGTGGGTTTGGGAACCCACTTGTGTGGGCCTTGTTTATGGGAACTTGAAGATAGATAGGATAGGATCAGGAAAAATAAACTGGAAAAACATAAAAATAAATATGCCTGCAAATTTTCCTCAGACCATTTTCAAGGAAAGAGATAGAAAGGATTTTTGGCTTCATTCTTTATTTCCAAACCAATTAACAACAGTAGAAAAAATCAGGAGTAATTCAAAGCAAAAGTAGATCTGTGAGTGAATAATACACTATTATGGAAACCAGCAAAGTTTTTCTTTACAGGGCTAGACTGTAAATATTTTAGGTTTCCAAGGCACCTAAGTTATCTTGTGCACATTTTTCTTTGTGTTTGTTTTGTTTTAATTTATTTTAGCAGCTCTTTTAAAATGTAAAAATTATTTTTAGTTCATGAGCTGTGCAAAACAGACCATGAGCTAGATTGTGCTGGGCGGGGGTGGGGGGGGGTGTTGCTTAGTTTGCCAACTTCTAATTTACAGCATTCTCTATACTGTATACTTTGTGAATGTAGTAAGTGCAGCCAGTGATGGCTGGATGGGATACGGATTCAGCAAAGGAAAGAACCCTCTATGATAATAAACTTGACCTCTGTTAATTCAGTGGAGCACAGTTTATAGGCTAGGAGTAGTATAACCATTTCTTGCTTGAGCTTTCAACTATTGAGTCAGGATGGTTGCAATTAGAACCAATATGCTCACCATTATTTAACACCCCTGATTTTACATACAGAGTGACACATTGAGCAAAGAAAACCTATCAAATTTTTTACCATCTCCCCTTAATAAAGCACTTCGGAGCGTCTTAGTAATTTTTTTTTTTTTTTTCTATGCCATCCTTAAAATGTGACCAGTTGATGGAGAGTAATCATGGATGATGATGATAGCTTAGATATTGATGCTGCCTCCCATGTTTCCAAAACTTAATTAAAATAAGGCTGACTCATTGTCAGAAATAATAAAATCTTGGCATTCTGTGCTGTGAATAACTAATAAATGGCTATGGAGTTTGAAAAAAATCTATGAGATGGAACAAAGAGAATTAAAACTTTTCTAAAAACAGGAAGACCACAAGCAAGAATTTCCCCAAAATTATAATGAAAATAAATATAAATTTTACTTTTAGTCATTGGAAGCTTCAACAAGGAATGTATGTCCCTTCAACAGTTTATGATACAAGTCCAATACTTGCTGCCTTCTTTTAACTATTTCAATTATATTATCCAAGATAATGATATTATGATGATGATGATGATTAGGATAATAGTCTGAATCTCTATAAAATATATCAATTTGATTGAATTACAAGTAACTTGAATTCCATATCCCTTACCACTTCCAAACACACTTTTAGACTTGAAGCACAAGTCAATCTAGACTTTGATGCATTTATTCTTTTATTGAACTACATGAAAAGATAAATCAAGAATTTATTAATACCAAAGTGAAATTTGTAATGGTAAAGAGCTCAGGGCATTTGCCTTAAAAATCGCTATTACAGCAATGAAGATAATTGTCTAAGATTTAGCCAGTAGCTTCAGGAATAAAAATGTGCATTATCCTGCCATAAGGGAAGTTTTAACTAACTGACCCTTAGATTTGCAAAAGCATCCTGGAAAAATGTATGTAAGAAACAACGTCCATCAATCTATTGTAAAGATTTTTCATTAAGTATGCTGTTTGGATATCTCACCAACAGAGTTGACTCAACATTCCCAAGAGTGTGTTGAAGGTAATTTTCATAGTTGAGAAAACTATTCTGGGTTGGTTGCTTAATTATTCTTTTTGATGGTTTGTTTGGGTTTCATATTTCTAAAATTTGGTATAACATTTTTCAAAACATCCTTATGTTAGAATTTTGTCTATAAACTACTAAGAAAGAACCAGAGACATGGAGATGTTAAGAGGCTTGCCCTTAGGGTGATTCAGTTAAGAAGAAATGAAATTCTAGGGGCTTCCCTGGTGGTGCAGTGGTTAAGAATCTGCCTGCCAATGCAGGGGACATGGGTTCGATCCCTGGTCTGGGAAGATCCCACATGCCACGGAGCAACTAAGCCCGTGTGCCACACTACTGAGCCTGTGCTCTAGAGCCTGCAAGCCACAACTACTGAGCCCACGTGCCACAACTACTGAAGTCCCGCACCTAGAGCCTGTGCTCTGCAACAAGAGAAGCCACGGCAATGAGAAGCCCCTGCTCGCGGCAACTAGAGAAAGCCCGCGCGCAGCAACAAAGACCCAACACAGCTAAAAATAAAAAATAAATAAATAAAAATAAATAAATAAAGAGATACACTGAGTGTTTTAAAAAAAGAAGAAATGAAATTCTAAAACACAGATCTCTTTTCTTTAAGCCTTCAGGGTTATTTATTGGAGGATATTGTATAATTTCTATCATTGTATTGAAATCCTATATATATAATAAGAAAAAAATTTAGTCACACTAAAATTAACATAAAAACCATTTTTTTTTAATTTAAATAATGTGTTAAGTAATGGGAAAGTTAAGTTTTTCTAGCATGAGACCATTTGTTTTTGATCTGAAATGTAACAAATTGAGTAATATAGGTACTGAGTAATATAGGTAGTGATTATTACTACTTAGTTTAAATGATGATATGCATGTTATTTTTTCTTTTGAGGGACAGATTTTGAGAGTTAAAGTTCTAGTTGTTTGTATTAATAAGTTTTTAAATTTAGTTTACTATTGCAATTATTTTAAAATGTATTTTGAATACCAAAAAAAAAATTAGGAGTCTTAACTATTGTATGATTTTATCACATTGCATATCCTTTGTTGTATACCCCAAACAAGCTCTTGCATATACAACTCTTTTCATCAGCTGCTTCTTAAAATCATAAAGCCAGTTGTGCATTTAAGCTAGAGAATGAACCCCAGGCATGCTCATCTGTCTAAACAAAGCACATTTCCAACAGTTATGGGGACATATTGTTCTTTAAACTGAGGTGATGGATGTGAATGTTTCAGAAATTATGAATTATTGAAAAGCACACAGTTTAATGTATTGCTCTCTATTCCTCTAATCTTATTTTTGAGATCTATTATTGACTTTGGAGTATTTTTACTATTATTTTCAAAACAACGTTAACATTAAAGTGTTCCCAGATTAACAGAAGGTAACTACAACCATGAAAAAAATGCATTAAAAGGCAATTGAACATGAAAGAAATAAAAACTCCATATAAAGGATCATTTTAAAGATATCTATTTACCCATAGTGAATTAAAACAAACTTAAAGTACATTAATTAATTTTGTTTTAACTAAAATTTATGTGTCAAAAATAGAACAATAAATTATCAATAAAGTTTAGCCATGATATTAAAAAAAAATAGAATAGCAAGATCACTGTTGTGCCTAACTCAATTAAATTCATTTAATCTTCCAGTGATATTCTTACCTCTTGTAGTAGCCCATGCTACTATGAAAAACCTACAGGGTATGCATGGTAAATTTTAAAAGACAATTTATATTTACAAAAATGCAAAATAACAGAAATGATCTTCTCTACAAGTAAGTTAGTCAGTTAAAGTGTTGTCCTAAATGGAAAGGACATCTCTTTTATAGGTATGAGGTGAAAAAGTTACCGCAAGTTGAGTTCATGTGAACTAAGAAAGAAAAATGTTCAAAGTGTAAGTTAAATAATTTGTCCTCAGCTTTGTGTGTGTGTGTGTATGTGCGTGTCTGTTTTGAGGGGTGGGGGAGCTT